>NC_137200.1:14690701-14988201 GCF_960531495.2 Zeus faber
ATCCTGGTACTTTTCACATACTATTTTGACGCATACTATGGTTTCGAACTTTCTAAGCACTCATTTGCCCGAGAAAATAATATGCTAATGTGACATTCTTCGTAGACTGATGATTCAGTGCAACGTGTCCTTTGGGGAAGCCTTTGACGTCTATACGTGTTGTACACATTTTACAGGTGCTTCTCAATATTAAGTACGGAAGCTGACGATGGGAGCGAAGCGTTCCCTTAAGTGAAGTCGCTCATTGTCATTTCCGACTTTTCTTCAACTGATTTTGGCGACATCGTTATGAGGATGACATGCAGGGTGAAGGCCACGCTGCTGAATTAACAAATAAATGAATGCAATGTTGGATGAATATGTAACAATGACCAAAATATGTTCGAATCGGTAACCGTATTCTGCTGACTTATATTCAGTTATCCGGTTTTGTATTTTTGGTTACTTGACGTGGTTCCTTGTAATCCATGACAACACGACCCTGGCACCAAATACCCAGTATATTTGAGACAACTAGTATATTTTATACGAGCGTATATGTAACTCAAGATGCATGGTTATCGGTGCTTAATCGGGTTTATTTGCAGATAACCCTGAAATGTGTTCCTTGTTTACCTGAAAAGAAGGTGAGCACCACCGACACCCAGCCGATGATGTAGGACCAGGAGAACCTCCAGTTTCCGTAGCGTTTCCCGTAGTAGTTGATCGTCACACCCGTGTAAACGGCCATCGCGAGCAACACTAAGAAGCCTGGGGAGGTATTCAATCACACGTCACGCTTGTCTCTATCATCGACAAGCAGCTGCATTCCACGTGCGGCAAGTTATTTCGCACCTATGTGTATATATTATACAAATGACTGATCAAACCGCTGCTCGACATGTGGCCTGCACCATCAACTGGTGTCGCCAATCACTATTTTGTCCAATTTATGGCCAAAAGACAGACTGAATCCTACTTTCATAGCTGATGAGTAAGTCAATTCAAGTACTATGAAGCATCTTTTCAGAGGGATTCACAGCCAGAATTCCTTCCAGTCAATGCAAATTGCAAATGCAAATTAAAGTGGTTGGTTTTTTGAAGTTCTAACAATTGCATATCCACAAGGTTTGCGGGAACACAAACTCATTCTGTTTGTGTTCACACTTCTACGCCGTGTTTGAGAAGAGGGTAGCCCCGTCCTGCCTGCTAACGCGAACACTAGCTTGTGGCGCCATCTTTTGACGCTACACAGAAAATACAACGGAAGACTCGAAGAGACGTCGCAAGTGTATATTATTGACATAACTTGCATCAGTGTTTCTCAACCCCTGTGCCCCGGTCCAGTAGCGTGAGAGCTCGCCGGGCGTACAGGAAACGTTCATGGAAATTGGCACTTGTGTCGCAAGATCAAAATTGCATGGCGGTACAAATTCATCAGCTTCAGCCAGAAAACCGACGGGTTCCACGCTGAAAGTGAGAACGTATTCGCGCTGACGAAAGGCTTGTTTGAGGTTCGGTTCTTGACGAGTCACGCAGTAAGTAGTAGTACGTAGTACGTTTTTTTTCCAATTTCTGATTCTTAGTTAATTCGATACAGTTGGTTTAACTGGCTCTTTCGTGACTCCAGAATCATTTAAAAGATTTGTTCGCTGTGAACCACTCGTTTGAGAGTCTCGCCTCACTGCGAGTAGACCATAATAATAAGCCGAGTTCTCCACGTTTGTGATGTGTTTAGTGGTTAAGTGCCGTTGGAATCGCTTCATTTCAAAGTAAAATAAAGTGATTCTGTTCCAACTCACATGAGATGAAGAACAATATGCCCGCGGCGAAGGTTTTGTCAAATCTGTCGAAGGAGGAGTAGTGGATGAAGGCCATGATGCCGATGATGATGCCGATGAAGCAGGCCAGCAGCGAGAGGATCATGAGGGCGCGGGTGGCGTCTAAGTGCGCTGTGGGTCAAAGGTCAGAGGGTCATGGAGGAGTCAGCGGACGCGTGACCCGCAACGTGCCCGAGCGAATGAGTGGTTCTGCTGAAGAGTGGATCGGGACTTGGAGAAGGGTGTCTTTCCATTGATTCATGATTCTCTCGTCAGTGATTAATTCGATGATTTTGGAACAATCTGTCCCTACATTTATATATATATATAAATACATACATATTCATTTAAAGCAGTCTTTTTTTTAAGCACAGATTCTTAAAATGTCTTCAATTTCGTTTTTTTTCCTATTCATATATTTCATTTTTACAAATATCAGTCCATTAAAAAATCTTTAATTTGAATCCATGGAGGTTTTAATTGTCTTATTTATTTATTTATTTATTGTGTCAAAATGAGTTAAGTTCCTCTGCATCAAGTGTCCACTCTTCTGATAAACAACCCTGAGACAGAAATCGTCAAGTTTGTCTTTGGGAAATGATCTTTGAAATGTAAAAGTACGGCGTCGGCGGGAACAACAACCGAAACAAACAAAAGAATGAATAATGCCAGTGTTTCGTGTCGTTACCGATGCTGTCATTGTGCGTGAAGCACTTCCCCGGCATGCAGTAGCGCCACAGGCCCTGGTGCATGTAGTTGTTGGACTGCCGATACTGCATCCAGTAGTCGGTTGCCGTGGAAACGATCAGGAGGATGTTCCCCACGCCCGCACAGAACAGCCCTCCGCCCATGAAGCTGTACATCCTGCACCTGCACACAGAGGGAAAGCACCCAAATACAAACACGGAGGGAGCGCGAGGGTCACTTAGCATCAGGGGTCGGCCGCCTCTTCAGGGACAGAGGGTCTAAGTGTCAGTAATTGCGTTATAATGAACATATTATTTGCACTGGATCGGGTGTGAGTGCGCGGTCCACTTTGTTCTGCCGCAGATCAGTCGGCGAGAGCGGGAGGATTTTACCTAGTCTCTCTCTCTCTCTCTCTCTCGCTCTTGCTCTCTTTTTTTTTTTTTTATAGACCCATCACAGCTTTGATACTGTACTACATCTATTGCTCATTGTTCCACCTGGATGCAATACCCTTCGGCCATTGTGTTTTTTTTTTTTTTGTTTTTTTCAGGGGTGTGTTTTGCCGAGGGACTGGGAGGCACAGTCTAACGGAGTGTACGTAACTCTGGAACCGGGTTTTAATTTGAGAGCTCAATGTGTTGCTTTTTATTAAAATATTCTTTTCTCGCCTAGGCCTAAGTCCCACACACATGCACACACGCACACACACACACGCACACACACACACACACACACACACACACACACACATACAGTTATTTGAATCTCTCATTTTGCTGTTGTGGCTACTTGGGTGTCGTGTTCGCGTGGGGCCCCCTGACACATTGTTTCCAAACAATGGCTTTCCTCGTATTACAGCAATGCAATTTTCCCTCTGATATACTGTACACGTACGTAGCCCTGCAACTCAGATTGACCGAGAACACGCATGCGTTTTCTGGCTTTTAAATGCTTCATGAAAAGTCAAAGTCTCCCTCTCTCTACCTGTCTGCCTATCTATCTATCTATCTATCAATCGATCTATCTATCTATCTATCTATCTATCTATCTATCTATCTATCTATCTATCTATCTATCTATCTATCTATCTATCTATAGTCGTGACATTTCACTGCATATATGTACGACCGTATGTGTATGTATGTGACCATCTCTGGTCACATGTATGTGATAATCTCTTGAACTTAAACTTCATGGTCGACATTCCATTCGGTGCCATTTGGGAGGCAGAAAAATGTACTCACTCGTTGTTATACACTGACAAAAAGTTCATACGATCCTATCTGTAAATTGAGTAAAAATGTATACATTCATTTAAATATCCCCCAGAAATATTGAAAAAGAAGGATGTTTCCTTCTGCCTCGCCCCCACATTAAATTTGCAGTAATTAGTTAACAATATGGCGAAAGAAATAAATTTGCTCCGTCTTCAGCTCTGCAGTGAGCGACAAGTGTATGAGCATTTCTATCTGACAGGCCACACGAGGTCTTCTCTGAACCCCCATCCCCAAATATCATCCATTTCACAGACAGATTGGATGACATTTGAAAATAAGGTCTGGAAGAGACTCAAAGAGGTCTCGTGGGGTCCCGCGAATACAAAGAATAACACAAGATGGCGTTTCTACCACACGCGCAGCTTCTCCTGCCATTGGCCTATATATGTTAGTAAACCCGAATCGCGCTGTGGCTGCGGAAAAAAGTTGGTGGTTCCAGAACAACGCCTTGCAGCCAACCGACCTACACCGTTATATCATATTGTCGGACAAAAAAAAAATTCGATGTTACCTTTTCCTCTGCGAACCCCTTGTTTTTCGAATCGAAGACGTCGATGAAGACAGGAGCGGCTGACAAAACAGAACAAGATGCTATAGTGCCAAGACAGGCAGATTCCCAGCTCTAGGGTTTGAGCCGGGGGAGGCTGCGGCAAACAGAAAGGTCGAGACAAAAGGCCGGAGCCGGCGGCCGGCCAATCGGCGTGGAGCAGTTTTGTCATTTGGGGAATCTGCTGAAAAAACAGAAACAGTCAAAGCTTGGCAAATTGAAGTGATAGTGATGACTGCACACTTTCAATTGACAGTGGAGGGACGGGCTTAGAGCAGAGCAAAGCATCTGTTATTTCAGACTTCAGCCCTTTCATTCCTTTTTCAAAACTTCCCTAAACTATATGTATGTATATATATATATATATATATATATAAGTTTGTGTGTGTATATATATATATATATATATATATATATATACACACAAACTTACAGTATATATAGGTCTGTATATATAAAGTTTATTTATATAGGTCTATTTAAACATATATAAGTATATATTTGTGTATATATCATTACATTACATCATTTAACAGAGGCTTTTTGCAAGATTATTAAGTATACCTACAGCTTTTCCGGAATAGCTTTTAACCCGGAACTAAATTGATTCGGGACAGTGATGTCTAACACCTTTAAATACATTATATATGTATATATATATATTAATTGTGTACATATTCACCAGGCAACATCAGCCTTAACCGGCCAAGTGAAAAAAAAAGTCAGCAAATCTTAAGATTCATCATATGGCTGAACAAAACAAAATTGGTAAAATGTGTATTTTATTTTACCGAAATCACCAAACCTTCCATCACTCTTGACGGGTGACTTTGAAGGTGACTTACAATAGGTACATCTAGTCAGTAATGTGTGTGTGTGTGTGTGTGTGTGTGTGTGTGTGTGTGTGTGTGTGTGTGTGTGTGTGTGTGTGTGTGTGTGTGTGTGTGTGTGTGTGTGTGTGTGTACATACATATATATGTATATATATATATAAAATGCTGGGTATTCACAGAAGAATTCTGCCACCTCACTACTCAGGGTGTTTAGCTCATTGAGGAAAAAATCCACAGCGGCCAGCTTGGATTCGGCCCTGAATGTGAAATGTGTCCATCTGCTGGAGGAGGCAAGGCTGTCTGCTGGCATACCCTTTCATTTCATTTATCTTTTTGACTTGTCTGTAAAGGTCTGCTTCGACCTCTTCTTGATCCTGAAATCCTTGACGCCGTTGTGATGTGATCGAGCTGGGAAACGTAAGCAGCTCAGCCTCGATGTCCTCTGCTTGCTTAGCGACAAAGTGCATGAGGTTCACGGCAGGCTAGTTGGCCTTTGTGTCAGCCAGCCTGAGTAGTATATTTATATAGGTCTATATATACAAGTAAATGGGATATACCTGTATATACAGTATATATATACACCGATCAGCCACAACATTAAAACCACTGACAGGTAAAGTGAATAACGTTGCTCATCTCATTCTAATAGCACCTGTCAATTGGTGGGATATATTAGGTAATGTAAGGAGTGTGTTGGAAGCAGGAAAAATGGGCAAGCGTAAGGATCTGAGCCACTTTGACAAGGGCCAAATTGTGACGGCTAGAAGACCGGGACAGAGCCTTTCCAAAACGGCAGGTCTTGTGTGGTGTTACCGGTATGCAGTGGTTAGTACCTCCCAAAAGTGGTCCAAGGAAGGACAACCGGTGAACCGGCGACCGGGTCATGGGCGCCCAAGGACTCATTGATGCGCGTGGAGAGCAAAGTCTAGCCCGTCTGGTCGGATCCCACAGAAGAGCTACTGCAGCACAAATTACTGAAAAGGTTAATGCTGCTATGATAGAAAGGTGTCAGAACACACACTTCGGCACTAAACTGTATTCAAGTAAAATTTTCGAGCGCTTACCTTTAGAATACAGTTTCTGAGACTTTTGACTTTATATTCCACACATTTCAGAAAAAATATCTATATATTTTTTACTCTACTACATTTCTCACATGGTGGCATTACTCTAATTATAAATATAAATTGTGATTCTTACTTATATTTGTTTATATTGGTGAATCGGAATTGGAACTGTTTTTAGGCAGAGCGCTATGCAATATGGATAACTTAAACCTCCTGTTTGGAATAGGCGGTCAATAAAGATTTTTTTTTTTACAAGCATCTATCCATAATCAATCAACAGGGATTTCACGTTTGTTTTTAAAACATTTCAGTTTCTACCGACACTTAAATTTACTCGCTAAATTTACATCAGTCAGTTAAATGCAAAACTGTGCCATGCAACTGTACATTTGACCATGTTTAAACATTGTTGATTGTTTCTGTATTTTTCATACATTTCTGAACATATAACACATTTTTCGGTCCAACGGACGCTCGAAACCTGCGCTTCCTTCCTCTGAAACCTTTAAAACCCTTCATTTCCACCTGATTTTTCAAAATGTCAGGAGATATTTTTCGGCTCTTGTGTATATTGGACAATTTTAATTTTGTTACTTCCCTTTGTATTCTATTTCATTTTCCGACTGTTAAGCTTTCATTCATCCTAATCGTCTGGAGAAAAACACACGATCCTCACCACGACAAATTCCTCTATGTGAATAAACTCTGGTTCTCAAACTGCATTTCATCGGTGAACCGAATTTGACAATCTTTTCACACCCCACCTGTTTTTGTTGTTGTTGTTGTTGTTGTTGTTGTTGTTGTTGTTGTTGTTGTTTGGTTTTTTCAACTGCTGAATATTGAGGGGAAACTTGTGTCCTGATCGTTCACATCTGGGGGTGAGCGGTGCCTCCGGGCTGTGGCTTTCCATGGCGAGCCGCCTGCGGCTGGATCTCCTGCTCGCCTGCAACCTCCCCTCGCTTTGACACACACAAACCCCCGAAGATGAAAGGAGAAGAGTAGCTCCATTACCTTCATTACAGCAAGTTGCTCAGGCCAATTGACAACAACAAAATGCCCCGACAAAAAGGATTTTTTTCTTCCTGAGATTTGAGTGCTGTACTTACATCTAACTTCATTTTTATAGACCACAGCCTATTTTCTTCCATTTTGAGCCATGCAGCCAGGAGGGCATTTGATATCCTCCACCCTGCACCATCAAAGTGGACAATATGCCTCTGTGATGGAAGAGCAAATCCATGTTTCCTTGAATCCCGCCAGCTTTTGACAGATTAATTTTGTTATGGAAAGTCCACGTTTATGTTCAGCCATGGGTGGATAAGGGGCTCATGAGGCGCCAGCTTGGATGACAGCACGATGAGGAGAATAATAACAGCAGGACCAGGGTGATTACAAATGATAATAATCATAATAATGGTAATAATACTCTCTGGCTTTGTGCTACACTCGCTGAATCCACACGTCCGCCAACGTATACTTGAAATTTCCAGCGCCTCGGGTCAATAGGATTCTCATCAGCGCAAACACTGGAATGGAAGGCCAGCGAAAGGGCACCTCGCGGAATTTTATTCACGGCATTAAAAGCCAAAAATAAAAGCGGGCAAGCCTTGTCATTAAGAAATTGCATATGGATAATGTACAAACAGAGGCGGGATGATGGAGGAAATGAGTCAAAGCTGAAAAAGAGCGGCGGCGCTCTCCCCGCCGCACACACGGCAAAGGTCCAAAATGACATTTAATGGCCTCTGAAAGTTATGGACATTAGTGTGGAAAATGCTTCTAAACCTCCGCGACCCAGCCACGCTGTGCCTAAATGCCTAAATCAACTCCTTCGAATTGAATTTTGAAGCCTTCAAATGGCTAATTTGTGCGGCAAGTGCTTTCAGCGTTTTTCGCTGCAAATAAAGCGGAAGCCCTAATCATAAGAGCATGCAAGCGCCGCCGCCTCTCGACGCCCGCCCCCCCGAGGCAGCTGTGTGGACGGGGAGAGAAACCCTTCCACTTAACCACTTAAATGAATATATCAAGAAACTAATTTGTCATTTTAATTGCGTGATTTAGGAAGACGCTACTTCACTTGCCCCTCTTCCATCTCGGTTGATTTCCAGTGTGAGCGCACATTAGATTGATCTATGAAAGACTGCAGAAATCACAACACTTAAGTCTTTTCATTTTCCCTTCCTAATTAAATAATTGAAATTCCTGTCAGTCACTGCACTTAAGGCGCACACAAACATCACATGGAGGCTCGGCGGGTGAATGGATTGTGAAAGGCTCGGTTCCTTTTTCCTCTTTTTCTTTTTTCTTTTTATTCAGCCTTGTTTCTGGCCTTTTGCTTGCACCTTTTTCTATCTTTCTTTCTTTCTTTCTTTCTTTCTTTTCTTTCTTTCCTTCTTTCTTTCTTTCTTTCCTTCTTTCTTTCTTTCTTTCTTTCTTTCTTTCTTTCTTTCGTTCTCTCTCTCTGTTTTACCAAGCTAGGAACTCACTCCCGTCTTTTAAGGCCAGAAATAGATCAGTACATCCATTTTGGTGAGATTTGTGCGTCCCATTAAGTGATTGCTTGGAGAAATGACAGGGGACATTTCTGCTGATACGTTCCCTGGAACAGTGCTGCCAGACATTACGGACACATTATTGAGTCCCATTTTCTCCCGGCTACAAGGATATCCATTAGAGTGGCACACAGCCCTAAATTTTTTCCATTTTCTCCGTCACCAAACTTGACTTTATACATTTTTTTTCTGCCTCTGTTTTGTAATTTGCGGCCGCAAATTACATCAGGGAAAAGCCATCTCGTACCTTGGGCCTCCTCTTCCCAGGGCTATTTGCCGAGACTTGTATCTGAAGTGTCGAAATGGCCACATTGTTAGGGCTAACAATAATTGACAGCAAGGTGGTTTACAAATACAGTTGGAAACTTTCTGCATGTTCTGTTTCCCTCGAGATTCTTCCTTCGGGTCCCTGCAGATCCCCGCGGACTGAAATAGGAAATAGGAAATAGGGGGGCTATCATATCGCAAAACAGTGTCCTTTGCCTCCGACGTATTACATTTCTCGTCGTCGCTATTTATCTTTTAACGCTCTGTGGAAAGGCACGTCCAAAGCTTTCCTCAAAGGATGGATTCCTCTGGTTTTGGAGACGCAAATAGAGTAAGCAACCTTTCAAAGGCGACGCCGAAATATGTCCAACCCGGTTGAAACTATTTGTTGAGATGTCGTTTAAACCGCTTTGTAACAAGGATCTTGTGGTTTTAATCTCATCCAATTGATCCACATACTGAGCAGATATAAGTGAAAAACCGACCAACTTTAACCCGAAATATTCAGTTGGTCTTGGTGAACTGACACGTCAAAAGTCTTGTTCTGAAATGAACGAGATGAGATTTACAGTAAGATGCTTTATGATGTCATCATATTATTTACTATAAATGTACAGATTCGGATTGAGAATGTCCAGTTGGCCCGTGTCTTTAGAAATAACCAAACTATCGATTTACATGTATATTTATATAGCGTCTTACCTGGTATTTGACATGTGATCATTATAAATACTGTGATATTTATTTACTTATTTTGTCCAGCTGTTTTAGGCAACTGTATAATAAAACAATTATCTGACTTGTCTTGTCATTTGTTGTACTAATTTTCTAATAAATACATTTTTCAATTGCAAACATTATCAAAACTACAAACTCAGCATTTTGGAACAATTATTTATAGTTGCCCTTTTTATACATCCAGGTCAAAATTTTAAATTAAAATCAATTTTTGAGGTCTCATTGGACCGGATCTGTTTCATATGTAATGCCATAAATGTTAGATTCATAAAATGACATGTTTACATGTCCAGGTTAGTCTGAAGGTCAGTTACAAAATTCAAAAACAACATAGTAGCATATATGTAACTACACAACTTGACTCCACAATATTTGATGTTTATACGTTGAGTAAATTGTGAGTCAAAATGATCAAGAAAACTGTAATACTTTCCTTAAATTAATACGCTGGACCCTGTGTATTGCTGCCTGCAGCTTTATTTATAATAATAATAATAATAATAATAATAATAATAATAATAATAATAATGATAATAATAGTAATAATAATAATATTTCTCAGACTCTAAAAAATGCACCAGAAATGTACCAATCCTCACCATGACAAAATCATTGTACATGTAGTTGCACCTGGAATAAACTCATTCTGACTCTGATTCTGATCAATGGGTTGGAGAATCTCTTTTACATTTTAGGTTCTGTGTCTTGGCACTTGGCAAAAAAACCCCAGAAAAAAACCCAAAAAAAACAAACATATCCTTTCAAAATCTTACTTCTTGTCTAAAATCCCGACTGAAATGGCTAAATTAATAGGGCTGAATGGATCTGAATAGGGTTTTGCAAAAACACCCCAAAAATAAAATGTGGCTGACTGGCTGCACTCCCCACCTTGTCCTGCCTTTCAGATGCTAATTCAGAGCCACAAGCGAACGCTGTCAGGAGGGCCGACGTGCACTTTAGCTTGTTACCCGATCGATAGCCGGGCTGTCCAAAATAAGATATCACGTGCGGCTCTGGTTATTTTTGAGCTTTGAATTTTGCGCTTCATCAAGTTTTAAGCTGCAAGTATGGCAGCAACGCAGTCAGTGTGTGTAGATTCCACTTTAAAGCGATTTGTAGGCCTACTGGTTTATTTTCTATGATCCTGACATATTTTTTATTGTGCAAGTACATTTTTCAGGTTTGAATTGCTTAAAATTAAAAAAAGAGAACTGGGTTTATTTTCCATTATCCTGCTATATCTTATTGTGTACAGATAACTGTGGGGTTTATTGTACAGTATATTGCCATTTATCCCAAGACTCTCTTTCCTTTTTCTTTGTTTTTATATATATTTATTCTATTGTTTATTATTATTACTATTGGTTTTGATGTGAGCTGCTGTGACACTGCAATTTCCCTCTGGGGATGAATGAAGTATCTATCTATCCATCTATCTATCTATCTATCTATCTATCTATCTATCTATCTATCTATCTATCTATCCATCCATCCATCCATCCATCCATCCATCCATCCATCCATCCATCCATCCATCCATCCATCCATCCATCCATCCATCCATCCATCCATCCATCCATCCATCCATCCATCCATCCATCCATCCATCCATCCCTGTCTGTCTGTCTGTCTGTCTGTCTGTCTGTCTGTCTGTCTGTCTGTCTGTCTGTCTGTCTGTCTGTCTGTCTGTCTGTCTGTCTGTCTGTCTGTCTGTCTGTCTGTCTGTCTGTCTGTCTGTCTGTCTGTCTGTCTATCTATCTATCTATCTATCTATCTATCTATCTATCTATCTATCTATCTATCTATCTATCTATCTATCTATCTATCTATCTATCTATCTATCTATCTATCTGTCTGTCTGTCTGTCTGTCTGTCTGTCTGTCTGTCTGTCTGTCTGTCTGTCTGTCTGTCTGTCTGTCTGTCTGTCTGTCTGTCTGTCTGTCTGTCTGTCTGTCTGTCTGTCTGTCTGTCTGTCTGTCTGTCTATCTATCTAATTCTATTTGAAGATGCAGAAGTGCTATTGCTGTATTGTGGAATTAACCAGCCAAACTCTTAACACCTAAACTTTGCAGGTGAGCGGTGTTTCCATCGCCCCCTTAACGCTGTCAGGCAAACGACCATGGTCTCAATGTCATTTTGGCACGAGCATCATTAACCTCTCTTTCCATCTTCCCTGTTAAGTCGCACCTGAAAATAAGCCGTCACTCCAGAACGCGTCGTATTGACATATTTTCTTAAAATTGCCGCCACTTGACGCGGTCCTCATTATGCCGCTCGCTTCGTCACCCGGTAAGTGACGACTCAAGGGTTGTGTGCGATGATAAGCACAATGCCTTGTAAAAATGTATTTAAACCGTATTTCAGCGACGGGCAGGTCAAGCCCTTTTCAAATTGTTCCGGAGAGCACAATCACATGGGCGTCAGGAGGCGGCTCAAAGGCCACCCGCCGGCCCCCCGCCGTGCTGACATTCTCATCCTGCCTTGCCCATTAATTCTGTCATTGTTGCTGCCCCGGCCTCCTGGCGTCCTATCAAAGACTCAATAACCACTGCTTAACCAGAGTCCATTGGCAATTCCCCCGTTCCCCCCCTCACCGCACCACACACACACACACACACGCACACACACACACGCACACACACACACACACACACACACGCACACACACACACACACACACACACACACACACACACACACACACACACTACACTTTCTGTCTTTTTACCGCTTTTCCCCTCTTTCCCCTTTCCGTCTTTTCCCTTCATTTATTTTCCTCTACTCTTCCTCATTTCTCTCTCTGTCTTTCTCTCCTTCCACCCCTCCCTTACTTATTCTCTCCCTCTCTCCCTCCCTCTCCCTTTCTCTCTGTTTTAGCTCTAAGCCGCCGGACAGTGTGAGTGTGCAGTACGACGGCCCTGGCCGCCGTCGCCTTTCTTTTTCGACAAGGCCGCGATTGAAAAGGGCCATTATTACCCTGTAATTGAGGAAGTCAAACCCAATTACGCAGATCTGTGCGGTGGGCTCGCAGTCACTCTGCATAGCCGGCTTGATCCCGGGGGCCCAAAGTCTGGCCGCGCGGACCCCCAGCCGTACGAGGTGGTGGTGTTTGTGGGCGTTGGGGCGGGGGCAGCATGTCGCTAATTGAGTCCTCCGTGTTCATTTACTTCTCCCAAGTGAGCAAGAAGAAAAGCCGGAAATCCAAGTCTCATCTGCTGAGGCTGCGGGAGGAAGTTAAAAAGCTCCTTCCCAGCGGCAGTCGAGCGTGGAACGTGGAATCCAAAAAAAAAAAAAGAAAAAGAAAAGAGGCGAACGAAAGCCATTTAATCCGCGGGGAATGGGAGCGTGAGGGGAGCAGGGCTCGGGCGCTCTCAGCTCCGGCGGGGCGCCGAGCGGTCAAGCGAGGATCCCGTCGCCTGGACCCGAGCATCCCATTCAGCAGAAAGCCGCCTCCTGAGCCACAAACCACCTCCCTTTCCTTTCCTTTCCTTGGCTTTTTTTTCCCCACTGAAAATCATGAAGAAGCAAATAGTGTAAATAGCCACTGTTCTGTCGTTAATTCAGTTCTGAAATGATTACAACCACCTAATACAGCATCTAATACACATGGCTTGGTGGAGGTTCTGGGTTCGAATCCGACTGGGGCCTTTCTGTGTGAGTCTGCATGTTCTCCCCATGTTCCTGCGGGTGTCCTCTAGGTGTTCCGACCCCGCACTTCCCTAAATACATGCAAATCAGGGTTGGACACTCCTGACGATTCCCCTGAGCAAGGCATGGCCAGGAGTCACATCTGGAGCAGTGCGCTGCTCCCAGACACGTAGTATACGAAAAAAACGACTCTAGTAAAAGTGAAAGTCACTCATTAGAATACTACACGAGTAAAAGTCTGAAATTATTAATTGGTATAACATGAAGTTAAGTATCAAAATTAAAAGTAAATGCTAAAGTAAAGTAAAGGTAAAGTCAATTTTATTCTGGTTGCCAATATTTCCGTGTTTTTACGGTAAGCGTAAGATTCAGGATTCAAGGGGTTTATTCATCACATACATATACATACTTTCATACATATATGCAGTGAAATGTCAAATGAGGAGGCACTTCATTTGGTAAGATGCATCTTTCACTCTGACATAAGAAAAGATTTGTCATAAATATGGCCACAGGTGTTGGTCTACATCAGTCGGAGCAGGTGCAGGTGCCGGTGCAGGTGCAGGTGCTGGTGCAGGTGCAGTTGCAGGTGCCGGTGCCGGTGCAGGTGCAGGTGCAGGTGCAGGTGCAGGTGCAGGTGCAGGTGCAGGTGCAGGTGCCGGTGCAGGTGCAGGTGCCGGTGCAGGTCAGGGCAGCATCACCGCCCGAGGAGGCCGTCACCGTGGCCGTCGCTCCCCAACACAACCGCTCTTGCTGTGTCTCTCCGGGACGCGCCTGTGCCTGTGCGGTGGCCAGGCTGCTGTGGTGTGGGGATGGTGCGGTTTGAGCAGCCACGCCTGTCCCGGGTCTCGGTGACTGGGGCCCGCGATCAGATGGATCTACTTTTCCCCCGGAGGTGATTTCTAAAGAATACCAAATACAACAACAACAACAACAAAAAAACTCGATATATCTCTGTTTCCTTGAAACTCAAACAGAGTTCTCTCTTCTTTCACTGGTTATGGGATGCACGTTCACACCTTGTGCTCCCTTAGGGGATACAGGACAAACCGCTCGAACAGCGGGAGGATGACGAGCCGCTGGCCTCCTCTCTCTTCCTCTTTCACTCCTCATTGTCTCAATGCCCACGTTGTACGAAAACAAAATAACCAGCCCAGCGGCATTCAAACAACCTCAAGGATAACAGTAATTATTTCTTAATCGCCGGCCGAAGGCAGTTAGTGAGGCCACTTCAGCGGCATGACTGTGGACGGCCTCGGAGGCGGAGGAACAAGCGAGACATTGTCGCGGCTCCACCCCGCTGAATGGGAGCACTCACCCGGCTGATTTAAATGTGTGTGATCTCACGCTTCTTTCACTCCCACCTTTGTTGCCTCCCCAATGGATGGGTCATTGCGGGTCAGTGGACATACACACACACACACAGACGCACACAGACACACACACACACACACGCACACACACACACAAACTTTACCATTGAGAGGGTGTCAATGGTAGAGTGTGCGTGTGTGTGTGTGTGTGTGTGTGTGTGTGTGTGTGTGTGTGTGGTGGGGGTGGTGGTGGTGGAGCGGGGGGTGTTCTTAACTGGCTCCACCCTCGCTGAGTGCGAAAAAAAAAAGATGGCCCCTTCCATTTTGCTCAGCCCCAGCAACCTTTACAATCAGGGGCTCAGGGGGTACAAGGAGTCGTGCGGTTACGAATCTGCCCCCACCGCCTCGCCCGGTCTTCCTCACCCGATACACACACTCACACACAGCACCCGCTGCGTCACTGACACAAACTGGTGAGTGGTTCCCACCCTGCCCCCCGCCCCTCCACACACACACTTTTAGCCACTCTGCTAAATCCGGGGGCCCAGGTTCCAGGTTCCTCCCCCCTGGTCGTGAAGCAGATGACCGACGCAGGAGACCAAACTGAGGTTTTTCTTTTTTTTCTTTTCAATTTTCGTATAACGGCCTTAACTTTTTTCTCCTCAAAATCGTCTATTTGTGTGTATTTGGCCATTTTCTATAATATTTAATTTTTTATCATTGTTTTATTCAAAAACAAATTCAGACTGTTGAGCCTTTTTTTATTGTTATTATTCCTTGTATATGTGCAAATGTAAATGCACCTGGTGGGAAAAACTCATTCTGAAAATGAACAAGAAATGAATTGGGAAACACAGTTTACATCTTTAATGTTTGATTTTATATCACATTAAATTCTCCTCTCAAAAGCCTTCTATCTTTCTCGTCATTGCATTTGTATGGCGTATTTATCTCTTGGTGGTAGTTCAATGACGTTATCGATGGTCGAAAAATACAAGAGGCATAGGGTTTATAGTGGTCCACAGAAACCATCAGTTTCTGACTTTATTTTTATTTTTTTTTCATTGGGGGTGGAGGCTTTCCACCTTTTGGGGGGTTGGAGGGAGCCAGCAGTCAGTAATTAAGCAGTTCATAAGAAAATCTCTCTAATTACCCCCTCTGGTGACCACATTCTCTGGATGTCCTGATTACACGCCCGTTGACTTTGAGTCCTACCGCGACATGTTCCGCCACTTCACGCCGTTTCCCCGGCGGTGTCTAGAGGAAGAGTCATTTACAAATGACTTTATTAGGCAGAGTGCATGTGCGGGCCCCCCGAATGTTGCTGCAAAATGCAATTTAACCTGTCATTTGCAAGAGGCTTTCATGCACTTAAGCAGAGGTCACACAAACAGCAATGTAATTAGCGGCCTACCTTTTACGCCGTCGGGCTGATTTGAAAAGCGTTACACACCATTTTTCCCCCCTTCCATTCTACGCTAATCATTATTTTTTCCGGGTGAAATTGCCGGGTTGGTGAAAGACAAAATGTCATCGTGGCGGCTGCAGCATTGTGCCTGGGCGCCGCGTGACGCTCTTTCTTGGAGCGGATTTGTTTGGCATACGCAGGGAGGGCAACACAGCTTTGTGGCTGTTCTTTAACCAGGGGCTGGGGCATTCTTTGGATTTTTTTTTTTTTTTTTTTTTTTTGTCGCCTGCACCGGGTAGAATTTGTTTGGGAGCCATCAATCAATCAATGTTTTATATGTCAGGGTTGTCATTCAATCTCTCACAGATTTGGGAAAACGAAGCGGGCTGTGACTTAAGCCAAAATATTATACAGAAGGGAAGCAAAAGGAACATTTATTTTATTCCAAGTTCTACAACGAATAATTTCAACAGTCATTTGGAAGCAAGTGGATGCCTCACTCCGAGCCTGATACCACATAATGTCACTTTATGTCAGTAATGAAATATGGCTTTCTCAGTGGGGGAAAAAAAATAAAAATCCCACAATGGCACAACATTACAGCAAATATCACCAAGAAAGAAACGTAATAGCTTTTTATCCTTCTGCATAATTCTAGGTTTCTGCAAGAAGCCCCGTAAACATGCTAAATGCAAGCAAACAGCGAATCCCCCGCCCCCACCGCACCCCATGTCGAGCCACTCAGTGTGACTCTAAATGCAGATAACGAAGAAATGGAAAATGGAGCCCAAATTGACCCTTTCACAGCGTGTTAAGACAGTTTGTATGGGTACCTGGAGAGGCCACCCCCCTCCCATCAATAATATAATTTAAGAACACATTATACTCCTTTAAAAGGGCCCATTTGTCAGACCAGGTGACTCTTAAAAGACCCAGCGGATTAGAGACGCCCTGCATCAGGTACTTTTAATTCAGCAAACAATCGATAGGACTTAGCCTGCCGTCGTGTCGGGAGGTGAATATTTAAAAAAAAAAGGAATATTTCACTTGAAATGTCTCTGTAGGTAAAGTCGATAACAAAAACAAAATGGATGGAGGGCTGAAGAAAGAGAGGAGCGGGAAAACCTTTCCATTTCATGTTTCGGTTTCAGTTCCGCATCCCGTTTGCGGCATTGTTTTGGGTGTTGGTGGCAACGGGCGTCACATCATCATCATCATCATTATCATCACTGTCTGGTTCCCACAAAGTAAATGAACGATGTCCGACAGTCCTGGAATCGTAACTATTCCTATTAAAACAATGGCCAGACACTGGTGTCCCCTAAGTCCTGTCTGTTAAGTATTCACTACCAAAGACATCATCACCCGTATGGTATTTAAACATACTGTATATGTAAAACATCTGGTGAGCTCCTGGTGAACCTTGCATACTTCTGCATAATCTATTTAATACAGTGTGGCTCCGTTAGATACTCCATTCTGATTGGTTGATAGCGGCCAGTTATTTCTGAATAACGACCGCTGATCGTTTAATAATCGTTGTCATGGGCAACCACTTCTCCGGCTACATTCATGTCCCTCGCATCACGCCGTCCTCGTGCCGATGTTAACACTAACCAGTGGCGCCATCTGGTGGTGCTACATAGAAACTACAATGAAGAGACTGGAAGAGATGAACGTGGAAATGTCCAATATCACATTAACAACAATAAATACTGTATGTTTGTCATATGTAGAGTGAAAGTTGTTTTTCATCGGGTGAATAGTTCATTACATCGTTGCAGTCCTAAAAACATTCCAATATTCAATATTCCGCCTCTTTTTCTTCAGGATAATGTGCAGCCAGCCCGTCATTATCGCAAAATAATCCCCTTCAGAGAGAAACTCCATCACTCATATTTCTTTGGTTAAATGCAGCATTTGACTTTACCAACCACCATATCCAGTAATAATGGAGTAATAACGTACAGTAATAATGGTTTTCTTTGAACACACATTTGTTTAGACCTGGGAACCAGTTTTGGGCCAGCTCTTCCTATAGATGACATGAGGCGTAGGCCTAGGGCTCCACCTCGCGGGGGGCGCGATCAGACTCAGTTTCCGCACCTGTCTCCTTCTTCTACTGATGGTGCCAACCCAGGCGCGATGGCCGTGCAAAAACAATGCTTTTTATTTCATATGTACAATTCATTGTATTTGTAATTAGAGAACCCAGAATCGCGATTGTGGCGCCGCCCCTTGCGGCCGCCTGCGTGAGCACCTCGTGTGGATTACGCACATTTTAGTATTTTTTGTATTTTGTGCGTCATCATCGGGTACGATGACATTTCACTGCATATATGTATGACCGTCTGTCTATGTGTGTGACAAATACTCTCTTGAACTTTAAACTAGAACGTATTTTTTTTACTCCGTTTCCTTATGGAACAAAACTAGCACCATGTGTTTCGGGGACAATTTCTCCATCACTCATGAATGTTTTTGGAAATAAGACAAGAGATAAGATAAGATAAGACTTTATTAATCCCCGGGGGGAAATTGAGGAAATACCAGTCCACTTCGTTCCGTTACGCCCATTAAAAATTTGTGACGTAATAATTCTTCCTGAATCTGCAACTCTCTTTGTTGTTTTAATACTTACACTGTATTGTATTTACTTGGTCACCAGATCGCAATACTGCACTTTACTACTATTATGCACATAACTTTGATTGAAGCAAGACCTATTATTATGGCACAATGTTGTACAGCACTTTACACTATATAGAATAAATTGCTGCAAATACAAATTTCAACCAGACTCGCAGGACATGTTTCCTTATGCGGTCAAAATAAAGACCTGTATCTAGATCGATATCTCGTGAGTGTCTCGGAGTAACGAGGAGTGAGTGAGTAATATCACTGTTTCGTTCAGTCATTCATTATTGTGTTTTTGCCATGTTTCTAAACCAGCTTTCACCATCCCAAACAAAGTAAAGATTTAGTTTTCCACCAACAAACAAGATACCGCGCATCTTGTTTTGCACGCATTCCTGACATTTTGTCCATAACAAAACAGATTGACTGAATTTTGCTCTCTGGATCCGAGTAAACACATTTGTCATCCACACTCTCGCCCATCTGCTCGCGAGTCTGTCTCTCTCGTCGTCGTCGCCCCCTCCCCTCGTGGCGGGCGCACGAAGCAGTGATTTGGCATGTTAGCGAGTGTGTTGGGGCTAATAAGACAGAGGGGCCACCATAATGGACAGAATCTGGGCAGAATCACAGCTAGACCCGGCGTGCTAGGGAGCGGGTAATACAACTAATTCCTCCTCTGTCTCAGCAACCGCAGAGACGGAGATGGGGTCAACAAAGGTGCCGGCAGCATCAAATGAACATCTGTTGCCGTCTCTCAGGGCCGAGGAGCCCAAGACGAGAGGCCCGCCCGCCCCCCGTCCCCGCCACCACCACCCCCACCCGTCCCCACTTCCCTTTTTTTTTTGTGTAAATGTAGAAGTATGTACATACAAATTAAGGGCAGGACCCGTGCATATTATTTTCATTCTTCTGCTCGGGAGCCTCTATCAATGGCGGCGCGCTGCCGGAGGCACTCGATGGAGCGGCGTGATGAAATGCGACGTAGGGTTGGTCGTAGGTTCCTTCCTCCGGCCGAGGCTCGCGAATTTGTTGTGATGGAGAAACAATTGGCTATTATGAAGACGGCCCTCGTAGGGAAATAAGGTGCAAGTGTGTACATCGGGAACAGGCACCGGGGAGGGCTCCGTAAAGTGGATGGCTCTTTTTGGATAAGGAAGCCCCGTATGCCTCGATGCAGATTTTAAGGTGCATTATTTGAAGGATTCTCCGGGAATTTATTAGCCCCGTCTCCCCCTCGTGATGGGTCTTCTCAAAGTCTAATCTCAAAGAGCCGACGTGTAATAGCGACACTGTTGCGGATGTTGTCTTGAGCTCGGCATTTGCTAAATGCAATTCATATCATATATATAGGAAATGGAAAATGTGCCTTCTTTTGTACAGACACGTTCAAATTAAAAATCAAACGGAAATCATTTAACGGAAATGATGTAATGACCTGTATCGCAAACAAACTCCTAATCATATATTGTCTTTTTACCTCCTGAGTGACTGCCGCTGGGGATACAATTAATTCAAAACACAAATAGAAAACAATAGAAATAGAAAACAATGTCTATCTCATCGAACATTCATTTATTTTTATTTTTCTGGGATAACAACTTCAATCAAATTGTGACCGTGAATGTGTGCAACGTTCTCAGAAGATCAAACCGTGCTTTGCGAGACGAGAGGTCAAAGGTTATGTAGAGCCCGAGCAGCATCAGGTGTTGTTCTAAACATACCAAATACGCCGCTGAAGGAATGCAAATTCTAAGCGGTCTTTGGTGTCCTAAAAATACTGCCCCCCTCCCCCCCTGCAAGTTTTAGTTTGACGTCGTCGTTTGTTTCAGTTGTCGTCTCCTCTGCTGTTTTTTCCCCCAATCACACCGGAACCCGACACACCCCTTTTCCGCAAGGCTCCTGACATCCAGCCTGACGGCATTTCTCCTGGCGACCGGAAAGGCGTCAATCGCCTATTTTACTTTTTTAGCACAGACCGTGTTTGTGTTTGATTCGCACACACGACGTGCGAACAAATCAAATGACTGACAGTAACTGATCCCGTTTCCCCCAGTTTCGTCAAATTCGCCTCCAAATTATTTGCAGTTCTGTGTCGTTTATGGGCATCATGCTTGACGAGCGAAGGCCTCACTGATTACTGTTTCAGTCAAGGACAGTTTGTCATAGTTTAAGCCATTTATGAATTCCAACCATGCGTCGATGCACTGCATCGGAGCAACGAGTGTGGTGGAGGCTGCCATGCGCAACGCGGCACGGACCGCACGGTGCGGAACATAAATACATGATCTACAATAAAAACAGAGCAATTTTTTTTTTGTTTTCTTTGTTTGAAGAAACGGGCGCGATTTGGAGAAGCGCCACAAATTGGCCTCACACTCATCGTGTGGCATTGTTATAATTAGCACAAGTGCTTTCAATGCATATTATTATTGTTTATTGTTTCTTACTATTGTTAAAAAAAATATATATATATTGTTTTATATATATATATATTAAAAAAAAAAAAAAAAAAAAAAAAAAAAAAAAAAATATATATATATATATATATATATATATATATATATATATATATATATATATAATATTATGCTATTATGCCTACAATGGTATTTTGAGGGGGAAAAATTCCGCCCCAGCTCAAAATGCATTCTGTTTCGATTCACTATGTTTTTACTTTTCAAAACATTTTTGGGTAAAATCAAACTCTGTATGTAGGCAAAAAAAAAAAGGAGCATATAAAGAAGATAGCATGAGCGTCCTTGAATAAGGTTGATGTTACATGGCAGTCAGAGCATGAGTTTTTCGGGACGGTCTAGGAGGTTTCCAGGATCTCTCCGTAATCATCACATTTATATTTAAGGTGAAATCAGAGATGCTATTGTAATCTCTCTATGTTCAACGGTGTCCATCAATGTGTATCTGTAAAGGAAAGAAAATACGTTGTTGTATTCTAGAAAGGTTTCAATACAAACACGTACCACTAATTGTGAATTACGAATTTAATGAAACATTCTGAAAATGCGAACTTATGGCAGGTCCGGTGTAATAATCGAGCATCTTCTCGCCTAATTGAACTGCTTATTTGTTTGATGTAAATTATAACCTTAAATGACCACTAGTAAGAGACAGTAACTCACCGCTCCTTCGCAAAGCACAGTAGCTATTTTTGTCGTCGTATTTCGTATAATTTTTGTTTAATAGATCCAACCCTTGAAAAAAAAGAAAAATCTGAATGTTATCATCAGCAGTCTAAACTGACTGAAGGGGAACTGCTTAATGTTCCCTTAAGCACTCCCTAAACTGCTTTTCAATCAGCGCGTCGTCAATATGCTTATTCAGCTCCGTTATAGATTTCCCAAACTTATCCACTTCCACAAAGAGTGAGCAGACAAAGCCAGAAAGCGTTAAGAGCATTCGGTCTGGACGCTGATAATGCGTATGGCCTCAGCGCCGCCGTAGTAACTCTTAGAGAACGACGGAGGGGCGAGAAAAAAAAAAAAAAAAAGACTGAGAGAGGGGGATGGAGAGAGAGGGGGGGGGCTGAAATGCACATGGCGGCGAGGGCTGAGGTGCATTAAAACCCTCACCATCAGGAGCAGTAATGGATTAAAGGCCGCTGTGGCGCCGCAGTTTGCCAGTCAATGTTCTTTCACTCTCCTCCACCCGAGGCCCCCTCTTCTATTTCTCCATCCAACCCTCCCCCCCCCCCGCAGATCCCTCCCTACCGCCATCACCACCGCCGCCGCCACCCCACCCCTCCCTCCCGCTGGAAGAAGTTGATTTGCCGTCAATTGCCATCTTGGCTGGCGCCATTAATGCACGCCCACAAAAGGATGACACACGGCATTATCACCTCACTCCCTTTCAAATTAGAGGCGAGCGCCGCCGCGGCTCAGCTTGTGACTGGTTAACACTATCAGCTATTTGTAGGGATTGTTCCCTAATACGCAGCATCTAAAGATTTCATCAGGCATTTGATGACGGAAATAAACCACTGCCCACAGGGAAATTGGACTGATTAATGGAATTACGCCTCGGAGGGGGAGTCGATACAGACAGCAGACACACTTAGGGCCTACGTGGGGATGGGCTGAGCTGCCCGTCAGATGGACAGAGACCGGAGAGGAGGGTGAGGGCCGGAGGAAGACGCGGCCGTGGCCAGGGGGAGAAACGGCCAAAGCCAGAGGAAGCCATGGCCGTGGCTGGCGGCCAGAGGAGGTCATGGCCATGGCCGCCGCTGGCCCTTTTACTACTACTCTCACCTGTACGGAAGTCCTCGGGCTCTGTGTGTCCCCCCCACCCGGCGAAAGGCCAGGATTTACAGTAAGCTTTGGGCAACTCAAGGTCACCGCGCGCGGCCCTCAACTTCTAATTCCCCCGGACCGCATGGTGTCCCTGCTGAATCATTTCAATACAATGCCGTCTGCCTCGCAGAGAGATGGCGGCATGGAGCCCGCCGGGGCTTTACGCACCCCACAGCATTCAAACACGCCGCTCGTTACGTGGCATTCTCAGTCACTTAAGAGCTCTCGTAGATTCGTCGTACCTCAAATGCGCGTCTACCCTGACGCCTAACAGATCCCTTCAGCACCAAACAGAGCAGTCTACCGCTGTATCTGTGAGCTGGGAGGTGACCTGTTAGTCCATCATCATTCACCATCGTGGACTTAAAAGGCAACAAGCATAAACCTGCTGCTCGCTGAACTCTTACGCCAGCCTCGCAAATTGTATATGTGTAATAATATGAATATTGTTTTGTTCAGTTGCTTGTTATGCACATTAAAGGAACCGGAGCTCACATACTATTCACGAGAAGAAGTTATTTAGAAAGAGAATATTTTTGAGTGATATTTTAAAATATAGAGTATAAAATCAATATAAGAGCATAAGAGAGTATAAGAGTCAATATATTAGGGTAGTTTATACAAATATCAATAATTGTACATTTTAATGGGCTTTTTTTCATTGTTGATTCTTTTTTGCTGTGTTTCTATTCTGTTTGGTCTGTGTAGCACAGGATTTTTTAACTAAGGGAAAAGTGTTTTATAAAAAGAACACACCATTATTATTCCTATGTATCACACCATGTACTATGTATTACACACTCAGACACACACACACACACACACACACACACACACACACACCATAAAACCAAAATGACTAGACCAGAGTCTGCGGGGCAGGAGGCGTGTGAGCGGTTAATTGGGTTGGACATGCTTGGACAGCTCACGCCCCATGGTCAGGTTGGGTAGGCGTGGGTGCGGGGCGGGTTTGGGGGCGACCGCTTGGTCCCCCCCGTTGGCTGACTCTGTCCGTGTCTCAATGGCTCGGTGCAGGGCGGTGTGGTGCAGGGCGGTGTGGTGCTGGGCGGTGTGGTGCTGGGTGGTGTGGTGCGGGCGGTGTGGTGCTGGGCGGTGTGGTGCTGGGCGGTGTGGTGCTGGGCGGTGTGGTGCGGGCCTGCCCCGGCGGAGCGGGGCTGCTGTCGTGGGTGACTGCAAAGCCTCTCGGCTGGTCGGAGGCAATGCGATGGGTACCTGACCTCACAGACCGCACACCACACAGGAGGACACATCACACACACACACACACACACACACACACACACACGCACACACACACGCACACACACACACACACACGCACACACGCACACGCAAGCACACACATACACACACACACACACGCACACACACACGCACACACACGCGCACACACGCACACGCAAGCACACACACACACACACACACACAGTTTGTTTCTGTGTTTGACTTAGTGTGTGGGGGTCATTATTGCTTCTCCTCATAATAGATAAATACATTCAATTTAAAATTATATAAAAATACATGTAATCTGTAATTACTACTTTATTGTAGTTTTATGTTAGTAATGTAATATTGTAAAATCCAGCTTGATAGAAAACCTGTCTATATTGTAATGCGGATAACATTTATGTAACTTTTAAATTCATTTGCAATTATAAATAATATGGAATTATTACTCAAGATCACAAACACTTGCTATAGGACAATGTTTATACGTGACATTTATTACCAAGAAAATTATTTTAGTTTTTATTTGAAACTATATGTTGTCATTGTTATAACTTACCTTGCTTCATTAAAGTACATCTGGAGTGTCTGTGACGGTAGATGTAGTGTGTCGTATACGTAAATTATGACGTATTTAAATCGATTTACGATAGCAGTGTTATTTACGTATTTCTTTAGTAAAGTTGGGTTCAGTTCTTTAGTTGGATTACATTTTCAGTAAGTTCCTTTTCCATGAAATACGACAAACGTTGATATTTCTGTGGGCAATTACCATTGCGCGGCTTCTTTTTTTCTGACGCCACATTGGATTTTGAACTCATCACTGAGTCGCACATGACAATGTTTTCAAGGGACGCTCAGACGACATTTCAAGGATTATTTCCTATTAATTTATCCATTAATCGACACCTTAACCGTGTTTCTAGGTTCCACGTATCCAAGTATGTGTTTCAGATCGTTTTAGCCGGGTTGGACACATTTCGGACTGGCGTACTGACACGTTGGCCTTAAAATCGCTCAAAATGGTTTATGGTTCCGCTAATATCTGCTCCGTATATCGATCGATTTGGATTAAGCTTCAACCGCAAGAGTTTTTGTGACAGGGCGGTTCAAACAAAACAAACTGTGTTCGTGTGTTATGCCGCGGTTGGTTTTTCAGATAATTTCATTCTTCACATTTTTTTCTTTTTCCCCTTTTACGATAACAATAAGGGGCTGCCGTACAATTTATAATAATAATAAAAATTATGATAATAATAATAATAATTATAATAATAACAAAGATAATAATAATAATAGTAACAAAGATCATAATAAAGATAATAATAACAGCAATAATAACAAAGATGATAATAAATATAATAACAACGAAGATAATAATATTTACAAAAATGATCATATTATTAATAATAACAATAATAAGGATAATAATAATTTCATAGTTATTATTTGAAATTCTGTTTTATCATTGTACAGGTAGTCCTCACTTAACGACCAAGTTCTGTTCCTAGCACAAGGTGGTTAAGTGAATTGGTGGATAAGCGAGGACCCCTGTTATTTCACGGTGAGGGGGGGGTGGCCATTGCCAACGCTCGCGGCGGGAATTCTGAGAGACTGCGGGAACGATGATGCACAATGAGACGCTTGACACCGAGACGCCGCGCACGCCGCGGTGCTGTACGCAGCGCACAATACAGACAGGTCAGAGAGCTGGCCGAGCAGAGAGAGTAGGTCCAAACGGTCGTTATACAGGTACGTCGTTAAGTGAGGAGTACCTATATACGTGGGTTATCTTTATAAATTCCGTTTGGGAATAGCGTCAATTACCTGCGGAGAGTACTGTGGAAAGAAGTAAACAATATATATATTTTTTTATGTTAAATGTATACTTATTATTTTACTTCCCTCTATCAGTGAGTAACTGGAAAAGCAGTTTATGGATGGATGGACGGGAATAGATATTTGAATGTTTGTTTTTATCCATTTCATTCGAATTACATATAAAGTCACCACTCGACGTATAGGCGGCCTGATCAAAACAAGCAATGAATGTGAAATCCAACTTGAATACTCAAGTTCTCCATCTTGTATAAAGCTTGGACAACGTTGAGAATTGGTCTTCTTTGTTCCAGACAATTCGAGGCTCGTCCCGTCTGTGGTGCATTTCACAACAGGTCTTTCACAGAAAATTATATTTATTGTAATATCATATAATATTAACAAAAACCCGCGCTGGGAAAAGAGGCTGAGAGTTTCGCTTTGTATACAAAAGTAATCTTGTGCTACCTATTTTAGAGTAGTTTATCAAGGTTTTTGACACAAATATCAATGATTGTACCTTTTAATGCATTTTATTTTTTAACTAAAAAGTATTTAATTGTTTGTGTTTTTTGCTGTTTCTATTCTATTTGGTCGATGTAGAACAAGACTTTTTTTTATCTAAGGGAAAAGTGTTCCATAAAAAAAGACAACATTATTATGTCTTCAAGTAGTTAAGTGCAGTTCTTATAATGACATCATTTTACAACTAAAGTTGTTTCGATTTTTCTTTACTTGGAAAAAAGTTTTTGTTTTTTTTTGTTTATTTTGTTCTTTTTTGTTGTTTTTTTTTCAATTTACAGGTAAACATCCTTTTTCCCTCATAATATTGCTAATGTTAAAAGTAGTAGTAATAATGTTAGTGTCACTGATAATGATGTTATTGATAATACAACTACGACTGATAATATGATTATAACTGCAATTGAAAAATGTGAATGAGGCATTCTTATTTTTCTCATATTTGAAGACACATCATCTCACTGACTGGCACATTATTATTATATATTCTGTATTTTTTAAATGCCGTTCGTGGCCATGGTAAAGGTTTCCAAGCAGTAGTTGTGTTTTAAGCCTCAAAGCTTGAGCGATAGCGCCCTCTGGTGTATGTTCAGTGCATTGGCCATTTTCGTGACACCAGCGCAGGACAATTTTTAATACTGGACGGACTCTTAACTCCCCTCCAGGATACAAATAGAGAAAGACATAATCCCCAATCTTACTTTTGTATGAAGGCAAACTGCATTAACTGGGACTACTGCAGGATAAAATATGGTCGAAACCCTTGTTTGTGTCTTAATAAGGATAGATTCCCAGATTCTGTCCATGATGGTGGCCTCCTCTCTGTCTTATAAGCTCCAACAAAACTTTCAAACTAAAGTGTGTGTGTGTGTGTGTGTGTCTGCGTGTGTGTGTGCGTGAGTGTGTGTGTGTGTGTGTGCGTGAGGGGGGTTACTCGTGAGAAGAAAAAGCAAAGAAAAAGACGACAACACAGATTTGCAAGCAGATGGGTGAGAGTGTGGATGACAAATGTGTTTACTCTGGCGCAGAGAGCAAAATGCAATCAATTTGTTTTGTCCTGGAGCGAATGGTGGGAATACATGCAAACGAGATGCATCTGAAAATATTATTATAGATTTATTTTGGTGGAAAACTAAATGTTTATGCTTTGTTCAGGATGGTAAAAGGTCGTTTGATTAGTAATAAATTAATCCAAAATAATATTACTCACGTTCTCCACGTTTCTCCAAGACACCACTTAGGTATCGGTCTAGATATCTATTATTTACCTTTAAATAAGAGATAATAAATAATTGAATTGTGTCAGACCTCTACACGAATAAACACTGCATTACGAGATTTTTTTCAACAGGGAACGACAATGAAAAGATCGAGCTGCGCACACTTTGCAGCTGATATTTGCAGATTTACAGTCTCTTCTGCACACACACAAAACTGCTGTCGTTGAGGAGCGGCGATCTAAACACCGAGGGCAGACCGACGGAGTTTTGCGGTACTCCAGCGCCCGCGAGAATGTGTCTTCCCGCCAGAGGCAAACAAACGGGGATGCCGTACAGCCGGCCACCGTGGTTGTTTGCGCGGCGAACTCGCAGCTCTGACATTCCACACCTATCACACCCTCGTAAGCCGCCCCCCAACTCCGCAGGCCGCGATTTGAGGATTCGGCGCGCGCGCCCCAAATCCGCCCTGAAAATCGCGTAATGTCGCCCTGGCTTCAAGGAGACGTGCAGTCACTTTCAGTAGCAGTCTGTCATTTGAACTGCCGAACCGCTGAAACCTGTGATTATTTATAGACGGAATAATATCAAACAGCCTCAAACAGTCCTTTCAGCCTTGTTTTAGTGGTGGGAAAAGTGGCGGAACCCCCCCCAAATGGAAAAACCCAACTCTAAATCTATTATTATCTACTATTATCTAGGAACATTCCTTTGACAACTGGTACTACATCAAAGTGGACCTTTCCGGAAAGGTGACGGATGCATCAGAGGATACAAGCACTGACAGATGACAGAAAGAAAGTAACTATATGTATGTGACAAATAATCTCTTGAACTTGAACTATAAATTCAATCTAGGATGTATAACAACAGGACATCACAGTGTGGCCCATTCGTACAAGCTCTGCATTTTTTTTTTTTTTTTTAATTCAATAGGCGGCGCGGCACCGCCACCCCAACAAGAGAGAGTCTTCATCTTAATCTTAACCTTTCACCCTATTCTGCAATGCGGCTGTGTAGTGTGAAGCGATCAAATCGTCTTGATATTTCTATCCCATCCATTCCGCAGCGTTTGAGGAAATTGAATCGCCTTTTTTTTCATTCGTGTCAATATAAAGCTTTTGACAAGCAGCTCTTTTTTTTTTTTTTTTTTTTTTTAAGTGCTTCAGGATTTCAGTCTCGATTCTTTTTGACCACGTAGCAAATTTTTCTAATTATCCTTTCAACGTTGCTTACTCGCGTCATGATCCATCAGACGGTGAGCCGGCCAGTATTTCTGCAGCTTTTCATGCATCCGAGTGTCTGTCGAAGGCCCTTCAATATATATATATATATATATATATATATATATATATACGTATATATAAAAAAGTGCCATCACGCTGGCTTAATAACCCCCTGAATTGCGAGCGTCTGATTTCGGCCGGTGGTCATTACACATTCCGAGTGCGTAACAGTGTTTTTCCCCTACTCGCTGAATCCTGTTCACTGCAATCACTGGATGGAGTTCAGGTCAAACGGGCGCATTAATTCAATCCCCGGCTTGAAGGTGTTTGACGCTCTCTTGCCAAACACACTGTACTGCAGCCCACTTAAAGTTCCCCTGTAAGGAAGCCAAACAATTGACCCTACCTTTCAAATAAACTTGTGTACTGTATAAGCTCTGAACCGAGGGGGGAAAAAAAATAAACGGCGGCCCAAATGCAGAGGTCACAAATACAGAAACTGAATACGCGGACGGGGCCAATTAGAGTGACGAGGGGATGAGATAAGATGTCCATGGAGTGGCCCTGTCCTCCTCTCCAATCCTTTTAGTCGAGGCTTCTCCACGGTGATCTGCTTTGGAGCCTCGGAGCTCAAACTGGAACAAAACAGACCTTTCACCCCTTAACCCCCACCTACCACCACCACCACCACTACTCCCTCCTCCTCATCATCCTCATCCCCACCTCCACCTCTTCACCCAGCAAACAGACAAACATGCTGTACACATGCTGTGGCCACTGGAGGACCGGCAGAGACACACACACACGCGCGCACGCACGCACGCACGCACGCACGCACGCACGCACGCACGCACACACACACACACACACACACACACACACACACTCTTGCACTGATATCACAGTGAGGTGTGAGTAAATAGACCTGTGAACTGAGGACCCAATGTTTCTAAACCAAAAAAACAAGTCAATTTGGAGACCTCAGTTCCTCACAAGTATTGTAAAGCAAACACACACACACACACACACACACACACACACACACACGCACACACACACATACACGCACACACACACACACACACACACACACACACACACACACACACACACACACACACACACACTAATTCCCTTGTCATTTCATGTCGTACAAGAACAACCTCTCATAAGGGGATACATACACAATGAGCCGGGGGGATTTGGGGTGGAGTGTGTGTGTGTGTGTGTGTGTGTGTGTGTGTGTGTGTGTGTGTGTCTGTGTGTGTGAAGGTGGGAGTGGGGGGTTTGTAGAGGGCAGCGCCAGCAAAGCCATTTCTCTAATCTGGAATTAATGGTGAAAATCTTCCGGGGGGAGGGAGGGAGGGAGGGAGAGAGAGAGAGAGATTGTGGGAGTGGTCAGCAGGTGCTCCCACATAAAGTGTGGAACAGCTAATCCCCCCCATAAAGATTAAGGTTGATTCTCACTGTTACAGGCCATATGCTGCACTGACGGGGTAGTTAAATAGGAATAAAACACAGGGGGGGGGGGAATACGGACTTGAATTTCCCCATGGGCTTTGTTTCTAAGCCCCCGGTGGTTTGTTTTTCTGATTACGTGAAAGAAATCTCTTTCCCTACAATGAGATTACAAACAGGGACCTTTTGACTGAGGGGCCGGGCTGGGGGTCGCAAAGCTGCGTCAGGATATAAAACGTCGCAAATGCCGTGTGGACTACCTAGAAAGACAGCCGAAGAAACATTATTGACATTGACTCTGCGTGCAAATCAATTACAACAGCGTATCATCGTATGATAATAATATTTGTGGAAGTAGTAGTGTTGCTAATAATTGTTGTTTAGACTGTTAAACCAATCAACCTTCAAAATAGGTTGTGTAAATCCGAGACGTTCCCACGTTGACCACCAGAGGGCAGCAACGAGCTGCCCTCCGGTGGTCTGAGGCCTGTATTCATTTCAAGTTCAATTTTAACAGGAAAAAAAAAAAAAATATGGATGAACAAATGAATAGTGTTTTGAATAGACTTTCTACACCCCCCCCCAAAAAAAATGTAAATACATTCCCTGTGACTGCCAGTGAGAGCGCCAATTTATATAAAAGGCGTAAAAGATATCGTGACATACACAAAATAACTGACATTAGGTTATTGCCAGACAATTGAAATCATGCCCAATACAAAACATGAAATGTAAAATTGAAAACATCAAATGAATAACAGGCTGAATAATTGGCGTCGTTACATAAGAGAAACAAGGCATAGTTGTTGTTTTTTCCCCCCCTGTATAATAATTTAGGGCCAGCGTTGTTTTCAAGACATTATCGCAAATGGCTTTGAAATTTTTGGAAAAACACTTCAATATTTAAAACGCTAATTTATTAATACACGGAGGTTCTGAGAGCACGCATCTCCCGCAACTAAAAACCGTCAACAAAGTTGCATATCGAAGGTGGTAATTTCTCAACGTTCATTACGCAGGAGAGACAGGACAGTTTTAAATTAGGCCAATAATGTCCCCTCCACTTTCATTCCATTCCTTATTAGTGATAGTCACGTGGAGTTTAAATTGCCCTCAAATTACAGACCGAGTCATTTAGAGACACGGGAAAATGAAAAAACAAAACGACCAAAAAAAAACAAAGAAGATGAGTTTGGTGGAGCACTGGCATCTGTGCTCAGATAATTACTGTCATTTCACCCCCTGTTCTGAAAGAAAAGCGATAAAAAAAAATAAAGATATATCAACTGTGTATATATATTTCCCAGGGATTTTCAAAGACCGATCAAGCGGAGACGTCACGTGGTTGTGTAAAGAGGTGAAAGGTCAGGTAACTTTTTAAAAGTGCCTTTCTTTACAGTAATTTTATCATCGTGCCCGATAAGTGCGATGGTTTAGCTGTTAGATAACTCTTCCCAAATCCTGGCCACTGCCGGTTTTGCGGCAATTGGCAGTGGTTGATCTGCCAGAGAAATGAATGGAGAGAACTTATTACGGCCTTGTTGAGTGGCTGACGTTCGCGGTGGAAAGCGATAGGAAACTACTCAAGTCCTATTGACATTCAATCTTTGCGACTTCGATAACCTATCAGCACAACGCAAATACAAAAAACGGTCCAATCTAAAATGGAAAGGTGTAAAAATTCTGAATATTTCGAAAAGGCGGGGACCCCGCCACTGACAATGGAGACAACATATTGTCTGTATACATACAGTACATTTGATGGTTGTTTCTTAAAAAGTACCATTCTAAAAGTATCAAATATAGATTTTTATATTTTAAATACATTTAAATTTAAGTACGTTTTTTAATAATCTAGTGGATCGCCATTGTAAATGCAAAATTCAAATCCTTCCGCACCGCTGAGCGTCACACCCTTTCGCCCGCAGAATCCAACTTTTCCATAGGAATGATTTGACTTCCCGTTTGTTGTTTTCGGTGTGAAGCAGGCTTAAGTTCCTTTGTACCAGGAAAGGAGGTAGGTACCGTTCCTGAAACGGTTCCTGCGCTGAAAGAATGAGCGCATCGCATCGGGGGAATCCACGGATTTACGGCCAACAAATTGTGTTTACAAGTGAGACTAAATAACATGTTTTAATCTTTATTTCTTTCTTTGACTGATAAACCTTACTGTCAGGTGTAGAACACAAACATCACTCCAAACTCGGTTTTTGCAGAAGCTCAGCAAAGCACCGAGTTTTTTTTTTTATTTTTTATTATTTTAATGAGATTAGACTGATGCTGGCACACCGCTGTTTGCAGTTTTTGCCACGGCTGTCTGTCTCTTTTACGTATACTGTTTACTATTCCAGCCAATTCCGCTTCATTATTCTGGTGTCGGGTGGTGTTTACATAGCAGTTCCCATTAACTCGAACACGGCTATAAAGACGCAGTAAAACACCCTCAAGGAGAAATTACCCGAAAAACAAAAAAAAAAAGAGACTCTGAAGCCGACCTTCAGGGCATGTTTGCCTCCGTGTTTATTGTGCTTCAAATTAACACTATGCAGTGACAGGGAAAGCAACTTATTCAGAGATCTCTTACAAGCCATTTGGCATGTAATTAACAGCGCTTGCAAGTCGAGCTTTATGTACAAATTATTCACATGAAGACTTTTATTTGCGTGCTTTTGCGACGCAAGCCAGCACATGTTAAAACGGCATCTGGTTCCTCGAGGCAGGTTTTCTGGGCATCTCTCCCCTCTTACGGGAAAAAGAACGTGTCTCGCCCAAAACGACTCCGTCGCCGTTGTGGCCCTACCTCTGGCCTTGCTTTGATTGTTGGCACAGTGAGCGATGCGAGGGAACGTAGTTGATCCGTGATGCGTACGGGCCGCCCGCCCCCCCCGCGGCTCGGCTCGCACGCGAACCGCGGTCCAATTGCAAAATCGAGCCGTCAATGTGAAATACAGTTTTACCGCCGCTGTTACTTTTTAAAGTCATGATTCCATAAATCTTGACGCAGAGCTGTAGTTAAAAGAAGATAGACGAGACAGATGCGTGTTGTGTTTGACTCTGAAGCGCATTGATTGGTTTAAGGACCGTCGCCCGGCCTCGCTGCTACTTTACGACGACTTTACGATGTGGTGAAGCAAAAGTCGGCGCTATGCGTCTGCTCGTCGGCCATATTGGAGTGGTCAAGATCCGCTAGTAAACAAATACAAAGCATACAATGAGTATTGAGAGACGCAGACTTCTCTGAAAGAAAATCGACTGGAACTTGCTTGATTCTGAACCGATTTTCATAAAATTGAGTTTGGTAAAGATTGAAATTGAACATGGTACTGGTTACTTATTGGAATAAATTAAATATTTTTTTATTCACTACCATGTTTAAAGGAAGTTATCGGGCTTGCCTTATATTGCACTTTAATTTAACAATTGAGTATTGAATATTTCATGTATTTTAAGATTTTATTTAAACATTGGACATCTTGAATGTTGTTTTCATTTAAGGCCATGGACAAAAGTTCCTTGCGTTAAGTGTTTTACAGAATAAGTGGAAAGCCAATTTATGTGTGATCCGGATCGGATCATTTATTAAATGATCCGATCCGTGTCTCAAAACCGTAATACGATCCAAACCATGATTTTATGATCCATTGCACCCCTAGGTACAGTTGGAGGTGGGCATCAGTTTGATGTATACCTCCACCATTTTGGCTGCTGCTGCTGCTGCTGCTGCTAGTTCTATGGAGAGATTTGTTTGCCCTTAAATCAGTTTACTGTTGCCCGTAAGCTTGATTACCCTTTGAGGCTTGGGATCCAAAAAGTGAGGCTTCAGCAAGTTAAAGACGCATTCATACTCAAACTCAATGCACTGAAGTCTAATCCCGTGGTTTTCAACATGGGGTCCGTGGGACCACCCTGGGGTCCTTCAAGACATTCCAGGGGGTCCATCCACAGCAAAATTATTAATAGTTAAACTTTGCCGTTATTTCATTTGCAAGAAGTCCCGTTAGAGAATGTATAATAATGACTGCTCGGATCCTAGTTTCTCTGTTATCTTCAACAATATAACTTCTCAAATTGGGGCCCCAGAGACAAAATATTATGTGTATCAAATTGAGGGTCCTTGATATGAAAACATTTTGCAATCACTGGTCTAGTCAAAGCAACAGAATGCAATGAGAACATAGTGATTAGCACCATAAATAGGGTAATACTATGTAAAAGGTTTTGCAAACACCAACCCAGATTTTTGGGAAATTCATTCATTTAACTTAAAATTAATTCATGACACTTAGAAAGCTAGAGCATAGCCACAATAAATATAATTTCACTATAACTGGCGAATTCCATAAGTTGCAGCATTAATTAAAAACTGGTTGTATTTTCTAACAAAAAAAAAAGTCACAGTCACGTGTCTGATGTGCTCATACTCGCTTTGACGCTTGCTTCGTGGAAACTCCAACTACAGCACCGCTGGCTTCAATACATAAAAATGCATTATCTCATACTTGAATAAAACAATGAAAAGTGTTCCCATGGAGAGTCTGGGTTCTTATTTATTCTGTAGAGTGACCTATAAATAAATAAAATCAAAAAAATGTAAAAATATGCATAAGGGGGAGATTCTGCACACCAGGGAGGGTGAAGCTTTTTCCCAAATCATACCTTGTTGTATCAAAGTGGTTTATCAATTATAGAACAAAACAAATCCTAATGGAGCAGCTACCAAATAGCAGAACTAGATCAATCCTCACTGACATTAAAGGAGCCTCTTGACATGAATGCTATTACTGACGCCTGGTACCATGCACACACACACACACACACGCGCGCGCGCGCGCGCACACACACACACATACGCAGTCCTAGAAAAGATTCAAAACCACAATACTCTATGTTTGTTTGTTTGTTTACGCTTGTGTTCATATTTGTTTGTCTCCGAGCGTTGCATTCTTCCTGGGAAAGGCAGACCCCGCCACCAACAATGGAAAAGGCGTAAAGATGAGCGCATGCTTAACATTGAATTTTATTGGACATTGAATGGCTGTCTCTATGTTTCCTTATGTGCCATGAAGTGTATCAAACATTGGATTTTCTTTCAAAGAAAAATTTCAGAATGGCAGACACCCCTCCCTCCTCAAGGAGCACCTGTTGTCCCCCCTCCCTTGTTTTCGTGCTTCAAAGCCATACTCAGGACCCATTGACCGCTGCGCTGAGTGGGCAATCATCTGCCAGTTGGCCACCGTGAAGAGGCCCGCCCTGGGGTTGAGGACGAAACAGGACGGATCGCTACTGACCCTCAACAGCCAGGAAGACCAGGTCCTTCTGAAATGCCCTCCTATTGGAGTGGGACGCAGCCGCCCCGCTTAGCACTGTATTTCCCCGATCAACATCAGTATAAAGACTCCAAACGGAATCATCCCCCTTTTACGCCGTGTGTTTGAATTGTGGCCCTGTTGCTTGAACCTTGGCCGCCCCACGTTATAGATTTACTTTATAGTGATGGATGAAGGCCCCAGCCGAGCGCCGCGGACCATTACTGGGCAAACGAGGGGAAAGATTATCACCGCAGGGCTTTCTCTTAAATTATTTCCCACAAACAGGCTGGCGTAGGAAGGATAAATAAACACCCTGCCCTCTCTCCCTCTCTCTCTCTCTCTCTCTCTCTCTCTCTCACTCTCTCTTTATCAGCTCATTTTATCAGACCGATGAGCCGGCGGTGCACTGGAAATCATCCCTGCCCTCCGGACGCTCGGACTCCCACCGCTTCACGATAAGGGGTTTTGTCAGCGCTTGTATTGACCGTTGCAGCGCTTTCTAAACACCCAGCGCTCGTCTTGTTACCGTTACACCGGCACAAGATGAAAATATTGTGGGCGATGAAGACTGTCGCTACGTCCGTCATGGCGTTCTACACATCGTGCCTTAAGAACAATGTCTTCCTGGACATACTGTACCACATCGCTATATAGCCATGGGTATGACAAGCTGTTTTTATATTTAATCCAAAGGATCAACTAGTCACCTTTTAAAAGTTACTACTACTTCTATTTTAGTTGCTATTCCAACAGTTACTATTAACTATTTTAGTTGTACTAGTCAAAATGTATGAGGTACTAGAACTTATTTAAGAGATTAGATTAGAGTCAGCGTTTTTGTGATTGCACAAAGTACTGAGTACTGAGACAACAAAATGCAGTTTAGCATCCAACCAAAGTGCAAGAGAAGCAGTAAAGTGCAGCGTAAGTATAAAATTTAAGTATATGAATAATATATAAATCGAGTTAATGGTAGTGGGTATGGATATGCTAAATATATACAGTATAAACAGAATTAACAGTATTTCCAGAATTCATATGATTGCACTAAAAAATATACAGTATGAGCAGTATTAACTGAATGATACGCAGTATTAACAGTATTTACAGAATGGATATAGATGAACTAAAGTATAAGAGCGATATTAACAGAGTGGGTATGCATATGCTACAATACATACAGTATTACCAGATTGACACTAGTATAGCCCGTTGTATAAATATGAATAGAAAAACAATAAATAGTGGTGTGTAAGGTTAAGGTGCAATGTGCAAGAGCTCAGTCACTGGAGTGCAGTTTGTGTGTGTAAGGGGGTGGGTGGGTAATCCGGAGGTTCCGGGATGGGGGTGGGGGGTGGGTTTGAAGGTGTGTGGGAAGGGAGCACCCAGGTATGGGTGGGGGTTGTCACTGTGGTGTAGAGGTCAGCAGGATGACAGCTGACGGGAAGAAGCTGGTACTGGAATGGAGGTTCCTGTAGAGCCTCCTGGAGGGGAGGAGAGCAAACAGCCTGTGACTAGGTTGAGAGGAGTCTCTGGCGATGCTGCGCACCCTCCGCAAGCACCGCTTGTGCTGGAGAGCCTCAATCGCTGGGAGTGGAGTGCCGGTGATCCATTGGGCAGTTTTCACCAGCCTCTGCGGTGCTTTCCAGTCCATCTGCAGTACTGTTGCCGTACCAGACTGAGACTGAGGATGTTCTCAATGGTGCAGCGGTAGAAGTTCCAGGATCTGTGAAGACAGGTGGGCTTTCTTCAGTCTCCTCAGAAAGAAGAGATGCTGGTGAGCCTTCTTGACGAGGGCCAAGGTGTTGAGGGCCCAAGAGAGGTCCGCGGAGTGTGGAGACCGAGTGGACACCCAGAAACCTGAAGCTGGTGACACGCTTGACTTCTATCCCGTTGATATGGATGGTGGTGTGTGTGCCACCTTTCATCTTCTGAAGTCCACTATGAGCTCCTTGGCTTTGATGTTAATGGCCAGGTTGTTGTCGGCGCACCACGCCGCCAGGTGCTGGACCTTCTACCTGTAGGCCGTCTCTTCATTGTTGTTGATGAGGCCAATCACCGTTGTGTCGTCTGCAAACTTGATAATGGTGTTGGAGGCATGTACAGGACGGCTGCTTGGGCCAGTGACAGGTTAAAGATGTCAGTCAGGACCTCAGTCAGCTGCCCAGCGCAGGCCCTGAGCCCATGTCCTGGGATACCATTAGGGGAGAGTGTGAGAGGCTGGTGGTCTGCAGGGAGCACAGCCTTGATGGCTACCTCCTGGTTGTCCCTGTCGAAGCGATCGTCCAAGTTGTTGATCTCATCAGGGAGGGAGGTGTCGTTGTTTAGGGGGTGGGGTGTTGGTGAGTTTGTAATCTGATGGCCTTGGGTGCCCTGCCACAGGCGTCGGGGGTCAGAGTTGTTGTTAAAGTGCTCCTCGATCCTTAGCTTGTGGCTGTGCTTGGCTCTCTTGATGCCCCTTTTCAGGTTAGCCCTGGCTGAACTGTAGGCCTGCGCGTCACCTGATCTGAAGGCAACGTCACGCGGCTTCTTATTGGGGAATGATGTGATCTGTTTGAGGGTGGTGACACTGTTGATATTAGCATTGAGAGTATCAGAGTCTTGGGGAGTAGGAACAGTGAGAGGTGGTCAGACTGTCCCAGGTGGGGGAGGGGAATGGCATTGAGAAACACGTTGAGCCTCGCATTGTGCATGCGCTGCCATCTTTCGAGCAAGATACTAGTAACTATTCAAACTGTTTCTAGTAAGAATTTGCACAACTTCGTCATTCAATCCTATTTGTGTTTCAGATATTAAACATTTGCCTCTGACTTGTATCTATTCCGATTGTGACTAGTATTTATCTCTATTGACTAGTCACTATTCATTGAGTACGAGTACTTATTCATTAGTGACTTGTGTCTTTTCTTGCTGTTACTAGTAACATTTTTAGTTTTACCAGTAGCAATGTATTTCTTAAATTCTTTTTCATCAGAGATTACCACAATGACCTGAATATTAGACGACCCTGATTATAAGACAAACCAAACCCGCTTTATCAAGACTGATTTTTGGAGAAACACTTTTTTGAAGACCAAATCTTAAGAAAATCATTTTACTTGAAAATGATGATTACGCAGCATGCATTCGTTCGGAGAATACATGGTAGCCTATCTGCGGGTGTAATGTTAATTTCACAAGCGCTAGTTCCACCCGGAAACCTCAAGCTGCAGCAACAAACACCAGAAAGCTGTTAGCAACATGCTAAGCTTACCTCAAGCTGACTGGTGTCTGACTGAGTCAGTTACACTTTGGTGAGTGCAAAGGAGTCTAAAACAAAGGAGCTAGAAGATCCTCCTGTTTCTTTTAAATCAGCCGTGTGGGAAAATTTCAACAGCAATGGAGAGCGGAGATGGTGGATTTTTTATTATTGTACCGTATATTGGCATTTAAAAGTCTCGACCCCGAATATAAGACGACAACACTATTTCAGACATATTTCCAGGAAAAAAAACAAACCTGTCTTATATCCAGATTAATACGGTACGAGCAGTGTTTTCTACTCCATAACCTCTGCAGTCCAGTCTGGGTGTGGGCTGTTACAGAAAGTGCATCGGAATGAGTTGAGAGATTTGCCGCAGGTGGACTGTGGACAGATACAGGCCAGGACTCAGCTGAAGAGCAGGTTGATACAAGAGACAATGGGGAAACAGATTCTAACCCCCCAGAAATGCTGACATTTGAATTCTAGAGTGAGAATCCAAGCTTTGCACAAAGGCTGAGGTGGTTGTGGGAGAAGAAGAGGAGGACATCGAAACAGAACAAAAAAAATGAAAGAAAGCCAATCTGCCCTGAGGGCAATACCCATAAATTTTTGCCCAATACCCGCTCACTTGCGAGGGCGGACTAGACAGAAAAATAAACCGCAAAAAAACACATGAAAATAACGAAAATTGTCCCACGGCAAGAGCAGCAAATGGACCACTGATGCTCTGCAGGGATACAAATATTAGCAATCTTAAAAACACTTTATTACCCAGATATTAAAATACATACTGATCAAATATTAACAGCTACATGACGAAACTTAAAAATATCTGATACGTCGATCTGCTTTCCTACTGACTACCAGCCACCTTTGACCCAACAGAGAAGCAGGTCTGAAATACATAAAAACAATAAATGTCACACACATTAAAACCTGACAGTATAAAACACTGTTCACAGAAAACTGTTAAAACTGAGTGCAGAAATAAACCAGCTATTTCTGCACTCTCATCTTCCCTGCACACCAGCATAGAATGCTATGTGCATCTGCCTCACTCCAATGGCCTGAACCGACAGTCGCAACCCACATTCCTCCTGCATGTAGCGCTATATCTGCAAACCCCACCAGTGCTGACACTGCCGCCTACCTGGTCGTGGGCCCGTCCCCACCCAGGCCTGGACAAGGGAGTGGGCGGGGTCTTTGCTCTGGTCCTGGTGTTAGCTGCTGGGGATCGAGGGTCTCCAGGCTGTTGACGCCGGTAGAACTTTGGAGCCCTGGTCACTGCTGGATGGAGGGGAGCTGCTTCCATCTGCTGAGGTGGTCTGCAGGGCTGCCATCAGCAGAACTGCTGTTGGCCGGTCCTCGACGCGCTGGCACTGTCGGCGTGCCTCCTCGTCACAGGGGCGTCAGGACAAGGTGTCGTGAAGGCGACAAGGTGGCAGGGCCTCGAGCCACCAGGCCAGCTGGCCCTCCGGCTACTTAAAGAGAGGTAGGACCGGAAGTCATCTTTGACCAACTGCCGGTAGTACAGTATGAGGACAGGCCCAGGAAGCTTTTCAGCTCCGCAATGTTCTGTGGGACGGGCCAGTCTCTTACCGCAGCTACCTTTGCAGGGTCTGTGGACACCCCCTCACCGCTGACAACGTGGCCCAGGAAGGCTGTCTCTCACCAGGTGGCACTTCTTGGGGTGGAGGTTGGCTAGGGCGCCCTCAAAATTCGCAGTGTGGGCGAGGAGGTCGTCGAGGTAGACCCCACATCCGCTTCGAGCGATGTTAGCCAGGACTCTCCATCAGGCGATCAAAGGTAGCCGGGGTGTTGCATAGGCCGAGAGGCATCACTTTTAACTGCCACATCCCCTGGCCAATGGAGAAGGCAGTCTTGTGACGGGCGTCTGGCATCAGCTCCACCTGCCAGTAGCCACTGCGGAGGTCAAGGGAGCTAAACCAATGGGACCCAGTGAGGTAATCTACTACTGAAAGGTTTGATGATCCCCACCTCCACCATCTCCCTCATCTTCTGCGAATGCAAATTAAAATGAGATAAGAACGACCAATTCACTTAACGACCAGGTCGTTAAATGAATTGGTCGATAAGTGAGGACCCATGTTATTTCACGGTAAGTGGGCGTGGCGATTGCGAACTCTAGTGTAGTGAATTCTGACAGACCGTGGGAACGAGACTGAGAACGGTGATCCGTGATTAGACATATACAGTGTATATAGTGTATATAGTATATATAGTGTATATAGTATATATAATGTATACAGCTACTCCTCACTGAACAACCTACCTGTTTAACGACCGTTCGGACTTACGACCAGCTCTCTGACCAGTCTGTATTGTGGGCTACGTACAATACCACGGCATGCGCAGCAATTCAGCGTCAAGCATCTCATCGTGCATCATCCTTTATGAGTATTCTTTTATTCTGCAGAATAAAGAGAAAGATACAGAACTGCTTCAACACAGTGGTCTGATCAGTCTGCCCCTGCTTTTGACAAAGGGGGTTTTGTGCCAATGAAAGGTTCTGTGCCATTGGTTAGGTGTCATTTAGTAGTGATTCAGGTTCGACTTGCTTGGAGGACTCGTGGCCCCACACCCCCACAACCCACAATTTTAACTGCAACTGCCAACAGCACTCATTGAGAAATTGTTTTTTCTCAATGGGGTGGTGGGGTGCTTGTGGGTTGGTGTGGTGGTGTGGTTTGCCGGGGGGTGGTTGGGTTCAAGTCCTGGCAGTTTGCGCCTGGTGGTTTTTGGCATGCTGCGACCTGGCGGAGCTGCCAAGTGCCGTGCACTGGGAGGCCCCTTCCTAGTGCTACTAATTTGTTTAGTGCTACTAGTTAGCACAGTGCTATTAGTTACTATAGTGCTACAGGTTATTACAGTGCTACTAGTCAGCATAGTGCTACTGATTAGTATAGTGCTACTCGTTAGTACAGTGCTACTGGTTAGTATAGTGATAAGAGTTAGCTTAGTGGTCCTAGTTACTACTAGTTACTATCGTGCTACTGGTTATTATATTGCTACCAGTCAGCATAGCGCGACTGGTTAGTATAGTGCTACTGGTTAGCGTAGTGCTACTAGTCAGCATAGTGCTACTTGGAGGCATGGATGTATTAATATTTAAAATGCATGGGTCTAAATTTTGTTCTGACTAGCACAAAATAAAAGCGGGATACTGGTTTAGCTTTTTCTCTTTTAAATGGTCTATTAAATTCAAGGTTGGGTGAGAATAGGGATCTAAGGTCATACTATCAGTATGAATTTCATTCATAGATACAATTTAACTAGATATAAATATCAGCGTTTGCGCGCCTGGTGCGGTGTACCCATCAGCCAGTGTGGTAAACATTTCCATCGTAACAGCTCCACCAATCAGAGATGTCGCTGTTACATTTAAGATTGTGGGTAATGTAATCTCCATGACATGGCAGATAGGGAGTGCAAATGCAGGGCGTCTTTTTTTGTGTTTTGTTTTTTAAATCCGAATATCAGTTTCGAACTTTAGATAAAATTGAATAATATATGCCGAAATAATAGCTATATTTAAGCAGGCGATGAGAAACTGTTATAATGCACATAATAATAATTATTCACATATGTGGACACACTTACTATGTATATGTAATATTAAAACAATAAACATTTTTTTCAAATATCAGACAATTAAAGAAAAATCCTACATACCATTCTGACGTTAGAGGGTTTGTTTCTGCTGTCAACCCAATCGCAAGGTGTCTTCCTTCTTGACACTGGGGGTCAAAGGCGTCAACGAAAATACTAGCTGGTATACTGCTACTAGTTAGTATAGTGCTGCTAGCTTATATAGCGCTACTGGCTAACATATTGCGACTAGTCGGCAAAGTGCTACTAGTCAGCATAGAAATTGTGGCATTTTTTCTGTTTTATATAATATGTATCATGTATATAATATGTCCACCAAAATAATCACTGATGCCAATGATTATATCCACGATACAATCGTGGATTTAAAATTGAAAGAAAAACTTTGTATCTGCGGATCCAGATTTTACGCGCCAACGCTCTCAACCAGGAAAACAACAACAATGGAGCCATTGTTCCACAGGTGCGCCCACGGAGGAAGCACAGCGGTAAACGAGGTGGCATACAGGTCAGAATGAGGACGCAACCTTACCGTCCACCTCTGCCAAGCATCCTTCTTACCAATGTCCAGTCCCTGGAGAACAAGATGGATGACCTTCGAGCGAGGATTACATTCCAACGGCATACGAGAAAAGGTTGCATCCTCTGCCTGACGGGGACATGGCTGAACCCGCTGGTGCGGGACCACACCATATGTCCAGCCGAGTCCCTCTACGTGTTCCGTGCCGACAAGTCGGAGGAGTCGGGGAAATCCAAGGGTGGAGGCGTCTGCCTCATGATAAACAGAGGCTGGTGTAACCCCAATAACGTCGACTCTCTCCCGCTGCTGCTCGCTGAACCTGGAACAGCTGACTATCTCATGCTGTCCATTCTACCTCCCCTGGGAATCCAGCAAAGTCATCACAGCGTTTTATATTCCACCGCAAGCGGACACCGACACAGCACTATCTGACCTTTATGATGTGTTGTGCGTATTTCAGAACAAACATCCTGACGCGGCTGTGGTGGTGACTGGGGACTTAAACAGGGCGAAGCTTAAAGTTCTGCCTAATTTCCACCAACACATCACGTGTTCCGCCAGGGGAGAAAACTTGGATCACTGCTACACGACGGTCTTGTATGGTGTATACAAGAACGGATACAAGACCGTCTTGCTCCCTGCTTTCGGGAAATCGGACCACGCCGCCATCTTGCTACTTCCTATTTACAAGCCCTCCATCGTGCGTGGAACGGTAGTGACGAGGGATGTAAAGCAGTGGTCGGACCAATCAGAGGCCGCGCTTCAGGACGTTCCAGTGACGTCAGCGACTTTACAGAAGTAGCTACGATCTTTATAGCTACATTGGCGGACAGCTTCGTTTCCACGGTGAAAGTATGGATATTTCCGAAACCAGAAACCGTGGGTCAATAAATCCATCCACGGTGCTCTGAATGCTCACACGGCCGCTTCAACGAGACACCAGAGACACCAGAAGCTTGTGGCAGGGGCGGTGGACTATTACGAACTACAAGAGCAGCCCCTCCCCAGCCACGAGTGGGGACGCCTTCCTAGCTGACAAAGTGAACTGCTTTTATGTGCAGTTTGAGGCTGGCAACAACATTGCTAACTTGCCGGCTAACTGGAGTTACACCGCTTGGGATGAGCGTGCACTCTCAGTGTCTGAGCTTGACGTCAGGAGGGCTCTGATGCGGGTGAACACCAGGAAAGCTACAGGCCTAGATGGCATATCCGGGCCATTGAAGACTTGTACTAACCAGCTTGCCCCCGTGCTCACTAGGATATTCAACGCCTCCCTGGCTGAGTTGGTGGTCCCGTCCTGCTTCAAGAGGTCCACCATCATACCTGTCCCGAAGATCGCCTCTCCTGCCTGATGAATGACTACTGTCCGGTAACTCTTACCTCGGTGGTCATGAAGTGCTTAGAGAGGCTGATTACGGATTACATCTGCGCCTCCTCCCCTGCACCATTGACCTGCTGCAGTTCGCATACCGGCCAAACAGATCCATGGACAACGCGGTCTCCCAGGTACTGCACACCACTCTCACATTCCTTGATGGCCGGAAGGGGAGCTATGTGAGATGGCTGTTTATCGACCACAGTTCAGCTTTCAATACCATAGTCCCCACCAGACTGGCTGTCAAGCTGCGGGAGCTAGGACTGAACCCTCTACTGGGTACCTTGATCCTGGACTTCCTCACAGCCAGGCCCTAGGTTATTAGGGTGGGGAGGCACATGTCCAGCTCCCTCACTGTGGAACACAGGATCCCCCCCCAGTCCTCAGCCCCCTACTGTACACATATGACTGTGGCCAGGTCCAGCTTCAACACCATCATCAAGTTTGCTGATGACACCATCGTGGTGGGCCTGATCAACGATGACGATGACAAGGCCTACCGCGAGGAGGTGGCTGACCTGTCACTCTGGTGCCAGGACAACAGCCTCCTCCTGAATGTCAGCAAAACTAAGGAGCTGATTGTGGACTTTAGGAGCGATTACAACCGGGGACGCACGCGCTGTTAGTTGACAGAGTGAGCAGCTTCAAGTACCTGGGTGTCCACATCACGGAGGACTTAACATGGACTGTACACACAGACACTCAATTGCGAAAGGTGAGGCAGCGTCTTTACCACCTCAGGCAGCTGAAGAAATTCAGGATCCTCAAGTCCTTCTCCTCTGGAGCAGTGGAGACAGGCAACATCACTGCCTGGTTTCAGTACTGTACTGCCCAGGACAGGCGGGCCCTGCAGAGGGTGGTGGGTTAAGCCAAACATACCACTGGAACTACCCTCCCCTCCCTGCAGGACTTATACACCAAGAGGTGTAGTAGCAGAGCCTGCAGGATCATGAAGGATCCTCACCACCCCAACAATGGATTGTTCCAGCTGCTGCAGTCGGGCAAGCGCCTCCGCAGTTAAACAGAGAGACTGAGATGGAGTTTCTTCCTGAAAGCCATTAGGACTGTCAATGCTAAACTCACCTGGGGTCCTCACTGAGACACTCACATAGGCCCCACTGCCTTGCTTTACTGTATGTTGCTTACTGTACTGCATCTGTATCACTGCACTGGGTGACTGCATACTGCGCTGTATCGCTGTTCTGTATGGTTTTACTGTATTGCTGTGTCGTACTGTTGTATACTGTACTGTATATCTCCAAACACACTACCTCATTTTATTCACATGCCACATTACTGCACATACTGTATATACAAATAGCCTATCCCATATACATAAGTCTATTCCCTTTATTTCTATTTTGTACCCCCACTCAGTATTACCTTTTTAAATTTATTTTATTTTATTATTATTTTTTTTTCATATTATTTTATTTACTAACTGCATTACGTTTTATGAATCAGTCAGTGAGTTAGGTAGTAATTGGGTTAGCAATTGTGTTTAGTTTAGAACTTACTGTGCATAATCTCCAGGTACGTTGCAATGACATTTCACTGCATAATGTATGAACATATGTATATGTATGTGACGAATAAACCTCTTGAATCTTGAATCATAGTGGTACTAGTTAAATTGTGCTACTAGTTAGTATAACGGTTATGCATGTTAAGCTGTGTAGATAGATGTGTACATTTGTGTTATTTCTTATCTCATTTTTATTTGAATCTCTTTCTCAACTCTTTCTTGCTGCTGTAAACACTCAATCTCCCTCCTGGGATTAATAGTCTGATATTATCTTATCCTATTTTGTCTTATCACATAAGACTCAACGAGGCATCCATGGTTTGTTTTGACTGTAATCAGCTTCAAATAGCGGTTGAAAAACCTTTCATAATGCCCCGTCCGTCCATCGTCTGCTGTCGACTTCAACAAGGGCCCGTCGTCGTACCGTTATACTCGGCTCTCGAAAGAACCTTTAACGGCGGCACTGAGTGCTGAACTGAGTTGGAATGCTTAGTTATTGATCAAACTGGTGCACAGCATAACTGGGAGCGGGGAGATTAATGGCCGGGAGCCAAGGGGATCGATGGCGACGCAAATGGATTAATTATTGTCTCGAGCTGTTCTGAATCCTTATTATTATTGTGAATATTATGGAAACGTCGAGTGACGGTTTAACCTGGTCTGGTGGAGGATGTTGAGCTCGTTTCACACCCAATCCGTATACGCATCCGAAAGACAGATCCATAGTGTCTGTCCCCCTAGTGGCCATTGGGTTAACTGTGTCCAGGTTTCGCACCACAAAATGTCAGAGAAAATGAGACATTCACTGATATAAAAAGACATTCGTTGATGGTGAATATGGTGATGAATGTTAACAACTTCATTTTTTTATATACGTGACATATTTACTTGGTTTTATGCCCAGTTCCAATACCTGGAATGACCTAAGTTTTGGCCGTAGTGTCTGCACCGTATTCCAGCGCCTCAGACGCAGGCGGAAAAGGCTTTCACAGCTTTTCCAGTGCGGAATCCGACTTTTCCATCGGAATGAATGGCCTTCTGCTTTGTTGTTGTAGTTTGTTGGATTGAGTGCAAAGCCGGCTGCAGTTTCTATTCTGACGCCGAGCGATTTCAAGACGTGTTCAAATCCGTGGAGTAATCAGAAGCTGATCTGATCTTGAAAATATGGTTCAAAAGAATTTGGATTTCTTTCTTCAAATGAAGTCAAAGGCAAACAATCAATCTTTTAGTGCAATAGAATGCAATAGAATAAAAACAATTGTAATTCTGAGCAGGTCCTTTCAAGTTCCCGAATAAAATCAAAATCTAGGAGCTCGAATAGAAAATGTAAATGATTGTGTATCTAGACCGATCCAACTTGCCTGAGGACGTAAAACGAAAAAAAAACAAACAAGAAAAGACAAAACCTTACAAGCTCCTCTTACGCTATTAAAACACGTTTCCACAATCTCACATCCGGCAGCATTCCTTTTCAGGAATGAATCACTTTAAATAAGAGCATTCTGATGTTTACTGATGAAACAAAACGTTAGTCCCCCACCGCGCTTAAAACCAAGTAAATAAATCTGGGAGATACAATTATGTCTTCATTAACCTCAGCATTGTGGCCACCACTATTAATAAATCACTTTTTATACTGTATAAGTTAAATTGATTGTGTGTATTTGTTTCTATTTTTTACACTTTACAGCCACTATATAAAGGAAGTTTTAAACTGATTCATAGAAAGTGCTAAATGTCCAGCTGAGCAAACTACTCGCTGATCTGATAAAAACAAGCTCGCTCATTTTCCCCGACATAGTTATAGTTGATGCGACCGCAGTTCATCCGACGGCCACTAGAAGGGGAGAATCCAACTGCTGGCTGTGATGCGATTATGGATTCGGTGTGGAGTGAAGCAGGCCTCTATGTCATCATATGTTTGCGTCTCTAGTATTTCATTTGCCAGCTGATCAGACGTGTAACTTGGATTGGGCCAAAAAGAAAGATGAGAGTCTCACCGGCGCTCAACCACCCTCCCCTCCCCTCGCCTCCCCTCCTCCCCCACTACCTGGGAGAGGTCAGTTTGGATCGCCACGCAGCGATGGTGATTATCACGCCCAACTCCCAACACAAATAAATGTCAGAAAAAGTCAGGCCATTCATCCATCTCATGTCGGGGGCTGGCAGAAGTCGTTTCCCATGAAAATGATTTATTATGATGATGGGGGAGGAGGTGTGGAGGCAGAAGGGGGTGGGTTAGTAGAGGGAACCGGACACCGCCATCAACCAATTAAGGAATCAGGGGTCTTCATTTGCTGTTGACGGGCTTCCACGCCCCCCACCCCAGCCCTAATACACAAATTGCCCTTACCCTGTTCACTTCGCCTGCCTCCCTCCTACCCCACCTAACCCCATCAGGTGGATGGGTGTGGCCGTACATGCTGAGCAGAAAGCACACATGCCTGCCTCCAATGCTGCTATCCAACAATACGCAACGTTATTTTATTTTAATTTTATTTTTTTTTCAGATTTATTAGGTTTAATGTATATTGTTAATGTTTCCTTGTTTTGTTTCTTGTTTATTTTAGGATGATTTTGTCTTATTTATTTTATTAATTATTGTGACTTTTTAGGGTTTATTGCATTGGGTTATTTTTCTCTCTTTTTTCTATGAATTTATCATTTACGATTGATTTTGTTTTAATGTAAACTGCTGTGGCACCGCCCCCACAATTGACCACCACCAGCATCACCATAACCATCCCCTGGTGCGCCTCAGTTTTACAGTTCCCTGAGCTCTCAATTCCATTCAATTCACTTCTTTATTTACATGGTAAAGGCGTGTCGGAAATGTGAGCGAAAAGTAGAGACTTTCAAAAACAGAGGAATGTACATGCTTCGGTTACAAATGGATGAAGGTTACCTACAGAAAACAACAAGTGTAATATATGGAAGAGAGAGGGAGCCGACATTGAGATTTAGATGTGGATTAATGCGACTGGGCCTTCGCTTTTGTATGGTTGTAAATGGCGCTGGTGGTGAGGAGAAATTGCATGAAAATGCCGGCATTAAATATGCTGTCCCCTCTCGCTCCTCCTGGTCCTCGGTGTCAGAGTCCTTGGTTAATTCATCTGGCTCTTTTCACAGCTTGGACAAAAAAAAACAAAACAAAAAAAAAAAACCCTGTCAGTGTTAAAAAAACTCTCTTTTGTATTTATTTTTCTCCCCCTCTACAATAACCCAAAGCCATTTTGCCCCCTCTGATGTTTGCGAACACCTCTATAGAATCAATGTGACCATGGGCAGAAAAGCAACACGATGCCAGTCTCAGCTCTGCGGGCCCGAAACACACGCATGTGAATAAACAAACATGGATGTTTTCTGTGGATCTCTGCAGCCTTTGAGTTGATTATTTTCATTACCCTCCCCAAAACGCGGTTGTGCATGCTGGGGACCGACAGCCCGTGGAGGCACGTGGCATCCCAAAGCGTCTGTGATCACTCAGACTAACACTCTGGGCCGGCACATGCAAAAACAAAGGTAAATAAAGAACAGTTGTCGCATCGATGTCACAGAATTATTGCGACATCAGAAAACTTGTAAGTGTGTAGTTTTAAGTGAAAATGAAATGAAAGTGAATTTTTTTTTGGTGGGGGGGTGGTTAATTGTCATTCACGGTGAAGGTTACCTATGAAATTTAACATCGCTGTGGAGTTGAAATACAGATGGAAAGAAATGTGCTTCAACACTAGCTCACCTGAAAAAATCATGAAAAAAGGACAATCTAAAAATTGTATAATAAATCAAAGAAATGACTAAGAAATGAAAAACAATTGCCGCTATACAATGCACCTAAAAAAATAAAAATAAATAATAAACAATAAATAATTTGTAATATAGAAACCAAAGTATGAACCTAAAATGAAAATTACATAAAAAAATGAAAGAATACTACAAATGAATGGTAAACAATAAAAAAATGAAAAATGTCTAAATAAACCTAAAAATATAACAATAAATAAGGCAAATATATATAAAATAATCCCCAAATAAACAATAAACAAGAAAATTGAAATATACAATACACCTAAAGACCTAAGAACTCAAAATATACCATACATACATTTTTGCATGTATCTATGCGACAAATAATCATACATACATACATATAAAAATAAAAACGACATGTACGAATGTAGCGTATACATAGGTCATGGTCGTAGTCTATCTTCTTCGATTCTTAAAGCAGACAATCTGATCCTGCTCCTACAGTCACCACTTTATTCTGGACTCTTTATGCTGTGGGGAAGGGCAAAGCTGATGAGGGGAGGGAGAGAAAGAGCGAGTCTGCAGCGAGAGGATGAACAGCGAGAGGGATTGAATAATGCATGCAATTTCACAGGAACGCTGCAGGATTTTGTCTTCGTGGTCAAAACATAAGTTTAACAGATATACGAAGTTATGTCCCCATGACATGTTCCATTTATTGGGATTTTAATTTTTTGTTTTTAAATAGGATTGTCACGTTACCGTAACTAACTTTTAGATAGAAAGGATGTGTTACGACTACACTGCTTTTGAGGCTCTTACAATATGTCAGAAGATGAGTAATTTAGCCGTTAACTGTAGTTTCATTGTTATAATCCGAAAACCACCCAGAGGAAAACACTATTATGTTTGTGCAACATTGTTGTGACTCTCAACTGGTCGTTACTCAAAAAGATAGAATTTACCGCCATGAGAAAACACGGTAGGAACACACGGTTTAGGCTGCAAAATTATTTATTTTCACAGAATTTCATGATTCTTGTGAGAATTCCATTCACAAGCCAGAGCCAAACGAACCGACTCTTCTGATTCGTTACATTGACTGAATCCAACGAACGAAGAGTCAAAACATTGAACACATCTTTGGACTGAGTCACTCGTAAAGAGCCGAATCTCCAAAAAGAGACAAACTTTTCATCACCTGTGCAAAGAGTCCAGTCGAATGCAAAGCACTCCAATGGAAAAAATAAAATAAAAGCCCACAAGTTCACTGGTCAAAAATAAATGAGCATGCTATTACACATCAGGGAAGAAAGAAAATGTTTGGTGAGGCAGAGTTTCCTGCTGTGATAGTGTTTGTGTGAGTGATTGTCCACAAGTCTAACGATAATCCATACGGCTCAGCTTGACATGTGGAGTTAAGCAGGATTGCCAAATAATCAATTTTCCTTCCGTGCCGTACTTACTTTTTTCTTTTTTTTTTCCGCCCGGGCCCTGTACTTCTTATTGGGATTTGTCTCTGATTTCTGCAATTGATCTGAGGGATTTCATAGACACACGGGCTTAATGGCTGCTGCACTTTGCTGAACTTGACAGGAGGCACGCTTGGCCAGGCCTCCACCTAATGACTCCCCCCCCCGCCCCCCCTTCTTGCTCTTCTTCTTTTACGTATTTATCTGCTGAGATGCTGCTGTTTTTCAAAGCAGCATGTTACTTCTATTGCATCAACAATGCACCTGGTGGCCTCACAATTTACCTGCTTGATAGACAAGACTGTAGAGTGCAGGCGAGGAGTTTGTAGAGGGAAATTAGTTACCATTGCTGTGTATTGAATATAAATTAATTACATATATCTATTACACACATATATATATATATATATATATATATATATATATATATATATATATATATATATATATATATATATATATATATACTGCATATTGGTTTTATTTTCAATTATGTTGATCAACATTGCAAATTAACACTTACTAGTTTTATGTTTTGTATACACAATATAACTATATATATAATATACACCATCAATCAATCAAACACTTTCAAACTGTCTTCAGCTACCATTTTGCCCATTCGTGCAATATTGCAACCTTTATAAAAATCTACATTCACTACTTAAACATAAAACATAAAAAAAGACCTACATTTCCTCATTAGAATACTCCTCCAACAACTTCTGAAAGAAGAAAAATGTTTCCACATTTGTATCTATTTTTGGGCTCTACAGGGTTAAAATGTGTCTTATAGAGGGACAGGAAATCACCCTGTGACCGTCATGTTGGTGCTTTTTAATGAAGCGGAGAGACAATATGTAGATGACCAAACTATTCCAGGGTCACAGGCTTGACAAGCCAGCGAATGGTAACACAGAGCATTATTAAAATGGAGCGGGCTTATAACACAATAAAACACAGGATCTGGTGTGAAATCCCTTGTGCTCATAATTAGGAGGCTGCACGCTGTGGCCCCTGTACGACCAAACGACTTCACATGCTCGTCCCTTCGCTGAATGCCTCGGGCTAAATCTCCATAATGTAATCCTCACAAGAGGGGCGGTGAAGTAAAATGACGGCAGATATAACAACTTCCCTCACAGCCTGTTCAAACTGTTCATGAAAATACAGTTGAAAATGAACTTGACTTCCAGGCACATGGCTTCCTGTTTGTTTATTGCAATTTGTCCAGTGTTACTGAGTGGGCCATTCAATTGTCATATTTTTAAGATTTGTTTTATGTTTGGATTTGGATATTTGCTACAAATCCTCATTTAGAATAGTGATTAGTGAACACGGACGATTTGTTCGTAGCGAATGACTCTTTCAAAGGGGCAACTAGACAACTTTTTAACTTCCCCCCCCCCCCCGAGCATTTCCAAGTGGTATTATTGTTTGTGCCGTTGTCGCAGGGACAACCAGATCGCTTTACGTTTTCCTCAAAGCGTTCTATGGAAATGGAGCCACACTCCTTTGGAAATACGAGAGAAGAAAGAGGTGTGCTCACTGAACAGGTTGATTTAAATTGTCACAAATTTAGTTGAATTGTATTTCTTTTGGTTGTGCAATCATAGACACATGCTTGTGGTGTGGTATGTCAGCGTTGTCGCCATATCGCAACGGGGAAGACTGGCCTGTAAACAAATACAAGTAAACAGGGGAGCTGTGTTTTTCTGGATAAAAAGCACTCATATGTTTACATTTCTCAGTCGTTTTTATACTCAAGGGTTTGTGATCTACCTGGAGTAGATTCCTCCACCGTCCGCCATTTTCGCCAGTGGTTGCGCACTGGTTGACGCACTTCCTGGGATGTACTGCCATAAATTGATCATTTTCCCAGCATTCCATATTAGATAGTGATACAGTATGGAGGCTTATCGGGAACCAATCGAAACGCTGATGGTGTCATTATATTATAGCCATTTCACTGTGCAATCAACATTAACTTCACAATGATAAGTAAAAGCAAAAAAGTTTTCTATTGCTTCTTTTTAATCACTTGGGAGTTGGGAGTCACTCTGACAAAATGATTTTGTTTGCAACTTGGTTACAGCAGCAACTCAGGCTGAATTGAGCCTGGAATCTAGAACCAGAAGAGTCGAGAGCCCTGAGCCGCGAGTCAGGCATGCGAGGAAAACAGGACTTAGTCTTTTCTGTCTGTCTCACTTTCTGTCTTTGTAATTCTCTGCCGGTGCAAAACTTTTATTCAACGGATGCACTTTTGATTGAACATGGACACATTCTTCTGCGCACATTCCATCTCTGCACCTTAGGCTATCCTCACTGCTGTGACTGCGGCAAGAATTCCAACCCAACGCAGAGAATAAGAAAGACAGAGTTCCAGCGCAGGGGTGAATCCTCCCGTCTTCCGAGACAGGAAGTTGAATTTGAGAGACACATTCACGGCCCAGTGCATTCAGAAGAGCGAGCGCTTTATTGACTCCTTCCCGAAAACAGTCATTTGAGCAAGTGATAGCGCTGCGGCGGTGCCGTCCATAACATATTGAGTAGCACTTCAGTACCTCCGCCAGAGCATTTTACCGCCTCATCACAAGACGCTTGGAAGCTATTTATCAATGGCAATGTCAGCGAGGAGTGCCGCCGGGCTCCCTCCCTTGAGGGCCAGAGAAACAACTGACATATGAGGCAAACAGGGAGAGAGAGATTGAAGCCAATAACGGAATTCATATTGTCCAATCTCCCCATAATAAGGGAATAAAATCTTTGGTATGCCGGGCCATAAGCGGCTGGTCTAGAACCTGATAGACATGTTTTCTGCAGCCGGCGGGGCGTGGGAAGAAGCCCTTTCCTGTCTCGAGCCACCGGCCGCATCTGAAGTGGGAAGTGGATGTTACAGCGTCCTCTTCATGTGTGGCAGCGGCTGCTTTACAACCACGGATGGCCATTAACTCCCAGCGGGGTCGCAGGAAGTACATCAATTGCAATTACCCAACATAACTCAGAGGAGAAGAGATTTGCTCATGAAAATTCCCACCCTGATTAAATTTTCGCAAAGCCCGTGTTTGATTAAAGTATTGGTCTTGTGGCTAAAACACTCCGGTGATTTATTGGTGGCACATCGGGGAACACCCCTGAAAAAAACGTTTTTATTGCAAAGCTTTAATGGCTACAGCATTCCTGAAGACCACAGATCTGCAATGCAGAACTAGTAATGACTTGGTCAAGGGGAATAATGAAGCATTAAATGAATTCAATATTGATTTAACACCCAGATCTCAAAGGCCCTAAAATGCAACGTACATAGACATTGTCTGATGGGTACACAAGGAACATGAGGTTTCATGAAAAGACAATATTTAAGGATATCTATTGCACTTGATTTTCTTTTAAATTGGATAAAAGAAGAAAAAGTTTATTCAAGAATAAATGTTGGGGGTGGTGCTTCAGTACAGAGACAGTTGTTGTGAATAGTCAGGGTGCCAGACCTTAATCTCCCCCAAAACGCAACGGATTTCCTTTGCCCTAGTTTATCAGAGACACGGGATCCGATGCATCTTCATTTTTTCCATAAGATCACATTATGGGGAGCAGAGGAGTCTTATTAGTTTACATGAGCTCCGCTGGGATGTCACATCATAGTGTGCGTTTGCCCAGATTAATCTTCAAATGAATGCATTTTTTTGTGTGGAACAACACCATCTCTTCTGATCTATTGAAGTTATAATAAGTGTCTTAAAGGGGACCTATTATGTTCCTTTTTAACAGGTTAATATAGGTCTCTGAGGTCTCCAAAACATGTCTTTGATCTTTTTTTGCTGAAAATACCACTCAGATTATGCATTCTAGCAATTTTAACATTCCCCTAAACCCCTTCTGTTCCTGACGCTAAATTAAAATGCTGCTGCTCTCCATGCCCACCCCCCAACTGTTTGCCGGTGTTCAGTGAGCCCATTGTATGAAGTGCGTAAACTTTCACTAATTTCACCATAGCAGTTCACCAAAATCTGTTTCTGAACAAAGTCGTTCTGATCTTCTGTTGCCAGGCTTCAAGCTCGTGGGGACACTGCACAAGGCTTTTTTCTGTTTCATTCAATTAGTAAACGTCGGAAGCGCACTGGTTTTATTGGTTTTGTCTGGAGAAACACACAGTGGATCGTGCGCCTACGGTCTATCTACCGCTTCCTTTTTTTTTTTTAACAAACACAGCACAATTATTTTTTAAATATTTACATTTCCATCGTCTGCAGTTTCTTCGAGGACAGTTGGCATTAATTCCTCCTTCTTTTAAAAGATTTGTGCTGGTCTGCGAAGCCAACAGAGCACTTCCCGGCAGCACTTGGCAGTTGTCAAGCCGTGGGGGGAGTTACTCAGATGGAGGGCGGTTCTAATTCTAATGTGTCTCAATGTGACGTAGGAACGAGGCACAAAATCTGAACAGCTTGTCGATTCGCATGTTTTATGAAATAGGCAGCGCACGAAAAACTGACTGCCGCAGCATCTTATTTCACAATGTGTGTGTTAGGAGGCCAACACCCAAATGTATGTGTACAAGTTTTTCATAATAGGATTCAATAGGATCCTTTAAGGATTTTCTATCAACAATCAAGTCAAAGACATTGGTTAAAAAAGAGAAAATTGGCTTTTTTATGAAAAAGCTGAACTGAAACAGGATAAAAGCCAAAACTAGCTTTTATCCAGTTTCAGTTCAGCTTCTTCACAACAAATCCGACGTCTCTATTCAGGGCAGGAACTGGTCAAGAAAGGAAAAATAACGATGATTCAAATTGATGTTTACATATATAGTTCACAAGTCAGAACAATTGAGCAAAATTGTGCCCAAAGCGAGAGGAGAGGCCCTTAAAATAATAGATTAAATGTTACACATCCCCTTGTAATCATCTCCCCTTTTTGTTCTTTAAAATGATAGCACCCTTTTGCTCTTCGAGATTGTGTTTTTGTGAGCTGTGGAGGCAATTTAAGGCCTTTGCTGTGATTTCTGGAGATTGATTTTAAATTGATTAGATTTATAGATTGTAAATGTGAATCTTGAGCTCAGAGCATATGGTGGAATATTGAGATGTTTGGGTATCGGGATGCAAAATGCATCATTTCCTGCTATGGTTAATCAATTTCTAGAAGGTGCCCTGTGGTGTAGTGATGCCTGGAGAAGTGGGTATAGTCTTCATTTTTTCCAAAAAAAAATTATTTTGTGTGGCCAGTCCTGCAAAGGAAAAACGCCCATGTAACACTCTTATAAACAGTGCACTGGTATATTTAGTTCACCCAAAAATGGGCCAGTAGTATTTTAAAACTGTTCCTTAACTTCTGCTGCTTGACTTCAGGGAGTAGGGATCATTATGGAATTAACATTAACCACAGAGGTGGTTGTGCCCTGTTGCGCAATGATGATGCGGTGACAATGACGGAGCGATGATTGTCTCTGACCAATGGCGTTTCTAAACCTGATGCTCGTCAGCCCAACCAACGAGCATTAGGTGTGGCTGCTCAAGCCATCCCATCCACCACAATAACATATCAAGGCTGGCCAACGACATTGTATCCGACCGCAACCATGTCCTGAGCAGTGAATACAAATTATTACCATCAAACCGGAGGAACAAGGTTTAATAGGGTTAGACCGAAGCACTCTTTTTTTACGCCGGTCGGTCCTAAAATGAATGTGGAGCTTATTCCCAGATCAAATGTACGTTGAAGCGGCCTTGAGTGATTGTGATCTGTGTATCTTTGTTTCTTGTCTGAATGTTTGTCTTTCTGTGACTTTGCTTCTGCGACGCTTGGACCCATGCACATAAAAACAGGTAATAATGACAGGAGACATTTTGGTTCATATTAGAACTCATACTTTATTGATATGATTTAGCTGTAAATTGTTTTATGTATAGGTATGAACTATGTAGGCCTATTAACTTATGTTGGTCAAAAGTACATTCAATTTGTCCCGTGTTGCATGATAATGATCTTGTGTAGTGGATGTGGTGAAGCAAATCCCCTTAGTGTTGTTGTTATTAAAGGTATTGGGCTGGTTTTATTGGCTGTTGGACACATTTTGACTGGCCATTATGCTGGTTACACAGACCAAGCACCCCTGGCAGGGGGCCATTTCAGAAAAGGAGCACGACCACCGCAGCTGCACGTCTTAAATATTACAAGCTGCGGAAGAAACCATGTAGTTCCACCTTATGGGGGCTTTTAAACATGAAGGGTTTTTGTATTTGTTTAGAGTGTATTTAACCACGCGATGCTTAAATTCTTTTAATCCCCCGTTAAGAACTATGATGTGGTAATGCGTAATGAGTGTTTGCCTCGCGCCTCACTCGTGTCTTTTTTAGTTTGACGTTGTTTTACTCGCACCCCTCTCGTGTCTGTTTTAGTCTGGCTTGGACACCATGTATGTCCCCTCCTGTGTCATTTGGTTTTATTGCTCAGGGCCTGCGAGTTCAAACGTGATCCGATGGTGAACTCAACGTGTGGAGGCAGGTTGTGGCCGCGCACTGGGGACATTTTGTGCTGGCGTGAAGTAGGGACGGATGGGCCAAGCGTTGTGAAGCTTCGGGGCTTGCTTCCAGTTTGTGTCGAAAAAAGCCGAAACTTCAGGGCATTGGACACTCAATGTTCACTCATTAAAGTTCTGTAACACACGTTGATAGTATTTTATCGGTATGGGATAACGCCAAAACTCCAAACCAGTCACACTCCTTGTTGTGGTTCGTTCACGTTAGAAGCTTCTGACTTCATCAGTCACGTGATAATGGTAATCCCACGCACTGTGCCGAACCAGTGCGCTTCACCAAAGTGAAGAATCGGTGCATCGCTATCAGATGTCCCGTCCCTGGTGTGAAGTATTGCATGCAATCTGATGATGAGGGCGGAGGGCATTGGGGAAATACTAAAAAGAGAAACATAGTAAGAGAAACGATTGGAACAATTTGTCACGGGAGAGAGGGGGAATGGGAAAACTGTAGTGAGGAAATAAAAAAATAAAAAAAGAAGCAAGGAGAAGTGAGGAGCGACAGGATGAGGAGGACAAAGCAATATTCAAACTCGAGGAGGGTCAATCAGGTTTCAATTCATTCAACCCCATTGAGGTGACCAAGGCTTTGAAGGTAGGGATGACAGAAATCGTCCACGCTAAAATGCTGGCAGATGGCAAATTGCTTGTGTTCTGCAAATCTGCAGCTCAGCTGACAAAGCCATTGAACTAAAGGCGATTGGGGTAAAAAGGAGTGGAAGTGTTGGTCCCAGGGCGTAAACCCGGAGTGAAAGGAATGATCTATGGGGTCTCTCTGAAAGTATCAACGGCAGATTTAGTCAGACACGTAGAAGGGGCCAAGGTTTGTGAGACTGTTCCATTTGGAGGAATTGCCAAAGAGAGTAACATTAGGATATTTGGCTTATAAAGTGCAACCGTACAGAAGACCTCCTCTGATATGTTAGAAATGTCAGCGATATGGGCACATAGGAGCGGCGTGACGGGGATTGCTAAGATGTGGAAAATGTTGAGCCGAACATGTGTTTGGCAACTGTGAGGCAGAGTTCCCGTTATCCGGTAATTATTTGACCGGGAAACACAGTGGACAAACACACACAGAGCAGCGACAGAGCGCAGCGTCTAGAACTCTGAGAAGCGGAAAGATGATATAATGTGACAAGGACACAAACATCCGTAGTTTGGCGTTTTTTTCGGGGATATTTAAGTACCGACACAAAGCAGATGTTAAACATCCACTGTGTTGTAAAATATGTCGACGAGACATAGAACACCACAAGCTTTATTATTTAATTAGACCTACTTGACATGTTTCTTTTTGTTTTTAATTTGATCAAAATTTTAATGGAGCGAAATGTTAATTAAAGCATCTGCACTTGTCGCTTGCTCTTCACGAACGGAAATAATTTGATTTCAAGTAGTTATATTCATCGTATTTATTTATTTTTTAAAACGGCGTTAACTGACAGGATTTATTTTATTTGAAATACTCCAATAAAAAAATTAATTATAAATTCATTCTTGATATATATCGTATATGGCCTGCCTATCAATTGCTTTTAAGCTCATAAACACCGATAATAATTGACCGGATTCTCTCCCATTTGTCCGGGACCATGAAATCTTCCATGACACGAGGGCCGCAACCAATTTTTTTCTAACGGAAACTCTAGTGCGACGAAACAGTGCAAAGTGTGAAGTTGTGGAGGGGGGCATGTAGCTGGAAGCCAGCAATGTGGTCTATATGTGCGGGCCATGAGGGTGCAGCGGTATAGAGAAAGTAACGAGGAGGTTTCCAATGCTGAAGCAGTGAAAAGGGTCTCAGATCCAGAAAAAGGTGGTGGTAAGAGATGGAAGAGGAGGACAGGGGAATCAGACTCCAAGTGTTCCCGGTCATTCAGTGATTGCGGATACGTTTGAATTCTTAGCGTTCAGGAGTGGAGGTAGTGTGTGCAGCTAAACATGCAAAAAAAACCCCAAATCAGATGAGGTAGTCTGCATACCTACTTATTGGTTCATTTGTGATGTTTCATTTATTTGCAGTGGAATGGCCGTAGCCTGACTGCAAAGGTCAAGAGTTATAGGGATTTGTGGATGCTTTTAGGGATAAACCAGAGTTAAAATGCGTACGAGAGACAAAACCGTGTTCGAATTTTGTCATACCATGGTTTGAGTGTTTGTATAAGGATCAAAAGGATAAAATAGGAGAGGGTTGTGCAGTGTTTGTGAGAGAAGGGATTCAATATAGAAGGGTTGATATCCAGACCGATTTTCCAGACAGTGTGTGCTGGAGATATGGTAATTAGGGGGAAGGTTATCTTTGATTAATTTGTACAATCCTTGTCGTTAGTTGTGTTTGAGAGAGTTGAGATGTTGGATTAAGTTTGGCCTCCATTTGTATGGGTTGGTGATTTTATCATAGAGAGGATTTCTTGGCACTTTCTAAGCACTGTTTGGCAGTTCTTAATGATTGTAGATCGACTAGGTTCCAGTTAGATTGAGATATTGTGTATTATTTATTGATTTAACTTTTGCATCAGCTTAGTTGGCAAGATATGGAGAGTGGGATCTGTTGGAGAGGTATACAATGGCAGCGATCATTCCCCATTCTAAGTCACTTTGGTAGTTATGTCAAGTAGGATGGGTTTCTCTAAGTATAATTGGAAGAAGTTCAGAGAGCGGTGTGCAATAGCAATGGGAGAGGTCAAAAGTGAGGGTAGCTTGGATGAATGGAATATATCCCTTGCTTGATGTTCAGTAAGAAGGGCAGCTGATATTTTCATTCCTGAGAAGAAAAGGCCGAAGGGGAAGAGAATAGTGCCATGGTGGAATGAAGCATGTGATAAGGCAGTGTGTGTCCACAATAAGGCTGATACAAAATTGAGGAGAACTCCAGCATAAACTTGTGTTATATTCTATATAAGCCTGAGAGCAGTCGGAAGGAAAACCATAAAGTTTGCTAAAAGTTGGAGGAAATTGTGTGGAACAATAGGGCCAGAGACATCTATCGAGCAAGTCTGGAGTGTAGTGCATTGTAAGGCCTTGTAGCGGACAAAGGGGCGTGGTCAAGCCCCGGTCGTGGACGACAGCGCGGTTCCCTTTTTCCCGCGGCCACCAAATCAAGGCAGGGAGTTTTCTTAATGTTTTGTCTGTCTTACAGAGAGGGAGGGGAGCACGGCTCGTGAGTAGCCCTGGAGCGGAACGCCAATCCTCCTGCGCCTGAGAGGACTATTCGCAACCTTTAATAATAGATCCTCAGAGATATATATAATTGTGCCCTGCGTGCCAGACACTGAACAATAAATCTCAAGCCATGTTGGCGCATCACGGCCGAAAAGACTCCGTCTCCCTCCCTGAACCCTTATCTGTGGGAAGAAACTCCCACAGGCCTGTTCTAGTGGAGGGAGGTAGGGAAGCAGTGAGTAGGGGTGAGAAGTCAAGGCAAGTTTATTTATATAGCACATTTCAACAACAAGGCAATTCAAAGGGCTTTACTTAAAACATCAAAAGCATTAGGAAAAAAGTACGAAAGAGACACAATATAAAAGGAGATAGAATGCATAAAGTTAAAAAAATAGAATACATAGACATAGGGATGGATTGGGCTATGAGCTTTTCAAACATATGGAGGATCTGGCATTAGAGGCGATGTTGTCAATGATAAATAATGTAGGGTGTGGGAACTTCGGCAACTTCCGGCTGATTGGAAACATGCTGTAGTGGTTCCGATATTGAAACCAGGAAAGGCAGCTGATAGTCGTGCATCCTATCGTCCTATTGCACTCACATTTGTTATTTGCACGGCAATGGAAAGAACGCTTACTGACAGGCTACTAAATATGCTGGAAAAGAAAGGATATCTTTCTTCATTTCAGAGTGGGTTTAGATTAGGACGGTTCAGTTGGATTCATTTTTAATATTGGACATGGATGTGAAGAAAGCCCTTAAGAATAAGGAGGCAGTGCCTAGTGTCTTTGTTGACATTGAAAAGGCATATGATTCATTATGGAATGAAAGGGCTTATGATTAAATTGTGTGATGCAGGTGTACGTGAGACGATGCTAAATTGTATTCAGAATTTTATGTGATCTCATACTATCCAAGTGACAATGAGAGGGTTGCTCTCTGAGATTGTAGAAATTGGCAATGGGACAACTCAAGGGAGTATAATTATTCCAGTGCTTTTTAATATTATGATCAATAATATTTTCAGTAAGGTGGGAGAAGGAATAGGCAAGCCTTTACTTGCAGACGATGGAGCAATATGGATGAAATGTGAAATTTCTATCTAACCAAATGAGGTTGCTCTTGATAAAATTACAGTCAGCGCTGATAAATGTGGTTTTAAAATTTCTGTCGCAAAATCAAAGTATACACCGATCAGCCACAACATTAAAACCACTGAAGGTTGAAGTGAATAACATTGCTTATCTAGTTCCAATACAATACAATACTGTCTGGCTTTGATGAAAGGTTGTGAAGAGGTTTCATTCTATGGTTTTATCGCTCCAATGCAGAAAGTCGGGTCAAGTTTTGGATTCAAACTCATCTGTTCATGGTTTCGCACCTTTTATGATATTTGGCAGTTTAGAGTACATTAGTTCCATAGTTCCATGAATATGTGCCCTGGTCCCTGACAAGGGCACATATTTTGCTTGTGGGCCGTTTGTATGTGGTGACACCAAAAGTGGGACAAACAGACTCCATCATTTTCTTCAGGCAACCTGGTTCGTCCCCAGCTGGTTTCTTAGCTGTCAGGGGCTGTTCTGATTTGAGTTGACCGTCTCAACAATTTGACAACGTTCAGTCGAGTTTGGACCTAGTCAGCCATAGAACGGTGTTTCATAATGGTGTCTTGTTCCTTTGTCCAATTTCTGGTTTGTTGACCTTCTTCCTTTTGGTTATTTGCATCCATCCATGTGCGGGTATGCTCTGACAGGCTGGTCAATAATTGTTTTTTTGCTTCTCCATAACCACGTCAAGATTATCTCGTTCAACGTTGATAGTATCACCTACTCTGTATTGTCCTCCCGCAGGACCAGTAGGAGATTCTTAAGGTTGGGTCCACCTGCTAGATTCACCATTTCCATCGTCGACACCTTTCCATAGTCGTCCATAGTCGTTTTGTCCTCTCTGTACGGTGGTTGCTTCATCTTCCTTTTTCCTTTTCTCCCACTCAGCTGCTTGTTGAAGTTAAGGTGATGACCTGGATCCTCTTGACAGGTCAAACAGGGAACAATTAGATTCAGGCAAAGAGCGAAATTAATCTCCAAGAAGTGGGCTTGGTTCTTTGGGTGTCGATGTGGTTAGTTTAAATGGGTTGAATTGAAATTGGCCTTGAAGATTATCTTCAAACTGAAGGGCTGATCCAGGTATCACAGGCACCATCATCTGTAGTGTAGGTGAGTCTTTATATTGTATTCTTCTTGCTGGATAGTCAAGTCTGGGTGTACTGTGTCTGTTTACAGTATGCTAGAGGTGTCGCATGAGGCGCTGTTGCCTGTCGTTTATCCTGGTCTCTAACAAGGGACATTATTACCTGAGACGGTTCCTTACATGGCTTGGGATATCTCCGAACCACTTCAGCCTTCCATTTTCCCATGGCCACGTGATGAGGGCCCAAATGCTTCCTTCTTATATGAGTTCTCTTGGAATTTATCTGTTCCTGTATTGCGATTGCTGTTTCAACAGCAATTTAGGACAAAGGAGCTCTCCATTGGCCACATACGTAACCCAGCGGTCCATTTATTCTATTTTGGAGTCTCTGACCACATGTACGGGTTTAGGGAGGGAGACGGAGTCGTTTGGGCAGTGGAGCACTGACATGGAGAGGATTTTATTCAGAACGTTAACACAAAGGCTCGCTGGCAAAACCAAAGAAGAAGATAAAATAAAAGGGATTAACAGAGTTTGTTTGTTGTGGTCGTGCTCCGGACTGCAGGCATTTCCACGTCACGAACCTCAGCTCCCCACTGAAAACAAAACATGTATGAAAACTCTTCCAGATTGGGCAGACCCGGTAAGGCTGCGCTGCCACAGACACAAGCCAGCCCTTTCCCTTGCGGGCGTGGCTTAACCACGCTCCCTTGTCTGCCACATACCCCCACCGCCCGGACCTGGAGAGGAAGTCAGCCACCACCATCTGCACCCCCGGCCTATGGATCACCTTGAACTTAAAGGGCGGAAGAGCCATGTACCAACAGTTGAACCGTGTGTTGGTTTCGTTCAGGCGGTGGAGCCACTGCAGCGGGGCTGGTCCGAACAGAGGATGAAAGGGCACCCCAGGAGGTAGTACCGGAGGGTGCCGACTGCCCACTTGACTGCCAGACAATCCTTCTCCATGGTGCTGTACTTGGACTCCTGCTCTGAGAGCTTCCTGCTGATGTACAGCACCGCTCAGTCAACGCCCCCCACCTGCTGGGACAAAACAGCCCCCAGCCCTCTGCCCCACGCATCAGTCTGCAAGCAGAAAGGGAGAGAAAAGTTTGCCGTGCCAAGCCTTGGCTTCCCACAGAGAACCGATTTCACTGCTTTCATTGCACTCTGAGACACCTTCGTCCACTGGACCGGATCTGGGACACCCATTCGAGTTAAATCAGACAAAGGGCTGGTCAGTGCCGGAAAGTCGGCTACAAACCTTCTGTCGTAACCTGCCAGCCCTAAGAACCGCTTTACCTCCTTCCTGGTCTTGGGTTTCGGACTGTTCGCGACAGCCGCATGTGATACGCATCAAACTTCGACACCGCGTTCACCTTTTGGTAGTCTACACAGAAGCGGACCGACCCATCTGGCTTACCTACCAGCACTAAAGGAACAGAATATAAAGGGGAACCATTAATAAAAATCGTATACTGTGAAATTTTGTACAGTTACATCCCCAGTGAGCGTGTGTCCATCGAACCTCCACAGGGAGTGATTTCCTTCCAGAGACACTGTGACACTGGACTACAGATAGACAGTGTATGTATGACCGTTTGTATATGTATGTGAATAATCTCTTGAACTTGAACTTGTGGTAGTTGTTCTGCGTGTCACCACGACTCTGAAAACTCGCGTTACCGAATCATCCAGGAACGATCGTAATTCTTTAAAACGCCATTCTTCAGGGATATTTAGACTGAACGCCGGAAGAGCAACATGCGGTGACGTAAGTGCACGTTGATTGGTCCAGACGTAAGTCAAGGTGTTTGTAACTTGAACCCGGAAAACTGTAATACATACCTAAAAGGACTAAAATGGACCCAGTGCATTGCTGCCTGCAGCTGTATTTATAATTATATTATTATTTTATTATTAATTAGTCATTAAATCAGTTATTATTATTAATGATTTAATGACTTATTTTTACATTTTTTTTAAATTATTATTATAATGTATGTATGTTGGATTATCACTTATTCCTGTATGGTAAGCTACGATTGGTACATGACCCAATATCCAAACATGCCCACACTCAAGCGCTCCCCCTGAAAGACCCAGACAGTCGATGAGACAGCGATGGGCTCCGTCAGACTTACAAAGAGACCTGTACTGAGCAGAGAGGGAAAGGAATGGAACCAGATTCCCCTGGCCCAGTCTCAAACAGAGCGCAAACAAGGCAATGTTTAGCAAAACTCAGTGGCACGCAGTTGCGTCAGTGTAGGCTGTAATGCTGCAGGCAAGACGAGAAAGCAGATATATTTATGAAGCACATTTACACAGCATAAGGACTTACCCTTACAAGTATATTTAACCTGCGATTCAACGGAAACAATAACAATGTCCTATTTGAAGTAAGAGGGAGTGACAATGTGAGGGATATATATTTCGTCATACGTTTTAACGGGAACTAAATAATTGTCCTCTGTGAAATAAAAGGAGTATCAATGCTCAGAATAACATCCGTCTCAAAGAAAGAAAAAAGTAAAAGGACGATTGCCAGAACTATCGGGAGCACAAAGCACAGTTTTCTGTGTCAGGGCCTGCCACACAATAAGCACTTCACTCAACTATAAAGTTTTCGAGGCCTGCGCACACACAACGCAGCCCACCGCTAAAAAACAAACTTTCACCAAACTGTCAAACGTTCTCGGCTTAGCATGAGCCCGCGTCGCTGTCTGCCATGCCGCCAGCCAGCGTAAACACAATTCACACCCTTGGCTGTCAAATCTTCAATCAGCATTAATCACAGTCTCTCTGGTCTGCAGCAGTTATCTGCCGTCTACACAGAACTGTTCACGTTCCCAGTCTGTCAATAAAAACAAATACTCCAATTTTGCTCGGCATAAGTTTGAGTCAATAATAAAAAATACAAGAAATAATAACTCAGCTCGGCCTAAGTTACCCGAGATCTCTGGATAAAACAAATAGACTAAAAATGACCCGGCCCGAGTTACTCGGATCAATTTAAAAATAAAACTCCCTCTCCGGCCCAAATGACCCAAGTTATGAAAATAAAACTCTCTCTCTCTCTCTGTCCTTCTCACCGGGCTCATGGAAACAGAAATGCCCCTCACCCTTCGCAGACCCACACCCACACGTCGTCACTCAGAGGAGGGGGTTGAGCAGACAGGCGGCAGGCACAGAAGGTTCAACGGTAAATATAATGGGGGCTAAAAGCGCCACCTTACCTCAATTTGGATGCCAGCACTCGATGACCGACCCGGGCCCCATTTGTCCTGCGTCCCCCCCCCGCCCCCCGCCCTCTGGGGACGCTTGCACGTTTGGCGCCAAAAAACTGTGGAGGAAAAAGGCCTTTGAATCGCTGAACGGGTTCTTCGCTGGGTTGCGTCTTCCAAAGATAAGAGAATACCGCATTTTTTTTATTCCCCCCACAATACTACACTATAATTCTTCAAAATCGCACAAAGGACAAAGCAACTTTTGCAGAGTTGTATGAAGAATCGCAGTAGTTCTTCAAAGAATTAAAGCAAGAGTAAAACTGATGCATCGACACCGACAGACGAGGACGAATTTAAATTTCCTTTCCGTTCCTTGAGTTTTTATGTCTTTCTACGTCCAGTTCTGGTATTTTGGAACTGTACAGGTCTCATCTCTGCATCGCTTCTGGGCATCCATCCAATTCCATACAATGGATGGACTGAGATCCTGCTGTATACCTTAGTTGGATAAACCAGTTTTGAACCTTACATAAGATTACTGTGTGTGTGTGTGTGTGTGGCAGGGAGGGAGACGGAGACAGTGTTTGTACAACAACATCTCATATCAAATAATTAATTATATGTTTCATGTCTAATAATTGATTTATTACACATTTTGTATGATACAAAGCATAAACACAACAACACGTTTTCAGGAAACCTCTTCAGTTGACATGGAAATTACATCTAGAGAAGACGATGTCGGAATGTGAGCATGTGATCAACATTATGAGGTGTTTGACAGGGTGTTTTTTGGGGGGCAGATAGATACACAGTGGTGATGATACTGTATATCAGGCTATGATCAGTTTTGGATTAGGGTTGTTTGGTTGACGGGCCTGCAGCTGCAACAACGCTGAGTGAACTGCACGTAATTTAGGCAAAAGCTTTGAGATTGTGTTCTGGGGCATTTCGTACCATCCCAATTCCAGCGCTGCAGGTGGAAATGGGGGAGGCTGCATTGAGACTGCGACAAATCAAATTAGCATCAGATTACATCTCTTCCTACAAACTCCCTGTTGGCTGAATGTCGGGAGTTTTCAGGTGGAGACGGTGGGGTAAAGACGGGCGGTTTTGTAAATTCAGTAAGGGGGTGGGCATCGAACTTCGGAGTTTAAAGAGTTGAAGTGGAGGCCCGTATTTGCCGGCGGGCAGTTCCCCCGTGGATACGGCCTGAGCCCAATATAGATTTAAGTCTGCAAGACATACTGAAGAAGGAAGATGCCGGAGATCCAGTATTAGTCGAAGGAAAACGTTTAAAGGAGAAGTGGGCCTCTCATATTCAGATGCATACTGATGGATATCGAGACCCTGTTAGTAGAAGAGTAGGGTTTGGTGTGTGTTGTGCGTTCCTCAAATCCAGATCTACCAGGGAAGAAGACGGTTGCCAGATGGAATATCAGTAAATTCAGCCAAACGAATTGCTCTGCTGTGGTGCATTGTGGTGGGTTGAGGTAGTGGGTCCCAGAGAAGCAGTTTTGTGCTCTGATTCAGCAGAGCACAAATTATTACAAATCATAGGAGTCTATAGGTTAGAGCGGGGGTTTTTATGGGTTCCATCTCATATAGGAGTTAAGGGCAATGGGCAGATAGGGTGGCTCAACATAGTCTGACGAGGGAAAGAGTGGATGTTAAGGTTTCATTTGGACCAGAATAATGTGAAAGCATGGTCAGGGAGGGGCTTTACAGTCAGTGGCAGAGGGAATGGGAGGAAGAGAGAAGAGGGAGTCAACTGTAAAATATACAGTCGTCAGTCAGAGTCAGGAGTAGGATGGATTAGTCGGGCAGATGATATAAAGTTGACAAGATTAGGGCTGAGGCGTTGTGGGCTAGGGAGTAGATTGGTATTAGTTGCGAACCATAGGAATGGCCATTAGGAAGAGTTGGGTATTGAAAACAGTTCTCCATGTGATGTTGCAATATACACTTCATGCTGAGGAAAGGAGACACCAGAGTGAGATTGCCAGAAAGGTGAAAGACTTTCTTAACAGTACAGGTGTGGATCCAAGGATACAGGTAATTGAGAAATAAGGATGTGTGTGTTTGTTTTTTGTTTCTTTTTTTTTTACAGGAAGGAGACAGCAATGCAGTGACCGTGTCTAGTCTGCTGGAAGTCATTAGAAGAAGAACAACAAGATGAGATTTTTTGCTATATGATTGGATGGAACCCTGCAAATGGGTAGTTCAAAACCAGAAATCAGGATTGACATCACTTTGAAATCAGATGGGATCAGGTAATCAAATCCAAAGATATAATCTGGTTAAAATCTTGAAAACGTGTGGTTCACAATTGCCAACATAAGATTGGGATCATTTTGATTAAAAAAAAAAAAAAAAATCAGGATTACCCTGATCCCATCAGAAGGGTGGATGTGGATTACCAGAACTAAAATGTACAATTCGGTTAATTATAGAAGACATCTCATCTGTAATTAACATGGTAAAGATTGTAAATTGAAAAAAATGCAGCCTCAATGGTTGCTATAATAGTATTTATTTTTTCACATTTACAGTGATGATGATATGACAAAGTGTGCTTTAGACCTACTCCCTACCTCAGCCAACAGTGCATTAAACCAAGTCTGTCTTCACAAATTAATACTAAATAATAATAAACAACATTATTATTTTGGTCACTAATTAATAAAGCATGGTCATGGTTGAACAATTGTCTACAACTAAGTAAGCACTAGTCCAACTGTAACTTTCGACTTGTTGTTAATAGCATCTCTAAGCCTCAAACCTCAACGCACACGCCTTGGATATTCTCAAGAAATGACAAGAGCCCTGAACTTCTTTTTTGTTGCTGCTGTTTTAGATTTTATTATTTGATTTTGTTTGAATTTTAAAAAGGATTGACCAAAATGTGATAATGTGTATATATCTTTTTATTTTTGAATGAATGGCTCAAAATGTCTATAATGGCCGTCTTCTTTATGTTGTTCTTTACATCCAGTAGGTGGAGCCATGTAGGCTTTAAGCACCAATAATCAGGATCTGGTCATCTTGAACAGTCTGAATCTGGATCAGGGTGATCCTACCCTACATTTTTTTTTAAATGCCAGGACAAGATCTGGCTGGGTCCTCTGATCCTGGATCACAAAATATGGGATTTCCAAATCTGATTGGCGCTGATTGAGATGAAAAGTTTTGAACTCCCGGGTGCCTTCATATTGAACTCAGTTTATGTTCTGTTCACCAAAATTTTTTTTAATCTTAATTTGGGCCATAATTTCCGTGACTATTTGAATTTTGTAAATGTTCACTCTGCACGTAAACATTTTTTTGGGGTTAAAAAATCCTTAATTTTTTGCATTTTATCTGCAACCCCTGTCTCCCAGGAGTCCCTCACAGCTCCAGTGCTACACAGGTAAAGGAAGTGGTTGGATGGACCTTGGGGCCCCAGTGGAACCGTATACACAGTGTCAAAATCAGTTTGACAAAGTAAGAAAAAAAACTAATCTCTATTTCAGATTCCACATAATAGCCACTTGGTTTAATCTCTGCATGTAATTTAAAACAAACAAAAAAAAAAAGCGCTTGTGGCCATCACAGGTAAATTACACATGGATTTATTTTTTTCTTTCCTATCCGTTTTACTCTGAAACAGTATGGAAGCCCATTTCCGCCAGTGTGATGGAAAAAAAAGATCCTGTAAGTCATTAAAATGAGAAACTTTCTCAAAATAATGACTTGGGTTCTCAAAATAATGACTGTATTGCAAAACGAGAAAAAATGAGAAACTTGCAAAGTGAGATATATGTTATTGCTTTTAAAATTATATTTTAATATTTTGATTGATTTTAATATATAACCTATAATAATTGCTTATGCAAATCTGTTCAGTGAAAGGTGAACTGTGAATGAATACCATTTTTGATACTGGCTCTTGCCAGTATCAGTTATCCGTTAGTCACCCGTTCTGCTACAAAAATTGCCTGTATTTGTTCGTACATACAAAGGATAACAAAGTATTGTCAATTTTGTTAATTTTTTTGTTGTGGCACTTTTATCTTTATTTTCATTTATTTGGGTTTGTGCAAAAGGCAACACATTGCAGGAGGGAGTATTCATTATTCGTTATTAGTTATACTAGAATCAATGAAAATATTAAAATAGTTTACTGAAAGCAATTACATACATCTCACTCTGCAAGTTTCTCATATTTTGTCATTATTTTGAGATACTAAGTCATTATTGTTCGAGTTTCTCATTATTTTGTGATACTAAGTCATCATTTAGCGAAGCTAAGTATTTATTTTGAGATACTAAGTCGTCATTTTGTGATACCATGGCATTATTTTGCGATACCAAATCCATATTTTGTGATACTAAGTCGTCATTTTGTGATACCATGGCATTATTCTGCGATACCAAGTCCATATTTTGTGATACTAAGTCATTATTTTGCGATACTAAGTCATTATTTTGAGAACGTTTCTCATTATTTTGTGATACCAAGTCAATCTTTTGTGAAAGTTTCTCCTTGAGGATCTTTTTTTCATCACGTTGGCCGAAATGGGCTTCCACAGCGACGGTGAGAGAATCAAACCGAGAAGCGGGAAAAAATAAGCGAAAAGCCAGTGGCGGGAAAAACAGCCATCGTGTTTTTATGACAAACAACGCGCTTCATCAGGTATTTCCAACTGTTCAACGTGTGCCAGGGCTCTGTGTTCTTGTGCCACAAAGACATCACTTCTGTTTGAGACGTCGAAGATTCCCCACTAGTGGACCGGTGGGTCGTCTGAGTGGTTTGGGTGGGTGTAATGTGAGCGTTTCTTTGCTCAATATGGCTCCCTTTTCTTTTTGTTGCAGCTCTGCTTTCCCTCTGTTGCAATTCTCGCCCACCCTAATGATTGCTCGGCTGTCCAATCGTTACACTTCTTGTGATGTGTATTGCTTGGGTGGGAGGGGGCGGGGGCCGTGAGTTGCGTTGCAAGAACAACTAAACAAACTGAACATCTGTGCCCATTAAAGTTATAGCTTAGGCTTTTATCGTTCCCACTTTTAAGCTGAGCTCAGGCCGAGCTGTGACGCGCACGCTTATTGCCCCGCGCAGAGCGCTCCCAGTGGCCGCAGCGCAGCACTGCGCCGGGCTGCAAGAAGGATCCGCTCACAGTGCGCTGGAGGAGCGGGCAGCCACAGTGGAGCACCGGGACTTACAGCACTTCCACCACCGCACTTTTCAGGGATTTTCCAGGGGGGAGACCTTCACCCGAGACGATCCCACAGCGTTTCCCGTAGAGAAGACTCCTCTGCGTCGACTAAGAAACATGACAAACCCTGTGTACTGGGCTCTGCTGGTCGGAATGGCCATCCTGATGATGGAGCAAGGTAAGTGCGTGTGTTTCCCCATTACAGTTTACACAGACAATTTGGTGTGTTTTTCCTCTGGCATTGCACATTTATATTTATTTGTCAATCCCTCTATATACAGTATATATTTATACAGTATATATATATATATATATATATATATATATATATATATATATATATATATATATATATATACACACACTCTATCTATCTATCTATCTATCTATCTATCTATCTATCTATCTATCTATCTATCTATCTATCTATGCAGTATAGGGTTGCGTTTGACACCAGGATGCCTTCTAAGCTTAAATAATGCGATTAAGTGTAGTGCAGTTCCGCTGGTCTCTTGACCGAACATTGTCGGAGTGCACTCGGTCATATTTAATGCGTGATGCAGAAGTCCCGCGTTAAATAAAATGTGATACTGGGGTCCGTCCGGGGGTGAAAGTTTGATTGTTCCAAGTTTATTCACGTTGCGGACGCAGCCTACGGTGCTTCTGGGTGTGCATTAAGCGCGTCTCCGGGCAGGTCGTTTCAGCGCGTCTCTAACGCGGTTTGGATAAACTGTTCGAGTAAACGAGTTGGAATGAACTGTGAGAATAAACGCGTCTTCCGCGCGGGGCTCCGCTCCCTGGGTCGTTTTGACGCAGGCTCAATGTCACGCACTCCTGCGGTCTTTCAGCGAACTTGATGAAGTCTTAGTTCTTAATCCACATGCACTGCTCGTCCAGGTCACAGGGGTTAAGCCTGGTATTCTCTCCAGACGGACAGAGGTCCCCGTGGCCGGAGATGGAGCAGCATCGGGTCGGTTCTCCACCTCCTACTTAATTTTCAATCTGTTCTTCTTCTTTTTTTTTTTTTTAAAGCTGTAACTGGACCCACCACAGTGAACTTATCTCTATTCTGCACTGAAAAGCAGAGCCAGGTAGACATAGTCTTGAATTGTCTAATGTAGACACAGCCTTATAATGGAAAGGCTTCACTGATCATGTGTAGCCCGCACCCCCACCATTGTACCTGCTAACTGGATGTTGGGTATTAATATTAATACTACACATGCTCTTTGTATTTAATAATGGAATTCATTTGGAAACCATCCCCTTGTTGAGTGCGGGTGCCTGCTGTATATCAGCTGGAAAATTATATAGGTGGCACTTAAGGGTCGACAAGCATGTAATAATATTGTGATAATGTGAATATGATGAGTTTTTAAAAAATGACTTAAAGTCCTGTATTGTCACAGACTCTGCAACAGACATTGACGAGGCAGAGCACGCATGCGGTATTTAAATCCAGTGTGTGTAGTATCTGTTCCCGGGGCTTTGTCTGTACATGAGGATACGAGATGTCATGATTAGAGGTTCAGTATTGATTGTTTTCCACCTCTGAGCTGAGCTCTGACTTCACATCGGCTGCTGCAGTTCACTCAGATGACATTTAAATCTGAAATGTCCGGAAAGAGGACAAGAGTTTTTGTGTCGGTCCGTCGCAATGAAAGTAACCCTCGTGACCTACAGTGACTGTGATCCACGACGGCTCTGAAAAACAATTACATTGACGGCCATATACCGTACGTTTAATTATAGCTCAGACTTGACAACATGACATCAATCTCTACTGAAATATTAGCATAATATACAGTATAGTATAGTATGTGGTATACAGTCAACAGTTTGATAGTTGGCCTCATAATATAGTCTTTGGTTGAGTTGAGTGCTTGAATTAAGACAACAAGGCTGGAAACTACTTCTATTATTATTATTATTATTATTATTAGTACTATTATTATTATTATTATTATTATTATTATTATTATTATTATTATTCACTGTGTTAATTCAAAATATTGCTGGAAACGGACATTTGGCAGAATGGCCCCAGGGTGGGAAATACATTTTCACACCTCTTTCGATGACTGGTGCATTCGAAATAGGTCTCAGATCTCGAAAGAAGACAAAGAGAGACTCTTCACCGTGTCGTCGCTTGTTTTACACGACGGTCGATGCTGTGGTTTTCCCGATGCGGCGTCTTCACCGCTTCATTTCACCGCGGCGTGTCTGCACCCATTGCAGCCACATGTTCTGGAGGTATCCCGGAAGTCCTGGTGGTACATCCTGGTGCTGTTGAGCTGTTTTTTGGGGGGGAATTTTCTTCCAAACATAATGTGATACAGAGTTCAATGGAGATATTACTGCACTTTAAGCTTCTCTATCCGAAATAAAGACGACTGAAATCCACGTGCAACACATGGACGGCAGAAGTCACTTAGAAGAGAAAAAATAAATGTTGTGGAGTTGTTGATGGAAAGGGCTAAAAATAACATTATTAAAAAACAAGCGGTGGGCGTTCAGCTCACAACGGGAGAAGTAAAGCACATCGTTTTCAGGAGTACCCTTTAAATCAACCCCTGGTGCGCTGTGAGAGCTCGCCAGGTGGCGCTGTGACAAAAAAAAAGAAATTCCTCGTAAAAAATAAATAATGGAAATTACCTTTTGTGTTGCAAGATCAAAATTACAAGACTGTAATAATGCATGTAATCCATCAGTTCCATCAGATTATCAGCCCTGTGTTCATCAGAACAAGTTTGACTCATACAACCATGAAAAGCAAGGGTCTTTTTTTTTTTTTTTCATTCAGTGATAAGAGTTGTTCGATTTTTTGTTTTGACTCTTTGTTCAATGGTGTAACCCAGGGCGAGCGAGGGGATCACTTCCTGACCGTTGAGCGAGAGTCATATACACCGCGTTCCAAATTATTATGCAAATTATATTTTTCTCTGATTTTCCTAAATAGTCGATGCAAATGACTGTCAGTATAATTTTCAAGTCATCAACCGTTAGGGTTTAATTTGAATGTTATTCAACAAACCTCCAAATGCTAACAGTATTTTTTTCAAAAATAAAAAACTCAAAATGCTCTGTTCCAAATTATTATGCACAACAGAGTTTCAAAACATTTCATAGGTTGTAAAAAACTAAAAATGGTCATTTGTTGAATTTGCAGCATTAGGGGGTCATATTTACTGAAATCAAAAGCTTTTTCAATCAAAAACATCTTAACAGGCCAAGTTACATGTTAACATAGGAGCCTTCTTGATATCACTTTCACAATTCTTGCATCCATTGAACTTGTGAGTTTTTGGAGAGTTTCTGCTTGAATGTCTTTGCAGGATGTCAGAACAGCCTCCCAGAGCTGCTGTTTTGATGCAAACTGCCTCCCACCCTCATAGATCTTCTGCTTGAGGATGCTCCAAAGGTTCTCAATAGGGTTGAGGTCAGGCGAGGACGAGGGCCAAACCATGAGTTTCTCTCCTTTTATGCCCATAGCAGCCAATGACACAGAGGTATTCTTTGCAGCATGAGATGTGCATTGTCAGGCATGAAGATGATTTTGCTACGGAAGGCACGGTTCTTCTTTTTCTACCATGGAAGAAAGTGCTCAGTCAGAAACTCTATATACTTTGCCGAGGTCATTTTCACACCTCCAGGGACCCTAAAAGGGCCCACCAGCTCTCTCCCCATGATTCCGGCCCAAAACATGACTCCGCCACCTCCTTGCTGAAGTCGCAGCATTGTTGGGCCATCCACTACTCCATCCACCTGGACCATCCAGGGTTGCATGGCACGCATCAGTGAACAAGACTGTTTGAAAATGAGTCTTCATGTATTTCTGGGCCCACTGCAACCGTTTCTGCTTGTGAGCATTGGTTAGGGGGGGTGCCCAATAGTAGGTTTATGCACACCTGCAAGCCTCTGGAGGATCCTGCACCTTGAGGTTCGTGGGACTCCAGAGGCACCAGCAGCTTCAAATACCTGTTTGCTGCTTTGTAACGGCATTTTAGCAGCTGCTCCCTTAATCCCATGAATTTGTCTGGCAGAAACCTTCCTCATTCTGCCTTTATCTGCACCAACCCGTCTGGGCTCTGAATCAGCCACACATCTCCTCACAGTACGATGATCACGCTTAAGCTTTCATTAAATATCTAATGTTTTCATACCTTGTCCAAGGCATTGCACTATCTGAGGCTTTTCAGCAGCAGAGAGATCCTGTTTCTTTCCCATGTTGCTTGAAACCCGTGGCCTGCTTCATAATGTGGAACGTCCTTCTTAAGTAGTTTTCCTATAATTGGGCTCACCTGGCAAACTAATTATCACAGGTGTCTAAGATTGATTTCAGTGATCCAAAGAGCCCTGAGACACAATACCATCCATGAGTTTCATTGAAAAACAAAAAAATTAATGTTTATGACACTTATATCCAATTTGCATAATAATTTGGAACGCTGTGTATTGAAGAGTCGGTTCGGATGTGAAAATTCTTCTGGAAATCTTGAAATCTGTCAAATGTATTTATTTTGCTGGAATCCAAATAGTTAATCAATCACATTCAATATTAATTGTGCCAAAGGCTAAATAAGCCTTTTTTTTGCCTTTAGACTTGACTTTAAGTTATTCCTCTGTAATTATTTTAAGTTTGTGAATTGAAGATTCGCTTGATTCACTTTTTGCACGTCTTGCATCACTCTCAGGAGGCCATAATAATAAGCACAGTTCTACCTGTTTCAGATGTTTTTACTGGTTCAAAGGATGGTGTTGTTTCATGGGATTATTTAATTGTAAAAAGTGGCGGCGGCGACATGATTGGGGAAGTGTGGATTTGAATAAACGACTGTATGGTTTCCCCACTTCTCTCCCGCTTGTTTTCTCTCTCTGTGGCTGAGACGCAGTGCGCTGCCATGTTGCCAGGATGCTGCACAATCTTGTGCACCATCACACTCTTGTGCGATGGTGTTTTTTTTCGCCCGCCCGGCCAAAGCTCTTGTGGGCCTGTTCGTTATGGCCCCTGTCCTCCCTTCATTCCTCCGCCAGCCCCTGCCCCGGCCAAGGATGGAGAATTGTGGCCGGTTAAAATCAGATTTTGTTTTTGGAGCAAAACAGCTGCTGTCAGCTGACCGGGAGCCAGGGGAGTGGAGATGGATCGGGTGGTGTTGCGGGAGGGGGCTGGGTGGGCGGGTGTCTGTTGTATGCCGTGTTGCCGACAAAGATCATTGCTGATGGATGCGTAGAGGCTGTTATCGCGGCGCTACAGTGATTCACTGGGGTCCTGAAGGCCAATGGGGCGGTGCGCGGAGACAGAGACAGACACAGTCCACGTAATTAGTGATGAAAAGTTCGTCCCTTGTTGGAGATTCAGCTCTTCACGTGTGACTCTGTTAAAAATAAAAGATTTGCTAAATTTTTCCGAGTCTTCGTTCGTTTGGTTCAGTGGGTGTAACAAAGCAGAAGAGGCTGTTCGGCTGTGAGCCCTGAGTGGAATCATTTTATTCTGCCAAAATTATTTATTTTCGGAAGGATGTTAAGTGTAAATTAGTCACATTCAATATGAATCATGCCAAATGCTTTCCCCCCTTCTCTCATTCATTTGAGTTATTATTTTCTCCGTGATTAGAAAATTCCCCGCAGGAACGTGCGTGACTCGCGCCTCATGGATCTTATTCACAAACTGTTCAGGAGTCATTGGCTCTGCTGGGGTGCATGCTTGACTCACGACTCGCTGCTCCCGGCTCTTTCCCCTTGAGAGCCGAGGCTTGAAATGTCAGACTCTTTTGCTGGAGTCAAGATTTGTTTGCCACAAACAAATCGCTCGCGAGTCTCGCATCGCTACGAGTGCGGTATCACTTACCGTAAAGCCCCCGGACAAAATGGACGGCAGAGCGGGGAGAGAGGCGCGTGCTGGGATATCTCCACCAGCTCACCGGAGAATCTCGTGTGTCCTGGGCAATGAGTGACGGTGTATTATTTATGACGGGCGCTTTAAAAGGTGAAGTCCTGCGACCTTGTCTCAAGAAGGCGCCGTGGGGGCGAAAACAAAAACGGACTTAAGGGCTTTGCTTAACCCCCTTGATGCCTCCCTAACGCAGTAGGTGATTAAGGAAATTAGGTGCATTAGATGCAGATGATGAGCGTAAATAATTGACAGTGGGTACCCCGCACATGTGAAATTGCTAATTTGCCACTTTGGTCGAAATAACAAGAAGGCTCATTCATTTATTCAAGAGCAAATAATCAATTGGAGGTAAGTGGCATCCAGTGGACTCGATCTTCCCCATAGCATTCATCCCCAAACAATTTATTTTACATGCCGGTTAATTTTCACATCGGGGGTCAGTGGCGGCAGGCACGGTTTGTGTTTTTTTTCTGAGCCATTTGGAGTTGAGGAATCTCCAGCGCTACGAGAACGTTCAAATGACTGAACCTGTTTTGGTGAAGTATTTATTGTGTTTTGTGATCCAGGGCCAATTCCTATTCATATTACAAAAAATATGAATTTACATCTTTGTAATATAATTTCATTTTTCTATTGAGATTCGCTTTGATTTAATATGTTGAGCAATTAGCTGTTGTTAGTACGGCGGCCTCCAAAATATCAAATATTGCACAAATACACAAACAATAACGATAATTACCGGGGTTCGCTTAGGGAAGGTTTTCTCTTCCTAGTACACTGTACAAACAGTTTGCCAAATCCCTGACTGCTGACCCTGAATGCTGCTTCTTTCCGCTCTGCACGGCAGAGGGAACCATATGGAGAACCATGTTCGCACTATATGGAAGAAAGGACCTGCTGTTGGAAGGATAGGATAAAACTTTATTCATCTGGAGGAGGGAAGGACGTGTAGCCTGGGAACCAGATGGAGCTGCAAGCTTGTTTCATTTGCTTTAGCAGATACGTCCGGCCCGCTCCCATTGGCCCCCCTCCAATTCAAATGAAATTCCACCCCACCCGAAAATGGTCGGGCCAATCACAACCGTTTATATAATATGGGGCGGGGTTCATAGGATAGAGCAGCTCCGTTGAGGAACCTTACCAAGATGGCTGCCACTGATGTGGAATGGTCTGTTGAAACAGGTATCAAGACAGTATTCAATCAACTGGACTGTATATTTTTTTATAAAAAGCTTTTATTGATAAGAAAGATGTGTTTGTACTTGTGGTCCTTTTGACAGGATTTGGTAAAAGTTTATTTTACCAACTCACTCACTCTGGTCTGGTTGGAGGTCTATCCAGTGCTCTGATTGGTTGTATGTCTGTCCTGTCCTTGACAGGTATGCACTAAATACCCAGATTAAGCTCAATATTTGGGTTCAGATAATCATGTGATTAAGGTGTTGACATGCGTGATGCGGAATAATGCGATGACAAAAAAACTGAGTTTACACGCCGAGTGGCGGGAGTGACAGGAAGTACTTGCTACATCCTTGCTCCCCATCGGGGAAATACCTGTCTACGATCCTCTCCGACACTTTCGTCAATGTGTCCCAATTCCATCCAAACATCTCACTATATGTATCTTATATATATATAGCAGCGCTCACTGTCCCGCCAGAAGTGGGCGTGTTTACCGGTGGTTTCCATGGCGACCGTTGTTCATCTGCCCTGTGATGGATGCTCCCAAAACCACACAGATTAAGTTGAGCATTTATCACAGTTTCCTTATTTTTGTAATTATCTTTTCACACACTACATTCAAAATGCACATACAACGTTAAAACACACAGATTTCATTTCATATAATATACTTTTTGTATAGAATATAATAATAATAATACATAATATACTTACTTTTTTTTTGTTTTTGTTTGACCTCATAATTGGATTCTACATTAGTTATTCTGTAAACGTCCCCCTATGCAGTTGCTTTGCAACTATCCTAAGTTGATTGTGTGTTTTTGGTCAATAAATCTGCATTTTTTGCCTCAATCTAGCTGCGACTCCTGTGTCTGACGGCTAGGGCCCTCACATGTCAAGTCGGCTCTTTCCAGGTCAAATCTCTCTGGGTTTTGTGACGCATGTGCAGTTTGGATCCGCCGATCACATTCGGGTCCTGGTGTTTACACGCCACGATATATGGAATGATGGAGGAGAAATCCAGGTCTGTTCATCGGGTCGTGCTTACGCACATTTTGAGTTTAACCTGATGAAGTAAATCGGGGTAAGGTATTTACATGACAGCTGCAATATTGTTGAACTTGCCTTAACCCCATTGTGATTGGTTTATTCTAGTGCATGTAAACACACTAAATGATAATAACAGTCCATCGTATAGATAGGGGTAGCAGTACTAATGATCCTTATACATCAGTCCTAACATCAGTCCTAATAAGTAACAACAGTCTTAATATTATACTCCAAGGTGGTATTGGCAAAGTATAATCCAGTATACCCCACCAAAAATATGGAAGATTGTATTGGTGTATAAAGGCTTTATTTTCTTTAGAGGAGAGAACCTGCTGAGAGGCAGAGTTGTCCAAGTTTGCAACTTTTTTACTTTTATTTTTTATTTACTTGTATTTGTGCAGAATATTATTCATGAATCAATGGTATTATTCCGTCTGACATCTATTATTTATTTATGTATTTAGATTCCATTATATGCGCATAAATTACAATAATAATGACACGGTTAAAAGTCTAAAGAAAGAAGGCGCTGCAGTGGACAAATGAAGAGCTGCAGCACTTCAGAGGGCATTCTTTAAACCAATCAAACACAAAATACACAAAAGGAAGAAGAGGAATAGTCAGAATAAATGATAATTTTCATATGAATTAAAGAAGATGCTTTTTTTATAATACAGAGGCACAAAAATAACCACACACACAAGCAGAATTTTTTCTAGGTTTATTTTATTGTTATCTTGTTAGGTTTATTGTACACGGCAAATTTGTCCACCTTCTAGTTTAATGTTTAGGTTTAGTTACATTGACAAATTGTTCTCCTTTATTTTTTATACAATTTATTTATTTTGTTACTTTTCAGGTTTGTATTTATTGTTTAACAACAAGTTTATTGTATATTGCCATATTTTGTTATTTTACTAAGTTGATTATTAGGTTATTGTATTCATTCTTCTGTCCTCTAGTTTACTTTAGATTTATTGTTTTTTGACCATTATTTTCTCTATTTTTATTATATTATTATTATTATTATTATTATTGTGTTGGTGGAGGGAAGTAACATTCAGGGTAATATAGGGCTGGACGATATGGCCAAAATTGTTATCACAATATTTTTTTCTTGTATTGATCAATGTCGGTAATTTTCACGATATATATTGAATAAAGATAATAATGATAATAATTTACCATTTTCTCGTGGCTTTATGTTAAATACTGAATAAATACTATAAAAAATATGTAAAAAAAAAAAGATAAATACAGTAAATAAAATAAATGATAAATAATATATAAATGTATATTATATACATTTAAATATATAATATTATCATCATGGTCATCTGAGAACAGTCCTAATAGTTGCTGAATCTGCGCTCTATGATTATATGCGGGGACGTTTGAAGCAGACCGAGGGAATCTCTCCGACCGTGTCAGACCAGACGTGACTGAAAACCGCTTTACGCTGTACGATTGGCCGTTCATGTCACATTTATGTTTCTCTGCTGTACATTGGCTGTTCGTGTCGTGTCTTTGTAGGTAGAGGATAACGGACTCTGTATTGAACTGAATCGAAAATAAATCTCAAAATTTACAATTTTTTGATTTTACCGTGACAATTATTGAGATCGCTTTATCGGCCAGCCCTAGGATAATTGCCGGTAAGGATACGACCAAAAACTCGGCCAAGGGAAGTGAGAGCAAACTATGGTGTTTTGATGAGGCCATCGCCTGCATTTTTCCCAACAACGCAAAGAAAACGAGGATGAGCCACATATTTCACTGTGGATTCACCGCTTGTGAAACCTTCTTTCTTTGTGTTTTCCTCAGGATGCGTAGGTAGAGCAAACCCTTCTCATTAGAGTGCACATAGTCGTCGATCGTGGAGTGGGATTTATAGTTGCTGTATTTTTTGTTTTTTTTGGTGAACAATGGAATAAAGTGTATTTTTTCAGACCTGGAACGTTTGGCAGTGATATCGCAGAAGGAAGAAAACCCCAACTTGGAGAAGCTACAGAATTCTGTTTCAGAGCCAGAGGCCAGATAATCTCGCAATTAGTTTAATACTCTCCAGTAAAATGTGAAGAACAAGCCTGGAAAAAAACCTCCTAATTATCCAACAATGCGGCTTTGTGTTGCTGCGTTTTTTATGTTTTTCTTATTTCAGTCTTGAATCCAAAATAAAACCATTTAACTCTCACCGATACCATCGCCCCGCCGTCTGTCTCCTCATCTCGGACCCACTCGATGGTGGCGGACCCTCCCAGTGGGATGTTGATGTGGCCTGAAATAGTTTGTTCATCCTCCCGTGTGTTCCCTTTTATCAGATTTGGGATCTCTGCGGCGGTAAATGCTATACTTTGAGCTGTCGGGTTGATAGATACCCATATCAGTCATGCACTCTCACCTGTCCAGATCCCTGATATCATTGCTGAGATAAAGAAGCCACTCGAGGCTCCGTGTGCCCTCCCGCATTAAGAGTGGTAAAATATCTGCGGCTGGGAGCCCAAACGGAGCGGCAGAGGATCGCAAGCGCTTGGTTCTGTTTAATAAAGTGCGTGTAATTATGAGGGGCTTGCTCGGGGGTTTGTGCGAGGTGCAAGCAGATAATATTTCAATTAGCGCCGTCATTGATTGAGCTGGAAGCCCCTTTGGCCGAGGGCTTTTGTGGGGGCCGCAATCTGCGAGGACATTATTGAGGAACATTTGAGCCTCTGGAGTGCAAAGCTGCCGTGTGGGTCGTGCTTTGGCTTTTGTTATGCAGCGATGCAAATGACACACGCTCCCCCTTGTGAACAATGATGGACTGCTTTCAGCAGAAACACTGCACGATCTGTAATTAGAGTGGAACAAGCTCTTATATTGCAAGATCAAAATTGCAAGGCTGCACTAATTCATCTGTTCCAGACAGAATAGCAGCTCCAGCAGAACAAGTTTCACGATGAAAGTGAGGATTATTCATAGCGATAAAAGGTGCGTGTGGCAGTTTCGTCTACCACGCACCACCCAAGTGGCGTGTTCAGGGACCTCCGGTGCAGAGACACAGAAGACAGGGTTGTAGACACGGGTTTATTGCAGAGATCGGGCCAGTTGGAATTGGCCCAGGAGCAGATAGAAACATGTCATGACACAGGCTCCTCTCTTGAGTGAGTGTGGGGATGGGGCTTTTACCTGCTGCTCGTTAGACCAACCAACAAGCAACAGGTATGCAGCCACTCTGATTCACCTAGGTCCCACCACCTTACCTAGATCCAGGTCAGGTGTGGCTGCTCAAACCACCTCATCCCCCCGACACCAAACTGAGGCCAGGGAGAATACCTTGCCGAAGTCCACCCCCACACCACCACCAAGCAGAGAACAAAAATGGAAAAAAAAGCAGACTCTGAAACAGGATGGCTATACCTGAAAACAACAGACTCTGACGCAGGGTTCCTATACCTTAAACCAACAAATGTCCAAAAGAAATTAACTGGTCCCCTCCCAGGGGACCTGGTGCCCCGGACTACCACGGTCCACCGGCTTCCATCCCCCAGGGTGAAGACAGACGGCCCCCTCCACCCTTCTGGAGCGTGGGGCCTCGGGCTGCTGTGCTGGTTGGTGAAGGCGTACGACATAGTACGACCCTTTTTTGAGATTAGATTCTTGACGAGTCACTCTGGAAAAAGAGTCGTTCCATTTTACGACTCTTGGTTCGTTTGGTTCAGTCGGTGTAAGGCACAGTGAGCGAGGGAGGACTTCCTGAGCGATGTACAGGAGTCAAAAGAGTCGGCTCATCTCTGACTTGTGAATGGAGAAGAATGGACAAGAATCTTGGATTTAGGCCTCAATAATTATTCTCAGTTTGTGAAATTGAAGATTCACTCACTCGTTTGCTTGTTGGCGAAGAGCAACTCGTTGGCAAGTCCTGCAACACTATTAGCAGACCAAAGTGATATTAATACACAGTATATATATACTGTATATAGATATTTTTGTCTTCTTCTGCATGTTTCTGACATTTTAGGTGGTTAGCATGAGGGTTTTTGCCGCATTATTTATTATTTATTTATTCACCTTAAAAGAGTGTTCAGTGGTAGAAAACGTTTTTGGGGAAACACTGTGTTAACGACTCAATAAGAGCTGGCGTGACTTTGCCTTGAGGGAGCGATATGCTGGAACACGGTGAAAACAGAGATTTAATGGGAGTCGACCTGGTTGACCTTGATGTCTCGGTTGGTGTAGAAGCACCGTGCCGCTCGTTAATAATTATTTTATACATTATGAATTTTATTGTCTTTTACTGTGATTTAACAGGAGAGCAAAGCACTTTGCCTGTATTTTCCTCCTGGACATGAAATATTAACGATGTATCAGCAGTGCTCCAATTGAGCGTTTGGAAACCTTTGCTCTGTGACACGTTGCCAGTTTGGCCGATATTATCGCTTTAATATCGGCATCGTGATCTGAGACCAGATATTGTTTGAGATTTTGTTTTTTCATAATATCGGGATATATATAGTCTTTATGGAGCACTATAGTCAAATTATGCAGTTTTCTGATCTTCATACATTGTTCTAGATTTTTGTTGAATCAACACCTTTACCTGCTTGGCCATAATATCCACATTAATAATGATTGTTTCTCAAATGTCTGAATATCTTATGAAAGCACCAATAGTTATCCCCAAAATAATAATAATAATAATAACAATAATAAAAATAATAATAAATAATATTTAAAAAAATATATATCTTTTTTAATATTTATCAACATCAAGGTATTTGAAACAAATATAGTGATATTTGATGTTGTCAGTGTTGCCCATCCCTAACAGCTGTTGACAGCTTAAATGATCTTCCACTATATTATTCATGTCTCCCCTCAAAACCCAATCGCCACGGAAGTCCACTGCGACCGCTCCCTCAGACTTCCCTCTCTCCCTAGTCCCACGAGTTGTTTCTGTATTACTGTAATGTCGCCATGCTCATTAAATTCCATGGAAGCTTATGTAGGCCCCCCTGTATAATTAATGCTCAACGCTTGAGTGGCAATCTTAATAGTCTTTTAAATGGTCAATACAAAAATGAATGTTTCTCATTAATCAAAATCCCGTTGCTGTTATTTCTCGGAAGCCTTTTTTCCCTCAACTTTAATGCATCATTATAGTAGACCAAAAATGGCATTGTCCCTAACGGAGAAGTCACTATATTCTATCTGCATAATGGGAACATCAAATTACCAAACCTTCACATTTTTCTTCAAGATGGAAACGTGCTTCTGTGTCATCAGTCGTGAGTCAAAATAGAAAAATAACCAAAATTCCGAGCTTTATGTGCAAATTGCTCGTTACTACAACGCTGGAAAAACTTGGAATGACAACCTAGTCTTGGGGGGCTATTATAATATTACTTTGGTAGAGCTGGAATTTTGGAATTTATATTTAAGTGATGATGATGGCTGAATGTTTTGTGTTCTGTGTAAGGTTGACTTTTTGGCTTTCACTTTAGAAGAAACAGCCGTTTCAATGTATTGTAATGTTGTTACAGTCTTGTTTTGTTTATATATATACACAGTTTTACCTCTACATAATTGCCCGATCGGGATTATTTGAGCAGATCATCAACTTTGTTTTCATCCAAATTTAAGGGGCAAATTTTTAAACCAATGTTGGTAATGCTGCAAAAAATTGAATGTGAATTAGATGCCCTTCCACCAGTTAGTTTGAGGACAATTAACTGTCTACACAAATGTTAATCCTTTAATGTTCAATGCCAATAAATGGCTCTTGTGCAATAAGTCGGTGTTCTCCTCAAGCTGACCGGGCGGCAGTTGGGTGACGGCGCTAAGCTTCTTTGTGCAGTCGGCCACACAAGAGCAGCATTAAAGTTCGTCGAGAGCAGGTTTTAAATAGTTGGTCTTATTGAGCGACGGGGCTCAGGAAAGGGGGTGGGGCATCGGCTTCAGTCAGCTGACATGCCGGCGAGTGCACGTTGAAATCGACCTTTTTCGCGTTTTTAGTAAATATTGCTTTTGTGCTAATATACTGGAGGAAGTGCCGCTGGATGTGGCGAGATCGGGCGGGTCACACATGAGTTGTCGCGTCCCTCAGCCCGCCGTTGCAGAGAGATGGATGTCGCAGAATCGTTTAAACGGAGAAAGGAAAGAATAAATATCTCTCAGCACCATTACAGGAAAGGTTCGATGGAGGACGGTGTGAATCATGCACATTGCTGTGTGCGCGATGCTTTATTTATGCCAGTTGGATACCAACTGAACTGGGGGTAATTCCTGGCTGAGAATCATTCAAAAATGAACCAGACTATTTATCTTCTCCAAACTGTAGATGTACGTATATATATTGTTTTGAGCCCTCATCTGAATCTGAAGGTAATGCTCCCAACCCGCCCATGCTTCCCATTCTCGTTGGCCTGCCACTGGACATTTGTCCAGAGACAGTGAAAATAAGCAGTTTCTTGCTGTTGACATTTTCTTCCTGTATTTTTTTTTTATTTTGCAACACATCATTGTTTTTTACATCAGGATATATATAAATCACTATGTTGACACGTGGTGATTTATATACAGTATATTCTGATATATCCTGCTTGCTCATCACGAATAATACTCAAAAAGTGTAAAATAACACTAGAATACAATGCAAGTTCCTTTAGATTGTACCTAGCCACAATAAAACTGTCATCATGCTGTCCAAAGTTTGCAAACACAGTAACATATATTATTTTGGCTATATCTCTCGGCGCGGTCTCCCCACACCGCCATTAAAATGTGCTCTCTGTCTCCGCCGGTCACTGCTTTACCACTTTTGTCAGGTTTTGTTAGTCCCTAAGAAGGGATCTGATGGTGGTGGGGGAAGACACCACCTAGCCCAATGATAGCAGTAATTCAAAAATGATTCCAAGTCTGCCAAATTCCACGCTCTGCCTGGCCCCCCACACACACACACACACACACACTCTCTCTCTCTCTCTCTCTCTCTCTCTCGCAGTCGCACTCCACTCCTTTCCCTGACTGCAATACAAACACTACTTGCATTAATTGCGAACACAGTGGCATTAACATGACGGAGGCATCCACCTTCTCCTGCGCTCTATTTAAAGTGCACTGGGTGGACTTCACCGGGTAATTTCTTTGGTCTCCGCCTTTGCCCCGTCCAGACATTGGAAGATCAGAATATTGAACTGTATTCTGCACGCCACGTTAGCAGAATAGCTCTGTTATCTCAGTGGGGGCCATTTCATTACTTGCAGAAAGGCGATTGCCCAGAGGAGCAATTGAAATTCTTTACCACTTTTTGACGTTGTCTGGCTCCTGCAGCCGGCACTTCTCCCGCGAGATAGGCCGCTGAAACATTGCAGGGGTGCAGCTCATCTGACTTAGGCCCGAGCGCGTCCGGTTTTTGGCCTTCTTCAATAGAGTTACATTTTAATATATGTGATGTTAAAATATGATGATATTTGCATTATGGAGGAAAACCAGTATTGTGTAGACAGAATAAGTGATTTTGCAGCAATTTCGGTCAGGGCTGCACGACACAGAAGGAATATGGAATGTGCCATGAATGTGTTGAATGTTACGATGAAGATAAACATGCAGTATCAGGGCAACGGCGTAAAGCTTCTGCATCCAGAAACGAAATGTGAATGGGGCCGTTCCCGTCGAAACTAATGGCTTGGTTGCGTTTACTGATGCAGATATTTCAGCCCTGCGCAGTGGTGTGAAGTTTCATATGGCGATGGCGATACAAAAGAAAGCGATGTGTTGTGCCGCCCGAGTAATCACTGAAATGTTTGACAGTTTAACAGTGAAACACATCGCCACAAAACAAAAAATATATGTTTTTGGCGCTTGGCAACATATCCGCCGACTTTAAGGGCGTCTGTCGGCATTTCTTAAAATCCGATGACTGCGAATTTACTGTGAACCTCGTGGTTTATCGTGAAGGTCTGAGTGTCATAGTTGTCAGTGTTTAAATGACCCTCATATAGACCGTCCTCGCCTTGGCATAAGAAACTCTCCGGTTTCTCTTCTGGCCTTTGGAGTTATTTTTCCCTTGGTTTTGGAACGTCTGTTTTTCACGCCAGCGCCGTCGGTCACGATTTGAAGCGTGAAAACGTTGGCAGGGCGATGATTCCCTTTCCATTCAGCTCATTCCAAAACTTTATTGTCCCTGAATGGAAGCTTAGTTTAAAACAACGCAACGCGCAGCATTCGGCACACAGTCACTGCAACAACAATCAATCATGCATAGATAAGACCCCAAAGGGGAAGTCAATAGACCTCCTCATGACAATAGACGATCAATACGTCCATCTCCGGTCAAACACGGTTCCTCAGAAGTCAGGCCACTTCATATCATGTGCACGTTAAGCAGCTTAAATGCTGTGGGACCGAACGAGCCCTCCCGCTGTCTGACCTCCACATTTTTGGCACGGGGAAGCGCCGTCCAGAGGCCGTCGTTTCAAAGTGGCCGCTAGGGGGATGACCGGGGCTGCCGAGAGCGGAGCCGACCAAAGAGCCGCAGGCGCTGCCCACTCAGGTGCGCTGCCTGCGTTTAAAATGTCAAGGCTTCAAATCCCACATTCACTTTCCTCCTGCCTCGTGCTTACATAATCTCTGGCATTAATGCTGTTGGCACACATAGATAAACCGTCCCTGACATTGACTTGAAGAAGTGTACAACTGCGCCAACAACTTGGGTATTCCTGCCGTGCTCTGATAAGCTCCAGATGCGGCGGCGCATTGGGGGTTCATCACAGACTGTGGGGAAGGAAAAAAATAAAATGGAATAACAAGGATCTCCGCGATTCGGTTCTTCACTTCTATGCTATCCCTTTTCAGCGGTAGTCCGTTCCCGGATTCATTTTCGCGAGCTATAAAGGGGCTTGGGTCTTTTATTTTTCAGGGAGAGGTTAGAGATATTTAAAGTGTAATCTGCGAATTGGCCGGAGCGTAATTAGGTTTGAACTTTCCCAGATTGGGGCGGCCATGTCCTGCGGGCAGGCCCGTAGCCATTTCAAAGTCTGTCTGTTTGGCAGTTCCCCCTGGGGGGTGGGGAGAGGGCACCAGACATGCTCCTCTCCTTTTAATATATTTTTTTATTATTTTTTCTCTGTTTTTTCGTGCAGCCTCCGAGGGAAAGGTGGGGCTTTAGACACCTTTCCTCCTGCAGGTTCATCTGGCTCAATACAGGAGATTGACAGCAGCCTATTTGCTCTCATAGTAACAGCCTCTGCTTGTTTGTTGCCGAGGGGGTTTGTTTAGGGCTGATTGGCTAAAAGGTTGCAGCACGTCGCTCTCTTTCCCTCACCCTCTCGCTCGCTCTCTCTCTCTCTCTCTCTCTTTCCCTCTCTCTCTCTCCTCCCTCGCATTTGCAATCGCTCGCCCATGTCTCCCTATCAGCGGCTGTCAGCCTCGGACCCATTCAGGGAGCAATACAACCTTATCATAAACGCTGTAATGCATCCTCCTGGTGCAAGCCTGCTCTTCTTCATCCTCTCCTTCTTTTTCTTCTTCTTTAATTCTTATGCATTTATTTTTGACATGCGTACCCGCTCCCACATGCAGTGGCGGAGGTGGACAGGTTCATGTGTGCCGAGCGACAAAAGGAAAAAATACATATACACCGAAGAAGCCAATGACTGCGCGCTGCGATCACGGCAGGCCGAACTGAATCGCTCCGGTCTGGTGTTGTTTGGCACAGCTTCTCATTGGATCTCCCGACTCGCGATATCTCTCCCTCTCGCCAGATGGCGGGGCCTCGCGGGGGTCGTCGTCCTTTTTGTTGGCCGCGCCGCTCGCTATCGCCAGCGTTTGGGAGCTGTTTGGGTATCGTTGGCACCGAGAGGGTTCTCGCGCTCTGACACAACCTGCCGGCTTTGTAACTCTCATTGTATTTGGGACTGAACCAAAACGGGCAAATGTGACTATTTTCACTGGGACTTTATGGAGTGCAATATTTGCAGATATACGGTTAGAGGCTCGAGTCGGGTTAGTCCCCAGGGAGATGGGGAAATTGATTGTGGAGATGGAGACGTCTGCGTTGTAATCCATATCAAATAATAATAGCTAACTAACTTCAAATGCAGTCCACATGAAAAGTGACACTATGAATCCCTGGAGGGAAATTCTGGTGCTACAGAAGCAAAAAAAACAGTGCATTCAAGAAAGTAAATAAATGAATTCCATTGGTTGGATAAACAAAGCGGCGCACTGAAGCAGAACGCTGCGGAGTGATAAAGTTTGCCTCTGAATCAGTGAGTCGAGCGTTTTGACTCGGTTCAGCATGTGTATCCGGCTGCAGTTTGGCGGAGCGACTCCCGACTCATGAGTCATTTGTTTCAATTCATTCACAACAAAGAAATCATTTGCGAGTGGATCAATAATGCTGAGCGCAGGGAAAGGAGATGAGAAGTGGCAGAATTTAGAATAAAATCAGAATAAAGTTGGAATAAAATCAATATGACGAGGTGGAGTGTACTGTATGTGCGTCCTATGTGTTTTTAAACATTATGTATAACCAATATTTTTTACCCAATTTTTTTTTTACCAATTTTACCAATTTTTATTTTCGGAGTAACCCCTGCAAGACCCCTAAGTACCCCTAGATGCACAAGTACCCCCATTTGAGAAACACTGCTCTCAGACCATCAGAGGCCACGGAAAAATAGCAGTAAGTGCTCTGCAATTTGGAGTGATTGCCTCACGCTCTGCTACGGTGAAGGGCTTCCGCTTGATTATTTTGCGATAACGAGACCCCCCCCAAACATTAACAATACACCACGGCACGGTATCAGCCGGATCTGTGCCAAGAGTGCCAAGATTTTTCTTTATTTTTCTTATTTTTTGCAGTCTCCAACAGCAAATCAAAAGATGGAAACATCATTTTAACGCACTCGCACACTCACACACCCAAGTCGCTTCGGGGGAGGCTATTATTCCCCTGAATTGAAGCAGAATTGTTCTTTTTCTTTTCCCCACTACCTTTTCCAGGCACCTGGGTTCTCAGTCTCACAGAAATATATTCCCCGCTAATAATATTCAGACTCGGTTGCGATGCCTGATTTCAGCGCGCAGGTTTAATTAAGGGACGCGCAGCGGCTGCACCTTACGGGAGGGGATGAGGAAATTCAAACCCCTGAGCCCTCCCGACCCCTGCCGACCTCCGTCTCACCTGCGGAGTAAAGCACGCTGTGAGCTGATGTCTTATTAAGGTGGTTTCCGATTTGTTGTGAATTCTTTTCCCTTTCCGAGCCCCATGTACTGTAGAGTTATAACGTAATAAAAAATAATTTTGAGGTTGACTGTATTTGGTTGCCTCGTCTCCAGCCGCTTGGAAGACCCCAGGCCTTCATCTTGTAGGTTACAGTTAAGGTAACCGTCGAATGCTTGTCGGCAACAATTTTAGCCTAAAATGTTCTGACCCGCTGCTCTTGCCGGAGTCGGGCTGAGCCCACGCGTGGAAGAATCGCTGCAGAAAGTTATAATTAAGTGCAGCATCTGTCCAAGACATCTGACCTCATTCGCTCTGAACCCGGCGCAAAACGGAAGATGGCATTTGGAAAAAATACCTAAAAAAACAACTGAAGGTTGGCGCGAGTCAGGTAATAAGATAAAAGAACCACGGGCCTTTCTGGAGAATTGGCCCTTTTACTAATGTGCATGTATCAAAGAAACCCTTATCTTTTGGTTTAAAAAATGATTTCAGGTGCTGATGAAGTCCAAGGTTCCATTGAATGTGTATGGTTGTATGGGTATATGGGTGTATGAGTGTATTGGTGTATGGCTGTATGAGTGTATTGGTGTATGGATCTACTGTATGGATGCATGGGTGTATGGAAGTATGGATGTATGGGTCTATGAGTGTATGAATGTATGGGTGTATTGGTGTATGGGTGTGTGGATGTATGGGTGTATGGGTGTCTGGGTGTATGAGTGTATGGATCTAATGTATGGATGTATGGAAGTTTGGATGTATGGGTCTATGGGTGTATGGATGTAGGGGTATGGGTGTATGGGTATATGGATGTATGGGTCTATGGGTGTATGGATGTATGGGTGTATGGGTCAGTATTGAATCAATCTAATTTAAATGTAGTGATCATTTAATGAGGTAACTGATGGATTGTGTAAAATATATGAGGCTATGCTAAGTTTGAATGCCTGTCTGTCTTTAATATTGTGGCATAAAAGGGAAATGCTGTTGACTACTAGGTAAACATATAAAAAATAATTACAAGTTTCAGCCCTAATGTGGGCTTTATGTTCTACAAGTATGCTCACCTCCCTTTATCAGTTTTAACTGTTGTGTGTAATTAGATATTCCATGGAAATTACATTACGTTCCGTTTGGGTAAATTCAGGGAGGTGGAGGGAGCGCAGCAAAGCAGGTGGAGCAGGAGGGACTGGCTGCTTAAATAGGCCATAATGAGCTTGGAAGCGTGTGGCGCCGTCATGTTGTCTGACGGAACCCGCTCCCCAAGTTACGCATCGTTTCCGACAGACAACTCGTAGATTTACTTGAAAAGGAACTTGAATTATTATGTAATGTTAGATTTTGGTGCCTGGGCTCATTTCCACCGGGTGCACAGCAAACATGCGCATACATAGTGATCTCAGAATATAGCGGCGATGAGCCCCAATCCCCCAAAATACTGAGGCATATATAGTATGTATGTGGTATACATAAAGCTTACATCAAAGCACACTTTTATAAGCTGTAGTGCACTCAAGGTATTTGCGTAAGTATGCTAAAAAAATACATTAGTCAAATTGAAGTACACTTACACAAAACAAGATGGTATACATAAAAGTACACCTCAAGCTCCCCAAATGTCGTCTATTTATTACTTTATTAATTGTTTATTCATTTATTTATTCATTTATTACGTCTTTTTATACTTGAGTATATTTAAAAATTCTCCTCAGGTCCACTCTTATCTCTCCCCCAGCGGGTGACTCCGTCCTCCAGCTCCTCTTTGGACCCTCTTCACGTCCTTTAATTGTTATTAATTGTGTATCCACTCGTGCTGACGATAAATTGTATTTTCATCGCTGCTTGAAATGACACTCGGGGATATTGTTATTGATCCGTTCACAGGCGAAAGGCCTAAAAGTAAGAGTTTGGCCTCTCGCCTGGAATATGTGTATTTTCCATTATTAGTTGTGAATTCTCTCATCTCAGCAACAAAGTGTTTCCCGGTCAGAGGCAGCAGCCGCGGTGGCTAAAGGAGTTACCTTAGCCTCCTGTTATGCTCAGTAACATTCAGGTGTGGATATTTGCTTTGGAGCGGTATGTGGCAGTTTCGCCACACGCCACCCGAGTGGCGTTTTCAGGGCCCTCAAAACACAGAGACACAGTTGATGGGGTTAAACACGCACCAGTCTATTGTGAAGAGTGGGGAAGTTGGAACAAGTAGATGGACAACATGTCATGACAAGAGCTCCTCTCCTGTGCGTGTGGAGGGGGGGGTCGGGGTTTTACCTTACTCTAACGCGCAACAGGCGTACAGCCACCCTTATACTGGGCCCTATAACTTAGACCCAGTTGCAGGTGTGTCTGCTCAAACCACACCGCCCCCCACACCACACGGTAAAAGTCATAAAGTCCCCAAAACGAAACTTGAAAAATGTACTTACTTAAGTTATACTCAAGGTGAAATCTCACAGTGTACTCGTATTTTATTACTGTCCACCACTGCTCGTGTACACTTTAATATTTGTTTATTTATTGTAAGTCATATCGTCATCGCAATACGTCCACTCAAGCACTGATTTTTTTTTTTCTTCCTTTTTCTCTGTTTTCTTGGAGGGTGGTCGGACTGACGGAGCCCGGCCGACAGCTTGTTAAGTTAATTAACACTCACTCCTGAGTGTTTGGGATTCCAAATCCTGCCCCTCCCCCACCCCCCACAAAACCCCCTGCGGTCACCCGGAGGGGAGGCTTGCGATTCGGATTGCTCTAAAGTGGTGCTCCCACCAATGTGCTGGGTTGAAGTGCCGCCTCCTTTTCTCTGGCGTTACATTCATTATTTATTTATTGGTGGGGTGTTTTTTGGGCGTGCTGGCCTACATGTCTGAGTGACATGCAAGGTGGGAGGGGGGATGGGGGAGGGGGGCTTAAGTCCGGAAAGCTGTAGGGGAAAAAAATAAAAACACATTAAAAGCTGTAAAAGTCACATCCGCCGTGGAGACCCCTCAGAAAGGCTCTTGCGAAGCCAACGCACGTCGCCCGGCCCTGCCGGGCCCCCCACGCCCCCCCCTGGTCCCGGCCAGCTTGTAATGCAGCGCCAGGCCTCCATCAGGAGGATAAAATAGTGGCAGCACCAGCACAGCACTTGGCCACCAATTACTCCCCGCTGTCTGCTGCCCGGCAGAGTCCCAGGTTGAAGTCCAGTCATCAATTCTCTCTTTCTCCTTCTTCATTCTCTCTCACTCTCTTTATTTGTTTCCCTCACTCTCTTTCACCTCTCTCTCTCTCTCTCTCTCTCTCTCTCTCTCTCTCTCTCTCTCTCTCTCTCTCTCTCTCTCTCTCTCTCTCTCTGGCCCTCTCTCCCCTTCCCACAGTCCCCCCTCCCCTGGTCGGGCCAGTGCTTTGTTAAATAAACGGCTTATTCGATAACAACAACGGTGGAGCCACGGATTCTTCAGGACATCCAAAAGGTGGGTTCGCGGAGGAGGGTGAGGATGGAGAAACAGCGGGGGGGCCACGGGATGGGGATGGCGGCGCGGGGGGCCGGGCAGGCGGGTGTTCTCTGAAAAGCCCCGGGTCATGTGTGGTGGGAATGCCTCCCTAAGATCCCCTTTAAGTGGTGTGGCAGGCGGCCAGATTACCCGGGCACGCCGCGGCCGAGCCAAGCTCGGGGAAAAAAAACAAAAACAAGAGATTATCTTGTTTCGCATGTAGTAACAGAGGGAAGAATAAAGGACGGACGCAGATAGAGGGAGAGTGACTGTGTCTTTTTTCGCAATCAGAGTTGTGTCCTCTCATTTTGCTCCATAACGGGGGTTCTGAAATGCCGTATTTTATTGTCGGCGGCGCTGTTCTGTGTAGCTGGCAGAGAAAGTGTTGAATAATGATGCGTCGCATGAAAGACGAAGTGTCGACTGGCCAGATTCCCAGACGGGAAAAAAAAAGGAAAGGAAAAAGAAACAGGAGGAGCAGACATAAAGGGCAGTAGCACATAAAGTGTCTGTTGTCTTTGAAAGAAAACTGATTTTTATGAATTGTACGACGACCTACAGCACAAATCGCGTAATATGTGTATGTGTACTTATTACACGGCTGTGCGGAATACAGCTGCAGATATTTCTGAATGACGACCACTGATCTGTTAACGATCATTGTCAGGGGCAACCACTTCTCCCCCTGCTTCCATATCCCTCACATTTTTTGGTGGTTTGTGGTTCATTACGTTGCTGGGGAACTATTTTTCTTAGCTGAAGGTCTGAAACTACACATACTAGTTGTAAAATAAATGTTTGTGTCAATGTTAGGCTTTGGACACATTTACGATCAAATCGTCAATCGATCAAACTCCATTGATCGTCGATGGACGTTTTTTTTTTTTTTTTCATCCGCCAAAGCCAAGCATTGAAACCGGGGTAAGTGCAGTTTACCGTGTTCTGAAACTGGAGTGGAGGGGGATATGGGAGAGGGGGAGAGAGAAAGGGAGCTGGAAGGAAGGGGGGGCAAGAGGGAGAGAGGGGGAGGGAACGAGGGAGAGATGGAGAGAGGGGGAGGGAGAAGGGGAGAGGGGAGAGGGGGAGGGAGCGAGGAGAAGATGGAGAGAGGGGGATGGAGAATGGAAGAGGGGGGAGGAGGAGCGGAGAAGAGGGAGAGGGGGGTGGTGGAGAGAGGGAGAGAGGGGGATGGAGAAAGGAAGAGGGGGGAGGAGGAGAGGGAAAGTGGGGAAGGGGGGGGGGGGGATGGAGAGAGGGAGAGAGGGGGGGTTAGAGGGGAGAGGGAGAGGGAGTGGAAGCTCTTGGCCTCTCCGCCCAGAGCTGTCGAGTAACCACTTGTGATCGGATCTCACTTCCCCGCTCTACATGCAAATGCTGTGATTATAATATAGCAATATATAATATAATGTCAAAGAGAACGATTTTGATTTATTTTGTTTCTTTTGTTTCTTACTTGTATGGAAAATGAAAAACGTAAACATAACTCAGAGAATTGGAGCAGTTTTTTTTTTTAAATTCTCCTCCAGACAGCGGTGCACCGAGCCTGTGTTTTTTATTTTAGATTATTATTCTATAGATTATTTTTCTTTGTTTCCTACTTGTATGAAACAACATTTTTAAACACAACTGAGTTAAGGGACTGTCCCGTGTCCCCACTGTGCACTGTGGGGACACACTCTTTGGTTTGGTCTTCCCATTGCTTCCTGTTGCTATGGGACCCATTTAGGAAAAACTAGATTTTTTTATGTAAATACTTCACTGGTAAATAATAAATCTTGCACTTCTGTAATGGGGAGACGCGCCCGCCCCCTGATAAAATAGTCAGTCGATTGGAATTTTGATTGCAATTGCCAATATTATTTAATTTAGTAAGTAGCCCTGTGATAACCGGGATAGTCTGCAGCCAGATGGTGATTACCGCAATATAACCGCCTATCGGGGGTTAGTTTGCAACAATGACTGGCTCGCTCAACATTATTCCACTCACATACATGTATATTCATATACACACACATTTCAGGGCTCCAGGGTGCGGCCAAAAATCTGTCAAGTGCGCCTAAACATTTTTATTGGTCACACCGGTGCGCCTGAAATTTAGCAGGTCTGATTAAAAAAAAAAAAAAAGTCTCAAAATATTTTTTTGACAAACACCAGCTGGGTGTGCAGACATTTCCCTTTGAACAAACACTTATTTATACAGCCTATTTTAATTTTGTAGATTATCTTCTATCATCGTAAAGCGGGATTTCCTGGACATCTTGCACATGTGCCATGCTTGTCTGAGTCTGTCCGCATGCGTGAGACCACGCCCTGTACTCCTCCCACATTCCTCGCACGCGAACGAGAGAAATCGCGAGCGACATCACAACCTTAAAACCTAGCGTCATTCAAAATGAAGGGAACTAGAACTATCGATTATTTTTTCGTCAAGAAAAACTCTGTCTACACCTGTCCTTGGCCCAGACCCAGACCCGGCCCCAGATCCAGGACCGGCCCAGACCGTGCCCAGCCCTGGCCCAGACCCGGCCCCAACCCAGACCCAGCCCCAGCCCCAGCCCAGACTCAGCCCAGACCCAGCCCAGCCCGAGCCCAGACCCAGCCCTGAAATATTTTGGGTGCACCTAAATGATGTGTTGGTGCAGGTGCACATAAAGGGAAAAAGTTAGGCGGACCAGTGGCACCAATGTAAAAAGTTAGTCCGGAGCCCTGCCTTTCCTATTCGTCTTCTACGTCTACAAGTAGCTGGAAATCTGCAGCTATGGGAGCCTAAAACAGCATCGTATAACTCAGACTCACACACACACACACACACACACACACACACACACACACACACACACACACACACACACACACACACACACACACACACACACACACACACACACACGGGGCCAAGTGGGCCATGCTTGCTCGTTCCACTTTGCCATCGAGAGAGCTTAAGCGCGGCGCTTTGTAATAGGATTGTGTTGCCGTCTATATCTGCAGCGGAGCAAGTTGGGAACACAGGCAGCGTTCTTGCATCATGAGTGTAAAAGGACAAAGAAATAAAGCTTCTGACCCAGAGACGGCAGAGTGAGGACCGGCTACCGAGACTCTCGCTAAACCGAATAATCGAGGGGATACCGACTTGCACACACACACACACACACACACACACACACACACACACACACACGCAGAAAGGCCACGTCAGGGCAGGTTTTGTGTCAATACACGTGTTTACAGTTTCATCAGCTCGGTGCTTCTTGCCTTGCGCGAGGTTTCAAGCTACCCCCCGAAATTCTGGATCCTCAGCAGGTCCAGATCCTCTTTGTTTACACCGTCACCAAGACCCCAAGACAACAACCTTGATGCACCGCCTTGAGTACACTGGGTGTACTAGTGATCATCCATCGCACCGCAACAGACAAAGGCACCTTGACAGACAAACCGCTGAACACGGCCTTTTTTTGTCGTCAAATCATGTTGTTTGTTTTTTTTTCCTTTTCTTTAAAGTCTTTGACAGCCATTGACTTCTCATTTCACGCGCGGATTTATAGGTTCGGTTGTTAACGTTCTCTCCTGCTGCTGCTGCCGCTGCCGCTCCGTCTTCACAACTGGGGAAAAAACCCCTTCGCAGCGGATCGGAGGAGCGCCGCCACGCACTAAATCCAGCCCACGCCGTTATCCGAGGCAGGCAGACTACGCTGTGATTTAGATAACTTTTGTCTCACTTTGAAACTTTTTTTTCCTCCTTTACAACGGATGACGACGGGCTGCCTCGTTTCGTCTCCCGGCCGTTGAGAGGACGTTATAATGAAGTGAGATTATTGTCACGGCGTTAAATGCGGTGGTCTTGCTAATAACTTAATCCTGTGCGGACTTCACGGCACTAAACATAGACAGGTGTCTGCCCGTAAGCTGGACGTGCAATGCGGGATGTGTAATTAAGCCGTCCCTGGGTATAAGTAGGTCGAAAGGTATATAGTGTAAATGTGTATAAATAAGAGCGCATCGCTATTCCGCTTTCTAATGATTATATTACGATTAAAGGATGCTCCCATCGTGACCCCCTTCTCTGTTGCTCTGCTCCGTCGCCGCTCTCGCGCCAGCATGGGGCCCAGCATGGGGCCCAGCATGGGGCCCAGCATGCCCCCCCCCCCCCCCCCCCCCACATTACATCCCATCACCTGGATCTGCAGACTGACTTTCAACATGATATCCAAATGATTCCAGTGTAAACCGCGAGAGCATCTGTCCACGGCGGCGGGGACGTGGCGGGCGGGCGAAGCCTATCACGGGGACGCGGCGATGGGCGGTTTCTAATGGAAGCCGGAATGCTTGGGAAGCGAGCGCTCCCCCCCCCCCCCACCCGAATGACGTTTCGGCTTTGCCGTCGTCTTGGAACGAGGGGCCTTTCCTTTTTTTGTCGGCAAAGTTCGCTGTACTGTGGCGGGCAGGGTCGGCTCGGGGAGATGTCGCACGCTGCCACGTGTCGAGGCGTCCACGGAAGCCGGCGTGAGAACTACCTGTCCAGAGGGCCTCCTTATCTGGGGGAGTCGGTGTCTGGCTTTGTCTTATATACTTTCCCCGGTGATTTCCTTTCAGGACGCTAATGAAGCCGCGGCGAGGTGGTAACCTCGTGGGACTGGAATTTAATGGTCGACCTCATTTAAATGAGTTTTAATCCCCGACATTTACGCGGCATAAATCTCCCACCAAGGTGTGCAGAGATTAATTTTAGCCTGCCTCTGGGTTCGACCCCTTGACAAGCTTCAAGAAAACTTTTACATTAAATGGTACTGCTGTTTAAATTACAACCACACTGGATGCAAGGTGGTAAAGGCAAAAAATAAATCAAAAAGGAACATGCCATGGATTGTTGAACGACAAATGAATGGGAGGTAAAGATCCGGTGGTCAGGTTCATTTAAAATTATTTTTTAAAAATGGTGCATTTCTATACGTCATTCATCCGTGGATTCACTGTCAGTGGGTTTTTCTGCGCGAAATCACTCAAGTGTGGGATTGTCTTAAACACTGTCTTATCAAAAATGCATTTCAAATTTTTTTTTATTTCATATGTGACGAAAATCGTTTCATTACACACACCAGTAACTTTGGCCGAATATTACTAAACCGCTAGTCAGCCCCTCCACCCCCCGTTTTCCTTTTCCCTAACCTCCTGCGAGTGGAGCTTAAGATAGTTCCAGTCAAATGTACATTTTGGTTGGCCCTGAGGGAGATGTCACGTGGAGAAAGTAGCTTGAACATCGGGGGGAAAGGCTCTCGGTAATGAACTGCACCTGAAGTGTCCGGTCGCCGAAGCTCAAGGTCTGCCGCTCGACAACGTCGCAAATGACAAGATTCTATGCGCATACGTAATCTACCGCTGAAACCTGTCCTCACCTTGGACGTGCCGTTTTAATTGTCTGCCGAGCCGGTGCTCGAGCCTGCCCTCCTTTCACGCACCGCCGTCTAGTAACTGTATCCCTCTTAAAAAAATAAGAAAAGATGATGATCGCTTCATCTTGACATCATTTCGGACTTAATTTCATGGGTTTGGGAAGAAGGTGGCCAGTGCAGACTTATTATGAAGAGAGCAATGACCTAGCAAGTCCTCTCTAGGACAACACGCACACACACGCACACACACGCACACACACACACACACACACACACACACACCCCACAAAAACCAGTGTAATTCACAATTGAAATTGTGTTTTGTGTGGGTATATATATATATATATATATATATATATATATATATATATATATACAGGGAATCCTCACTGAACGACCTACCTGTTTCATGACTAGACTCACAACCAGCTCAAGACCCTTTCTATACTATATGCACTATATATACTATATATACTATATATACTTTATATACTATATACACTATGTATACACTATATAAACTATATATACTATATACACTATGTACACTATATATACTATATACACTATATATACTATATACACTGTAAACACTATATATTCTATATATACTATATACATCTCATCTCATTACTGTCTCTCAGTGTCGTTCCTGCAGTCTGCCAGTATTCACTACACTAGCGTTCACAATCGCCACGCCCCCTTTCTGTGAAATAACACTATATATATTTTATACACTATATACAGTATACTATATATACTGTATATACTACTTACACTATATACACTATATACACTATTCATACTATATATATTATATACACGATATATACTATATACACTATATTTACCATTTATACTATATACACTGTATGCAATATATATACTATATATACTATGTAAAATATATACACTATATTTACTATATAAACTATATATACTACTGTATATACAGTATACACACTATATATACTGCATACACTGTATACACTTTAGATACTATATACCCTTTATACACTATATATACTACTGTATGTACACTATATGCACTATATATACTATATACACTATTTATACTATATATTGTATATACACTTTATATACTATATACACTATATATATACTATATACACTATATATACTGTTGTATATACACTATATATACACTATATACACTATTTATACTATATACACTACATATACTATGTATACTATATACACTGTATACATCTCATCACCGTTCTCAGTGTCGTTCCCACACTGTCAGTATTTACTACACTAGCGTTGGCAATAGCCACGCCCCCTTACCTCTGAAATAACACGGGTCCTCGCTTATCCACCAATTCACTTAATGACCTGCTGCTAGGAACGGAACTCGGTCGTGAAGTGAAGAGTACCTGTAATTGACTAGTTGGTGGAACATAAAATATATAATATAATATAATATATATTTATCATATAATATAGTATGTGTATGTATATATAAGAAAGGCATTGGACATATTACAAGAGCTTATCTTAGGGACTTGAGAGCGGGGTCTCTTTCTCACCTCGAGTGTGTGAATAACCGGAAGGACCCAAAGACTGAGAAGCGAAGGCCGTGGTGTCTACACATCACATGACCTTGTTTGACCTTTAGTTGTTCTCCCCCCCCTGTTGTTGTTGATGCATTCCTCCGGCTGCATAACAAGCTGCTCTGCCGATCCTAATGATTTCACTGTTGTGTCAGTTTTGCTATCCCCAGCTGACGGCATCGGTATGCAACACGACGCGCACCGGCTCCGTTTCATGTCCTCAGATCCTCCTCTCCTCCGCTACTCCGAGGCAAAACACACACACGCACACACACACACACACACACACACACACACGCACGCACGCGGGCACACACGGTTTTAGCAGCCGAGTTCAGGTCATGGATCTTTTTGTCCCTTCCTGGTGCCCGTCAGGCTGACGGAAAAATTCGAAGCATTGGGGGAGCGCCGTGGAGAGGCACCGACTGCAGTCCCACGATAACGCCCCGATGCGACCTCCCTTCTCTCCCGGCCCCCGCTCTCTCTCCCCCCCCTTTTCCTCTCTGTCTTATTTCCGAGTAACAACCGCTGTCTGTTAATACTGAATATGTTATAATTACGACGCCAAGGGCGACGGCTTCTCCCCCTGGGTTCACGGCGCTCGCATCACTCCGCTTCCGTGCTCGTGCTGACATCCGCCATTGCTGCCGTCTGGTGACGCTAGCAACTGCAAGACGCAGTGTAATGGCCATGCAGTTAATATCTTAAGATCTTTGTGTGGGTGGGTGTGTGTGTGTGTGTGTGTGTGTGTGTGTGTGTGTCTGTGTGAGTGTGTGTATTTAAATAGAGACGCCGATCTAATTGAATTGCTGGTAAACATGTAATTAAACCGAACAGGTAAGACCACACGTAAACAGCATTAATAAGACGAGGCAAGTTTATTTATCGAGCACATTTCAACAACAAGGCAATTTAAAGTGCTTAACGTAAAACATCGAGCGTATGAAGACAAAGTGCAAAGAAATACATTATAAAAGGACATAGAATGCACAAAGTAAAAAAATAAATAAATAGAATACATAGAATGCACAAAGTAAAAAAATAAATAAATAGAATACATAGAATGCATAAAAGTTGCAGTGAAAAGAAAAGAATCAAAGAAACCTTGTTTTACTCTGTGTTTTCGCCTATTCCCCCGAAAAGCGTTTTACCTTGTCAATGCGAAATCCTCGCCCCGGGGGAACCGGTCTGGAGATCTTTTCCTTGTATTTCGCCCATTCCCCGACAGTAACCGCAAATAGGTTCGTCATACGTTTGCTGCAGTGTGCTAAGTGGAAGCTCTCAGTTATAAAACCATTTCAAATCAATATTCCGTCTCCTTATAATGTTTTTTTTCGTGAGTAACTGCGTAATAGGCTGGATATTGCGAAGTGAGCTCGTCGTTAATTACTTATCGTACATACTGTTTTCATGAAATTCGTCATGTTGCGATGCACAATATTCCGTTTTGCACGTGCAGGGCCGGGCGCCGGGGCGAGCGGCAGAACCGTCTCACCACAGCTGTGGGAAATACTGTGGGAAATCACAAGTTTGTATTTATTTATTTTTCTCTGCGAGGCAGACAGCAGCGTGGAGAGCTTAATCCCAGTCAATGTTTGCAGGGGGGACGCTATGGATGTGTGCGCGCGTGTGGACCCCGGGGCCCTGGGGCCGCGGCCCGGATACGCTGTCGCCGAACATGATAAGCGCCGCGGACATCCTCCGCATACTCAGTAGCTTCAAACGCGGCCGCCTCGGCGGGTGTCAAAGGGGCTCCCGATAGGGAAAGGGAATCAGGAAATTTTAGCTCACGATTAATTGTCAGACGGATAATTGCCATTTAACGAGTAACGGTTTTGATGACTTTTTTTTAGTTAGTATAGTACAAGTTGGGCTCTACCAAATTCACGGTAATAAGAACCTGCTGTAGTTTCTCAAAAATAGCAGCTTTCACAGATTTTTGAAGAAAAAATGTCACGGCGAAGATTCAATTGAACTTTTTAAGCACACAGGGTCTTAATTAGGGGTGGGAAAATATCAATACTGGACTATATCGCGATACTTTCTTACGGCTTTATGTTATCGGCAAACCGGCGCCAAATGTCGATATTTTTCTCAAAACAGGCTGGCGCTCCAGAACCATCCACTAGTACACGAATACAATGTGTATCGAGAGATGCAGACTTCTCTACAAAATCAACTGTAACTCACTTCATTCTTATTAACGCGAGAAATTGAGCAAGGACTTAAATTCACTTACGGGGGACGGATCGAATCATATTTTTCATTCGCGTTTATCCATGTTTAAAGAAAGAAGGTATCATGGGTACTGTATCATTGCTTTAGGCTCTAATTTAACAGTTGAGTATTGAATATTCTATATATTTGAAATTATTATTTAAACATTGGACATATTTTTGTTGTACATTGTTTCATCTCAGTATTCAAATTTTATGAAACTGGGACACCACAATGCAGTAAATAAATACATAATTCATGCTTTTTGCCTTTTTAGGGCTATTTTTTTCTTCTTTGGTTACACAAACATATGATGTACCGTAGATTAATTGTCTTGCAATGTTAATCATTAATCATCGCATAATCGTTGTATTGTGATACCATCGTTAGGACATCCAGGTGCCCCGCACTGAGTACATTCGGCTACGCTCGGGGCTTGCGAATAGATGGGGCATTCTGGCCGCTTAGGGTGGGGGCGGGCCTGGTAGACAGTGGGGCCCGACTGGCGGGGCGGGCGGTTCAGGCGGGGTGTCGGTCTGTAGGCGCGGGGCCTGGCCTGCGATCTGCGCCTGGCGTCCGCGGCCCAGGTTCTGCGCCTGCGGCTGCGTCTTGTGCCTGCTTATGGAGGTGGGGTTGTATGTGTGCGCCTCAGGGATGCGGGGACTCCTCCCGCGCTCTGCGACTGCATTATGCTCCTCGGTGTCGGGCGTGGGTGTTGCTCCACGGGTTTCCAGCTTCTCTGGGGGGCTGGGGGGGGTCTTCTGTAGCTGCAGGGCGGGGTACTCGGGGCTTTCCCGCGGCCGTAGGGTGTCCGTTCAATTTAGGCAAGGTGTCCTCAGAGGGGGCTTTGGTGCCTTTTCCGCTGATAGGAAGTGCTACAATATAATACCGACCTTGAACACCAGAACCAATTGGGACAAAACCCGTACACTCACCGGTGGACACACACACACACACACACACACACACACACACACACACACACACACACACACACACACACACACACACACACACACGGCCAGCACCTGCTTTCAACACACCCCCGAACACCCTCCTGTTCACATCCCTCTCCTTTCCTCCCTCATTTACTGCCATAACTATGACAGGAAGAAGCCACGTGCAGAATTCCTGTACCAGTTTTCCTGGACCAGATCTGTTTTGTCCATACATGTTGTCGTCTGATGTTTCCATGTTTATGTTTTTTCATGTAGATGTTGCTGTTTGGTTCTATGTTTATTTGTTCCTCCCTTGGGGATTCTCCCCCTCTTGAAGTCGCGATTAGTTGTTTAAAGAACTAAACATGGTAAGATCGTTCTCCAAAGATGGGGGTTGGTGGTGGTTATTGCAGCGGTTCTTGATGATTAAAGAATTAATAAAGAGTTGTATTGCAGGTTGAGAAGTTCAACTCCACTTGCAGACATGAGTTCCCATCTGGAACTTGGTCCTAGATGCAATGGCATACAAATACTCTGTTTTGTGCTGAGACAGAACAGGTTAAAAAATAATTATAATAAAAAGATTGTAGCTTTTCCTACGTACGCAGAACCTGACCTTACTACTAGCGGTTGAATGTACTGTAAGCATGGAGCATCGTGCAAAGTCTCTGCGCCGAAAATACTTGACCATGTGATGACCCGGCTGGCTTTGGCAGCTTTTTACCAAACTCAACTACTAAGTCTTCTGCAGAAGTGTTTTTAGTGGTTTTAGACATTTTATGTTGACATGACACGCTAATTCAAACTAAACAAACTTTATTTCACGGCAAATTGTCAATTACATGGGAAGAGGCAGGTTTCACGGTCCGTGACATGAATTTGGTAGAGCCCTAAGTGTAACCCTAAAAAATAGCGTAATATACCTTTTTCTGATCGTTTTAATACCTGAAAAATGAGACGTCTTTGGAAACAAAAACTGCAACAGGGAAGCACTGTTTGAAAATGACAGCAACCAATAATTCAAAAAAAGGTCAATAATTGCCAGAACAAGCCACAGCCAAACCTGATTAGGACACAGAACACTGTTAAAACACCCGTTCTAAACAGTAGAAAATAGGTGTTTTGAACAGTTCTAACTATCCCGTAGGCTTGGGCTTATCTAAATTAAAGTAGTGCCGAAAGAATCATAATTTAAGTCATAAAGGGTATTAAGCATGGACACACAGAGCCATTTTAAGGGTCCGGCCCTATTGTCATTGCTCGGTTTATTCTTCTCGTTCTTCTTGCTTTGTACTTTTGCCAACTCCTCCTAGGCGATTTATCAGATCGACACCTTCACGATTAAAAGTGATTCAATGATTTCGCTTTCGTCACGCGGTGTGGCTGTGGCAAAGCCTTGAATTTCATGTGAGAAAAAGGGCACTCTTTATGTGACTTGTTTGTCACTTTTTGGTCATTCCATGCTCCTCACTTTCACAATCTCCTCCGAGCCGATTTTTCGGGTCGCACAAGCACTTGCATGTCGAGGACCCGGTTTTCGCTGCTGGCAGCTTTAATTACTATTGTTATTGTGGTTATAACAATGGGGTTGGAAATTGCAACAACTAGATGAAACTTTGAGGTTTCATTGTGGCTTGGGGTGGTGTTTTCCGTCGGCTGATAAAAAGTTTAAATGCAGGCATCTACCGGTGTCGGTATCGACTAAATTATGACGAGGCTAATTTTGCTTGCCAGATCAGCTGATGAGTCCAATTCTAAACTGGGTGTAAACATATTGGAATTAAACAGCAAAGGATTTTCAAGTGATGTCGGACAATTATCTCCAGCATAACTTTTGATCGCGCCACCACACTTGAGTGCTCTTGATTCTCCTCCATGAATACAGAGACGCTGGATCGTGCGTCGGGGCGGCTCATCGTCTCAAGGAGTATGCCGTCATGATGAACTGATACGAAAAAAAAATACCACAACCCAATAGCTGCAACTTCCAGACAGTAGGAGTACAGTAGAAGTGGTCTTGTTTTTGTCCACGCGGAGGAACCTTGCGCTTGTGTCGATCAGTGTTTTGATGTCTCGTTGAAACATTACTCCTCCACGTCTCCACGGGGAGACAATGACTTGTTTCATTTTTTTCATTTTTTTTTAATCCACGTTTAAATAACACGGTGGATTAAATGTAGTCAAATAACACGGCCAATTACTGTGTTGCTGCATCATTTCCTGTAAAATATCAGCAGGACGACATTATTCCAGTCCATGGGGAGGAAAGAAAAAAGAAAACGAAAGAAAGCAGAATTGTCGGGCTCTGTGTGTGTGTTTGTGTGTGTGTGTGTGTGTGCGTGTGTGTGTGCGTGTGTGTGCGTGTGTGTGTGTGTTTATATGCATGTGCTATTGGACGGATTAAATGTTATCCCGCAGACAGCTGTCCAGCAGAGACCTCCATGTGTCGAGCTAATTCCATTTGAGTGGCCAGATGGCTCAGAACTCCCGCTTAACACTTGATGGACTGGCAAATAACGTTCGTTTTGGTCCTGGCAAGCTTTCTGAACGCCCGGTGCTCCAGGGAGGGGTGACGAGGTCGGTGGAGGCAGGGACTCCAACCTTGGGGCCGACGCAAAAAGAGACATATGAAAAGGCGGAACGTAAGAAAGTGTAAAATTAGAATTGTTCCATGATTGATTTTTTTTAAATTTGATTTCAAGGGCCTTGAATTGTTTATATTTCCAACTCCTTGTAGTTCTACGTCCCAAAATGAGCCCCTTACACTACATTTTTTTAAATGTCCCCACAGTACTCCATAAGAGGAGTGGGGAGGCAGCTTTCACCGCCGTCCCCCAAAACATCAGAGAAGCAGGCTCTGTGGACATCTTTAAAAAGCAACTGAGAACAGACATGTTTACTCTGCCATTTTACTAGTAAGGCTCTGCTCTTCTTGCCGTTGTTTTTTTAATTTTTTCTTTGTTTTGTTTCTGTTTCTTTGTTAACTTTTATTCATTTTTTGTTAATTTTCTCCTCAAATGTACTATCAATTTACTTTAAATCCTGAATTACTGTAAGACAAATTTAGTACGATAGGCACTATAATAATAATAATAATAATAATAATAATAATAATAATAATAATAATAATAATAAATATAGCTGCAGGCAACAATACACAGGTTTCAGGGTAGTGGGTAGTTGTCCTTTTGTTAAAGTTTAATGGAATGTTTTGTGACTATTGATTTGTTGCGATGTAGTATAGCACTTTATAAATCAACAGAAAACTGTCTTCACAATAGTAATGTATTTTATAAACCTATAAATAAATAAACTGAGGTAAGTGGTTTCACTGAGTTGAATCACAGAGGATATATAATGAAATGGATGAATGAATGAAATATATAAATGTCTCTGGGATGTCTATAAATTCAGACAGTGATTTTATTTTTTAGATAGCACTGCAGTCTACCAGGCTGTTATGCAATTTGCCCTTGTTTTTCGTCTAATCCCAATAATTCATGTGTGGCAAAGTAAATAATCTATGCATCCCCCAGATGTATTCACAACAGATATGGACTTTTAGCGAAAGGAATAAAAGATACAAACTCTTAATAATAAAAAGTTACAACTAGAATTAATGATTGAATTTCCGGCAAAGTTGTTTTTGTTGAGTCGATGTTGGAGGAAGGAAACACACATATTCTGGGCCTGTGCTATTGTTTTGTTGAAATTTTTCATTGACAAACTTGTTTAGTTTACTTTGCATTTTTTTTTTCCCCGCTTTCTTTTCGGCTTTTTTTTTTTCTTTCTCACGGCCTCAACCTCTGTTGAGGACGTGAGACTACTGCTCGCCTACTTTCACACGTGTAACCACTTCATAATGACATTCACTGATATCTTTTAAGTAAATGGCTCTCGCCTAATGAAATTGTAGTTTTGATGTACAGAACTTGAACCGTTTTTGAGGACTATGTGTAAAAATATCGATACCAAGTAGATTTGCTGTTGCCTGCATTTCCACTTCTAACAGGAGGTAGCGCGGGTCGTCCAGTAATCAGAGGGTTCCCGGTTCGATCCCCCGTTTTCCTTCTGGCAGCACGTTGAAGTGTCCTCGAGCAAGACACTGAACCCTGAAGTGCTCTCGATGAGCTGGTGTGCACCTTGCACGGTCGTCGCTGCCATCGCCGTGTGTGGGTGAATGTGAGGCGTGTATCGTGAAGCGATTGGAGTGGTCGCAAGACTGGAAAAGCACTTTACAAGATGCAGTCCATTTACCAAGAGTACGCGTGTCTGAGATTATTAATGTAGGTGGACGGCAACAACCAGCAAGTCAAAGTTTTTTGTGATGGTGTTTTCGTTTCCAGCTATTGCAAATGATAATGCTCTAAAAAAGCAGTTGCCATCCCTCACAATACCCGTTTGTTTCTCAAGGGTCACCCATTGGTATGGTATCGGTATTATTGGAATGAATGATTTTCAATTTCAGACAAAGTTGTTTTCGTTGAGCGGTTGTTAAAGGAAGGACTTGATGGCTTGCATTTTCCAATGTATTGGCTACAATTACGGATATATTTGAATTTCTTATATGGCTAATTCTGTCGACAGCATTTGGAACAGGTTGGGATTAATCATGTTGCCGTTTGAAATCTGGGAGGGTTTTGGTCGTCTTTGGCAGATTTCTTTGCTGCTGGACGCTGTACAGTATTCACTCACTGGCTGGTGTCGTATGTCAATAATTTGTGCTTTTAGTCCGGTGATTTCAAATGGTGGTTGGCTTTCACTGAATGAATGTGCAGCATTACATAAATCCTGTCAGCCGGTAAACAGAGTCATGTAATAACATATAAAGCTGCTGAGTGAATCATACTGCAAATGTCCAACTGTGCTGCGCGCGTGTCAATCTACAACTGCATAACATGATCCCTGCTTAATAATAGCACATGTTCTGCCGGTAATAGTTAATAAGCATGCACCATTAGTGAGTCAGGGTGTGACTCTAAATGGCTTTACCAACTGGCATGGATATATCCCGTAGTGCAAAGTCATTATTCTCAACACGTCTTACAGAAGGTGTGTTACCTTGGCAATTCTGATTTTGCAATATAATCTCTTCCCAAAACATTGTCTTTAATTCCGCCGGACGTTTTCAAGGCCTGATAAAGGCTGGTTCCCTCCATCGAGACATCATCTAGGTCACTTACTGTCCATGTCAAAACACTTTGGGTCTTGCTCTCACGGTAAGGACAGCTGTCAAACTGACAGCTGCACACCGCTTGTTCCTGGAACCTCCAAACCGTGCATCACTCTGATGAAATGAGCCTCTCAAACACCCAGATGTGTGGGGTGTCAGCAGGTATATTTAAAGGAACTTCATCTGTATTAAATGTTTTGTTGAGATTTTGCAGGGACTTCTGCAGGCGGTTTTCCAGTCCGTCCAGAATTTTCGGAGTTACGTTCATACGTTTCAGAAAGTATTTTAGTCTTCTCTTTAAGAGGGGATGTGAAGCCGTTTTGATCAAATAAGGTTATAAAGTGCATCGAATCGTGAACGACGACGCCGCGTCTTCTTCGCGTGATTAAAAAAAAAAAATAATGATAATGTTGCGCTGACGCCGCCTCAAAGGAGGCGGAGAAGAGGAAATGACGTCACTCCCGTCAACAATGTTTTAAAGACACAAAAACAAATAACAACCAGAAGCAACAATTTTCACTTCTCCGTGAAAACGTCATCTCCTTGTTGTTACGGATTATGAGAAGAGGGCGGCAAACGCTCTCAATTATATGTATATAGTTCAATCAATTATTAGCTGTTGTTGTTGTTGTTTCTGTGGCTGCCGATGCTATTTCTGTTGCTGTTGTTGTTTCTGTTGTGATATTACAGTGAGAGGCTCCTAAGAAGGGTGTGTTTTCGGAGAGAGAGGGAGAGAGTCAAAAGGATCCCCCGTCCCCGAGGTCTGATTGAAAGCTTGACCCGTAACTTAGGGACGCTAATTAAAGGACCGTGACTGGATTAAGATGAGATGGTTGAAATTTCCGGTGAGGGCCACCACTTCCGGCTCCGGTGAGGTCTTTGCTGTGTGTTGCTTCGTTGAGATGAGATGGTACACACGGTTGACTCAATACAGATGAAGAGATTTCTGGTTCTGGTGAGAGGTACCACTTCCGGGTTCCGGTGACGTCTTCGCTTGTGCGCTGCTGCTGTTGCCGCTGCTGTTGCTGCTAATGTCGCTGCTAATGTTGCTGCTGCTGTCGCTGCTAATGTTGCTGCTGCTGCTGTTGCGGCTGCTGTTGCTGCTGTTTTTGTTGCTGCTATTGTCTGCTGCTGGTATTGTCGCCGCTGGTGTTGTCGTTGCTGCCGCTAACCTTATACCCAAAATTAACCCTCGCTTACGTTATACCTAAACTTAAACATCTCTAACCTTTTACCTCAACTGGTGTTGTTGCTGCTGCTGCTGCTAACCTTATACCTAAACTTAACCCTCACGAACCTTATACCTAAACTTAACCCCTCGCTTACCCTATGCCTGAACTCTCTAACCTTATACCTCGACCTAACCATCTCTAACCTGAGTAACTGGTGAGAGCTACCACTTCCGGCTCCGGCGACGTCTTTGCGCGTGCGCTGCTGTTGTTGATTTTCATGTTGTTTTGCTGTTGTCGCTGCTAGTGTCGATGTTGCTGCTGCTGTCGTTGTTGTCTCTGTGGCTGCTGTTGCTGTTGTTGCTACTGTGGTTGGAGTCGCTTTTATTGTGTTGTTGGGCCTCTTTGTTGTTGCTGTTGCTTTTCTTGTTGCTGTTGTGTCAGGGGCATTCTTTTGTAATGACCAGCTGACATTTTTTGAGATATTTTGTGGTGCCCTGGTATAAAATGCGCTTCACAAATAAAGTGTGACTTGACTTGACTTACATCGCCCAAATTGCCAAATATGGCCGCTCCCGGGGAACGACAATTCCCAGAATGCAAATTGCCTAGGAGGACCTCGCCAACTGCATTCCGGGAGTTGTTGTCCCTTGGTTTTCATGCGTGCGATCTGGAAAAGTGCCACGTTCTTAAAACTACCATTGTTATGAAACAATAAATGCAAAATATTTTCTTGATTACACAATTCAATGTAACATTTAAAAATGTAAAATTTTGAGATGTGACCCAAAACGGGGTCATATTTTTTATTTTTTTTTTTTGTAAATTATTCCACAATAATGGACCGATCTATGGACCGATCTATCAAATGCACATTTTATAAATGTATTCGTCTTGTATGTGAGTACAGCAGATCCATGACATCCATAAACTACTGACGTCAGTTTTTCATTAACAATAGCAATTATTATTAGGAAATAATCAGATATCTAGAAATTATTATTATATAATATATACTACTACTACTACTACTGATACTACAACTACGACTACTACTAATAATAATAATTATTATTATTTTTATTATTATTATTATATTATTATATTTAAATGATTCTACAGTTCTACTTACCCAACCAGAATGCTTAAATAAGTAGCAAACAGCAAAAGAAACACTTAGATCCAGTGTTTCAGAGGCAACACTGGATCTAAGATAGAGTTTAATTAAATGAATCTATATCTATAATCAATAGCTAGAATTGAGGGGGCAAATTAATCTTTGAAACCCACCCTATTATCTTCGAGCTCTGGAAATGACAATACGGCAAGATCTGATAAAAAAAAAATATATTGCATGCACAAGTAGCGTGACTATGTTAAAAACAAGATACTATCGGCAACAAAACATTAATAAAACTTCACTGTTTGGCACGCACTTGGGCATACGCAATACAACCACGTATAATAAAAGCCACAGACACAAACATGGCAATAACCAGCGCGGTCCGATAACGTACGGTGTCATTGGATTTATTTCGCGTCGCTGGCAAGGTCTTAAGTAATTGTCGACAGTGATGCCGCCCCATGTGACGGCAAACTAAAGAATAGTAATGACTCGGAGGTCAGAGACAAAGTGTATGGCAGCCCTGCCATTAGTTTCTTAATACCCTCCCAAACTCTAACAATATTGATCTCTTGCACTTGCATGACTTTGAAAAGTAATTGCTGGGTTATATATGATGGGATTTCTCTCCCCCAGGAACACCTTTATTACCACAATATGCAGAAGTCAGTCAATATGGCGCCCGTTGGGTTTGCATACGGCTGAAGGGCGGGTTGTGTTTAATGAGCGCTCCAATTTATTTATGCCAGGTTGTTTGAAATTATACAGTTTGGAAGGGGGTCCGTAAAGTACGCCTTCCCTTTTTAAATGAAAGGCGGCACCGCGCGCCTTCCCTGCCTCTCATAGGGGACACGACCCGTTTATCCCCGAGAACAGTAAAAGCGGATTTGTATTTCTTTATTTATTTACTCGTTGGAGGGGGGCTGGATGGAAGCCGCTCGCCAGGTGCTCTGCGGGAAGTATTCCCAAGGCGATTCAGAGACAGTGAGAGAGAGAGAGAGAGAGAGAGAGAGATGAAGAAAAGTGGGATGAATCGGAGAGATAAGGGAAGGAGCTGCAGATGAGAAGATGAGACGTAAAAGCGGAGTCGGAGAGAGGGAGCGATGAGAGAATGAAAGGGAACAAGAAATGAAGATTGAGCGAGGAGGAGAGGGAGAGAGAGAGAGAGAGACAGAGAGAGAGAGAGAGAGACAGAGGAGGAAGGAGAGGGGGAAGAGGAGTGCTGTGATTGCTATGCTCCATGCTGTCTCGCATGGCTCCTCTTCCCAATAGCTTGAAGCAACCATAGGCACAGATTTGGGCTGCCAACCAAAAGGTGGATATCAGCATTCCTTTGAGGCCGTCGTGCCTCCTTCCCCTCTAACTCGCTGCCTCTATCAACTTAGTTGGCGTGTTGCTTGGCTTTGAAGTGGTGGCTACGTGACGTGCTTTTTATGTAGTTTTTCCAATTCCATTTTCGCCGTTCGTGGCAACGGCATTAATTGTCAGTTAGCGCGAGGCCTACGCAGCCAACTGAACTAATGAACATATGGCCGCCCCCGAAATGCCCCTCGAAGCCTGTGCACGCAAGTTGATTGCAGAACTAGCCTGGCAAATTATGAAGTGGTGCTGGTTTGATTTGGACTCAGTTTTTAGTTTCCAATGCCGTGCCGCGAGGTGAGAATCCTAATCTGGGACTCTTAAAATGTTGCTGCCTTAACCGGCGCCGGTTTGCAGATGGAGATTCATTTTTAATAGGCAGAAAGTTGCCGGCCCGAAGATAAAATATTGTCCTTGAGTGTGCACGCTCTCCCTGACTGAAGAATCGGCCGTATTCACCTTTGCTTTATTCAGTTTGGATGAACACTCCGAATATTGAGATCTGTTCTGTTACAACTCATAAAACCTCAACAGGGGTTGAGCCCGGTGCTCCCTCTCACATTAAGCGCTCGCGTCCCCGGGGACTTCCAATTTTCTACCGAAAAACTTTGTTTGTCTGTGTTAATTACAGCGGGCAAATGTTTTCTCTCAACCTATAATTAGAATTCAGAAAACAATTACATATCATTATCATATCATATCATCAGTGATTACCTCCTGTCACTCTCGCCTCCCTGCACTGTAATTTAATATTTTGCTAAATGGTCATGAAGGCAAGAGAGGCTTCCACTTACAGTGCATCGGGTTTCCGGGCTCGCCTGTCTACATAAAAGCTGGCTTTCGGTTGGATGCTCTCTGCTTCTGACAATGTTCCATTAAGTCGTCCGTAGACCCTGGAATCTCTGGGTGATTAATGCCTGTTCCCTTCCCCCTCCTGGCCCTCCCATAATGACACAGAATTAGGACGTTCACACTTGACGACAAAGCAGCTGAATGACGACGTCTGGATATGGAGTTCATGGTACAATTCTCGGTTCCCAGTGTTCTGACGGCAGGTCTTTTCATCTGCCCAATAACACACAATTCATCCTTGCAGTTGGAAATAATGGGAAAAAAAATTCTCTACCAAAAAAAGAAAAAAAATCATACTTTTTTTTTCTTTCCACAATGTTTTTTGATGCTGAAAATAGAATATTGGAAGTAGAGAATGCTCAAGGGATATCAACTTGACAGATAAAATGCTTCTTTTAAGTCCGCAACAATAGATTATCTATCGTATTACTATTAATAAAAAATCTGCTGTTTTAGCCCTCTTAAGAAATATGTGATTATGTGAATATGAAACGTTAACGTTTAAAACACAGAAACACAAGGTGAAACCACCTTGGGACCAATTAAAAAATTAAGTCAATCAACGAAAAAAGTGAGAGGGCTTTCCCAGCAAAGTGAGAAGCAGGTCTACACACTTTGCGATGTAGAGCTTAATATCATGCATAGCACGGAGGTGGAATTTACATTTTGAGTCTCCATAGTGAGATTGGGGCGAACACGGTGTTTCACCATGACATTTATGGTGTCTACTGTCCCCTGTACCCTTCATCTTTCAATTTTGGCAGCACTTTTGACGTGGGTGTCAGGACGCACCATGTGTTGAATGTCATGTCACACATATAAATTGGATTACATTTTCCCAACAGGAGCCAGTTAGATTTAAAGTTCCAACGCTCCAAAATGCTGTACCCCGACAATAAACAACCGTGCGGGGTCTGTCTTTCGTGTTGGTGAGACCCCCTTCCCCCAAATCCAAGGTTTTTAAATTGGCGTTTTCTAATATTAGGGACCAGAATACACGGAGCCTTGGCACATGTGGTATCAACCAAGACATTCTGTTTTCCTTCCCTTTGTCGCTCTGAGAGTCCCGGGCCTTGGCAGGTGTAAAGAAGACAAGTGGCTCATTTTGCTATACACATGCCAATCTCTGCTAAAGAAACAGCCACATCTATTATTATTTTTTTTTGTCTGCAAAAAGCTATCCAGACTGTGGAGTGTATGTGCTTTCTGAAAGTCTGTTATTAAGGAAAGGTCACAGTGGGGTGGGCGGTTAGATATTTGCGAGGAGATACTGTCACTTCTCCTCGCTTCGCCCTCTGACGCGGAGGGAACTTGGAGAATAAAGAACTGAGCTCATAGCGGTATTACGGTACAATCTCCCCTTAACCGGCTCTAAAGCCCAGGACACTTCTGTAGAAATTGAAATTCCGGACATGTGGGATTGGCTCTTGTCAGAACCCTCCTTTCTCATGCTCGTGGCATCTTTTGTTGAAGAAAGAAGGGAGGGGTGTGGCTCTCATCTATTTTGTTCTGACGGATTGATTATAGCCAAATGCTTTTTATCAACAACAGCAAAATAATATAATGGCACTTTTGCTATTGTTAATTGTTGCTCTTCAATGCAAGTTTGTCCGCCGCGTCCCTGATTAGTTTATGCTCAGTGGGACTAGTTATAACCACATACAGTACAGTACATGTCACTTATCATCGCTCATTATTTTGCAGCAATAATTGAACTTCTGATGTCAGTCGTTATTCCGCTCATAAAAAGTAAAACAGAAGAGCTGTATAATTAATTTGTTCTGTTCGAAAGAGAGTGCCCGACGGCGTTTGCTTAAACGATCCACAAATTACTTTGGGAGAAAACATATTGACATTTACGTCGGACGTTTAAGCCTGAAATAATCGTTTTGCGTCACAAAGCCGTAAGGAAAACAGCGATGGGGACAAGCCGTAATTGTCCACAAACCATACACAGTATAATGTTGGTGAATGGTTATTATCTCATCAGCGCTTTGAATAGCCCAACAGAAATTGAAGGCCGGATATTGAGTGATCAATGGCAGATCCTTCAATAAAGTTGTTTCTGTCATCACTGCGTCTGCTGTCAGGCGCACCGCCTTAAACCCCAAACGCCATTCCTTTATCAATGTCGTCTCAAACTATGAAGTTCTGCACTGTAGTGGTAAATATTCAGCTTCCACCAGAAACATACCTACGGTTGTTTGGACTGTACCCAGAGAAAGCATTGGAACAGTTAATATTCTTAATTATTTAGATTCAAGCAACATATCGATGCACATTGCGTATTTACCAGACAAACTAACTAAACTTTCATGACTAAGTCTTTCATTGGACAGTCTTTTTTCTGACAATATTTATTTGGATGATACGGTAGTCTTTCTTTGGACAATAAGGTAGTATTGTTTGGACAAAACAGTTGTCTTTATTTTGGACAATAAGGGAGTCTTCCTTTGGACAATTAGGGAGTCTTTCTTTGGACAATAAGGTGGTCTTTCTTTGGACAATAAGGGAGTCTTTCTTCAGACAATAAGGGAGTCTTTCTTTGGACAATAGGGTAGTCTTTCTCTGGACAATAAGGTAGTCTTTCTTTGGACAATACAGTAGTCTTTCTTTGGAGAATAAGGTAGTCTTTCTCTGGACAATAAGGTAGTCTTTCTTTGGACAATACAGTAGTCTTTCTTTGGAGAATAAGGTAGTCTTTCTCTGGACAATAAGGTAGTCTTTCTTTGGACAATACAGTAGTCTTTCTTTGGAGAATAATGTAGTGTTTCTTTGGACAATACAGTAGTCTTACTTTGGACAATACAGTAGTCTTTCTTTGGACAATAACGTCGTCTTTTTTTGGACAATACAGTAGTCTTTCTTTGGACAATAAGGTAGTCTTTTTTGGGCAATACAGTAGTCTTTATTTGGACAATAAGGTAGTCTTTTTTTAGACAATACAGTAGTCTTTTTTGGACAATAAGGTAGTCTCTCTTTGGACAATAGGGTAGTCTTTCTCTGGACAATAAGGTAGTCTTTCTTTGGACAATACAGTAGTCCTTCTTTGGACAATAAGGTAGTCTTTCTTTGGACAATAGAGTAGTCTTTCTCTGGACAATAAGGTAGTCTTTCTGTGGACAATGTTTACTTGGAAAATAAGGGTAGAGGGATACTTAACCAGCAGGCAGAAGCCAGGAAAACAGACATGAGTGCTGAAACAATCGTGTCACATTAAAATCATATACTCATACGAAGCAGAGAAGCCTTAATCCTTCGTCGAGGCAATTGGGTTCGACTAATTTTAGCCCACTGGCTTCATTGAAGAAGTATATTTAAACCTCCCTTTTTTTGTACTTACAGACAGTTCCGATGAAGAGATGTTGGCGAGCCACATTATCCCCTCGCACTGCAATAGATACAGTCGTTGGTCCTGGTGAAGTGGCCAAATATTGTCTTTCCTGACACTGTTAATGGTCTAATAGCTGCCAGCATCTTTGGTCCCTCGGCTTTGATCTTGGCGCTTTAGCTAACTGGATGTTCAAGGCATGACACAGGGTTTGACAGCACGCGGCACCATTCAGAGTTGTTTATGTCAAGGTGTTTGAGTCACAGCGCATCATGGGAACAAATGTTTTTCCCCCCGGATGTCTGAAAATATTGCAATAATTGAACCGCCGCTTCATATACTCCATCTCAGACAAAAAAACAATATATATATATATATATATATATTGTTATATATATATATATATATCGTTATATATATATGTGTGTGTGTGTATATGTATATGTGTAGCAGGTGGAAATGAGAGTGTTAATTGTTCTGCCAATATATTTTTTGCAATTTTCTGTGCGCCGGGGAAGGAGACGGATTATGCAGATAGGCTGGATTGCTATAAATTGCTCTCTACTGTGCCTCTGTCTGTCTCTGCTAAATAGATAAATGGATATGAATAGGTGGCTGCCATGGTGGCGCATTAATCGTGTTTGGGACGCACATTACACCTCTCTGTTTATGAATAAATTGTTTGTGACATTGTAATGTGCAGTGTGCACGTTGAAATAAACCTTTGGCTTGCAAAATATGTAATTGGGTTAAACGGATTTCTTGAGGGGTCACGACATGTGTATAGCAGGGAACAATTGTTCTAAACTTGAAGTTCTATTGATACCAAGCTCCAATCCGATCACTGATTAGTTTTACTGCACAGAATACACTGTTTGTTTGGGGCCGATAAAATATGATTGACGTTGACGTCAAATGTGTTTCTGATGTCAACGTCTTTCGGCTGTGAAAAAGACCCATATTTGTACACTCTCTCTCTCTCTCTCTCTCTCTCTCTCTCTATATATATATATATATATATATATATATATGTGTGTGTATGTATGTATTCAAGCCTGGTTTTGGACTGACATCTGATACCAGCCTTGATGTCATTGGTGATGGCATTTTTGTAACTGTGTGTATTTTACAAAAAACTGAAGCTAAAATATTCTGCCACCCATGCATACACACTCACTTGCTGCAGAAGCATGGCTAATATGATTTTCAGCTGCCGGCAGCCGATATTCACTTATGTGTTTCAGTCAAGCAAAATATGTTTAGTGCTGGCTATGAAAAGCAAAAGATAAGCAAATAAATAAATAAAACAGTCAATGTGACTGGAGGCCGTCCACCCCTGGTAGATAAGTAAAATCAGTTCTGCCCGTAACTGTTTGCACGACTGTCTTGCTGGCACCGCTGTACGACCCGTGGGTCAGCCAGACGGTGAATAAGTGCATGGCAACAGCGGCTCTTTAACAGAGCACTTAAGGAAACGTCACCTTCGACCTCTGGAACAGGGCGCTCAGCAGCAGAAGACAAAATTGAAAGACGAGGCAAAAAAAAACCCAACAAAAAATCTGCATGGTGCCCTCGGGAAGAAATTGCCGACAGCTGATTTCAAGGGAAAACTTTTAACTTTCTCGGAAAGATTTGTGAGGCAAAGAATTTTCTCCAAAAAATCTTGGGGTGTAAAATTGTAGGGTGGGAGCTACATAGTAATACATTATATTGAATGTGACAGACTTATACTTTGCATTTACCAAAATACGTCATTTTGCCAGAATGAAACGATTCTTGCGAGAATTCCATTCACGACTCAGAGCCGAACCGACTCTTATGACTCGTTACTGAACGACTGAATCAAATGAACAAAGAGTCTGAAAACAGAACAAATCTTTTTGAGGGACTCACTCGTAAAGAGCCGACTCTCCAAAAAGAGCCAAACTGTTCATCACAAATACAAACGCGACAAATCCTGCATGCTGTCACAAGCGAGCTAATTCCATGTCACTGTAATCCATAATTTTCAAATAAAAGCAAGGAATTATTACACCATCCTATCAATATTTGCAATGTATTCCACACATTTAAACATCTTCAAGGAAAAGGCCGTCACATTTTCCGGAGCCAATATTCTGCTTGACAAATCAATGTACTGCCGCTCAATAGGACCGTTCCCAAGCTCTCAGGAACTGCCTGTATCGTTCCAGCTGATTCCTTGAAGATCTTGTAATCATCATCACAGATTTGGCTCCGGACACGTGGTGGATCTGTGTTGTTTTCAGGAACCTTGTTTTTTTAAATAATAGGGACTTGACTTGAGGCAAAAGGCCTTCCAAAGCCGTCAGATGCAACAAAGCGGTGATTATAGCTCAGGCTTGACTTTCAACTTGGTTTATCTGTGCGAGTCGACTTTATCAGCCGTCTCTAATGTCTCAACACCATAGTGGTTGTGTAATGTGATGCGTGTGAGCTGAGGCAATATAAGCTTCATATAGAGGAAAATAATACATGTATCTATCTATATATATATATATATATATATATATATATATATATATATATATATATATATATATATATAAATAAACAAATCTAACCGCACGCACCGAGACCTGAATCTGAAACCATCAGGCATGGCCATAAAACCCAGTCGATATCAGCAATTACAAATGTGGACATCTACTATTGAAATGGGTAGCAACAGACGACCTCTCATCTGGGATTTAACACTCAACAAAGTCAATTGTAATTTGGTGGAACTGCCGGGGAAAATGGGGGGGTGGGGGGGTGGTTGTGGGCGGCTTTTTGGCGGGGGGGTTTAGTCTCAGCAGCCACAATCTATCAGTTTCCAATTACAATCCTCCGGGGGGTGACGCACCAATAAGACATTCCCTTGTCAAGTTCACCAGCGTGGCCAAGTTTATTTATGCTGCCCTTACTTTCATCTTGCCAAATCAAGGTCTGTGTGAGTGTGCGTGCCCAGTTATTGACTGAAGTTACTATAATCGTACAGCTGCAATACAATGGAACCATCCGTTTTGCTGCGTCCGAGAAAGGGGCAGTGCAGATAGTGGTTCCTCAGGTCAACCTCTTCATGTGATTAAAGCGGATTTCCCCATCTTTACTTTAAATGAAATTGCATATCTGCTGTGGAGGATTTCATGAAACCCACTTGAACTCAATACCCATCAACGGGCCACAAAATTAGCAATTCTGATTATCGGCTGACTCGGATCCCGGTCTCTCGGTTCCGTAATATCAGGTATTTTGTTTAGAAAAAACAGTTGGTTCCAGCAGGGTTTGGATCCAAATATTGGCACCCATGAAGACCTCTCATCTGCTGCCTTGGCATGAGATTACTCCTTGGAATTCCTTGTTTTATGATTGATCACTTATTACTTGTCATTATTATAATTGAGTTGCTATCAGCATTGACCTCCACATTATGTTCCCTCTGGGCCACATTGGACTGAATGTCACCGGGGCTCTTTGAAAAAGGCAAAAAGAAAGCGAGGATACCACTGAAGTGCTGGGTTCTCCCGGAGCTGTGAGACGAACGCAGACTGCCAAGGAGAGGTTGACACGATGCAGCTCGTATTTGACACTCTCTGCATCCTTAATTTCACACAAATGGGAAAAGACCACGCTTGCCATCCCTAATGGGCAAATCATTATTATTATCATTTTTTTTAAGGCTGCGGTCAGTGTATGCAGACGATGCGGTTTGATGGGGGAAAACTCCTGTCGTTATCGAGCATAAGCAACTCAGACTGATCTCTAACCTGCCCGGAGAAACATCCGCTCATAATCACAGCAACATCCCAAGGCGATGGGGAAACAATAAACACAATACCAGTTTAGATACGAAGCTGGGTCTGTGGATGGATCCACAGATAATTCAGGACGCCAGCGGACTCCGCGGAAGACAGCTTTATTTTTCATCGCTGAATAAATATGTTAACACGCAGTTAATTGGTATGCACGGCGCTCTGGCGCGGTGCTGCGAGAGGAATAAGAGAGAAGAGAGGGCCCGACCGTTGCTGTTCTGCAATGGCCTCAGTAACTCACAAGGTGTCCCCCCCTCCAGCCACCCACACACACACACACACACACACACACACACACACACTGGGAAGGAATGTGACATCGTCTGGCAGCGAGGGATCAGGATGCGTAGCAGTGGTGATATTTCTTGGTCGGAGGTGGAGGCCTGTGTACCTCTGGCAACCGGAGTGTCATGCTCATTTGTTATGAGGAATGTCTCGGCCTCCCCGCACTCCTCCTCCTCCTCCTCCTCCTCCTCATCCTCCTCCGAGAGAGAGTCCTCCGACAATGGCCCGGTAGCAGGTGATGGACCGGGCCTGCTCCACAATTCTACGGCGATGGAAGATGTGAACAGTCTTTCATTTCAAATTTGAATTCCGAGAACTTTATTTTTCTCGTCAGGAAGCTCGTCCGTGGAGCCGGCGTACATGACTTATATTGAACACTTATCTTGAATATTGAGCTTTTTCATACATGAAAAAGACAAAGCAGTGGTGATGCAAGACTCGCAAGCAATTTGTTGGCAGTGAACTGCTCTTTTATAAATGGCTCCAGGCCCTTTCACAACCCTCCTCACAGATTTATCGGGACCCCGAGAAGGAGATCCCTGTCATGGAGACAGGTTTCCTCCTCGTGGGCTGGCCAGGGGTGTTTGTATACAGCGGAGATTAGCGATACATGACCAATAGCCAATAAATATTACCTCCAAGATGAGATCATGATTATTCGCCGCGACGCTGTTATTGAAATAAGACATGGTTGTGTGAAGACATTTAATGTGATGATGCAGCTACGATATCAAATCTAACCATGAAGGAAGGAATCTGTCGAATTGGACACAGGACACGTCTAACACTAATAAACTTTCAATAAACAGGGAACAGCGAGCCAGCGGGGGGCGGGGCCTCAGGGCTCTGCGTCTTTCCCCGGTGTACGACTTTAAACGTCGGTTTCATCTTCCATTGTGGAACACAGGACTGTACCATTGGCACTATAGATATAATAAATGAATATGACATTACATATGGGCCGGCCAGACTTAAAACAATATTAGTACCTTAAACAATGTTCCTGTTGCAGAGGTAATGACAGCAGTCTCATTTTCATACCAATGGATCATTTATTTCTGGAAATGTGTAAGAGCCAGTGACTGCAGCCAGGCACACAGGCTGAACTGGCACTGAAAGAGCCTCCCGCCACCCAGCTACGTGTTCAACAAGCTCCTTGGGTTTCGACTCGGCGAGGAGGGGGAGAGAGAGAGAGAAGAGAGAGAGAGAGAGAGAGAGAGAGAGAGAGAGGCAAACCTAATGCTCAGGGCCCCGTCTGGTCGGGCTTGTGAGTTATTTCGAAAAAGTGGTGGACGACGCTTGACACGGCCCTTCTTGTTTCGCGCGGCAGTGATTCGTGCCCGCATCCGGAGGGGGGGGAGGTCCACGGTTCCTTGTCCCCTTCTCCCTTTCCCCGTTTCGTGGTTCCTGTTCTCTCCCCGGAAATGCGGAGTCATAAACTGTAATTCCTGAGACGTATCGTACAGATCTAATCTTAAAGATAAAATAAAATGAAATAGACGGTTTCCCTGACAGTTTATGCGGCGGATCAAAGGCTCCTGCCCTCGCAGGACCCAGACTCTCATGAGATGTCGGGCTCGTGATATTTGGGAGATTACGTCAGACTGTCGGCTGAGCGTGAGAGATACCAGCAGCCACTCCCCCGCTGAGAGGCGGCGACGACCTTTCAGTAGTGGTTGCTGTGCAATCAGCGCAAAATACTGTAAGTGTCCTTCTCCCGCGGTACAGCCGGGTGCTGGTGGGTGGCGGTTTATTTCGGATACGCACAGCGCCACCTTTTTAGCCTCTGCCTTCCTTTGCCCTGCGAGTTTTCTACGCACAAAAAAAACAGACAAATCTGCATGCATTAACCTTTAAATCCTCCTGTCAGGCTTCTCACTGTGACGTCCGAATGGTTTGTTTCTACAACTCGAGCCTCCGTGGGTCTCGTTTGTTGCGCTACGCCTCCCCCCAACACAACTCTGCCTCGCCGCTGAACCAAAAGAAAAAAAAAAAAAAAGCCCTTCATTTTCAAAAATCTTATTAAGCTCCACAGGTATTCAGCTGTAATCTCTCTCATAAATGAGAGAGAGAGATAACCTGCCTCCGGGTTATATCTTTTTTTTTTTTTATAGCTTTCTTTCTCTCGCCCTCCTCCAAAAGTGAAATAAATGAAAATTATGTTCACACGTAGAACGGCTCGGAAATCTGTTATTTTTACATCTATAATTAGCGTGGAAAACCAAGTAAAAGCTTTGCTGTTCACAAAGGAAAATAGCTCCAATGAGCCCCGTAGAATTTATCTCGTGGAGGGAAGTCAAAAGATTTTTTGAAGCCGTTAGAGCTGTGGAAAAAAGGGAACATCAAAGTAATTGGTGGAAATTAAACCATCAACAACAATGGCTTTGTTTTTTAGTCATTCTGGTTATCTATAGTACATCGCCGTCGCAGTCGAGTTGAGTGATTTTGTTGTTTTTTCCCCTCTCCGCTGAATGCCAAAAACGCGACTCATCTCCTTGTCGCGGCCCGGAGAGGAGAGGACACTGTGCAAGGGCGCGCGGTGACGGGCTGCCAGCCACGGCTTCAGCCGCAAAATACACGTGGGGGACGGTATTACCATCCGAAAAGGCGCGGGAATAATACTCAAAGCCATTGTGAGGAGCTCCCTCTCCCTGGCGGTTCACAGCTTCGTCAGTCGGGGTCAAGTGGCTGTAAAGGACAACGGTCTGAGCCACGGCCCCGCTACCGCAGGTCCTTACCGGCGCCGGGAGCCCGGGAATCCAATTCACAATGAGATCCCACCGGAGCTCCGACTCTTGCCGATTCGTCTCAGCCCTGTAATTGATACTTGTCAGAGCAAAAGGGTGGTCGACTTTCACTCAAAGGGTGACTTTGGTTCAAAGGCTGCAGGCGGGTGAACGGCGGCAGCCCAAGCACGTAGAGAGGAGACCTGTCTAGATGACGCTCTGTCGTGTCCAAACATGGTCCTTGCGCTTGGAAAAATAAGTACTCTTCTCCTTACTCTCTATTTGTATTTGTTTTATAATTGTCGATGAGATAAGATAAGACTTTATTAATCCCTCGAGGGAAATTCTGGCTTTACAGCAGCTAAAAAACAGTGCAGTCCAGAGGGATACAAATTAAAATGAGATGAGAAATAACACAAACTGTATGTACACTATCTGTATACAATATGTACACAGTAAACTAGTGAGTCCAATATGGGCACTCAGTTAGTCTACAGTTTTGCAGCATTACGGATAAAAGTGGCATCGAGTAATCGCAAGAAAAGTGGCTTACAGTAATAACAGCAGTGAAATATTGCATCTAGTAGAACCAGCAGTCAAAAAGTCGGAGACCCTGCTCTTTCGGGAAGACCTTAAAACCTGATCCTATCTTAGCAATGACTAAATATTCTTGTTCTGGTTGATGGTGACTCAAGTAGTTCTATGTTGTTGTGTTGACATATTGCACTAACACCATATGAGTACTTCATCATTTTGACAAAAACAACAACAACATATTCGGACTCCTTACGGCTTTCTTGCACTTGTATCTGGTGGAATTTAGAAACAGGTGCTCGGGTACTTCACTTTTAGATCGCACCAGGTCAATGTGTGCTGTAATTGTTTCTCCCTTCTCATGTACTGTAAGTCGCTCCGGGAAAAAGCATCCGATCAGCGAATTAATGTAAACGTGAAATGTAAATACAATGATAACAGTAGTCCAATAGCAAGATGACAGTACTAATGATCGTGTGTGTTTATATTTATACTGCACACCATACTGAGAGACTATGATCATAGTCTCTCAGTATAGTGTGCAGTATGATTCATGTTTTTTTTATTCATGTTATTACAAAGTCCATCTGCAAAGCACGGTGGACCAACAAGGAAGGAGGAGGATCAACCGAGAGTTCCTTGCCTCGGCATGAATGCTCCCTCAGCTTCCAATTCCTATCATACAGTGAAGTGCGATTCTTTCAACCTGCTTCACAGATTGGCCTGTTGAAAAGATTATTCTCTTGGGGTCATTGTGTCCTTTTGTCTCGGACTCCCACCATCTCTCTCAATTGGGGGAAAAAAAAAAAAAAACCTCAATGACAGACACTTCAGTGTCAGGCAAACCGTTGGGGAAATTGGCCTTGGGAAGACAGCTGGCTGAGCGTTGGCGCACTCCTTCTTCCTTCGCCCTACGCCGGTCACCCTGGTTATTTCTTTAACTGTTGACCTTGTGGAAATTGCCGGTCCCTCCCCTGGGCTTCGGTGGCCCGGGCTGCAGCAGACCGCATCTCATCCGCTGAAACCCGGCTCTCAAAGGACACTACATTAAGTGCTGTGGGCGCCGCGTCCGCCGCTCCGAGTGGGCTCTGGGATTGGCGAGGGTTCCACAGGCTTGTGCTCTGCCCTCCATCCTGGCCAAGGCCTTTCCTCAGGTGCACTGCAGCAGCTTTCTTGTTTTGGCAAGTTATTCCCGAACGTGGCATTTTTGTTTGGACTCCTTTCCATAACTTCGACCACTTCAACACTGAATAGCTGTCAACAGCTGGGGGAAAGTGGAAACGTGCAATTGTTTATCACCTCATTCATGCGTCCAGCTGGCTAATTAAAAGCCAGCGGTGGTTCGTCGCTGACGGAGGAGGTGGGGCGGGAGTTCTGGCATGGCCCAGGGAAGTTCAGAAAGCGTGGCTCTTCCTATCTGGTTTCATTAACGTCGGCCCCACAATGCAAGAGTCGTACAAAGAGAAGTACATGCGCAACAATCTAATTGGCCCAAGCATCTGCTAAATTATGGGATGTGATGTAATGAATTGTGACAAAGCCACTGAAATGGCTGCGTTCAAGGCGGTGGTTTTGTATAATAACTTAGAACCTGAAGTCTTTGTTTCCACAGGGATCAAACCGTGTTGATTTCCAAAACAGTTCCAATGGTTCGGCAACAGAACAAACAATCAATAGTAATTGAACAGTCAGTGTACCTTCCCAAAGCGCAACCCAGAGGATGAGCGCTATTACGCGAGTGATTCACAAATCACAAATACCTTAGTCAATCAACAGTGTCTACCGCCTGATTCTGACGCTCTGTGTACAAAAGTAATTGTCATAGCTAAATGAACAAAAAGACAAATTAATTGGGAACGGGCCTTTGCTTCAAGGGGTGTATTGTCAGATGTGCTCCACAGTTCCAACTTGTACAAAAGCTTTCCGCTCCCTGGTTTAGAGCTCCGTATGTCTCTCTAGGGCTTTCATATTTAGTAATTGGCCTAAATGTAAATTACAGCTCCACAGCAACCTCCCTGTGTTGAAGTCAGCCAATGGGAACGCTTGGCATTGCATTCCAACTGAAGCAAACTGGAGCAGTGACTCCATAAGACTATACGTTTTTTAAGCAGCAAATCACACGACACAGTTTTTTGACATTTTCAATTTAATTCAAGTGAGGCGTTGCCCTTCCATTATACGGTCTGAAATAAGAATCCAGAGATGCATATATTCATAGCAGTAGCGATGTCTTCCAGTCCCTCCTAATTGCCCCTGTAATAATTAAGGGCCACACAAAAGTCGGCCTTGGGGGGCGGGGAAAGGCTGTAGGGGATAGACTCTTCTCTCCATCTCATCTTCTCATTACTACGCAACTATCTCGAAATATACCGAAACAAAACCTAGAACGCCACGCACGCAGCATGTGGGGGAACCCCTTTCCATACGAAGAGCCTCATTTGCACCATAGGGTTCAAAAGATAAGGCCTTCTGTGGATTTCTGATAGGCGGCTGAATTCCCTCGGGGCGAGTCTCCGAGGAACCCTGAATGAGCGGTTTTCTGGCGCAGGTCGAGCTAAGTGAGATACTGTCGTGTAAGTTGCCGGTATCGGTGTGACTTGACACGATCCCCACCTCTCTGGCTACCGAGTGCACATGCGGAGCCTGGCACAGGTACTGCCAAGGGATAGAGAGGGTCGCTGGCGGCTCTTGAATGCAATCGCTTAGTTTGTCCTTCTGGAGTTCGCCCCAACGGCACTTTCAGAGTCTGACTCTCCCTGTCAGACTGCAGCAGGGTCGTCACATTGTGACGCATTGCCATTTTCTCATCTGACATAACGACAAGGAGATATAACCTGAATTTATTGGGATTTGAAATCTTTGCAGTTATTAAAAAAATTATAATGTTAAGAATACTTTTGGTGTGATTGCATACTTTTTAGAAAATTACCTTTGCTTATGGTGATAATCGATTCTCTCATATCGCCGAGCTGTACATTGGATTCACTTTTGCAGGAGCAATGTTTTAATGTGACCCAGTCCAGTGTAATGAAATTCCTAAAGGGAACATGTACACTAAAATAAAACGCTTAACTTGGGGCTGTGTTATTTAAGGCATCGCTATCCAGTCGCCTTGTGATCGGCAGCTTTGTAATTATTTTATCTGGGAACGAATGTGAGCCATGCATAAACCATTCTTACAGAGGCGCAGGTGTGATAATGTTCCCACAGCAGTGGGTTTCTCAATCTTATCCTCGACCGCGGCTTTTTTTTTTACCAATGACTTACCAAGTAGAATACAAATTGCTTGATTAAATGATTTATTATTATTATTATTTTTTTTTTTTTACCACCGATGCCACATCACCCTGACACCAAAGATAGATTGCTAAAATCCTCAGGTTGCCTCTATCAGCAGAAGGTAGGACGTCGCAGGGGACGGTGTACCCGGCATTGAAGAGCGGAGCGCCCAGGTCCGCGGTGTTTCTCCCCGACGGCACGCGTCCCTCGAACCCCCTCGCTCGCTCCGCTTCTGAAAAGTAATTTTATCTCGATGCTGTTTTTATTGGCACGGGAGAGAAAGCGGGGGGCGTCGGATGGTGGGGCACCAGCAGTCCAATGCTTTTATCAAATAAATGCGGTACGCTGCTGCTGCTACGCATACCAACGGCAGGCTACAGCAAGCTGCTTCACCGGGAGATAGAGATCCTCACCATATTCTCTGTTATACCAGAGCCAAAGACCAAACCAATTAGTGGAACTCATTTATTTTCTTTGTTAATTTTTAGGTTTATTGCTCGATTTTTGCTGTTTTCGGATTTATTTTTGAGTTTTGAGGTGAACTGCTGTGACGATAAAATATCCATCTATCTATCATTCTATCTATCCATTGATCATTCTATTTTTAGAAATAAGTGGAAATTTTGGATTGGTAAAACTAAAAACTGTCGCTATTGTTGCCAAAGCTGACTTTCCTTAAAGAAACCTTTATGAATAATAAAGACAATTAAATGGTACTAAAATAAAACAAAACTTTTGAAGCCCTGTAGGATTCTTATAGAGAGATTCTCGAGAACGTTTGTTTGGGTAATATTGTAAACAAAAAAAACATCAGTGCGCAATGCTCCATGCTTCAGTGTCAATACACACTCCACTGCCACCATATATTAAAGACAAAACTGATTTTTATGAATGAACACAATATCAACAATTCAACAATACAATATCTCAACGACCTGTAACCAGATAAATAAATGGAAATCACACAATGAAACAATGCAAATTGAACATCAGACAGATTATGGAACGAGAATGGAATTAATTGTCATTATTAAAAAAAAACAAAAAAAAACCCAATTGAATTACAATAGAAAAGTGAGGAAAATAACTCAGTAAAAATGGTAGATAAATAAGTACTCAAACAGATATTAAACTGTGTATAATTCTGCACTTAATGTACTAAGTCAGTGAAAGACACCCAAACTTTTGGTAATTTATCTGTTTTCTCACTCCCACATGATAAACAAAATGCAGGCTACAACAAACACCTTATGAAGGATGTACTTTTAAGTGTATTTTTTTGTATTGTCAAGTATTATTAAGTACTTTCCATGTCGATGCACCAACCTGCTGAACTCGCTTCTACGGAGGTGAAGGCAGAGAGCCTCTCTGCCCTGTGGCTGTCAAACCGTCGGACACGCCCTGTGCTCCAGGCAGCGCTCCAAACAGTGGAGTGCCGTTGCTGCAAGCTGCGCGTTTGAGTAAATGTCATTGTTTTCAAGTGTCCAAAGGTGCCCAGTTTTAACAAATTTATGCTTTCATTTACTTTTTATTTAATTTTGTATACTTCATTAACCCCTCTGGGGGAAATGAGGTATCCTCTGCATTTGATCCACCCTATACATCGGAGCAGTGAGCAGCCGGAGTGCAGCGCACAGTGACCCCTCTCCAGCTCTTTTGCCAGCGCCTTGGTCAGGGGCACCGACAGGAGTATAAACCACCGACCAGCAGTGGACGGGATCTGGCATACGGGGCATCATCGAGTTTATAATTTTTTTTTATTAAAAAATACATAATATTGTCCATCGACCAGCTCATAAAGCAGGGACAGCGGCCTTATTGGTTCATTTTCTACACTGACATGACAGAGATGTTTGCTGCAGGGGCGGCAGTAGCCTCAACAGTTTGCCACGGTGCTCGTGCCCACGTCCGCGAGCGCAAATGAGATCCGCGCATGCGGATGTAGAGGAGCCGACCCCAAACGGGCGTTGATATTTTTGCAAGCCCTTCCGCGGCCCTCCGCGAGCGATATCGTAGCCGGCGAGGGAGAATACGGCGGTGTATCAGTGCCGTCGGCCCCCCAGCCTCTTTGGCCCTTGGCTGGGCCAAAAATGCCGGGGCCAAATTTTTTATCCCAGTCCAGCCCTGCCCCTAACATACATGTTTTGGATGGCGCGAGGAAACCACATGCAAAAACAGTGATAACCACTGAGCCACTGTGCTGCAAATTATTATTATTATTATTATTATTATTATTATTATTATTATTATTACATTCACGAGGGACCCTTCAGAAAGCGGAGAAAGCCTGTGGCATATCAGACATTAATCTCACGCGAAAATGATGTATTGATTGTCGGCGTAGCGCAGGTGGCTCCCGTAAAGCCCTTGCTCTTGTAATCAAGCGAGTTCTGCCTTCACTCTGCTGAGCCGGGCGGAGACGTCAGCGCACAGAGGGGGCTTGTCGCTCTTACTTTCTCACCCGACCCGTGTCTGCAATGGCCGCCGTCGCTCGCGTGCACTCGCACGGTTCCTCGGCTCGCGCTGACGACGACACTTTCCAAATCCAAATGTGGCCGCTGTGTTCCCACCACAATGTCCTCTTCTGACATTTTTTTTGTGTCGCGGGTGTCGCGGCGTTCAAACTACATGACGCGTCCCAGATAAGGGTGTTCACACTATGCTGCTAGTACACTACTACTACTACTACTACTACTACTACTACTACTACTACACTACAGTACTACTATTAGTACTACACTACTACTACTACTACTACTACTACTACTGCTAGTACTGCTGCTACTGCTACTACCACACTACTACTACTATTACTACTACTACACTACTACTATTAGTACTACACTACTACTACTGCTTGTACTGCTGCTACTACTACTACTACACTACTACTACTGCTACTACCACTGCTACTTCTACTACTACTACTACCTCACTACAGTACTACTATTAGTACTACACTACTACTACTACTACTGCTAGTACTGCTGCTACTGCTACTGCTACACTAGCACTACTACTACTACTGCGACTCCTACTACTATTACTACTGATACTACTACTACTAATACTGCTACTATTCTGCTACTACTACTACTACTACTACAACTACTACTGCAAGACCTTTTACTACTGATATTACTACTACTTCTTATACTACTGCTACAACACCGCTACTACTACTACTACTACTAATACTACTACTACTACTACTGCTGCTACTACTACTACTACGGTAATAATAAAACTACTGCTATTACTGCTACTATACTGCTGCTGCTACTACTACTACTACTACTACTACTACTACAACTACTTCTACTGCTGCCACTACTACTACTACTAATTCTACTGCTACTACTACTACTATGCTGCTACTACTACTAATAATACTAGTACTACTACTACTAATACTACTGCTACTACTACTGCTACTACTATTACAAATACTACTATACTACCACACTACTGCTAAAAGGAAATGATACATCTGTGGCCTAGAAAATGTTTCATTATAATGGTTGGACAGCGAGACCAGGTGAGGGGAGGAGAAGAATCTCATCTCACTGCTATATAACACCTTCACTTACAAAACCAACTTTTTCTATGAGTCTTTTTTGAAGGGCATTCCTTTTCATGCCTCCATCTCCGTTATTTTATCTTTCCTTTCCACACTGAAAGTCTGAATTCAATGACACAAGTGTTACACACGTACGCACGCACGCACGCACGGACGCACGCACACACACACAAATGTACTTTGAATGGCCTTTGGATGACCCTTAAAAACTTTTTAAAAAGCACAACAATAAAAAAAAAAAAACGTGAGTCGCCCCTTTCTAAATCACTCATTGTGTAGTGAGCAAGACCCTGAAATCCCTGGTGCCCCCAGTGTGTGGATGCGCTTCCAATGGAGAGCACCGTGGTCATGTGGTCAGACGTCCGCCCGTGTGCGACGATATTGATTTCCAATCATAAAAACTCGAAAACTGTGTCGACGCCTCAGAGCTCCTTGACTTCCTGTTCATTCTTCTACTGCGTTCTACACCAGCGTTTTCCCAGAGGCTTCTTTTCTGCCACTGCTCACTTTTACAATGAAATAATGCCACGACCACGCCACTATCCGGTGATAGTGCCAGCAATTAATAATTGTGCTTATTATTATTATTATTATTATTATTATTATTATTATTCCCTGCTAATAGTGATGCGTGACTTGATGCTCGCGAATGATTCGTTCGTCGCGAACAATCCTTTTAAATGACTCAGGAGGTGGGAGTCAATTAGTTAGTGCAGCCTTGTCATTTAGATCTTGCAACAGAAAAGCTAACGCCATGATTCTATCTCATTATCGAAGCGGAATCTGACGGCACCAGGCGGTTGAAGCACATCGGTTGAAAAATGCCGCGGGATCGTTTCTAACAAAAATAATCTTACGGATTACCACTTTAAAGTCACCGGTTTGGCAAGTATTTGCTTTTCCGGTCACGCACGGGGAGTTTGTCGCGCCCATGTTTTTTAATTTGTGGACATACTAGATTGTGCAACAGAAAGAAACTGATACTTTGGGAGAGAAAGGGAAAACATTTCATAAGTGCGGCGGCGCACTTCTGCTCGGAAATATGTATTTCCAGGACGGCGAAGATGCGGCGTTAAACCACTTAGTGCTCTTGAGCCACGCTGTAATTTCCCAACTAGAGCCCCCTTTCGGGACTAAAAGCCCCCGCCGCCCCCCCGCTGGGTGACGAGGTGAGAGAGAGAAGCGCGGAGGGGCTCGGCACCCCCGCCGCTCTCACAAGGTGACGCGGGGCGACGCCTCGCTGCGACGGCACATCGCGGGAGAGCGAGAGAATAAAATGGAAAAGAGAGAAATCGCTGCTTTTCTGGACAGCTCTAACTGCATGGACTCCAAATTGCATCGTACCGGGCCCCGCTAAGTCCAAAACCTAGTATTGGATTGAAACACGAGGCCCCTGACTCTGGTGCATTATATGGTGCAACAGTTGTGTCCTTGAGCGAGGCATTTAAACCCAAACTGAACTTAGGGGGGGGGGGGAAATTGCCAAAACAAAACATGACTGGTTAAATATATAAAAATATACAGAATATATAATAGGGAACCACTATGGCACGGCTGCTTAACTGCATTCTGCTGGGGGCCGACTCAGGGGCCTGACAAAAAAAAACCCCAAAATGACTAAAATATTAAAGAAAGAAACCACCTTTATATTCTTCAAATCATCTCATTTGGTTATCTCCCAATTAGGGGCCTTTCTGTGTGGAGTTTGCATGTTCTCGCCGTGCTGACATGGGGTTTCCACCTAACATCAGTAAGGACCCCCACCAAAAAACATGCACAAACAAATCATCGTCTGAAGGACAAGCCAGGATGGGTCAAATGCAGAGGCCACAATTCACCGGCCACCATCCAAAGCATGTGCGCATGCATGTGTTGTCGCGTGGCGTGTGATCAGTAAAGGTTCTTCAAACTCTACTTTAGCGTGCCGCCCCAGACACACAGGGATGAAAAGGGAAAGGGAAATCCCCCCCAAAACGTGGAATCCCTGAACGGTACGTCCTCTCTGGGTTTACACATTCCTGAAATACCTCCTGCCACGGCACGGCAAAATGGTCGTTTGTCGCCGGTACTTTAAAAAAGCCCGGCAGGGATTTCCAAATTTTTGTAACGACAAAAACGGGTGTTATTCCTCAGTCTCCTCAGGCGATAATAAAGCCTCGGTATCAACGTGTTTTTTCCGAAGTGAAAAAAAACCCCACAATTTTATTAACAGGGTGTAGTGGAATGTAGTTTCTGAAAAAAATATAATAATAATAATCGTAATAATAATAATACATATGATTCAAAAGTAAAGTGAAAAATGCAATTAAGATTTAAATTTCCAAATATACACGATAGCCGGAAAACACAAAAACAGAAAAAGTCAAATGCTAAGTAAGGGTAAATATTCAGATTAGTCTTTCAATTTTTAGGTTTATTTGTCTATTCTTTTTTTGTCCATTTGTTAGGCTTTTATTCCACGTTCAAACCATGCACAATAAACATTTGGTTTATGGGATATCGCCAACTTATTTTCCTCTTCTTTAGGTTCATCTCCCTAGTTCACTGTTCCTGGTTATTTCGTGATATATGGTATCTAGGGTACACATTATTACTACGTACGTCAGTTATTCAGATTACTATTATGATTACATAATATAAGTTCAGTTGGCCTGGCATTAGGAGGGGGCTCCTCCCTCATTTGGCCTCTTACTTTTCAAAGGACTTCTTCTGGAAACTGTCGCGGCTGTTTTTTTAAGGGTGGAAATGACCACTTCAAAAAGAGTCGAGCTGCGGGGGCTGAAAGACGTGTGTGTGTGTGTGTGGGTGTGCGTGCGTGCGTGTGTGTGTGTGTGTGTGTGTGTGAGTGAGTGAGTGAGTGAGTGAGTGTGTGTGTGTGAGTGAGAGTGTGTGTGTGTGTGAGTATATGTGTGTGTGTGTGGGTGTATGTGTGTGTGAGTGAGTGTGTTTGTGAGTGTGTGTGTGTGTGTGAGTATATGTGTGTGTGTGTGTGTATGTGCGTGCGTGTGTGTTGGGGGAGGTAGTTGGAAAATGTTGGCTTTCAAACAGAATACGGCTTGAATGGCACTGAGGAATCTCCAATTCCTTTTGGTTGTTCTTTGAGGATCTTTTGTCTTCATAACGACAGCCTCCACGAATCTGAGACTGACACGGGGCTCCGGCAGGGCGGGGCGGAGCGCCCGGGGGGGGGTGGGGGGGTGGGGGGAATATCTTTACTTTCTTTTTGGACGAGACGGAGCCCGATCGACGCGCCCCCCCCCCCCCCCCCCCCCCCGGGACGGCGCCGCGGCGTAATCTCATCACCGCTCCCCGCGGTGCAAGGTCCTTGTTTCACCGCGGGACGCTGCTAATGAGCGGAGCTGCCGAGCCGCCCGCCCTCGCGCCCTCGCGCCCTCACGCCCTCGCACTGCTGTTGTCTTTGCTCTTCACCTTTGAGGCCGGGGCGGGTGGAGTCACAGTTTCTACCGTTTGATTGACCGGCTCTGGTAGCGCATGATGCGATCGGATTAGCACATAATGCTATCATATAAGCACATGCTATCAGATTAGCGCATGATGCGTTCGTATTAGCACCTGAGGCTATCCGAATAGCACATAATGCTATCATATTACTGTCGCACATGCTCTCGGATTAGCGCATTATGCTATCAGATGAGCACATCATGTTTCAAAATAGGGGCACGGGGCTGGGAGATACTGACAAAATCAAACAGATAATAATCTATCCAAATATCGCCCAGCACCTAATGTGACATAAGTCTTCTCCAATCCAAATCCCCAAAACTGAGCCTGCGGACGTCAGCCTCTTGGTTCTGGGGCCGGACCGGTGGGCGAGGCCGCCTCCGGTCTCTCAGCCGAACGTCCCCCGTGAGTGGAACGGCACCTAATGTCGCCCAGCACCTAATGTGACATAAGTCTTCTCCAATCCAAATCCCCAAAACTGAGCCTGCGGACGTCAGCCTCTTGGTTCTGGGGCCAGACCGGTGGGCGAGGCCGCCTCCGGTCTCTCAGCCGAACGTCCCCCGTGAGTGGAACGGGTGGGATCCCAAAAGTGTCGGCGGCGGATCCTCCGGCCTCAGAGCTCGGGCCGATGGCTGCCGGGGGGGGGGGGGGGGGGTGACACTTTATTTCGGTGTTTTTCCATTAATCTGTCAGAAGGCAAAGAGAGACGCGGGGAAAAGTGTGTCCGACGGAAGACGGGGAGTGGCCCGGGCGGCGGCTTCTTCCGCGTCCTCGCGTTTGGTATTTTGCGATGAGACGCCGGATTAAGCGGCTGCGGCGGCGGCGGCGGCTTACATGTCCGTGGCTTTGTGCCGCTCTCTCAGAAATGCCACTTTTCTTAAAAGATTAAAAAAGCCATCTTCTTATCTCCTGGTGACATTTGATGGATTCCAACGCTTCCCCAGCGCAGTTTGAGAAGGGGGCATGTGTGATATGTTATTGGAAGTGGAGGCTGGTCGTGTCCATGCAGGTATGCTCATAATAAACATTATTTAGTCATAAAAACACATTTGCTTCTTTGGTATAGTTAACTCAACTCACCATGGTTGTGGTGTATATTTGTTATTTATTATTATTAATAGTAGCAGTAGTTTATTATTATTATTATTATTATTATTATTATTATTATTATTATTATTTTATTCATATTAACAATGATGTTGATGATGATAATAATAATCTAAAATGAACTGTAGAACAGGTAACTAGTAGGGATGTATTCTTTACCCAGTGCCAAATAATAATAATAATAATAATAATAATAATAATAATAATAATAACAATAATAATATATAATAATAATAATAATAATAATAATAATAATAATAATAATAATAATAATAATTGATAGATACTTACTCATCAGCAGAGATGAAATTGTCCCAGCAGCTCACATCATCACAGTGAGACAAAATAATAATAATAATAATAATAAATAATAATAATAAAAATATGAAAAATATGAAAAAAATAAAAAGGCATTTCAAGGAAAATTGGAAAATATGCAATAAACCTAATCATTAACTCTACGCAATTAAAAAATGTATAAAGTAGTAGTAGTAGTGTAGTTAAAGTTATAGTGATTATTCATTAACTGCATTAGGTTTTAGGAATCAGTTAGTTTCAGTTAGTTGCTAGGTAGGAATTAGGTTAGCTCTTATGTTCAGTTTAGAAACTATTGTGCATAATCTCCGGTTGCGTCGTAAACACATTTCATTGCATAATATGTATGAACGTTTGCATAAGTACAGTATGTGACAAATAATCCTCTTGAATCTTGAATCTTTATTTGATTTTTTTCATAAAAGTGATGACGCCAATTGTAATAATAATAATAATAACTAAAAGTATATTGTTGTGTATTATATGTATTAGTATATTGTTGTAAACCAGTCAAATCAAATTGTGCAGGGCTTGACATTAAGCTTTTTAAGCTACTTGCCCATTAGGCAAGTGGCTGAGATTACAGAAATGGCTGAGAAATATATATTTGTTTTTATTAAATAATTTCTTCTCTGTTTAGCTTTTTTAAATTTTATTATTATTGACGTTAGAGTTTTATTTGAACGAAAGATTTTGAATAACCATCTTGAGCGTGGCTCAGCATCTAAGAGAGTGTGAACATTATATTTATATTTAAACATTAGATATATATATAATTAAACATAAACAAAAATCTATTTGATAACAGTGTGTCCTCTATTCAGAAATGTCTATACAGACAATCTCGGCTAGGGTTAAACAATAACTATTTAGTGAACAAAGCTAAATGAGAATTCACACTGAACCATTAAATCCCGTGCACTCCATTAGAGGACAATTGAGCAAGAAAGGTATTTGGAATATAACATTTAATTCAAAGCAATTTGATAGGATTTTATTTGCATTAAATGCCTCGCTTTCATTATAACTGTTTAATTGGTTTTAGAGGCTGTTAATTGAGGGCAGTCACATAAAATCACTATAAACAATGTTAATTTTTTTTGCTGTAGAATAAATATGAACAAAGTCCTTTAAACTAATTGATAGTCAACAGAGATGCTTGGGAGCCGTAAGAGCTCTTTTTTGAGCCGGATACAAAGACAGAGACAAACTTTTCAACACTACTGAAAGTGCGTCTCTTTGTGTCCCCTCCGTACGTTCTTCTCTAATCTGACTTTTTTTGTTTTGTTTTGTTTCCTAATTCTATTCATCATATCACAGCATCATGTTCCATTTAACATTATTATCTCATTTGTGATATCACAATCCAAATCATATCCATAAGGTGAGCTGCTCTTGGACCGTCCTCCAGTACGTAGTCTCTGTTCTGCCCCCTCAAGTGGACATATTGTCAAATATATATCATATTTTACTGAATTGAAGCACACTTTTTTTTCCCCCAAATGATTAGATCGCGCACGCTGCCCCCCGCCCCCATTTATTTTTTCACTTGCCCGATCGGCGACTGCATGAGGCATTCCATCGCCCCAACACAGGGTTTACTGATATGCTGATATAAAATATATATAAAATATAAAATATAAATATAAATATAAATATAAAAATAGGTGAACAAACTATTTAAAGTGTGAACTGTAATCGGAGACGAGTTGTTCCCGTTTGAATCTTGAATGTTGAATCTTGAACGCTTGGGCGCGGTCAGAAGGACTTGCTCTAGCTTGGCTCGGACACGAGGCCGGGGGAACCGGGCCGTTCAAGGTTTTCTTTTTCTCAAAACTGTGTCCCGTCCAAAATATCCGTCAAAAAAGAACGAACCTTCAATACGGACAGAGAGCCCGTGCGGAGTTGGGAAGTTTATCACCGAAAAACATGTTTGAACGGCTCCCGCTCCGGAGAAAATAAATGTCGAGACGAAAGTGGTTTAAAACGTTTTGTTATTTCGCCCTCAACCCGACGTTGAGCTTCGGAGACGCGGACGCGATCTCCGTCCCTGAAGTTCGCGTCGGGCCAGCGCTGGGCTCCCCCTCAGAACTTTTTTGTCTGATTCCAAGGAAAAGTTGAGGGAGCTTCTGGTTCGGCTTCGCTCGACATTTTGGGAATGTGATTTGATGAACGACCAAAGCGGGAAGCAAAGCACGTCGCCCGGGTACTTCATAGCCAGAGCGGAGGCTTCACTGCGTCATGTTAAGAACAAACAGAAAATTATTCACGGCGAACGAGCGTTACATACACCATGTATATATATATAATAATTTTTATATATAATATATATATATATATTTTTTTTTTTTTATGTATTTTTTTATATAATTGTATAATGTAATATACATAAATAACGTTTCACACGTGTTTGTTTTCGTCTCACTGTGAGCCGCTCTAGCCTGACATGTGATTCATTCATAGGTCTCTGAGGTCCCCAAAACATGTTTTTTCATTTTTTTTGCTGAAAATACAACTCAGATTATGCATTCAAGCCATTCTAACATACCTCTAAATCCATCCTGTTCCCGACGCTCTGTATTTTTGGGTTGGAGCTTCCCTCCCGATGACCCCAGTTGTGTGAGCCGATGGCGTTTGAGCTTGACTTTCGGGCTCACCTTATCAGTCCACCAAAATCTGTTTCCGAACAAATTTGAGGCGAGACATAAGCAGTGCGGTCGCTGAACCTTCACTCATATTAGATCTATTAAGATTAAAGAGGGAGATTAAATGATTAGATCGTTTAAAAGTTTGTTTGACTTTCGTTGCCGACACCGGACCGGGACACTGCGGTGCAGGGATTTCAGAGAGCCAAATGCATGTGCACAAGCAATGAAAAAGTGACTTTTGCATTATAGGTTCCCCTTTAAAATACTTAATGCTTCACGGAAACTACAACGAAAGACGAGATGAAGGTGGAAATGTCCGATTTCACATTAATAACAGAAACTACCTTCGTCATATGGAGGAGAAGTTTGTTTTGTAGGGAGAATAGTTCTTCGTACTCCTATTATTTTTCTTAGTGGGAGCTCTGTAACTAGGCATAATAGTTATAAAACCATCTCTAATCGTTCCGTCTGAATGGATCCTTTTATTTAGTCAGTGGCTAAGGTGCAGTCAGCTGGCCGCAAAATCATAACCCCCCACCTTTGCTTTTTCTTGTGCGATAATGCCCGGCTGGCTGCACCGTCCCTTTCAAAGACCGACGAGATCTCTCTGCGTCGGTGTTCTGACAACAAGCGCCTTGTTTAGTCTTGGCTTGAGAGGCTTAATGCTGCACCACCGCATTTTACTGTACTTTCACCTCAATTTCATCTTTTACCATAATTCGTTTAATTTTCAATTTGAGAGAACAAAGAACCACCATGATGACTGTTGCAGAGAACGAAGAGTCAATGTGAAAAAACAAAAAACAAAACAAAAAACACATTTTTTTTTCAGAAGGGCAAAAGTACAGGAAAGAAATAGAAAAATCTCAAAAGTGAAAGATCCGGATGAACCCGATTGATATTAGTCACCTCACAAACTTAAGTGGGAATTGAATTAAAAACCCGGGCATAGCGAGAGCCACCGGGCCTGTAAGTAAGTCGGCAGGAGGATTGTTTCCAATTTTAGAGCGCTAAAGCACACCCTTCCCCCAGGACGGAGAATTAAGCCATCACAGGAAATAAAATCCTCATAAAGAAAAAAATAATAAGCTAATGTCCCTATGACCATCTTTTCGGCAGGGTGTTATCCTTCGGCCCAGTTTGAATAAAAGTTATAAAACCTATAGGTTTTGCCTCATATTTCGGGGGGCGGGGGGGGTTGTCAATTTTTGAACTGCTGCAAAAAATATTTTTGTCGTCAAGTTTGTCACAGACGGCTTCAAAGTGGCACATTTCCACCCGTTTCATGTTGAAAGTCTCTGGCACTCGTTAGAACTCTCCGCCACAAGTATCAGAGGAAAAACTGGGTGCTTGATTTTCTTGGGATTTCCACATAAACCTCAAAATATTTTCAAACATGGTTTTGATCTCCTTTTTACATTTTTTTTTTTTTTTTTATGATTTATAATTTTTATTTTATTTTATTTTATTCATATTATATTACCCCTCTCTTCATTCTGGTTGCTGTGTGATCAGGGAGGGGGGAAAGAAAGGGCTGTCAATGCATTTCATTTCTAACTTGTGTAAGGTACCTCTTGAGCCTAATTAGGGCCCAAAATAGAGGAGAGCAAGACACGGCACGAAGGGAGAAGGGAGATAGGAACTCAAAAACTCAAAGAGAGAAGAGAGCATCACTTCTCATTGCCTTTGGCTTTATTATTTTATTTATTTATTTATTTATTTTTGAATTTCGGGGGCAACAGCGGGGTTCATTTGCAACACCCAGGGGATCCGTCAGTGGATTTGTTAAATCTCAGGAGGAGCAGCGGAGGGCTCTTGGTAGGAAAAGAGATGAGGAGGGTGGGGGTGGAAGGGGGGGGGGGAGCAGCGTGAGTGTCAGCTCTGTCGCTTTTGCCCTCCCGAAGAAAAACCTTCAATGATTAGAGGAAATGGAGGATTCAAATATTACGCTGCCTCCGCCGGCGGTAGGCTGTCGCTGGTAAGTATAGATCAATGCGGCGCGTAAAATGGGGCTTTTGGTATGATAGCGATGTGTGTTTTGTACACACACGCACACGCACACGCACTCACACACGCACACGCACACGCACACACGCACACACACACACACACACACGGACGCACACTTTTTTGTACTGGTATCAAAGTGAGGGCCGAGTAAATACTGCAGAGACCCATGTTTCTGGTGCACTTCTAAACCAAAAAATAGTCGATTCGTAGACTGGTCCTCACGAGTATAGTAAAACAAACACCATGTACCCCCCCACCTAGATACACACACACACACACACACACACACACACACACACACACACACACACACGATTCGTTACCTTGCCCCAAACAGCGGTCATGAGGCTGCAGCGACTCCTATTAGGTAGCACTACAGCAATAATCAATGCTCGCTGGTAATTGCGTTATTTGTTCCTGTTGTTTGTTTCATGACAAAGCTGTGAAGCACGCGGCTGAAAGGGAGAATGAAACATTCTGACAAAATTACCCCCCAAAAATGGAAAATCTCCAGGACGTCAGATTCAGCAGAGTTTTCGTTTTTTTTTTCAAATTTTCCTCCTCATGCATCCTGTTGTTGTTTAAAAATCTGCACTGCGCGAAATGCAGAATAATGTCACCCGAGATGGAAATAAGGACGTGCAATTCAGGAGAATTTAGATACACCCTGATGCACGGGAGGTTTTACTAAATATCGCTTTCTGTCTTTGACGTTAAGCGCTTTCAAACGAAAACTCGGCATGGAAAAAATCAAGGAGGAGTTTATTCTGCCAATTACGATTTCATATACGAGGAATTTGTCGTGTTGACAATTGGAAAAAATAAAGCTTAAAAATCGAAAAAATAAACAAGTATATAAAATACATAAATATACACAAATAGCCGAAAAATACAAAACAGAAGTGGTCAAATATTTAAAAATAAACAGAATATACAAGGCACTCAGCACGGCGAGTTTGTTCCACCAAGTACGCAACTATGCATATAGTATTAAGAAAAGCTGAACAGTGTGAAAAAAATATAGAAAGATTTATAGATGCTTGATTCATTCCTGGAGGTCAATTTCAGTGTCTCAGCAGCTCACATAAGAAAATAGTAAAAAAAAAACAAAAAAACATACAAAAGTAATATAAAAATAATATTTGAAAAGATGTGAAAATAGAATCTGACAGTTGACTGTACACAATAAAAACTATGGCACCATACACTAAACCTAATGATGATGATGACCGCATTTAACCCCAAAAAATATCAATAACAATTACCAAAAAAGAATAATACAAATGACCCAAAAACTAAATGGGAAAAATTGACATTTGTCATATACAACAACTAATGGAAGAGACCTTATAAACAGTGAACCAGAAACCTAGTGGGAAATTATGAAAAAAAGAAAAATCGATCCCCCGTGGCACACACACAGACATAACGTTCCCTAATCCGCCGCAGTCGAGCGGATTGGACTGGATGCAATATCTCACATCACGCAGCTTACGCTAAGACCCTCAGAATGACCACACACATGCAATGACACACTCCTCTCTCTCTCTCTCTCTCTCTCTCTCTCTCTCTCTCTCTCTCTCTCTCTCTCTCTCTCTCTCTCTGTTCACCGCTCCCACACCTCTTACTAGACCTCGGAACAGAGGAACATACACCTCTCGTTGTCGCCGCTGACCCCCATTCTGACCCGTATCAGCCATCTCCGCACTCCTCCGTCTTGTTCCCCCGGAAGAGACGCTGAGCCTGGTGCCAGAGGGACGTGGTGGTGGTGGTGGTGGGGGGGCAGTGATGGGCAAGGCTTGACAGGCGCCAGGAGTTCTGATGACTTTGAGGGAACTTGTCAGAACAGGCTGACACATAAAGAATAGATAAAAGCAGAAGAAAAGAGAACGGTGGAGGGAGGGGAACAGCTCCTGCAGTGCAACAAGGAAGAAGAAGCCTTATCACAGCACGCTGCTTCACATGACCTCATTGATCGGACGCCTTTGTCCAAAGCGACCGACTATAAGGACATTTCTGACGGACAACTCTCAGATTCACCTCCAAATTGTCTTTTATTAATTTATCACCGTTTGAGTTTGGGTTGCACTGCTCATCACGCCTCAGTCAGCGAAAGATGAAGGAGCGATGAGCTCATATCATATAGGCCGCCCCTATATGGGCGTGGAAGCATGTGGCACTATCGAGTTGTCTGACAAAACTAGCTCCGCATCATTTTGTCCTATGAAACAACTGTAAATCAGTCCCAGCTGAACCTCCTCTATGAACAAGTCGCACTATTAGAGTTAGGGAATTACATTTGTTTTTTGAAACTTGAATAGGAACATAACCAAAAAAGTAACAAGGCAATAGATCCAGGAGTCATCTGAGGAGATGGGTCTTCATTCTGCGAACAAAGATGGGAAGCGATTCAGCCCTTCTGGCGGGAGGGAACTCGTATTAAAAAAAGATTCTGGTTTCGGAGGCGGCTTGGCTCCTCTGACAAAAGCCCCAATCAGGAGTGTGATCGTGATGTTTCCTTCCGCAGTGTTTTCTGGGGATTGGCTCAGCCCTTGCAGTCCAGCGCTCCCACAGTTCTTCCATGAACCGTTGATGAGCTACGGGAGATTATCCCGTGTCGCCTGTTGCGGACGGGCCCCGTCCTAAAAAAATAAGTCGGGTTTATTCTAGTTCAGAGGTAATCATGATCAAGCCGCTATCAAGCGCAGCTTGTTTTGCGCGGCGCGAAAGGTACACAAACAAACATGATCTGGGTGCTAATCTCCCACTTATCGTCGAGGAATCAACTCCCCGAGACAATCTAGAGATAGCGTCTCGGTTTGCCTCCCGGTGCCTGTGGGACCGACTTTGTCTGAGCTTAAGGAATAAGCTTACAAACAATGGACGCCCTCCGCCACCGAGCGTTTCTTTTCCTATTCCAAATGGGATGGTTGTGATTTGAAGGAAATCCACAAACGACAGAAGTCTAGAACGGACCTTTCGGTGCTGATTTCTAAAGGCTTCATATCGATATGTACGTCGATATAATGACAAGGGGGGGGGGGGGTCTGAATGGATCAGGGCGATATCAGAGTATGGTTTTATGACAAAATATTCATTGTCCTGGGACCAGCGTGTTATCTAGTGTATTTAATCTCTGAATCGGAAAATCCTTATTCCACCAAGTTCATTTACATAAACAAGAAATTTGTCACGGTGAAGATTGGTGCGTTTCTCTGCAGCTATAAGCATAAAATAATCATAATAAATATAGCTGCAGGCAGCAATACACGGGGCCCAGTTTAGTCGTGTTTGATGCGTATTACAGTTCTCCAGATTCTGTGCAATTTTCCGTTTTTTACGACCACTACAGACGAACCCTAACCCTAACGCCAATGTTGTCAAATTATCAGTGAGTTTGTAAAGGGTGATCAGTGTTTCCTGATACAAATGTAGGTCAGTGCGAATCAAACTTGGATGACAACCCTATCGTTAACGTTAACTAACGTTTTGGTTCAACGTTCCGGTTCTAACGAGACCACCCGTTCCAACCATGTCTATAACTTCTGTGATTGTCAGGTTTGGGATTCTTTTAGGCGGAAAAATGCCAAGGAGATGAACCCAAAAAAAAAAAAAAAGAGCCGAGCAATGGATCCAGAAAGCAACACCGTCGCTATCATACACATAGTTGTGTTTGTTTGCGAATCACATTTTGAAGATTTTTCCATAAGCAGGCATTAAACGAGGGATTAAACTCTAGGGATTAAGCCTTATTCTCATTTGACTTGTCGTACAGGACAATATTGTATTTGTCCTGCCATAAAAGTTGTTTTTATCACGTGTAATGTGACATAATCAGTGATTTTTGCAACAAAAGGTCAGTTATGTGTAGCTCATAGCGGCCCTCATCCTGTTTATAATTTGTAAAATAGAGTGCATTTGGAAATTGGGACAATAAATGACAAGACATGTCAGATGATTCTTTTATTAATCGACTGTCCGAAAAATCTGGACAAACAGTTGTTGGCACAAAACTTGAATTATCAGGTGTCTTTCGATCTGCGGGGTGCCTTTTCGTATATGTATTTGCTACCGGATTGTTCGCAGTATTCACTGACTCTGTGTTGTTGTTGTGTTGCCAATAACATCTATCTGTAGTCCAGTGATTTCAAATGTCGGTTGACTTTGACTGAATTAATGATAAGTATTACAGAAATGACTAAAGACAGATTCAGTGTTGTTGTAGTTAGGCGCAGAAGTACTTGGTGAGTCATACTCATGTAGCCCAATTTAGTTTCTTGCATGTGAATCAAAAACTGCATACCACGATCCCCGCTTGATACAAGTATTACCAGAAATAGTTAATAAACGTGCATCATTATTATTTAACAGATTTCTTAATTGCTCAATCAGTTGGCATAGCTTAATTATATAACGCAGAGTCATAGTGATCGACACCAATGTAGCCAGTAAAGGGCTCAGCATAGATTATTTGGAATGTTTTATTAAACATAGTTTGTCTTGTTGGAAATTCTGTTACTGCAATATAATCTCTTCCTGCAACATTACAATTTATTCGACCAGACTTTTTCATATCCTGATAAAGGTTATTTCCTTTAATCAAAACGTCATCTCCATAATTTTGTGTCCATGTGCAAACATTCTGGATCTTGTTTTTAAGAACTGCTGTTAAATCGATAGCTGCACACTGGTTCTTCCTGGAGTCTCCAAACTGTAATTCATCCTGATGAAATGAGGCTCTTAACAGCTATGGCAAATTAAGACTTATGCAGGTACTCCTCACTGAACGACCCACCTGTTTAATGACCGTTCAGACTTGGGACAAGCTCTCTGACCAGTCTGTATTGCGCGCTGCGTACAATACAGCTGCGTGCGCGGCGTCTCGGCGCCAAGCATCTCATCGTGCATCACTGTTCTCGGTCTCAGTCTCGTTCCCGCAGTCTGTCGGTTATTCCCTACACGAGCGTTGGCAATAGCCACGCCCTCTTACCATGAAACAACATGGGTCCTCGCTGGTCGACCAATTCACTTAACGACCTGGTCCTAGGAACAGATCTCGGTCATTAAGTAAGGAGTACCTGTTTTAAAAGTTTCTCCTCAACATTTATTTTATGCCTAGATATAATTTCAATACCTGTTTTTTGTTTTTTTTTGTCCCCGATATTTTTTTCAATTTATGTTTTATTTATTTTTTTCCACAGTATTTTTCTTTTGGAATATTGTGACTGACTTCGCGGGCTGATTTTTGAACAATCTCTTCGTCTGTCGACTATTTTTCGGCATCTGGTAAAAATAATAAAGACAAGCTTTGTAATTACTTTACATAACAATAATAATAAAAACATGTTATTTCACAAACATAATAAATAAATAAATAAATGTTAGTTTTAATTAATACTTCATTGTCTTTTCTATGTTAACAATGTACAATTGGAAAATTCAATTAAATAGATTTCTTGTCTATATTGTAATGCAGACAAAATTAATGGAACTTTTACAATAATTTGTCATATAAATTGTTATGGAAAAATGTGTCGATATTTAACACCTTCTGCCTTTTCATTTAAATCTACTACGTTTAGCTGTGGGAGAATGTATATACGTGAAGTTTCTTTAAAACAACCGTCGATGACTTGACAGCAAATTTTGACATTGTTATAACTCACCTTGCTGTGTGTGGAAGTACATGCAGAGTCTCAGTGAGGGCATGTGACGTTTGACCTTGCGTGCGTCGATTTTGACGTAGTTGAGAGTGACAGAGTCTACAACGTAGACGAATGTACATTCTGACCCCTAACCTGCACATTTCTAGTACATAGTATGATAAAGTCAGAAAGTCTCTTACTGTATATCTCATCTTGCTCCATTCGCTTTTGAACGTTGGCACGTCGATAACGCACGGCCACCTGGATACTTGGGGTCAAATTTTGACGGTTTTTCACAAATTTCTGCTTTGTATCTAGGTCAATTTGGATGAAACTTGAACCGCAAGATGTTTGCGACGTACCGGTTCAAACGAGATATAAACTGTATTCGTAAACTGTATACTGCCGTTGTTCCAGATAGTTTTAGCCCGAAAGATTTTTGAGGAAAAAAATATTATATTTTTAGGGGTCCAGCCTGCGGGGCTAAAAATTGAATAAAAAGTAAATTCAAAAATGCTAAATATATGCAGCCAAAAATTACAAGACAGAAATCTAATATATATATATATATATATATATATATATATATATATATATATATATATATATATATATATATATATATATACACACAGAATATACAAAATCCGATTCTATGCACAGGATAAATTATTGCTGTGGGTATATAGGGTGTACATTAAAATTATTTCTACTTACTTACTAAGTTTTACATTGACATAACAGATTCTTAATGATAAAATAGCATCAATATTGCAATATAACAACGCTTTTTCTCTAGCATCCTGTGGCACACTTTGTTAGCTGCTTCTGTCCTTCTCCTGCTAGTCCTCCTTCATTTTCAAACAGACAAAGCAAATTATTTTTCATTTTGAACTGCATCAGGCCGTTTAGGAGTAGTCGCAGTGGTTCTTGTGTCCAGAATGAGATCAGACGTCTCCGCCGCCTTTTCACCAGGTCGCTCATGTCATCTATTCCTGCTGACCAAAACCATTGTGTCTCAAACACGGGTTATTTGTTGAGACCGAGCTCAACTATGGCACCGGTGTGGGAAAATTATATCTGCAATACAAATATCCTGTGCGTATGAAAAACTGGCACAATAATCGATTTTGTTCATAACTGTTATTTCAAATTAAAAAAAGGAATTTCTAATTTATTTTATTTTACACTCTTGCTCTGCATTTGACATTTATTTTTCTAATTACATTTACTTTTTGTGAAATTTTGCTTTGCTCATTTCCTTCAGATGTCCTTAGAACTGTCCCCCTCCCTCCATTGCAAACACCCAACGTGCATCTGTGTTCGAAAAGTGTCCAGTATACAGTACAGTGAGTGACTTAACGAATAGTTAAGTAACTGAATTAATTATACTCTGCATGGGCTGATCTGCTTAAAATCGCATGAATTAGCATCGATTGCTTCCTCCGCAGTCAGAACGATATTACTATAATTATAGTATCGTCTACTCCTATATAAGCAACATTTTTTGGGGGTGAGTTATGCCTCTTGGTTTTGCTTGGTCTGCAAAAACGCCTAAATGAAAGGATGGTTGTGTTTAGCGACGGAGCCTCCCCAGCAGAAGGGTTTTGGGTGATATTTAGACCCCTCTTAGCGACTCCTCTTGGGATACGAGCTTCCCATGGCCGGCGAGTGTCTCTTCCTCTTCTTTTGTCGAATTCTGAGTGGAGTTTTTCGGCTTTGACTCGAGATGTCTTTCATGGGAAGTTACTGGATTTTCTTTTATGTTTTGTAAGGATGCTTGATGCTTCTTTTTCTTTTTCTTTTTTTGTCACATGTCAACTTAGCTCAAAGTGTTCTGTTAACTCGTAATACTACTGGAATCAAATAATGGTCATTAATATTTTGAGCTTGTGAAATGGTTTGTGAATGGTAGAAATATTTTGTGCACGTGCGAAACAGTTTTGTTCCCACAGACATCACTTGCACCTGTGTGTAGAGTATTTGTAGCTGTAGAAATATTTTGTGTATGTGCAATTCATTTTGTGCAGGAATATTTCCAACCGCGGGGTTTCACAAAGTCTGAGAGACTGACACACACATTTCCTACCTGTGTATTTGACACTGAAGTTACAAGCTACAAACGACCAGCTATACGCACATTATTTTCACCCTGTTTGGACGCCTGAGGTGACGAGCCAATCAGCACATTGCCCACTGACGAGCCAATCAGCACATTGCCCACTGACGAGACAATCAGCACATTGCTCACTGACAAGCCAGTCAGCGCACTGTTCTGGTTTCTTCGAAGAGACGCGCTGCAGTCAAGGAGCCTGACGCCAACTCTTCCGGGGACACAGGTAATGATTTGCGCCTCCGTGTTGACGGCAGCACGTCTCGTCGAGGTAACCAGGAGACAGTGTTCCGTATAATACCGCTCACCAAAAATAAGACTTGCGCGAGTGCCTGTGTCAGCTACAAGTCGTGTATCAATCATTATCAAGCGGTTCGAACAGCTTCAGTTTGGGGTGGGGGGGAGTAAATGAAACTGAACTGAATCAAACATATGGTCTCGTCAGTGTCTCGCAACTTTTCCTGACAATTTGGATCTGGAGTAAATAAAATGGGCTCCCGGGGAGCGCACACTCCTCGCGCACTGAAAAGCAGGTTTAAAAGAAAAATAAACCCCCTTCTAAGGGTTTAGCTAAAATGACAGTCCTTCATTACAGTAGCACGTCGATGAGATTCCTCTGGTAAAAAAAGCAAACAAGGGAACAAACCGAGATGAAAGGCTGCACGTCTCCTTGAATACGTTTGAAATGCCTTGAACTGTCAGACGATGCCGGTAAAAGTCCACTGTTTTATGAAACTATATTTCATGGCGGCATCTTAAAATCTAATCGGCTCGTAAATTTTAGAGGTTGTGATTGAAAGCGCTCTCCAGACAAGGCTCTCGCCACTTTCAGGGATGAGGTGAAAGGTGTCGCGGTCCTTATTGCTTACAATCTAACAGGAAAAATGGAGGACACTTGTCCTTGACACTTCTAGAATAAGCACCTTTGGCGAAAACAAAAATCAATTTCCACTGTATTTATTTGTTTGCTACACTGCACTGCAGCTTTCAGGCGTTCAGTGGAATTCAGGTTCTCTTCTTCTTTGGCACCCGATAACAAGAGGGCAGTGAGGACTTTTGACCCTGAAGTGTCGATATGAGGCGCCGACCTTGTGGGAGTGCGTACATTTCCTCGCCTCGCGGTCATTTGTAATCGTCCTTTAGAACTGTATTGATAAAGAACTTAACAAATTCATCATTAAGATGATGGTTCGCGGCTGGACGGAGAGGATGCCAAACCAATAAGCGAGAGACATTTCTTGGACAGCAGAAGGGGTTGCCACCTGCGAAATGCCTCTTTGTGAGCCAATGTCATTTTTTATTCTTCCAGGGTTTTTCCCCCGGTGTCCTGTGCGTGTGTTTGCGGTACGTTGGAGGTTATGGTGTTGTCTGTTCCCTTACTTCTTCTCGTCGCAGCTACGGCTTTGCAGCGTTGCACCAAGGAAAGGCCTCCAGATGCTACCGTGCCTCCACTGGGGCTCCGTTTGCCCTTGTTGAAGTGGAAACTCTTAAGGCAAAGTCATATATGGCAAATAAATAAATAAAAAGCATCACATTGGTCTCTAAAGATTAAAACCTAGTCTTTCAAAAGTGTCACGGCTGGATAAACCCCAACAATGATGTCATTGAACCTCCTGTCCATCGGTGTCAATGGAAAATGAGGTATCTAGTGTTGGAAGTTTCCTAACTGAGGTCAAATGAGACCATCAATGGAATGACCGATTCTGAGTGGGTGATAATGCTGCTGCAGAAAAGCTGTGCATTATAAATACCAGGATTTAAAGATCAGTACTGCTTGAAAAAATCGACTACAAACAAAAAATAACATAAAACATAAAAATGCTTGTGGAACGCCTGAAGAAAGAATGAAATATTTTGTTGGATCTGAACGAGCACACGGATAGCTACAGGCACCGACATATGCATTTGTATGAGAATGGCGGTAAATGTAGAGAGCAGCTCCAACCCAACGGACCTCCCAACGTGCCAAGTCATGTAATTCACTAAAAGTTCGTAATCATCTTTATTTTACCATTTGCCTTCCTTTAATTAAAATAGTCCCCCGGTGGTATTGGTGTCTCTCCAAGTTTTTCCATCGCATTTGAGGATAAAAAAAACAAACTTGATAAGCGCTTGTTTGGCCGATGCCAAAGCGCCTGTGCGATGAAAAGCGTTTTCACTGTTGTTGATTCAGGGCGTCCTGCGCGAGGCTGGCATTGTAAACGCTCATTACATGCTAATGTATTCCTTCCTTAACCCGAGGGAATCTTCCGGCAAGGTGTCCTCCCCCCAAAAAATATTCCCACTTGCTCTATTTGGCGTACAATGAGAATTGTTCTGTAGTCTTTGTAATAGGGCTCTTGCATCAAGTCAGAGGAGCGTGCTGACACTCTCGATCTGTGGAAATCTGGAGAAAACATGGCTGGTAATGATGAATTTAAATGCAAATGGCAACTCGAGGGGGGAAACAAATTACACCCATCACTTGGCTAAATTGATCCAAATTGAAGACGAGTTTCCCAAACCTGAGCATATTGCACCACTGGTTTAAAAATCTAAAATGTGTAAAACAAGGTAATAGCTCATTTTTCCTCCAGTTATCAGGGTGTGGAGAAATGGAAAAGGTGGCACTGCCTCCGATGTGCGCTCGCACACTACACATACAAATTCTAAATCATCCCTCGGTTCCTCCCCCAAGTGCAATGTCCACTTTCCGACGCACTGGTGCTGGGAACTTGATCCATTGAAACATTTATTTATAATATTTTACATTAGCGTGGCCAGAGATGGATGCTGAATATCAATGCGAAGAGCGTTTTCGACGTGAAGAGCTGTCGCGGACGCCGTTTCCCGCTCTCCACCGAGGACGGGGTCCTCCACACAGAGCACTGTAATCGTGGAGTCATGGCTGCTGCTAAACGGCACACTCTTTCTTCTCTCGTCCACGCTCTCTTCTCCTCTCCCCGAGCGGAGAATGCGGCGGGGATTGGACAAGTAACTCCCCGTTTGCCTGATAGATTCACTGTGTGACACGCTGTTGACCTTTTCCCCCACATCCCCATTCGGACGGCCGCCCATTTATTTCTCCACACCTCCAGCACTAAATGTGCTCTTCATTGAGGAGAGCTAACATGGGAAGGGGTATTGTCTCCTCTTCCCCCATTAAGCTGCAGAGGATAAAAGAACACTCTCCTTCTCCTCGCCTGTCCCTCCTTCACCCCCACCCCCATCACCCCCACCACCACCATCTCCATGTTAGGGGGAATGCGGGGAGACTTTGAGATCAGCGGCGACGCCGGGTGCAGAATACTGAGCAGTGCTGGCAGGTGGGGGCGGGTGGGGTTGGTGGTGGTTAAGTACTCATGCCCAGACTATTTAGCATACCTAATTGACCTCTATTTCAAAAACCCTTGTACTGTGACTACCGCCACACCCTTCCCCCAAATCATCATGACTCATCCTCCGTCATATTATAGTTTTCTGATTTCCAGATGTTTTGCCGATGCGCCTTTTTCAATCCACCGTCTTTTTACCGTCCTTAGCCCCTCCCACCCACCATCCTCTCTTTTTAGTCACAGTGGAGAATGAAGTCGGCTCCTTAGCCTAGATTGGAGAGGCGGTGTCACTGAATTCACGTCACACGGGTTCCAAAGGGAAACAACAGCGAGAATGATGACGAGATGTACCGACCTACAGCAATTAATTCATTATTTCTAAGCAACGACCGGTGTTTAGCCGCCTTAGACACCGTCGCAATACGACGCACTTTCCTGCAAAGTATTCTCTAATACAGTATATTCAAAATAAAGTAGAGTCGAGCGAGAGACTCCCATTGTTGTTGTCTTTCGGCCGTAATGTGGATGTTCATATTGCCGTGTTTGGTGAAACAAAGCGATGCACAGTTTCAGCTGTTCCCAACGCTCCCGGAGGCTTCTATAAATATGCAGTGATTAACCGCTCACCTCGCTCTGATGGGATTACTAAACTGAAAATATCGCAACGCGCCGCGTTTAAAAGCGACAGAGGGAAGAAGAAGAAGACCATGAGGTGAGGAACAAGTTGACTGGGATGTTTGCCTCCCATACTATTTCACAAATGTAATGCATGAAGTTCTCTTGCAGCGTGCGCTCCCATTCTACTGTGAAATAAACAGGCTGCTTTTTCCACCCACAGGGGCTAAATTAGTGTTCTTTGAATATTATTAAAAAATGGACAAGGGGGCCTTTGCATAATATCATTTTAGACCGGAATGCTTGAATAATATTGCTATTTTAGGTAACTGTAGAAACAGTAATAAGCTCTGGTAGGAGTAGATTATTTGTCAACGTGCTAAATGTGGGAATTAGTACACAATAATCACACGGCGCGTTCCTCACCCACATGCTTTGGAATATCAAATTCACATTCCGGGAAGTCTGTGAAGTGAATACACTGTTCTGTCTCTGAAGAAACAGAGACTCTAACATCAGGGATGTGAAACTGCTGTTTTGTCAGACCCAGTGGGTTAGTTTAGTGGGCCGCTCTGGATGAATGGGTTCCTAATGGCAGTGAGACAATAAAGGGGCCAGGCCAGCATTGTGTATTCTTCCACTTGATCTACCACTCCAAGTAATCCCCAACCCACTTCCCCCACAGCCCTGCGTCTTCTGCATCAGGGTTTAACGAGCCCTGTTCCCATTCCCTATTTATTTATAGGGAAATTGGCGGTCGTCTCCTTGAGTCCTATTCTTAGTTGTTGACACGATGCTGTTTAGTCTTGATAAACTGTCGAGCGGGGAGGCCTTTAGGACAAAGGAAATGGAGTGGAGTGGGAGCCATCACGTATCGCGTACGTGACCAAGTGGCTACCGGGCGTCTGAGCCTGCAAACGATGTGCCGATTGTCCCAGATTTATACGCTGTCGCCGGTTCAATATTTAGCTACACCAAGAGGGACTTTGTCAAGATAACTTGTCAAGATGACTGGAGACAGGCCAGGCCTCGGCTCCGCGGGCCATCAAAGCCATGAATCTCTCCAGTATGAGCCATGTAATCACTGGCGACCTGCCGCCGATGAGATGAGCAGCTAAGAAACTGTTTGATGGACCCCAGGGCTGTAAATCTGTCACCATGCACCGTGTTCAGGTACCGCAAAGATGGGAGGAGAGGGGATTTCACAGCTGGTCGCCGACACCAAACGCTGGCCGTGAGAGTGGTTAGACATCTCTCGCCGGTGTCGTTGTTTATCACTCCAGCCCGTACTTAGCATGTGCATTACAGACTAATTTAAACTCCCCGAGGATCACCGTAAAGAAGAGGTTTGAAGATCGCTGTGACATCAGGCTCTTATGAGTACGAAAGGCTTCGGGAGAGGCATGTGAAGGTACGCAAGGCTCGAGAGTGAAGGCTTAGAGAAATCAGAAGTCAGATCGTGTTGCTCACGTTGTGAAATTAATTTCCTTAAAACAAAAAAAAAAAAAAGAGTTGGTGATTATTGCAGCGATTAGATCACAAAAGCTGGCCAAGGAGAAGTGCAATGAATCCTGGCACTTGCATCAATGCGGCAAAATTTGCACTTGTTTTGCATCCTTCTATTTGATTAGCTGCCACTTTATTGTTCCTGTGGGGGAATGATTTCAGCAGCAAAGCAGATCTACACGGAGGTAGACGCGCCTGTATGGCTGGGGAAAAGGCTGCTGCCAGATGAATACTGGAAAGCAAAGAGTAGCAGATGAAAGGCGTTGAACAGGATTCCAGCACTTAGTATTGTGTTGTCGTGCCATAACTACCAACTGAGGAGGGTGGTGTGTACAATGCAGGTCACAGACTGAACATAATGCACAATGTATCATACACATGTCTCATGTTAAAAGTGAAAACAATTAATAATAACTGTACAGTGAGGCTGCAGTACTGCCAATTGCACCTTAATAACTATATTGTAAGAACAGCTTGTGTCAATGGGGTTGTGGTGTCTAATTAGTCCTCTAAATAACAGCAGAGGATAAGTGCACACATCACAAACTTTAAAAGTTATTGATCTGCATTTGCACCTCACATAATATTCACAACCCAACCTGAAAAACATCTTTAATCTTCTTCTTTTAAAACAGGGACAACATATCCCTTTTTCAAACAGCACAAAGTAATCTATATGTGAGCTCAAATAATTCCTGTCGAAATGAGACAGTGTAGAGTTGTTTTCTTATTTATTAAATTTTATAGTTAAAGTTTCAACCTAAAACCCAAATATTTTGTACCTCTGGATCGATCTTTGTCTTCATTTAGATGAACGATTTTTGCTGTTTTGTTGGCTTAATCTGTCTGATTTTCCCCTGTGTCCCCCCGAGTCCGTTGCTCATTAGTAAAAATCCACTGTACAATTTGCACCCGGATCACAGTGTTCGACTCGATGAGCCGCGCGGTTCGATACAATCGCAGTCCCCCGCGCCATCCTGGAGCACTTGATTAATAGAGAAATGTCAGCGCCACATCCCAGGTGCTCAGAAGGGCATTCGATTTTGGACATTGAAATTCAAGTTGTCTCAGCTGCTGTTCTGCATGAACAGGTTGATGCTTTGTTCCAGCCGAGTGGCGGCCCGCGAGATCGCCCCAAGTTCTGCCCTGCCTCTCACAACAGAATCCTGTATAGAGTGTCTCCTTGGAGTGTAAATTAGGCTCTTTGAGGCAATGTCTGGAGTAGTAAACCCGGCAGTGACTGGTCCACATGTCGTTTGAAGTCCTCCAGATATAATTACAGCCCTGTAGCAACTGTCGTGGAGCGCCGTGCACAAGGTGTCAGCCTTGGTAGTAATCAATTCACGCTACTGTCTTTTTCCGTCTGAATTTCCTTCGGCACGCTCTTGCACACACGCAAACACTTAATCAATGTGCGCTGTTTGCTTGCAAATAACTTTCAGGCGCCGTAGCAGGTCCAGACATTGTAGCTGGTGAAACGTGTCAATCGCTTTCTGGATTCTCTGGGTGTTGAATTGTGCTTTTTCAGCAGTACCCAACCATGGTTAGAACCCTAGCCGCCTCTTTCCTTCTTTTCCAGGGCCCAGTGCAAACATTTAACCAATACAAGTGAAACCTGCTGGGGGAGAGCCGGTAGCGCACTGTGAGATGAGAATCCACACCAAAAGCTGTGGACATGACAGCAAAATAAACAGTGTGCCAGGAGGGTACCCATCAATCAAGACGCTGCCGTGAATGAGAACGCTCAAGTGTCACGCTGCCGAATGGGAACTGACAAGTGTGTGCATGGGGGAGGGGTTCGTTGGAGGCATAGGGGGTCGGTTACACCCTGCACTGCTTTATGCTAAGGTGCAACCCGCCTGTCCCTGTCAACAATCATCGCGTCTTCATGGATGTGAGAGATGAGAAGTTGCCCCCGCAGCAAGAAAGATGCTGGAAGAAAACAACAGTCAAATAGTTCTCGGCCCAGATGTAAAGGGGTGTGGTGTACGTATGGGTCATGGTGGCTCAGCGTAAGCACGGTTGCCTCACATCAAGAAGGTTCCGGGACTGAAAAAAGAAATGCATGTGAGGGTTAGACACCCCTACCGATGCCCCTGAGCAGGGCATCGGTCAAGGTAAAGATCGGGAGTTGGTCCCCGGGCACCGCTATGTGGCAGGATGTGTCCAATGCACAACACTAATTCCCCTCCCTGTGGTACTGAGACACGGTGCATGTTGACAGCCCAGGGGGACCATCAAACCGTGTCTTACCCGACCCGGCCATCTGAGAGGGTGAGATCCGAAACTTTGAAGATCGTTTATCTTCTTGAGGCCACGTTTCCAATCGAAGACGGGGCAGACACATGCAATCCATTTCAAGGGGTTACGATCATTAGGTTTCATCCTCAGCGGGGAACACACCAACACCTTTGCTCTCTCTTCACTGTGTGTTGTCCAGAATATGAACTGAAGACAAAGGCTGCACAGAAACAGTGGACGGTCGGCCTTTAGATACAATGAGGACCGGGCTCATTCTTTTCTCCCTCATATCTTAAGAGCAACCTTTGTTCACGAACACCCTTCACATCCAAACATAGCATACCCTTCCCTTCGTGCTTTTTCTCCCCTCAAGCTCAACGACAGAATTTCTTAATTTTGTTGTCTCTTTCTCTCTCGCTCGCTCGCTCTCTCCCTCTTCTGTGCCTGCTGCCACATTTGAATTTTCATAGACAAATGTGCCTGTACGCGTACCACTGGAACTGCATGCCGACCGCCCACTGATAACCCTGTCAAACACTCCTGCAAAGCCGGCCGCCAGCGCTCCCAGGGGCTCTGCTCCTCTGCTAATGGAGACCAACTCCTGCTGCGCCAGAGGAAGGTGTGTCAAAACAGCCATTATCTGCTTATGAGACAACAACGAAGGAGCACGCAACCCCTCCAACAAAAAAAAAACAAAACGTTTTTTTTTTTTTTTTTTTTCTTCCTTTCTGAAGAAACCGTAATTTGCGTATGTGGGGGTACGCCGTGAGAAAGTGAGCAGTGTCATAAGTCAGGAATACCTAAATTATCCCCAGCCTGAGTTTGAGTAATTCTGAATGAAAAAGCCTAATTGGGATTGGGATGTGTACATTACAATTGTAGTAACAGAACATAGAGATGGAGAATATGATTCAAGTGTAACGAAATTGTAGCGTAACGGCAAAACCTAATGGAAGATTTCATATTCTAATATGTGTTGATAGCCCTCTCCACCCCTTAAGGTAAATGTTAGTCCAACTCCACAAGAGGTAAAAATTTATAAATAAGCGCAGGGTCTCCCGTAGCTGCAGCTGCAGCGTTGAGTGTTGAGGGCAAGATAAAAGCGCGGAAAAGATCAAAGTTGAAATCCCCTCAAAAAGCGTGTGTCTTTGCTGGGTTTAATTGGAAACCGCTAATGCAAGTGCTGGATGTTCAGTCTTTTAGGAAAAAAAAAGCTGCTTTGTGTTCCTGTGATGTGGTGCAAAGAAGCAAATGTGTGCATGTACAAACCCACACCCCTTTTAGAACCATAGTTGCCCGAGTCAGCTGAGGTTAACAAGCTCTAAATTCAGATGCTGATCAGCGTTGGTTCATAGTGAGACTGAATGGAGAATGGCAGCAATGTCCCAAAGAGTAGCATCAGGTGACTGGGGTGGCCACGGCAGGCTCCTATCATTATGTAGCGCTGCATACGGGGTCTTTATCCTCCTGTAAAATGGGAACATCATGAGGGAACACAGTCTGCACCCTGTAAGGTCCACCTGGTCTCGTGAAATGAACTCATAGTCCTTCGCCGCTACATGTCCGTTAGAGGTGTGCAGAGACATCATTGTCTGTATCTGTATCTGTTCAACCAACAAAATGATCTGTCTCTGTATCTGTACTCAAATAGAAGACCGGAAGTGGGAGTGGTTTATACGGCAAGTTTTACGAACTGTCTGAGCCCCACCACCACCCCCCTGTAACTGGGGGACATCTTGTCAGCACTCTCCTGCTGAGGAGGTTAGGGCCAAGGTTAGGTTTGTCTCTCTCTCTCGCTCTCTCTCTCTTCCTCCCTCCGTCTCTCTCTACACCTTCACCACTTAGTGGAGATATTGCCCACAAAATAGGCAGCGGAGTCATCTGCCAGCGGAGGGATTTTTTGACACATTTGTACAGACGTTCAGTTCAGCCGTGCGCTATCGCCGGCAAAAATGACAGATCTCTCTCTCTCTCGCTCTGTTTGTCTGTCTCTCTCTCTCTCTATCACACTCTAACACCGCCCCTCCATGAAACTCGTTCACTCACACACACACACACACACACACACACACACACACACACACACGTCCTTCTGCACTCATTCCGAGTCGACGGATAGCGGTCCTGCTTTCTGACTCACAGACTTGTCAATCATGGCTTTTTTTTTTTCTTCTGAATAATAACGAGCAACTTTGGGTTGAAAGAAATCTTCTCCATGCCAGAAAACTCTTTCCATTGTGTTATTTATGCTTTCCCGAATAACGTAGTGACGTGGATTCAGGTACGTCCCTTACCATGCGGAGCAATACTTGGACCCCACGGCTCCCATGAGATGGCTACCCACACCATTATGGATCCGCCACCATGGTTAACAGCTGGCAACAGGTGTTGTGGGTTGAAGGCATCCTTTGGTTTTCTCGAGGTGAAAGATTAATAATAATACCATATTGCTTTTTTTTTTGCTCAGTGGGGTCCAGGTCTTGTGCTCCTTACTCAAGGTTTTGCTGCTGCCTTGAATTTCATATTTTGAAGGTCACAACATGGTAGTAGTTTCTTTTGAGACTTGGGGTCACAGAGGTGCGGATTCAGTTTTGTGGTATTTTTTTGGCCTTGCACTTTTGTGGCATTAATCCACTATGCCGCGGATAAGTGTCCCTGTCATGTCATTTTTGAGGCTGCTCCCCTTGACACATTAAATAATTCAGCATTTTTTATGACTGATTAACCTGTCATTGCACTGACTATTTGGTCTCTTTGGAACTCTGTCAGTCGGCTCATGTCTGTTTCAAAGCTTGCATATCAAAGTGACAATTGTGAGGCTTCTTTTATTGCCAAAACTAACGGTAATTGGCAATCAACCTCATATCTGTGGTTAGAATATTAAGAAATAAAACAAAACTTTCTTTGCATTGCCCAACTGAATGAATGAATTTGAGTCTCCAAGCATAGCCTCTACCTCAGCGGATGTCCTTGAACATGACATTGTTAGCACAAATCATGGAGGCTGCTCAATGCGGGCTGACAAGTCTAAAAGGTTCTTTCATGTCTCATGTCTTTTAGCAATGGACCAAAGCATGTACGTACATCACCATAGTCTTTAAAAATGTACGACGTCTCAGGTCTTATTATGTTCTATGACGCAATGAAGAACACCAGTGCAACGAACCCTTCCACACTCCTCAGGTCGTTAGTCTGATTTGTTTCCTATGCTGTGTCTTCCAAATATCAGGATACTAGGCTCTATAGGTCTTTGCCCAAATCCCAAATAATTTCACCCTCCACATGGCAATGCATTCCACGCATCTTGGTTTACAGATTCTGCTCTGATCTACCCTTTGAGAGACCTGGGCCCCGCTTAGCTACTCCCCGAACATGGCCCCCTTAAACCAAACGCTGCTGGTATTATTTATTTTGTTGTGAAGAAGTGCACAGCCATCCGGGGATGTGCTTTCAACACTCATCTCAAACTGGACCTCCTCATCGCCCCGTAATCATCCTTGAACAGACCTCCACCCCCTGCACCTTCTTGTATCAAACACCCCATTTCAAAACAATCTAAGCAACGGGAAAATGGGAAAGTCAGGATGTCTCCCATGCGATCACAAGCAGAAATCGAAACGGCATCCATTCGGTGCCAATATTACACCAGGTAATGTGCTATTATGAGGAACGGCCCTCAAGGTATTCACGGCACTTATTGAGCCAAGGACAAACACTTACCTCCTCCAGTCAGCGCCATCAGTCTTTCTTAACAAAGTATATTACACCGATTGAACAATCCATCATCGCGTCGCAACTCTGTTTTCATAAGCAGACCAATATGCACCTTTCACCATAAGGGGAGGTGCTGGCCACAATTAAGACGATTACTTTGATGGTAAAATTGTGTACAAATCAATAGAGATGTACTTGTCATTAAAAAATAAAAATAAAGAAATCTGTCATTGTTGAGAGTCAGGTTGGGACTGTCACTCGATAGCTGTCCATGCTTCAGTTACACTGGGCTTCAGAGAAGCTGTTGTGTTGTGTGGTGGTGTGTGTTATGCAGACATTTTCTAACCTAATTAATGTCATTGTTGACAACCCAGTTCAGCGGGAAGACGAGACTATTTATTTCCAAGGTGGTAGGGAGATGAAGAAGTCAGAAATGGAAAGTGATGCACATCTCTTCACTCAGCACAGCAACACCATCTAGTGACCTGCAGTCTCTACCCTGGGCCAGAAATTGAGTTATTTTAAACTAAAAGTCGGCAGAAAGTGTGTGTGGGTGTGGGTGTGTGTGTGTGTGTGTGTGTTCTTTTTTTATTATTAGTATTTTATTTTGGGTATATATTTTTTAATTATTATAGAATTTATCAGCATTTAAGTATTGGTCACAACATAATAGTGCCACTGTTTCTACATACTACAGGTACTCTTCACTTAATAACCTACCTGTTTAACGATTGTTCGGACTTACCACCGGCTCTCTGACCAGTCTGTATTGTGTTCTGTGAACAATACTGTCTCATCATGCATCACCCTTTATTCACTACATACACTATATACACTGTGTACTATATACACTATATATATTATATATAAGTGAGGAGTGCCTGTATATAAGCTTGTCCATTCATTAACCAAATCGTCAAAGGCAACATCAAGTACATCTCACCATAATTCTGTGTACAAGAAAGCAATATAAGGAATTACTGTATGTCATTATAGTAGTTGGTTTTGTATTTAATTTACTCTGTTTTTGAAAGTTCTAACTTCTTTCCACATGGTCAATTTCCAGCTCTGTTCTATATTCAGTGACAGGTTATTCAAGTCAAATGAAAGTTAAAATTTGCAGAAAATACACCTAGTTTGGGACTTGCTTGACGTCTTAAATAAGCAAAACTCAAGCTGTTGTCATGGTTTTCAATTGTGTGCTACCAAAGCCGTCGATGTAAATACACCGTCCCTCGTGACCTGTAACGCTTTATATGATATCACAGTCACTTCCATGCGTTCACTTATCGAAAAATCTTTTTTTTTTTAAATTTGAACTTTCTATCAATTTCATTGATAAAATATCGAATTAAAAGTGGAAAAGCCTCCGTTTCTGTGTATGTGTGGGGCTGTATTTATATGTCTGTGTCTTAATTTTCCCAACGCTCGCATTCAGCTCCTCCAACTTGGGCTGCGAAAGATCGAATTGCCATGCCCAGAGCAAAATCGGAGTTGGATTATTGCCCCCTTTTTCCCCCCTAATACAAACACAATAAAACAAAACCGCATTATGTTCAGGGCATAATATACGTTCTTTTCACCAAGTGTTATTTCCCACCTTCCACTCTGCATTCCATCACCGCTTGAAAGCTCCCACTTCCCTCGCTATGTGAGGCGGTCGATTATCGAAATAAATCTCCTCGTGCCTCATCTCGGGCGGCAAATGCTACAGCGAGGGCAGCGGATCCTTTTGGGTTAGGGTCGTATGCCTGAAGTCCTGCATCGCCAAACTGGCACACATCTTTAGGGCTTGTGCTGAAACTGCCATTGATGCTGCTTTTCAGCTGTGAGGCCCAGAGAGCACCGGGAGACGGGCGCGATCATTAACGAAGACTTTTCTGAGAGGGGGTCAATTTGGTGTGAAATTTGAGTGAATTGTGTGAATTGTGGTGTGAATTTCTTTTGTTGTTTTTTTTCTTTTTTTTTCGAGTCGAAGCATTTTGATCGACAGCGAAGGCCTGGAAAGCGACAGGGATGACCAACATCGACAACAAGAAAACAGAAGGAAAATACATGTTTTACGGTCAAAATGCAAAACACTGCCCATGTTCTAGGTTGTGTTGCTTCAATGGCAAAATGGGTGTGATCGCATCACCGTGGCCCAACCCCCTCCACCACTTCCACCTGCTCTCTCTCTCTCTCTCTCTCTCTCTCCTGGGGGACAAAAGGGACAAAGTCACACACAGCGACACAATGTTAAGCAAGAGCTTTCTCTGGTGTGTGTGTGTGTGTGTGTGTGTGTGTGTGTGCACGTACACATGGCATGTACACTCTCCGTCCACACTTTGTCTCCCTGGGGGTCCGACTGGTGCATCAGCACTAAGTATTAAGAACCCTGCTGGGCAGAAATAAGCTCATGCAGGGTTGGGTGGGATTGGTGGCGTGTCCAGAGAGGGTTAGAGGACAGTTATCCCAACCCCCATGCCCCCACACACACAAACACACACCTACCTACACACACGGCAGTACAGATAATTCGGCAGGGAGCTGCTCATTCTATACTACGATTATACATATGCGGCAAATCCTCAAGCATCGCGTTTCTGCAATTACTATAATTCACAGAGATTCCTGTCATTGTTGTTTTAATTTACCTTTTTGTTTTTTCAAACAATTGAAGCATTCTCCCGTGTTTAGTGCTTCTGCAGACTTTCATGAAGACTTTCCAGTCTTGCGCAGCCAGTCTTCCCTTAGGCCCAAACACAATCCCGGAAAACCCAGATGTTGCAGTGTAGCCAAATAATCAAAACTGCGAAGTGTTTTAACCAAATGCGAAGTGAACATTGACTCAGGGGTCAGGGCGGTGATTAAAGGACTACCCAAGATAAAATTGCGATAGTGAAGTGAATCAATTTTTTTTTTTTTTTCTCCCTCCTGTGACTCTCTTCCGATGCCAGAAGCTTTAGCCGGCGACCCCTCCGAACACTGAACAATGACCCACCAACGAGCTATAATTCCCATACCAAACAGCCCCCGTTGTTTTCAAACATTTAAAAACATCCTTATCTCCCCACCTTGTCGTTAAACGTGACAGCCGGTGTTTCGACTCCATTGATTTTTCCGTGGCAGTGGGCGGCGGAATGGCTTCTCGGTGACGGGGGCGCGGCGGCCAATTATGAAGCAGATAGCAGGCCATTCCCGAGCCATCCGAGCCTGTTCTATTCTCACCCCCTCATGGGGTGCACAGGTACTTTTCTCCGCACCGGACACTACTTCCGAACAGTTCGATACAGGTAATGGGGGACAAATCTCACCATCATCCACCTCTTCGGCTCTCCCCATCTGCCTCTGTCTGTGACTTGATTTTACCCTCATTGTCATTGGCTCCCTTTGTTGGCGATGTATAATAAAAATAAAGCAATTAACTGCGGAGAAGGTCGATATCTTACCTCCACTCCAACCCCTCCCACTGGACCTCTCTCCATCCCATTAAACCTGTCTGTTCTCCTTCATAACACAACTAAAGAAAAACCTCTTTAGAAAGCACTTTAGATAGTTGGACCCTTAGAGTTTATAGTACATTCCTATCGTATATGTATACTTTATCTTTCTTGATTGGTCAATGGCGGCAATCGGGTCATTAATGATCGTTGCCACGGGCAACCGCTGAGGCTCTGTGAGGCTGCTCAATTTAGTGGAGTCTGCTGTAACAATATAATAAGTTTCTAAAATGGTAAACAAAAAATGTTCAAGACTCTTGAGTCTTAGTAAAGAATGAGTCTTGACCAAAAGCAGGGATGCATGGAGAAGAGTTTTTATTGTGTATTATTGTGCTGCAATTAATGTTTTGTTTTTTTTCAACCCCAAAAATATATTACCAGGATAGTCATGGTAACCACCCTCAGAACAAGCTTTGGAACTTTGACATCATTTCAGCCAATGTCAGTTTTGTTGCTTCGACCGTCGCATTCCCTCATTATTGCACAGTATTTTATTCGATTAATCAGTCAGCAGACTACAATCCATCAAAGTATAATGAAATGTTTTCAACCTTGGTTTGATCAGTGTACACAATCAGTGCAATAAATCACATAACATTGATAAATATTAATTATTATTTATATATGTTCTTATTTATTTATTTATTCATTTATTTTTTTATTATTATTTGAAGTTCCTGTGGGATGCTCGGGCTCATTGCGAACGTTCCTGTTGAGTAAAAAAAGTTCTGTTTCGCCCGCAGGCCTTTTGTTTCCTGTGTTGACAGCCATTGTGTGAGCGCCGTATTTTTCCATTAATCTGAAAATGCTTTGTATTCACACATTCCACTTTCCAACGTTTGCGAGTGACTACGCTTCTCTTATTACATCATGAGAATGGCCCCATCGCCCCTGTCAAACCGATATTTTTCTGCTCCTCGCCTCCTCTAATAAATGGTTTTCTCAAGAGGCCAAATAAACGCTTCTGAATGAACAACATCGAGATGCAATAATTAAAGCCATCTGCTATTCAGCCTCAGAACTGAGTGGCTTTGAGTGGACTAAACATCGTTTTTTTTTTTGGGGGGGTGGGGTTGCACCTCTCTGGAATCTGTAATTGCGGTGGTGGCTTCCTCTCCCTCACTTAACCTTCAAGGAAAAGAAAGGGAAAAACAAACTAGACAGTCCCATTATTTCAGTAGTGGACTTGTAGAGGCACTCAGGAGGAAGCTACATAAAACGCATCCATCTCGTAAAAGAAATTATAGCGACTGAGGCAACCTGGTGGGCGCGTCCTTGGGAAATCTGCCCAAGACATTTCTTTGTTTTTGTTTTTTTTTTCTTTTTTTTGACTTCGTCCCTCGTGGTTGTATTTCTTTTTTTTGGTCGATGTATGTGAGCAGGACGTCCCTTCACTTGGACCCGCTGGTGATGGAAAATGCTGTCGGAGCGCGGGCAGCGGGGCCCACCTTGTCTGACAGCTGTGCTGAGGCGTACAGTAAGCGCTTGTGCGGTGCAGCCGCAGAACGCCCGGCCGGAGGAGCTCCCCAAAGGCTCTGCACCAAATCAATGTCAGCGTTTCCATCGCCGGGAGGCCCAGCGGCCGCCGCTGTCGTCGTTTAACACTGTACACTGCTATTCCCAGCGCGGGGACCCGCTCATATCCAAGCTGCATCTACTTCCCGCCACCTGCGCCGACACGTGTCTTTCTCTGTTTGGTGAGACGGGGAGGGGGAGAGGGGGATAGAGAGAGAGGCTCTTTTCTCTTTCTTCTCAGGCCAGAATGGATAATTATTGCCTCTTCCCCCAGCATGGCATCAAGGGAAGTGGTTTAGACGCAGGCGCAGCTCTCCAGAGGACATCTCCCGTTGTGTTGGAAACTACGTCCGTCGTACGGATGCACTTCCGCCGCCGCCGCCGCTTTTAAGCCCTGTCGGGAAAGAAAGATATTGGTGTTCGACGGCGTTTGAATTTTTGCAAAATGTTAGTAATTACAATGCACAGCTCTGCTGAGTGAATGTGAGACGGTTGAGGGAGCGGCGCGTCCGTTGAAAGCAACCACGGCGTGAGGACGAACCTCGCCTGCACTTCACACCGTTTGCATAATCCAGATTAGAACCTCTTCACTTGCATATGCGCTGGCGTGTGAAAACACAGTGGGAGTCTTTCCAGGTGTCTTTGGCAGCTACACCACCCATACCAAAAAAGACCACTGTTGTAAAAAAGAAAAATGTTCATTCAAGTAATGATTATAAAACTAGTTTTCTATAAATTCCCGCGGCAATCCCTTTAACTTTGCCCCCGGGGAAATTTCTCTCCATGAAGCGAGTTTTCTTAAATTGACATCCAAGCCGCCTCGCTCATCAGCGCAATTCCATTATCCTGGGAAACTTTGCAGAAATGTTCTGTTCAGGAGAGCAGCCATATTCACATATCCCTCTATTCCTAAATCATAAAACACACCAATCTCACCTGAATGCTCCTCTTAGTCCAGGTTAGGCCATGTTGTTTTATTCGAACCCCTCATGGAGGGCGTAGGTAGGTTCCAGCCTTTCCCCAAACTGGACACACCGTCCCTGCATCGGTTCAATGCAAGTAATGGGTGACAAATCCACAATCTGTGTTCAGTGCAAAAAACATCGTCAGCGACAGCGAACGTGATGCCACTGCATTCTGACTTTGCAAATGCCGTGTTCAATGATTATAATTAGTTATTTCATTATTCTGTTCTGTTTTATTTCTAAATTCCCTGTTTTCCGGCCGCAAGTCTGAGTGCATGCGCCTCAGTGTTGGTACCAGTGTGGCACCCAAATGGGTGACCTGCTGAATTGTGTGACGCGGCGTTTCCTTTGTGTTTTCTGAACCGCTAAAAGATTTGAACACAGTACAGACACAAGACACGAGAAGACACAAGAAAATTGACATTAAAACACACTTGACTGTGTTGCTTGACAATAAAATACAAAAATGGTCATCTGCAAGTTTGTGTAAAATAACCTCACACTTATCTCAACACAATGCTTTTATGCAAATAATGAGAGAAATGTAGGCCATCACTAAAATAAAGTGTTGGGAAAGTCATTTTTGTTGATGTAATTTTCTTGAAACTGTTTGTTTTTTTGCATCATACACTAGACTGCCTAGTCACTCATTTGGGTGTAAAAACCGAAAGTGAACGTGAATTATTAATGCACAAACACATTAGCAGAGGATTATTAGCCGAGCATTGTGCTGTCAACCAACTGTAACGTGATTGGCAGATTGGTGCCCATTTGCCTGTGTAGGGATTAAGATATTAGCCCAGGCCCCCAGACTCTGAATACCACGCTTGGCAGCCGCACAGCTAGTGTACTCTGCCATGTTTGTGTTTGGCTTTACGTCTGTGTTTATGTACAAATTATCATCTCGACCGTGTGTGTGTGTGTGTGTGTGTGTGTGTGTGTGTGTGTGTGTGTGTGTGTGTGTGTCAGAGATAAAGCATGGTTTTGTAAGGTACAGGGGAGGCTTGTTTCTCTTTGACACAGACAATGATGAGTAGAACACACACACTGCCTTCTTGTCTTCCATAATACACACACACACACACACACACACACACACCTTCTTGAATTATCTTTTGGTGAGGTGAGGTGGAGGGACGATGGGGTGGTGTAAGGGAACATCAGGACTCACAGCCCTGTCAACAGTGTCCTGCGGGGATGAGTGTGTGTATGTGTGTGTGTGTGTGTGCTGAAGGTATATCAGCTCCTGTGTTCTGCACCTTTGGTGTTCTACCCATTCACTTTGCACCCCACCCCAGCTGCTGAAATGGACTGGATCTACCAGAGTCTGAGACGAGGCGCTTCATCCTGAATGTATAGAGCCTTTCTCCCCATGTCTCCCAGCAAAACGGACACACACACACACATACACACACACACACACAAGGTAACACATGAGCAAGTATCACAGCTTTGTGGATAGGATTGCGGTGTCCGACCAGATCGAAAAATGCTTGAGAGCTTAACCCGCTCAGAGTTATGCAGTTATCTGATCTGGGGGTCTTTTGGGGTCCGTGTCTTGTTATCACTCTGGGGTCGTTTGCCTGTCGTCAGCACCCGCCCGTCCCCACTCCGCCTCTTCCCGGCGTGGGACGTCAGCAGCTCCAGTTACGGGCTCATTTATTTTCAACATTGATGGATGCAAATCCTGTTGTGTTATGTTGTTATACCGTGCCAGTTTAAAGAGTAAAATGACTCAACTTAACTTTCAACAAAAAAAAACACCTGCCCTCTCCTTTCCAAAATATACGGATCTGACTTTTGAAAGTTGAGTTTTGAGACTCCAGTGTGCACAATGCTACTCACAAGTATAAATATTTCTCTCGATTTTTCCTGAATGGGTTGTGCTGGCGCAGCGGAGTTCTCAGACATCGCTATGCACTCTGCTTTTTATTCAAACATAAGCATCTCTCCTGGGGTCAGGCGGAGTCATGTGTGGAGCCTGCGCAGAGAACCCTTCCATGGATGAATAAAAGTGTGAGCATTTGTGAGGCCGCAGCTCCGTTTCCTTTCCAACAGTTATTTTTTACATTAAGTCCTTGAGTCGCTCTCTAAATTGAAGGGATGGACATTTTTGGTCCCCATACACGTCCACTGGTGGTGCGTAGGTATGATTGGACCATAGTGATGTCAAAAACATGTCACCAATAATGTTTTCATTATGTCTATTTTCATTCCATCCATCCATCCATCCATCCATCTATGATCATCAGTGTCAGCATGACTTGAAAACTTGAATTGTTGGCTAAATTGAAGATGCTTTACACCAGTGTGTGGGGTATATACAGTATATACTATATACTGTATATGCAGTATATACTGTCTGTTAGTGTTGGCCGATTGTTTCTATTACCATATCGTCAAATTGTGGCGACTCGCGATCGCCGACATGCGATCCGATCGCCAGGGGACGGCGGGAGTGGGAGGGGAGGGTGGACGGAGACTCAGCCCTTGTTATCGATTTTGTCCTGTCAACTCCCGTTCAGCACCAGCTCCGGGAGGGCGCAGAGACGGAGAGAGAGGAAGAGGTAGAACCACGTCAGTTTTAGCATGATCCTCCACTGACGAGGCCTCTACCATGAGCAGCGGAGCCGGAGAGCAGCGCAGAGCAGAGGGGAGGGGACAGGGGCGGCGGATCCCGCAGAGGAGGGAGTTGGCGGGCCGACGTGCTGCAACATCTCTAAATGCACAGTTTTGTGCAGATTCTGGAGATCGTTAGTTCTGATTAGTTCTGATAGTAAGTTATAGTTAAAAAAAAAATTGATCGATATGCGATCCGAGCACAAATCGGCACAAGCCTACTGTGTATAGGTACTGTATATACATGACATATCAAATAGTCTAATCTAATAATAATAACACATTCAATGTAATTATTTTATACAGTATAACTCGAGCTGCGTTTTCATTCTTGGCGGTGTGTTTCACATGTCCTCGCCTGACCACGAGGGGATGTCACATAATTTTTAGGAATGGATTGGATGAGGAGGGGAAATGAGGGGCGGGGTGCCGGAAGGCCCCGCTCTGTGGGCTGGCCTTGTCAAATTGATTGATGAGAGAGGCAAACTGTGTTCTTGGCAGGCTCGGGGTATCCATCCTCCTGGCTGGGTTGATACACTTATCTGGGGTCCGGGGGTGGAGGAGAGGGGCTGTCATCACACAGGAGGGTGTCAGGATGGGGATTAGGCCCTAAATGTGTTGGTGGTGGTGGTGGTGGGGAGGTGGGGGCAGCTTATGATATGCACCGTGCAATGTCACGCACACACACACACACACACACACACACACAAACATGCATATACTTTTTTTAACCACTGTGCCGTGAGAGCTCGCCAGGTGACACCATTCAAATGTTTCAAATTTGACTTCAAATAAATAAATAATGGAATCGAGCTCTAGTGTTGCAATATCAGAATTTCAAGCGACGACTATTCGTCCTTTGACGAGTCGCTCAGTAAAAAGAGTGGTCATTCCATTTTCCAACTCTATGTTCAAATAGGTCCGTTTTTTAATTAGCTAACAAATATAATAATTAATAAGCTATTAAATGAGTTAATAAGTGAGCGAGGGACTGGAGGACTTCTGGTGTACGATGAACGAGAGTTCATTATCATTTGCCAACTCACTGGTCATTTGAAAGATTTGTCTTGCATCACTATTAGCACAGTTGTAAATGTTTCCAATTTTTTTAAGTGGTTAACAGGACACCACAAAAAAAAACATTTTGCCGGAGTGACTCCCGAGTCATTAAAAATAATTGTTCGTTAAGAGCGTACTGTTTGGCCGCCTCTTCGGAATAGCGTGCTATTCCGAAGAGGCGGCCAAACGCCCCCCTCTTCGGAATAGCGTGCTATTCCGAAGAGGGGGGCAGGGAAAGGGAGCGATCCGGGCGCAATTTGCACACCTGTCTCCCTCTCCGATGGCAATCGGTCTGTCAAAACACTTGTGTTTTTCTTTTACATGGAGGTTATTTTATTCTACGTCTCCCTATTGGACAAAACAAGTGCGTATGGAACGATATGGAACCAAACTGTGCGTAAGGGTGACACTTTCTACTTGACTCACCCCCTCTCCATGCGTTATGCGCAGAAAATAATCTTAACAAGGATACGAGTCGTGCCCCGGTCCTCCGTGCCCTGTCCCCACACTGTTTTTAGTTGTTTTATCTGGAAGAGCAGGGCACGCAAAGAGCCGTGTTTGTGTTCCTGTCCGGACGATTCACACACACACACACATATAAATATATTTATGATTCCCCTTATTTATAATTCCCCATTGAAATGTCCCTATGCATTTTAATAAGCTAACAAGATTCTGTTTTATCCTGTTATTGTAATGCACACTGACTGACAAAAAAAAAACTAAACGGCTACTCGGCTTGAATCTCAGTCGGTTGACGGGTTTCCCACTGATGATTCGACTCGCCCACTTTCAGGGGGCAGCCCTAGAAATCAAGAACATGTTTTTCTTTAACCACACCTAATTTTCTGCCCCTGTACTTTGTTGTTTGAAAGGAGTTTGGTGCTAGAGTGTGTTTCTGTAAAAAAAAAAAAAAAAAGATTCTCATTGAAAAAAATGGCAAATGGCTTTCACTCAAGCTTTTAAGATGACCTCGCAAATGTTCTTGCTCAATCATGTAGGGATGCGCAATCGATTAAGAAAAAACAAAAAAAATTGATTTTAATCGAGGACTGTGTGATATGGCCAAAATCTTCTATCCCGATTTAGGTAATTTCAAATATCGATAACGATCTGTAACACAATATCGCACATTTTCTGTATATTAAATTAATAAATAGCTTATATTTAAAAAACACATGGATAATAATCCATAATTGGATTTGTGACACGGCGCAGCATGGGAAAATGCACTTGCCGGATTGTCTCAAATTCACAGCAGAGGCAAAATAAGCATCAACATCCGAATTATTTGCAAAATTTAGGGTTAGGGTTAAAATGCGATCGGCAGACAAAAAAGGTACTTTAGTTCGGCTCGGTAGTCGGCCCTCAATGTTGTAATAATCCATGAATGGTGCCATCATGCAACTTGACAATATCCTCATCAAACAAAAGTTTTTCATCAACACACTTGGAAAAAAGTTGTAAACAAAGGACGGCGGGTTTTTTTTCTCTTCTGTGTTACGCTCCGTGCGCCGTGATTGGTCCGTGAGTAATTTCCCGAAGAGCCTTATTTGTTTACATTCGCTCCCACGTGCCGATAACGTGAAGCACCATGACTCCAAATGACGTAAAACATTGCCGTGAAGCAGTTCTGCTGCTGCGACGTGGTGATAGAAACAGTATAAAAAATATATATATATATATATACCATATTCATTTTTGTATCGTCTATGTATATCGTCATATCGCACAGCGATATTTTAGGCTGTTTTCTTCTCCTTCTCTTTTCGCTCTTGCCAGATTGGGAAATAATGTTACCTTGTCCCTTGTAATACCTAATAAGTCACCGGTTAATGTGGGCCTTGTAATCGTGTCAAAAAATATCCGGATGAGTTCACAGGCATACATAAACGCCCCAATAACCCGACCATGTCCTTGAATTAGCATTTTCGGGGCCGTAATGAAATGCCCAAAAGTTGGGGGTTTCTTTACTTTTACAGTCGGATGACAACAACAACTCATCGGTAACTTTTCAGCATTAGAGCAGAGGCATAATGCAGTGTCTCCAACAGCACACTTTTTACAGTTAAATAATCCTACGCCAGCACAACTGCCCCGTTAACCACTAAAAGCATCAGAAACGGGTAGAATTGTGCATTTTTTTGGACGAAAACTGTCTTGAACGCAACAACTGCCAGACCCACGGACAACATTGAGGCCCCTGAGACCTGGAACGTCACAGACTTCTTATGGGTCAAGTTTCAATCACATCAATCCACATACAGTTTGGAGCAGGAATAAGTGAAAAACCGATTCAGTTTGACTGGAAGTAGACTAACGTTTGTGCATCGCCGACAAGCCATGGTTCTAAAATGTTTAGTCGGGTGGTGGAGTGAGATGAGTTTGTGGAGTAAGACGCTTTGTGACCTAATCATCCAATTTATCATATATGTTCAGGTTGGAGCTATGAGTGTTCATTTGCATCGTGCGAGCTGCGTAATGTAGTCCATCACTCTGTAGGGGTTACAAACTGCGCGTGTGTAGGTGTCTGTGTACCATCTTAGCTGGCTGACGTCGGTGGGGCTTTTTGGGCTGGATTTTCTCTTTTTGTAATTAAAGGCAGTCTGTTCACATCTCACCCTGTGTCAGACACGGTGTTGTGTCCCTCCTTACTTTGTGGAATTCGAGGAAGTCGTTTCATACAAATTGTGCACGTTCATGATGCGTTTTGTGTACTCGGAACGAAAGTCAAGGACCGAGCAGAGAAACAACCGTGTTACACAAACAGCCAATCCTACGACACCGGCCGGGCATCCCAAAGTGTTGATGAGGCCCCCCGATCTGACGCCATGGGTCTTCTTAAAACATCAATTTAAACTGGTACTCGCCCTCCTCCCAACCTGAGCCCGGCGCATCCCCCGTCCCCGCAAAAGGAGAGCGATTAAAGAAAGAATCTGCGGTTTTCAGTGACATCTGGTCTGACACGGTCGTAGAGAGTCCCTGTCAGGACGCAGATTCAGGAACCTTGGAAACCTGTAAAACCTAACATGACTGAACCCCGTGTATTGCTGCCTGAAGCTATATTTATTTTCAGTATTTTTATGGTTTACTAATAGTAGGTAAAGTAAGTCTTGCGAACGATTCATTCGCAGTAAAAAAATCTTTCAAAGGATTCAGTAGTGGGGATGCATTCCGACAAAACAGTGGCCGTGCGATTTAATCTTCAACTCACTGTCATGAATCAGGTAGATAGGATCCAGACGTAGCACACACCATGGGGAAAGTATAGAAGGTTTATTTACAAGAGGGGAACGAAATGATATGGGAATGGAGTAAAGGGCAAGTGGGTCGTTGGGTGTCCATGCGGGCGGGCTGGAGGCACAGGGCTCGGAGTGTGGACGGGCCGTTGGTGAGGTGCAGGCAAGCAGGAGGTTTTCTGGAGACGTTTCTTTTCTTTAGAAAATTCCATTCACAACCAGAGCCAAACCGACTGTTGTGACTCTGGTTCATTGTTCAGGTAGTCCTCCCTCACTCGCCGTACATTAAGACCAACTGAATCATTGGGAGAACAGAACGACTCTTTTTACCAAGTGACTCATCAAGAACCAAATCTTAAAATAGAGTTGAAACTTTCATCGGAATGAACAAACAAATAGTCCTAATTTTCACTGGGAATCTCGTGCTTGCATACTCAATGGAAGGCTGAAAGTCTTCGCTGTCAGGCCCTGTGCACATGGCGGCCCCCCCAAGTGGTAAGCCTGGCCCACACACACACAGGAGATGGAATGGGAGTGCATGTTTCCAGTCATTGTTTCCTCAATTCCCAGTGTCTCTCTGACAGGAGGGACACAGCAGCGCTGAAGAGAAGGTCGCTGGCCACAGTTCTGTCACGGTTCTGTCCCACCTGACAGACTCTATCCTGCAATATTTGGGCCATGCCACTGTCCATTTTAATGGCATGACAATGTCATTCTATATGAATTATTTTCATGAAAATACCATAAGCAAAATACCAAAAACCAATACCAATAACGTATCATGTGCATAGAGTCACATTTGGATTTTCTGTATATTTTTATATATTTTATATACTTTTTAAATTCTATTTCACTTCCTTAATATATACTGTATATACTGTATGTTGAATGTTTTTTGGACTGTCAAGCTTTTTTTTAACGTTAATCGTCTGTGGAGAAATCTAAATGTACCTGAATTCATTCTGATTTGGATTGTGAAAGTATTTGTTGGATACATGCGCCGCAAGGAGTGACGTTTCCAAATCAGACGCCTGTTTTTGTTTTAGCTGCATGTGACTTGTGTCTCGCTGCTATTTCGGTATTCCGCCGCGGCCGCCGTTTTTTTGAAACAAAGGTTTGTATCGCGCCCAGTAAGCTTTGATATCCCTTCTGCACACAAAGGAAATGTTCAAGTCCTTAGTGCACATGATCAAAGCAAAGTGGATTTGCTCACTGCAAAGCGCTACAACGTGCATGTGCATACAAAATGGGTTACATAGCACTGAGGTATCACATCCACTCAAACAAGTTGTTTTTTCCAGTATCATCATCTCCCCACATTTTGTTTATTATCTGTGAATAATTCCAATTATACCAAAGACAGTTAATTCACGGTTCAGTATTTCTGTTCAAATTAATTTGTATTATATAAAATATAACAATGTAAAATTTTTGCATTATCTTTAATGATTTGGAGTTTCAGGCGTTTCAACATAATATAAACCTACAGCGTTCAACAGCACAATACACGACAAGGAAAAAAGTTATGAACATGTTACAAAATTACATAACATGTAATTTTGTAACATGTTCATAACTTTTTTTATTTTCTCTTCCATGAAAAACAAAGACAAAATATACGACAATATGACACGGAACAAGACCATAAAAGTTGGACGACTATTGGATTAAAAGTAAATGAATAAAATATTTAAAAAAGGGGAAAAAACAATTGTCATGTTAAAAGTTTTCATTATCGAAAAAACCCTGAAAGTGTGATCAAAAAAGCACCAGCTGCTCCCTACGATCCTCAGTGGTACCATTCCAGACAGTTCTAAGAGTTGAGCAGCGGAAAATGTCTATTCTTTCGTCCTTGTCCTCGCTTCTTCCCCGGAGCAAAAAAAAAAAAAAGTTTAATATTCCTTTCAGCTTGACATAAAGTTTTAATTGCGGTGACGAGGGACGGAATGTGTCCTTTAGATCCGTGACATCTGCGTAAACCTCAGTCTGATTCCCATCTCGGCCTTGTCTCACACGTGGTGTTAGAGTTATTTTGTTTTAGAGAAATTAAAACACTGTCAATTAAATAAAAACAAGTACATTATTATTATCATGTTTTTAAACCTACTTTTTCCCAACAATAGTTCTATGGCATGGTAATGTATTTATTTTAGCAACTAAATGTTATTTAGTTGCTAAAATTACAATACAATAACAATACAATAAATCAATAACAAAAACTCCCCTATCCAAGCGACAGCGTTATGGCAAGTTAATTTATTTATTTTAGAGACTGATAAAACAAACGATCATATCGGAATGTTTTATTCATTCGGATATGAAAGTAGTTGAAACAAACAAAATATAGAACAATGATGATTGGAAAGCCAGAGCCATATTGAAATCATGTTGATTTTATTATTATTATTAGTGGAGTTTGTTTTAAATTAAACTGTGTTCACTTCTTATCGTGTTTACTCCCTCCTCTCAATATCAACAAACCAAAATCACCTAACCTTTTATACAGCACATATAATCCACCTGCTGGAACTAAAGCTAATAATTAGATTTCGTTTTCCCGAAGAAGCAGATCTCTAATGTTTTGCTGTCAATGTGTAAAAGTTAAGAACTCTATGAAGCCTTTCAGAAAGTTACTTCACATTCTAACTTTCTGTTTATTGTAATAACTGTATGTCTTTTTCTATTAATTAAGTCTCCATTTATTTCCAAACTTACATCATGGCAGTAATTTTATATGTAGTAAGAAAAAAGATATTTAAAACAATTATGCAGGATAAGTTAATCTTAAATATTATTTTATGGAGATATTGCTGTTACCTTCGACAAAATATAAAGCGTTTTGGTATGAAAACCTGCATTTTCTGTGTTATAAATACACGTCTGGCATTTGTAACAAACCAAACTGCTTGAAAATGGGTCGAAAGTTCAGCGACTTATACAGCACTGTGGCAGTTTCGCCTACCACGCGCCAGCCAAGTGGCGTTTCAGAGACTTCTGGCACAGAGACACAGAAGATGGAGGGTTGTAAACACCAGTTGATTGTAGAGAGAAGGCTGGGTGGAATTAGCCCAGGAGCAGATTGACATGTGTCACGACAGGGCTCCTATCCTCAGTGTGTGTGGGGATGGGGGTTTTACCTGCTGCTCGTTAGACCAACCGGTTGGTCTAACGCAAACAGGTATGCAGCCGCTATGCAGACCCCAAACACCTAGATCCAGGTCAGGTGTGGCTGCTCAAACCACACCAACCCCACACCACAGGCGGGTTGACACACAATATTCAATTGCAATTGTAAATTTGCAAATGTGTTTTATTCTACTGAGTCGTATAAGTAAAGTCTGACTCATCATTTGTCTTAAGGGACCAATCACCATCACTTAACATAGGTCTCTGAGGTTTCCAAAACAGCCATTGTAACGAGCCTCTAAATCCACCGTGTTCCTGACGCTCTGTTTCAGTGGGAAGAGCCACCCCCCTGAGGCCCCGGGTTCTGTGAGCCAATTGGGTTTGCGCACAAGTTCGGGGTTACTGTGAGCCAATGGGGTTTGAGCATGGCTTTTTGCGGTCGGCAGACTATCGACCGCACACTTTTTTCTTTTTTTTAAAAAGAAACACACAGCAGAAATGTTTTTTAAATACTTACATTTCCATCGTATGCAGTTTAGTCGCGGACGGTTGGTATTAATTCCTCTCTCTTTTAAAAGATTTGTTCTGGTCTTCCCTTTTGTTGTTGTTGTTTGGTGGGCAGTTCTAATTCTAAGGAGGCCCTATGTAAATGACATAGATAAGGGCTGCAAATCTGAACGCCGTGTTTCACAACATGTTTTCTGAAATAGACAACTCGCAACAAACTGACTGACTTATTTCACAGTTTGTGTCTTAGGAGACCCATCAGAGACCCAAATGTATGTGCACAAGCATTAAAAAAAGTCAGTTTTTCATAATATGTCCCCTTTAAGTTAATCTTTGAAAAAAGCTAGTTACTGGAGGTCAGCCACCAATCTCAGGAAGCCATCACTTCCAGAGATTGCTCCACAAACGCTCGTATCGAGGGCCAATGTGTGTGTGGGGTTTTGAGGAGGCATTGGACAAAACCACTGTGAGGCACATGGGGGGGGGGGACGGACGGACGCAACCTCCTTTTGAAATTGAAAAATGCATTGATTTGCGTCTATAATTAGCACAGGTGCTTCCAAAGCATATTATTATATGGTTTAAAATGATATAGTTATGTTTCCAATGATATATTGAGGGGGACGACTCTCGGGGGGGGGGGGGGTAAAACGCACGCACGCGCACGCACGCACGCGCACGCACACACACACACACACACACACACACACACACACACACACACACACACACACACACACACACACACACGGTAATGTCTCTACATAAGCAAGGTATCAGGTATCACTCTTCACTCCCCCGAGGTCAGAAAAAAACTCGCTTATTAACCAAACGGAAAAAATGTATAATTAGTTGATAAAAAGTGGAGTGGAGAGCAGGTTTGAGAGAAATGTTTCCCCACCTCCTCCACCCGTCATCATCAGCGTCGCCATCCATCATTCATTTGCGCTCCATGACAAGAGGAAATTGCTTATAGCGCTGCATTTATTTAGCAACTCGGCTTTAATTGTTTACAGCGTCGCGATAAAATAAAATATAATATAATGTTTCTAAGTAATTTGCACTTTTCTTTATGAGGGTGGTGTATTGAGAGGGCCAAGGCTCTTCAGACGCTTCGCTCCTCGCTGTGATGTCACAGTCATGTGTTTACAAAGAGCGTGTTATGTGGAAACAGTCGCATCTGTTATCAGTGAGATTAATTTAGTCTGTAAATGATAAATGGGCCAATAAGACACTCACAGTTGCCTAGAAACTCAGGGTTGCGCGGGGAGCAACAGAGGAGGTCTCCAGGACATTAATTCACATTACATTGGCGACAAGCCCTTTGAAATGCCTTCCTTTTTTTTCTTTTTTTTTTATATAGAATTGAACAACAAGTACATGGAGAAACATAAACATAGAAACAAACGACAACATGTACATGGAAAAGCAATCATTGGACAACAACATGTATAAAAAGAAATGTTAATTAAGTCTAGGAAAACTCAAACTGCAATTGGGCACATGGCCTCTTCCTGTCATAGTTATGGCAGTAAATGAGGGCGAAAAGGAGAGGGATGTAACAAGGAAGGTGTTGGGGGTGTGTTCAAAGCAGGTGCTGGTTGTGTGTGTGTGTGTGATGAGACCGTCTTTATATGTGTGTGTGTTCGTGCTTGGGTGTGTGCTTGCGTGCTTGCGTGTGTGTGTGTGTGTGAAGTGTCCACCGGTGAGTGTATAGGACTTATCGCAATTGGTTCTGGTGTATAATGTCGGTATTATGTCATGGCACCTCCAAGCAAGGCAAAAGGCCCCCAAGCCACCCCTGAGTCCCGCAACCATAGAGACACACCATGACCGCAGGAAAGCCCTGAGCACCCCACCCGGCCCCCAGAGAAGCTGGAGGCCCACGGAGCTACCCCCATGCCCAGCCCCTGAGGAACATAACCCAGTCCCAGTGAGCGCCAGGAGAACTTGTACCCCTGAGGCACACACATACAACCCACCTCCATGAGCAGGCAGAAGACGCTGCCGCAGGCGCAGAACCCAGGCTGTGGGTGCCAGGCACTGACCGCAGGCCTGGAGCCAAGTCCCGCGAGCCAGAACCCGCGCTCTCCGCAGCCCTGCCAGGTCTCAGCATGCCATAAACTACCAGGTGTAGGCCGCCAGGACTCGAGCCCAGCCGGCAGGGGGCCCAACCGGCCACCCCCCGGCCAACCATGCCCCCACACCAACCCACCAGCGCCCCGCCACCCTGGAAAACCCCAGTGCTCAATATGTGCTGTTGGCAATTGCAGTTAAAATTGCAGGATGTTGGGGTGCGAGTCTTCCAAGCAAGTCAAACACGAATCACTCGCAGCCCTCCTGAACCGCAGACCCTCTTCTGGTGGAGTATTGTTCAGAGTAAGATTTGCGTGCCAGTGTATGTGTTCAAGGCTTATACGTATGAGTGGAAATAAAATTTTGGGACGGACGAGAAGCACGTCAGGGCAGGAGTGTGACAGGCAAGATCTCAGCCGTCCACCACATCCCTACCCACATAGCACACACCCCACCCGTCCGGCAAACTCTTTTGTGGGTGTATGTATTGAGTTTGAGTTTAGGCACTGGAAGAGATAAGCGAAGCGCAACCAGATTAACGCAGGGGCGCAGCAGGCTGGGAAGCACCCACATGGACCCCCCTCCCCCGGGGCTGACCACGCCATAACACGGCCACCTCCTGTACCTGGAGGCACCCAACGCACAGTGGCGTCATGCCGGGCATCTCCACGACCGCATCAGGGCCTTGGTCAGCCCCCAGCCTCTGCGCATGGGGACCACAGAGGGCGGCAGACGGCCCCCTCAGCGACGAGTGCCCCGCACACCGAGAGCACCATAGGACAGGTACCCAGTCAACCCGGTGCGACATCAGGAGTCTGCCCCCCATCAAAGGAGAGCATATGGGGAGCCCCTTGCTAAGCACACCTGGCCAGGCTCAGGCCAGGTGTGCAGGACCAGACGAAACATCCAACCAGCCTCGGGGGATGCAGAAGGACAAGCAAGCCCCACCCAGGGCGGGCGACCACAGCAGTGCACCGACCTGTCAACGACAGGCTCAAGAACCGAACCCACAACGGGGTCCCCGCCCCCCCCCCCCCCCCCCCCCAACCCGAGCCTCAAACCCCCAACCACGCCCCAAACCAACACACGGACGGCAGCCACAGGCACCCCCCAGGAGCCCCCCCCAATCAGAGACAAGCCAGCTCAGCTGAGGAACAAGAGTAGGCGGCACTACCCGGCCACGCTTAAACCCTCATTGGGCCCCCCAACCACTACAGGGCTAAGTGCGACGGATGTACCCATGCCCGCCGGGCCCCCAACCAACCGCACTGCCCCAAAACACTATGACAGTGCCCCGAAAACTCAGGTTTAAATGGATGGAGTTATGTCAGTGATAAAAGTAGCCCAGATTTCATTAAATGAAACCTTGTTTCATTTAATGAGACCTTGCAACCTTGTTTTTAGATATTGCCAATAGTTTTTCCATTCAGATGTATTCTATTCATAAATGTAACTATTGGGATGTGGTGAGGTTAACTCTGTTTTCCAATTGAGAATTTTTTTTTTTTTTTCAATTGTTAAAGCAATCAAAATGGGTTGGTTGTGTTTAAGTGGTGGATCAACTGAGGAGAGGTCACTGAGGATAAATACAGACGGGGAGACTGGAATTCTGTGACCCAGAAGGGTTGACAGCTTCTTGGTGATGAATGTTTGGATAGGTGGGCAGAGCCAGGTGGTATGAAAGTGAAAAATGCAAAAATCTCTTGTATTAAGGAACAGTGAGAACAAACGTCTTTCTTCACAAAACCCATTTTGAACGTTTTGTGTTGAGTGATATGAGCTCTGTGCAGAATCTTATAATGGATGAGTTGCATTTTGGAATTGCAGGTCATAGAAAAGGTTCCACAGGTTGATATCGGTGGAAACAGCAAGATCTTTCCCATTCAATGGTAGGTAAAGATAATATGTCTATATCTGTTTTTAATAAAAGTTTGTATATTCTGGAAAAGGGATTTTTTAAATGACCTATTATGAGTTAGATGTTCAATCTTCAGAGGTGGTTGTAGGATGTTGTTCGTCAATTTGATTCTAACTTTTAGAGACTACTGTAGTTGAAGAAATTGAAGAAAGCTGTGGCAATCGCCATTATACCTTTAGGTTAAGGTTGGGAAGGATATAAGCAAATTGTTTTAAAAAATGGGTTCCAGATGAGTAATTCCTTGTCTTTTCCAAGACCTGATGATTATTGGTCTGTTTTTCACCAGAAAATCTGGGTTGTGCCAGAAACTGAGTTTGAGGAATCTCCACCAGACTGACAGTCATTGTGATGAATGGTTTTTTAAAGCAATTATGTTTCCTTATTGATTCAGTAAGGAATGGGAGATCAGATATTGATAACTCCTGACATTCTGTTTGTTCAATGTCTCGTCATCCATGGCCCAATTGTTGCTCTGGTTGTAACCATTTCATTATAATTTGAAGATGGTTTGCAAAATAGTATAATCTGAAGTTTGGGGCTGCTAGGGCTCCACAGTCTTTGTTTTTCTGTATTGTTGCTAGTTTTACGCTTGCCCGACCACAGCAGCTGGAACAGTCTTTTCTTGGGGTGGTGAGGATCCTTCATGAACCTGCGGGCTCTGCAACTACACCTCCTGGAGGAGAAGGTAGTTACAGTGGTACGTTCAGCTGAACGCAGCACCCTCTACAGGGCCCTCCTGTCCTGAGCAATACAGTTCCCAAACCAGGCAACAATGTTGCCTGTTAGGATGCTCTCCACCGCTCCAGAGTAGAACGACTTGAGGATCCTAACAGAGACCCTGAATTTCTTGAGCTGCCTGAGGTTGTAAAGAAGCTGCTCTGCCTTTCTCATCAGAGTTTGTGTATATATAGTGCAGGTTAAGTCCTGCGTGATGTGGACTCCCAGGTACTTGAAGCTGCTCACCCTGTTGACAGAAGACCCATTAATGACCGGCGGCACGTGCGTCCTAGGTTGTAATGCTCTCCTCAAGTCTCTTCTGTAGCTTCAAAATCAGAATCAGAAATACTTGAATACTCCCTGGGGGAAATTACAACATTTTCTGGTGTTCACACGCATCAGAGCCCTCCTGACGTCATGCTCAGACACTGAGAGTGCACACTCATCCCCAGGCTGGCCGACAGGCTAGCGGTGTTGTTGCGATATTGTTGTGATATTTCTGGATAGTCATTCAGTTCAATGAAGGAAGTCCATTCTATAAAATAAAGAAAGAAAATAATCGTTTTATGAGTTTATAAGCTTTTATGAGTGGTGAATAATATATGTATTCTCTATTGTGTTGATTATTTGATCGCCAACAATCACCAAGACCAAGATCACTCATATATTGTTTAATAGTATCCGACCAACACCAGGGCTTGTGATTATTTTTGGTTTGTGAATAATTGAAACTTGGATCAAGTACTGTGTTGAAGTCCCCTCCCAGTATAATAATTGAGTCAAAGAATTCTAAGAGTTTTGAAAATATACTCTATTGTGAAAGAAATTTGGGTTGTCCTCATTGGGGCCATAAATATAAGCTATGGTTAATTTGATGTTACCTAAAATTCCGTTAATCATTTTGTAATGCCCTTCAGTGTCTGATATCGCTGTTTTATTCTGATATAGGATACTTTCATAGAAACACCTCTTTTTTTGAGTTGTAAGAAAACATCTGATTAACCCATTTAGCTTTGAGTTTGAGGTTCCCGGATGCAGTGAATGAGTTTCTTTGCAGTAGACAGAAGCTGAGGTTCATCCTGGTGAGGTGAGTTAGGATTTTGCTACATTTAGCTGGTGAGCCCTGATTTCACATCCCTCTTATCACTCCGTCTACATGCCAATGCCAACACTAGCTAGTGGTGCAAACTTGTGGCCCTACATAGAAACTACAAAGGAAGAGTGAGTGAAACTCTAGAGCAATGGTTTCCGACCTTTTTGGACTCACAGCCCACTTGAAAATCTCAAGCGTCTTCATGGCCCACATCTGACCAGAACTAATATGGGTGCGTACAGTGATCGTACGTGATCACAGTGACGGGAAGCCGCATTTCTTCCTTTGTCAAAATATACGCAGATTCTCAAATGATTCAAAGTTTGACCGGTCAACACGCCTGGCCCACATATGCATTTTTCTTATGGTTGCTTCTATTTTATTCTGGACATTGAACATGGTCACTGCTTTTCCTTGGAGACTGGGTTGGTAGAGGTTGAGTCCATTTAAGTAGCTGAAAATGTCAGCCAAATCACTGAAGCGATGTGCGAGTTCAAACTTTGTGTCGAGACAAAACACCCTCACCTCATCATACAATTCAAAAAGTCCCATCAGTACCTTCCCACTTGAGAGCCACCGGACTTTGGTATGTAACAGATCCTGCTTATGGTCACTGCCCATCTTGTCACATAGAATGGGAAATAACATTACATTACATTTACATTTAGTCATTTGGCAGACGCTTTTATCCAAAGCGACTTACAAGGGAGAATAACATTCAGCTACATTGCGACAGAGATTAGTGTAACAACAACATTGGTGTAACAATAAATACTGCAAGGTGGTGCTAAGTAAATAAAGGTGAATAAAGGTGATTGCAGTGGGCGGCTTTTGATGAAGTTGACTCTGACCGCCTCATCTAGAACAGTCGTTAGATCTGCAGCATTTTCTTTACAGCCAGCGCTGCTCTGTGTTTACTGCAGTGGACAGATACTACGAGTGGAGCCACAGCTGTCACCTGGGTGATGACTCCACTGTGCTAGCCCAGCATTGCACGGCCCCATCAGTGCTCACTCCCACACACCCGTTTGAATCTATGAATGCGTTCAGATTGTCAAAAATGGCCTCAGCAGTTGAACACGTCGGTAACGATTTGCAAAACAGGAACTCTTCTTTTATCTCTCCATTGTTTTCATACCTTACATAGGCAAGCAGGTTTGACAGATTTGTGATGTCTGCCGATTCATCCAGTTGGAGGGCATAAAAACGACTCCCTGGTATGCTCGTTATCAGCTGTTCTGACACATTGTCTGCCATCTCGTCAATCCTGTGTTTGACTTAGTTATCAGACAATGAGATGAGGTTGATAGGCTTGCAGGCATTCTTTCCCAACATCATCCCCATTATCACTTTTGTGGCAGGAAGAATTGAATTCTCCCCGATTGTATGCAGCTTACCAGGCTTAGCTATGAGTCGGGCGACCCGATAGGACGCTTCCACTGCCTTTGCATTCTCAGTCTTGCCTTGATACTCCTTGAGTTTATTATCGAAAAATTCAAGCGGCTTGGACATGTACTGTTTGCGTCTTATCTCGAGGTGATGCCGCAGTTTACTTGGCTTCAGAGCTTCGTTTGATAAAATCTTGGAACACACCATGCACAGCGGTAAGTGTTTGTCTTCCATACTGGTCCAAAAAAATCCCAATGATAAATATTCAGCGCTATACTCTCTCCAAACCTTTCTTTTCTATTTGACAGGTGGAACTGTCCTGGCTTTGACTTAGTTAGCCCTACCAGAAGTTCCTATCTATCTACCAACTATGATGCATTTTTGAAGGTTTCAAAGAAAAAATATTATGAATGATTTTTTATTTTTTTTTCATTTAAAAACGTTTTTGTAATCAATACTTTTGAATTTATTTTTTAAATAAAATCTCGGTATTTTGCCTATGATTTGGCAGCCCACTTGCAATACCCGTGGCCCATAGGTTGGAATCACTGCTCGAGAGCTGCGGTTCAATAGGCACCAATCCAGGAAATTTGATGGAACCTTGTTTTTTTTGGAAATTAGCTTTTTTGACGTTGACATTTCTGTTGACTTGCTGTTTCAATATTTACTGTATTTCTCTGATTGTACCAGATATATATATATATACTGTATTTATATATACACTGTACATACAAATGCAAATTTGATAGTTATCACTGCTTATTTTATAGACATTGAGGCTATTGAGTCAGGTATCTGTATTTTAACACCAAAGGCATCCATTTCACGCATTTTAAATGGAAATTAGGATGAAAAATCAACAGATATTTCCAAATTAATTTTCTGTGACCCTGTGGTCTGTATGCTTATTATCTGGTGTTATCCTACACTGGCTGCGGTGGAGTGCAGAGGCAAAGTGACTGTGGGACCACTAAACTGAACATTCAGGATTAAAGCCCCTGAAGGTGACATTACATTTTTACACACTACAAGATACTAAAGCACATTTTGGGCCCGATTACCCCCTTCCAACAATCGTGAGCAAGTCCAATTTTTTATATATTATTATATTATCGTGCCAGATTATCCTTTGGTGTGAGGGATGTGCATTGTCACGTGGGAAAGACTGAGAGCCAATCGGGAGCCAAGCTGACAACTTACTGACAAACAATAGCATAGGTATTTCTTCCTTTTTGTGTACTGTACAGTGATTTGCAAGATTTCCGGTTTGGGGAGTCGGAACTCTGGTAATCTCGCATAGCCACACCTCTGTGTCAAATCTTGCGTGGCTATGGAATCTGTTAGTGTGTGCTGCTGTTTGGGCCAAATCGTTGCTTTCCACACACTATAAGACCCAAAACTGTTAAATGTATCACGATATGTCGTTATTTGTGGGGTCTCTCACAATTGCTGTAAATCTGTTAAGGTTAAGGAAAATGTTGTAGTCTGGGCCAGGCACAAGCAGCTTGATACCAGAGTGCTTCCCATCTTCTAAGTCATTTCACATATGTGTTTGCTACAAACGAATCATTCGCTAATCTTGCGTCAATACTATGCTGTTTTCCGCGAAGCCATTGATCAATTTTTACTTGTGATCTTTTGAAAAAGATGACCAAATCTAAAATATGTGTGCTGTGTAAATGGGATGTTCTTATTACTATCACAGGGTCGGCACTGCCTACCCTGACTGCACCCACTGCCATGTGATATGCCTTTCCAGATGCAGCGTACGTCCACACTCAGCCACTCACCATTACTGGGGTGTTTAAAAACAGCACGTACTCTGATCCTTCCTCCTGCTGGACTGACAGCGCAATTTGAGCTTTATCTGCTTACACCGACACGGTTTGCTTGCATCTATTCTCTGCATTCCCTGCAATGTATTATCTTTAAAATAAGAGGGCTGAGAAAGACTTTTTTTTTATTGTAAAGAAAGAACAACTGGATTTTTCTCGCTTGGGTAGATATTTAATCTTTTGCATTGGAGAGGCCAATGGCAATCAAATTAACATAATTATTCATTAATATGCAAATCATCCCAGATGTTCAACAAGCAACAGATGTGCTCTTCATGTATCACAACGGCTCAATAAGATGCAGTACGTGGGGAAGGCTGCACAAAATGGGATTGGATGCATGGGTAATTTATAACAATGCAGTTAATCTGGAGCGATTGTTACTTCAGAGGAGTGTTAAAGTTGGTGCTCTTTTCAACACGGTTGTGGGGGGGGGGGAGTTGCTTTGTGAGCTGAATGGATAACATCTGGAGAGCAACAAAAAATAGATGAGCCTGAGAATGATTGTCTTGTATTTTTACATTGATCAATATGAAGCAATATGTAGCTTAGGTGACAATTCCACTGGTTTATATCATCAAATCTTTTTTGTTTTTATTTCCAAGCCGTAAAGCAAACTGTCAGCTATCAGCTTCTAAGTACTATGCGCTTAGCTGATGCTAAAAGAAGTCTGTTTCATGGGGGGTCATCAAGTACTTGTCAGAGAATCATTATTTAAATTTCAAATATACCAACATGAAGTAATATGTGGTATAAATTATGTCTTTACCAGGTTTATTAAATAATTGTTAAGTAGTATTAACTTGGCAAAGATTATGAGATAAGTTAGTTTCAGGGGGCGGTAATTAAACTGTGTAATGAGTAACTTCTCTTTCACCGCAACACCCAGTGCTAAATCTGGATGTTTTACTTAAAAGATGAAACTGCTTTCCTGACAATACGCTAGGCCCATGCAGAGAGGCTTAGAGGGGCAGGCGCTCAAACAACTAAAGAAATGGCACATGGAACTAGCTCTCGTCCTAGCCCCGGGGCGTTATTTTTTTGGACAAAAAGGGCACCGTGGACATCAAGGGGCAAGGCCCCCCAACCACCGCACATGTCTGCACTGGACACCCGTCGGCCACCGCTTTGCATGGTCATATTTTCTGGGTTACCACTCAAAAATGAAGCTCCTTTGAATTCCAGACCTCAAAGGGAAGATTTTTTGATCGCTGGCCTCGCCGCTCCAGCGTTGATGTAGGTCTTGACTTTGGCTTTGAGCCTGAGGATAATTGCTCCGATTCGCACGTATTGATTAGACTGAGCAGGACTGCAGAGGAAGCAGCGCAGGTTTTTAAGTGTTGCCACTGGCCGACAGACAGATGTCCAAGTAATGTCTCCGTCGTTGCGTCGGTGTGGCGGTGTGCTGGGCGACAGCGTCCAAGCGTAAGGTGTAATAACACGGGTTCCACATTCTGCAGAGAGTCTTCACAAGATTAGTGATGCACACTCACGGACGATTCATTTGTAGCGAACAAATCTTTTAAATGACTCATTGCGTCACTCCTCATTCATTTGTTCATGACTCTATAACTGCAGCCAGACACACAGGATGGACTGAAGAGACACGAACCTAGGACGGAATGAGCCCAGAGTTGTGAGTCACGCTTGCACTTTAAGCCCCGCCGTGAATCTTATACTCTGGAACAGAAAATAAAGACTCAAACTGATTAAACTAATGTGAATAAAGGATGAAGGCATTTAAATAATTTGAATGGGAAACTTTTATTCAACTTTTGAAGCTAGGGGGGGGGGGTGCAGATATGTACAGTAAAACTAAAACTAACTTGACGAAAGCCCCCAACGCAGGGGGGGGTGGGGTGACCCTGGAAGTATTTCAATTTAAAACACATTGGTTTGAATCCCATTCTGAAAAGGACAAAATAAAAGCGGGATACTGATTTCCCTTTTTCTCTATTGAATGGTCTATTGAATTCAAGGTTGGGTAAGAATCGTGATACAGGTAGAGGGGTCAAATAAGGTCTATTCTCGCCCAATTTAAATTTTAATACAGCCACCCCCCCCTACCCCCGCGTCCCCCCCTCAACACTGCTGACTTCTGCAGTCTTCTGCGCGCCGTAAACAACACTGCTTTCGTTTATTTTGCAACGTTGGCGTAAAATGGACGCACGCCGAAGTATTTCTTTATTTTTTGTTGTTTTTTTTGCCCAGCCGTATTGAGGCTATCGAGAACAGTGGAATTACAACTGCTTTTGGGTATCGACTTCCAAATTTCCGGGAGGTTGACATCCTGACTGCATACGGAGGTGGGTCGAATCCCATTTGAAAAGATTCTGTGCTCATTTATTTATCTACTTAAAGATGTATTTTCTATCCACAGCGAAATTTAAATGGATAAACAGATATATTTTGGACTCTTTTAACAATGGCAACAACCTTGTTTGCATTTCAGAATTTGGGCGTATTGGATGCTCCGTTGATAGACTGATATATAAGTTCAAAGCCAAATAAAACCCTAACCCAAACAAGAACGAAGCGATGGCACAGATTCGTACCTCACGTACACAGCTCGTGTATGTGTGTGTGTGTGTGTGTGTGTGTGTGTGTGTGTGTGTGTGTGTGTGTGTGTGTGTGTGTGCGTGTGCGTGTGCGCTTCCAGCAGATGAAAGACTATTTTTGCCGTCTGCCATTCCGTTTGAAAATAATGTTAATATGCATTGTGTCGAGGCCCTACTGGGGCATAACAAACACCGTGACTTCCCCTCAGGATTCCTTTTTTTTTTCCCTTCTTCTTCTTCTTCTTCTCCATTTGAATGAAATGGAACCCATTGGTGGGATTTCAAATATCCGTGTGTACCCACTACATTCTCTCTCTCGCACTCTCTCTCTCTCGCCCTCTCTTCTTTTGGCCACTGCCAATTATTACCTTGTTGTTTTTCTCTGCATTTGAGGAAGCGTCTCATCCCTCATCCCCCTCTCAAAGACATTTTTGGGGGGCGTCGGGGGCTCAAGAGAATGCATCAAGATAACAGGACAAGATAATAGGACACATGCGGCGGTGCACTTACTCTGCCAATGAACAGTGTCTGGGTAAGAGGATCCACCATGCCCACCATCATTTGCATGAGATAAGGAAACTGGGAGAGGAACTGGATCAACCCCGAATTGTGCAAGGGATTTAGCTACCAAGTATACAACTCAAATTCTGCTATTCTGCTGCTGCTTTTCTGCTAAATTATTAAAAAAAAAAAAAGGCGCTTGAATTGCCATTAAATGGATTATATGATGAAATGAATATATATATATTTTTTAATAATAATAATAATAAAAATAAATAAATAAATAATAATAATAAATGTAGCTGCAGGCAACAATACACAGGGTCCATAATCGACAGCAATTACAAATTTTCGAGTTCCCCTGGAGCGTTGCATTTGTTTGTGCTGTCAATCGTCTTTACATCAGCATTACGTCAAGTAATGAAACAAGTAGAATAAGACTAGTTACAACTTTCCGAGTTTCACTTGAGCGCAGCATCTGACGTTATGAAGCGGTGAGTGCTGGTGACACACAGAACTACCAACACAAGCTGATACACTTGTTGCGTGTTATGACTTTATCCTAAAAATTAGAAGGTTGCTGTCTCCTACTTGTAGTGCACAGAGTCCTGCCTGCATGTCCCTCAGAGACATTTCATCAGCTTTTCAAACTTCTGGAATGAAAATAAAACGGACACGATTCGGACCCGTTGCTCTGGAGCTGCAAGCGAACTCCATGTGTGAGGACACAAACACGGATTTGTGTTTAATTTTTTTCGACCCCTATAGTTCGTGTGTAAGGACTGTCTCCAATGGCGCAAAATAAGGAGGGACATGGCACCGGGTCAAATTCGAACAGAATGCGCTTATTTACAAAAAGGGCAAAAGAGATAAAATCAAACGTAACTCCCCGCCGACATCAAACAGGTAAGGTGATACACACACACACACACACACACACACACACTGCACATATATAGCAAATTGGATGATGATGTCACAAAGCGTCTTTATCCACAAACTCATCTTGCTCCACCACCTTACCGGAAGCTTTAGAACCTTGGCGTATGGGCAATGCGCAGACATTTCAAGATTCAAGAGGTACTTTATAATATTGAAATTATATTGAAAATAAATAATGATGCAGAGGGACACACAGGGATGAATGAAGTCTTATCTTAATAATATTATATAATATTATATATGACAATGTTGCAAAAAATGGATAGCATTTGGGAGATTGTGTATTCTTTGTATTTTTTTAGTTCATATTTCTGTTTTGTAATTTTTGGCTATTTGTGCATTTTATGCAATTTTTATTCGATGTTTGAATCAATTTTATTATTATTATTTTATTTTTTTTAATTTAAGGATAAGATATATTATTTTTAATGCTAATGGTCTGTAGAGCAATGCACCAATCCTCGCCGCGACAAATTCCTCGTATATTATATGTAAATGTATTTGATGGAAAATGAACTCATTGTGATTCTTCTGATTCTAGTTTCCGGGGTCAGAACGATTTAGGTTTAATCCGCTGTTGGGACGCGTGTGGTTAATGTAAAGACATATTGACGCCTGCAGGATGGCTCCCGTCTCATGGAGGCCGGGGCTCACGGGCTAAGCGGATTACGACGTCACCCAGCTTTACTATTCTGCACGAGTGCATCAGAGGACGCAGGGAGGAGAACGCTGGATTCGAGTGCTCGTTGCTTTGTTTATTTTTTAATGACCTTTAGTGACCTTTTTTGTGCTTTGGAGGACGCGGTTTCAGTGTTGATAATAATAATATACTTGCATGTGCGTCGTGCGATGAGGAGGATCACTCCTCTTTCATCACGGTCAAGTACATTTGGGGTCAAGCCGGCCTCGTTCCTGATTGCTCTCCGAGATGAACGGCTCGTTCATCTTCCTTTCTTTAATTCTTTCCATCGCGGGCGGTCAGGAGCCTTGGCTCAGCTTATTTGCTCCGTCTCCACGATTGAACCACAATTTTTTGTTGTGGAAATCTCCGCTCGAGTGGCGGAACTGGGCCTTTTTGAATTAACACAATAATTAATTGATGCCTCTGGTGAACCGCTTCGACAAAGTGGCGATTCAGCGGTCAATTAACAGCCCGAGACTCCTTCATTGTACAAGGACTCCTCCGCCTCCTGCTCCCCCTCCTCGTGCCCGACACCCTCTCCATGTTCGGGATCCTTCGCTGAGTGATTAAAATTAAAAGACGGGATTTGTTGCTTGGGTGTTGGTTCAAGGGGTATCAAAACAATAGTCAAAGAGGATAAATACCCTTCACCAGTGATTCTCAGTCAAGGACCTTCAATTTGATCCGCATTGGTCCCACGGACCCCAGGATTTAGTCTCAGGGACCCTCAATCCGTGGAGATTCGGTGCAAACCTCCCCACATGTCTGTACCATAGTTACAGATCAAAACAGCCATTATTGTGCGTTCTCTAATGTCTTGTAAATTAAACAACAGCCAAGTTTTAACTATGAATCATTTGGCTTAGGTCCCTATGGAGCCTCTTGAGGGGACACGGACCCCGTGTTGAGAACCACTTCCCAAGACTATAGTCAAAACCAAGTCAAAAAAATTGTCATCTAGCTGTCATGACGCAGCATGTGTAACCAATGCTAATCTAGATGTAATGTAAAATAAACAGAGATGTTTGGGTTTCAGCTTCAACACAAACCTCTTGAATAACATCCCTTCGAGAGGCAGAAACAGTGTGAGATCCCCACCCTCCCCCACGTTAATCATTGATCACTGAAGCGGTCGATGAGCGTTTCCCTTTCTGTGGGATCCCGGTGTCGTGGTCCTCACCTGGAAATGGAATAAATCCACCTTGTAGTTCCCAGATTGCTCTGATGTACGTCCCAATCTGGCAAATAACCACTGGTATTGGTGTCCGGTGCTTTTGTGCTGTGAGTAAGTGTGCAAGTGTGCTGTGAACATTTTTCAAATTCAACTTAAAAACTAAATAAATAATGGAAATTAACCGCTTCTGTTGCAATATCAAAGTTGCAAGGCTGGACTAATTAGTCTAATTCATTGGGATTTCACTCTTCTCTCTTTTGCTGAAGTGACTTCTGAGTCATTTAAAAGCTTTGTTCACTGCGAACAAATTGTTGATGAGTCTTGCATATGAGTAGGTGTTTAAGCTACATATCATTAACTATTTGAAGTAATAAGCAGTTCTACATGTTTCTGAGGTTTTTAGTGGTTCACAGCAGGCCGGTGCAGAGACCTTAAGAGGGGCAAGTGCTCCAAGTAAAAAGAAAAAAGGGCACATGGAACAAGATTTAAAGGTGCAGTGTGTAGAATTTGCAGAATGGACTTGGAATATCATTTAATAAGTATGTTTTAATTTGTGTATAATCACATGAAATTAAGAATCGTGTTGCTGTTACCATAGAATGAGCCGTTTATATCTACATAGGGAGCGGGAATGCTTCATGGAGGCCGCCATGTTGCACCGCCATGTTTCTTCTACAGTAGTTCAGAACGGACAAACCAAACACTGGCCCGAGAGAGAGGGCCTTTCACATTTTTACACGTTTCGCGACCAGCCTCTTCTCCATGGAGGCCGCCACCTTGTGAATATTCATTTCTTGCCCAGGAAATAAACCTGCTTCCTGCTGCTGGTCTGGACTTCCTCTTCTCCTTTTTCCTACCGGCGAAATAAAGTCATTTATTCTGGAATCTGTGACTTAATAAAACACTACAGTTACTCCGTTATTCTCCTGCCATGAATATATGAAATAATATCATGAAAGTAGTTATTGTCTTTTTCTTCCCACTAATACCACACAGTGGCTCCTTTTAAATATGGATATTATTTGGGCTTATATTATTGTATTTTATCCAAAGTTGACAATTGATATTCAAATATCAGAACCCCCCCTCCATTCCAGCTGTCCGACTAACACAGGTGACTGTCGGGTTGGGGGTCCCTCTTTTATTCCACATACACCGACCAGCCAGTACATTAAAACCACCTGCCAATTATTGTGTAACTCCTCCTCGTGCCACCAAAACAGCTCTGACCTGTCGAGGCATGGACTCCACCAGACCTCTGAAAGTGTCCTGTGGTATCTGGCACCAAGACGTTAGCAGCAGAGCATTTAAGTCCTGTAAGTTGCGATGTGGGGCCAACATGGATCGGGCTTGTTGTTCCAGCACATCCCACAGATGCTCCATTGGATTGAGATCTGGGGAATTTGGAGGCCAAATCAATACCTTGAACTGTTTTTTTATGTTGCTCAAACCATTCCTGAACAATCTTTGTGGTGTGGCCGGGTGCATTATCCTGCTGAAAGAGGCCACTTCCATCAGGGAATTCCATTACCATGAAGGGTTGTACTTGGTCTGCAACAATGTTTATGTAGTTGGTACGTGTCAAGGTAACATCCACATGAATGCCAGGATCCAAGATTTCCAAGCATAACATTTCCCTGAGCATCACACTGCCTCCGCTGGCTTGCTTTCTTGCCATAATGCATCCTTGTGCCATCTTTTTCCCAGGTAAACGAGGCACATGCACCCGATCATTCACATGATGTGAAAGAAAATTTAATTCATCAGACTAGACACCTTCTTCCATGGTCCATGGTCTAGTGCTGACACTCACGTGTCAATTGTAGGCGCTTTCGTTGGTGGACAGGGGTCAGCATCGGCACTCAGATCGGTCTGCGGCTACACGGCTCCATATGCAGCAAGCTGCGATGCACTGTGTGTTCTGACACCTTTCTATCATACCCAGCGTTAACTTTTTCAGCAATTTGTGCTGCCATAGCTCTTCTGTGTGATCAACCAGACGGGCTAGACCTTGCTCCCCACACACATCAATGAACCCATGGGCGTCCATGAGCCTCTCGCTAGTTTACCAGTTGTCCTTCCTTGGACCACTATTAGGAGGTACTAACTACCGCATACAGGCAACACCCCACAAGACCTGATGTTTTGGAGATGTTCTGACTGAGTCATCTAGCCATCACATTTTGGCCCTCGTCAAAGTCACCTAGATCCTTATACTTGCCCATTTTTCCTGCTTTCAACACATCAACTTCAAGAACTGACTGTTCACTTGCTGCCTCATATATCGCACCCCTTGACAGGTGTCATTGGAACGAGATGAACAATGTTATTCACTTCACCTGTCAGTGGTTTTAATGTTGTGGATGATTGGTGTATAATCAGCCACAGCTACAGCTGTTTCCAACAAAATCACGATGCCCAGTCACGGAAAAAAAAACCGAATGAGGCCCGCTTGATAAAAAGGGCACCATGGACATCAAGGGGCAAACAAACAGGTGCTGGGGCCCCCTCCACCACACCCTCTACACCTGCCTGATTAACAGGAATGCCGTGAGATTATTTAGTTGTATAAAATTAAATAATCTTGTTTTACAATATAAAATAATATATAAAATCTGCAGTTCCAGAAAAAAGGTTGAGAAACACTGGTTCAGAGTATTGACCTCCCTATATTATATTGGAGATAGGAGTCCCAGTGGGAGGTTCAACCTGCAACAATAAATTATTAATTAATTTACTTTATAACCATCTGTAGATAACATGATGGAGGTAACACTTGGGTATGAGTTTGTTTGGTTCCTGGATCATGAGCCTTCACTAATTGATGTTGGAGATTCGAGTTTCTTCTTTCTTCTTCTTCCTGGATCCTGAACATTGAAGCTCTGCCTGAGCGCCTGGAGTGAATGATGGACAGGACGGAAATGGAGAGAGTGTGTATTGAATGAGCGTTCTCAGGGAAAAGTACATTTTCTCAGACTTTTACAATGCTACTCTAGCACTCCCTCTGAAGGGAGAGATTTGATGAGATTCTGCCTCAGCATTTCCACTCGATCCGCCCTAAGTTTTATTTGAGCGAGGTAGAATCGGTTCAATTTGGAATGGTTCAAAGGGACTATCGTGGTTTACCACTTTTCTCACAGATACAACTCTCCCTTTGTTGCTGCGGATACTTTCCCACTGTGCTAAAAACAATTCACTGTGCCAACCGATAACCTGCAGGCCATACCGCAGTCACTTATCTCCCTCAGTTCAACTTCAGTTTCAGTTTACCGCAGGGGAAGTTAGGATAAGATCTGACTTTATTGTCCCCTGGAGGGAAACTTAGGCCTGACAGCGGCAAAACATAGTACAGTGGAAAAAGATATACAAGTTAAAATGAGATATCACATATGTACACATACAATATATCCACACTAGTAGCACAGAAATGACTAGTACCACTAAATTGACTTGTAGCACAACACTAACTCCTAGCACTATACTGACTTTTAGCATATGCATATGCAATAAGCAAACTAGTAGCACTATATTAACTAGTAGCAACTATGCCAACTAGTAACACTGTATTAACAAGTAGCACTATTCTGCCGAGTAGCACTTTATTGTTGAGTACCACTGTTCTAGGGAGTAGCATTATATTGACTAGTAGCATTATTCTAATCAGCAGTACTATATTAACTAATAGCACTATATAAAACAGAAGCACTATATTAACTAGTAGCACAATATAAACTAGTAGCACTACATTAACTAGTAGCAATTGAGGTGTCCTGGAATGTGTGGCGTCCCAAGACAGTCCCCATCGTATAAGATAATTATTGAGAGGGGTCCTGGTGATAAGGGAGGTGAAATGTGAACGGTGACCTATGTAGGGGAGTCAGAGGGTCAACGTTGTCTCTGGACAAGCATAAAAGCACCTGCCCGAGTTTCATCCGACAGAGAATACATCCGGCTCTGTTCTCTCCCAGGCGAACCATGGAAAGTCTGGTCTGATGCTGTTCTCTTGTAATAAACCTATTATTTTACTCAAGTCAGCGTCAGCGGTCACTCCTTCTTCAGCAACACATCAAATTCATCAAGAAACTGCACACTGTACTCACTTGTAGCACTATTCTTACTAGTTGCAAAAATGCAAAATAAAAAAATAAAAATTGTATCACTGTATTAACTAGTAGCAACTATGCCAACGAGTAATACTGTATTAACAAGTAGCACTATTCTGCCGAGTAGCACTTTATTGACTAGTAGCACTATTCCAATCTGTAGCAATATATTAACTAACAGCACTGTATTAACCATGAACACTATTCTGACTAGTAGCACTGTATTAAATAGTAGCACTATACTGATGAGTATAACTATTCTAACTAGTACCACTATATTAACTAGTAGCACTATTCTATCTCGTAGAACTATATTGACTTGTAGCACTACATTAACTTGCAGCACTGCATTAACTAGTAGCACTATATTGACTTGTAGCACTATATTAACTAGTAGCACTATTCTAACTACTAGTACTATATTGACTTGTAGCACTGTACTAACTAGTAGTACTCTATTAAATAGTAGCACTATTCTAACGTGTACCACTATATTAACTAGTAGCACTATATTAAATAGTAGCACTATACTAACTCGTAGTATTATACTGACTAGTGGTACTGTATTAACAAGTAGCACTATATTGACTAGGAGCAATATTCCAAAGAGTAGCACTATATAAATAAGTAGCACCATACTAACTTGTAGCACTATATTAACTAATATCACTATATTGACTAGTTGCACTATATTGATTTGTACCACTATTACTAGCACTTCTGACCGTCAAGTCAGTGCATTACTTCGTTGAATCGCTCCCAACTTTACCTGGTTTTGGATTACGGATTTTGGATTGTTCGCAATGTGATATCCTTACTATTTTTTGACTTTGACATTCGTCTGAACTGTTTTTTTTTGGATTTTGGAATGTGGACTCTGGCTTGACTAGTGCTCAGCTAGCACTAGTTAGCCTTTGAGATTAGCATATTGCTAACTATGCTACTACTGTGAGAACTGTTTGCCCCTGGTCGTCAGACTCAGCACTCGAGAGAACTCGGTCTCTAAAGACATCCACAGCCTGCGTGAGGATGTGAAGAAGAAGGATGAACTGTTTGTGCATCTGACCTCCATCACCACTGCTCAGGCTAAGCATATCTCCTGCTCCATGTCCTTGGCTGTGATCGGACCAGACTTGGACACCACTCTCCCTTGGCCCGCATCCATTCTCGCTGTGGGTGAGTCGCGTCCATCTGATGCCCCGCTGGCTGTGATAGAGGAGCCATGGCCCCAGTCCCGGACCTGCTCCACCCCAGTGTCCTGGACCCTGGTGGCAATTGGGGGGCGGCGATGCGAGTGCTCCTTGCGCTGCTCTATGCCGAATGGAGACTCCGGCTGGAGAACAGATTTCAAGCCTTGAGTCAAACCATGAAGGATCCCGTCTACTTTCCATGAACATTGGACTCACACTGCTGTCCTGACGGTCAGTGAGTCCATCACACCCATTCACTCTACAATCACCTCCTCCATTCCCTACTCCAGCATCCCACCATAATTTCCCTTCATGGACCTATGGGAGCGCACTCATTATCACGCCCCCTTACTGTTCACCATAGTAATATAATTTGAGTTCCTCAACAACCTCTCTTACCTTATGCTGCTGCTACCTGTAAACCTGTAAACTTAACTTTTAAACATCAGATCTCTTAATAACAAATCATTTTTATGTCATGATTTTATTAATTGTAATTATTTAGATGTTTTTTTTGATCATCACAGAGACTTGGTAAAGTCAGGGAGACTGCAGTCCTCCTATTGAAGAGTGATTTTATATTTCTCCACCAACCCAGGCTCTCAGGCAGGGGAGGGGGGTTGCTGTTATCGATAGAAAGGATTTTAAAAGCACTCCCATTTCACATAGCAGTTTTACATCATCTGAATTCCTTGGTTTTATGTTAAATTCGAAGGACCCGGTGATAATTTTATTAATTTACAGACCGCCAAGACCAAATAATGCATTTAACCAAGAATTTGCTGAGTTGTTATCTCGTTTTTAACATGTCTGCTGCCCCAGCCAGCCTTTTATTTGGACTTAGATCTAATCATTTTAGATCGAAGTGTAGCCTTTGACACTGTAGATCACACCATTTTAATTGACCATCTTAACACTTGGGTTGGCATCAAGGAAACTGCACTTGGCTGGTTTTATTCCTACCTTTAGAAAGAACCTTCGCGGTCTCCATAGGAAACGACTCATCCTCTACAGCTCAAATTACCTGTGGTGTACCGCAAGGTTCTATTTTAGGTCCAATTTTATTTTCCATCTATGTGCCATCTCCATCCATCTATCTATCTCCCATCTATCACTTGGCCAAATTATCCAAAGACACAACGTCTCTTTTAATTGCTACACAGGCGACACACACACCTTCCTCTGAGACCTGGTGACCCAAACAGCCTCGCTGCTGTTGTAGATTGTCTCAGTGATATCAACCATTGGATGGCACAGAATTTTCTTCAACTCAATAATTCAAAATCCTAAATCACATTGTTCACTCCCCCAAATTGTACCAGTCAAATTGAGAGTGGCCTTGGCACTCTGTTCGCAAATGTGAAGTCTGTTGCCAGAATCTTGGGAGTACTGTTTGACTCTGACCTAATCTTTGAACAAATGAAAAAAAATTGTGCTGCTGAGAACCATTTCAAGAATCAAACCAATACTTTCACACAGCGACCTGGAAAAAGTAATCCACACCCTAATTTTCTCACGACTAGATTACTGTAACTTCCTCCTTTCTGGCATCAGCCAAAAGTCACTCTCTCCTCCAACTCGTTCAGAATGCAGCAGCTAGGCTTCTTACCGGTTCCAAAAGACGACATCACATCACTCCAATCCTGGCCTTTCTCCATTGGCTCCCCATTCGGTTGTCTGGGTCTGACTCCAAGCTACATAACAGATATGATGACCCCATATGAGCCAGTGCACAGCCTTCCTCAGGTGGGGCTTCTCTGGCTGTTCCAAAGTCTAGACTTAAAACTAAAGGTGACCGTGCTTTTTCTGTCAGAACCCCTCAGCTTTGGAATGGCCTGCCGAGGAGATTCGGTAGAGTCAGTGACTTCTTTTAAGTCACTTCTCAAAACCCATTTTTATAGATCTGCTTTCATGTGATGCCAGCCCCTTTCTTTATCTCAGGTGATTTTAATATTCATGTTGACAATCAAACAGCCCAAGATGCTCAACACTTCATGAGCCTATTGGAGGCATTTGACCTCACACAGCATGTTTCTGGACCCACCCACAATAAGGGGCATACTCTAGACTTGGTCATATCAAAAGGACTAAAATATCACTGTACCTTGTGCCATGGATGTTGCTATCTCAGATCACTGTTGCATATTTTTTGATGTGTCTTTTCCTGGACAACAGAGGGGTACCCGAACAATTAAAAAACATATTAACAATAATACCATTGGAAACTTTAAGGGAATTGTAAATGATTTACCGCTGTTGATGGCATCATCAACTGAGGATCCTGTGAACAACTTCAACTAAAAAAAGAAATTTGATGCATTGATGATATTGCACCTGTTAAGACTAAAAACATAGAAAAACAAAAAAACACCCTGGAGAAATGGAGCCGTTGTTAGGCAGCTTAAGAGAGAGTGTCGCCAGGCCGAACAAAAGTGGAGAAAGACACTCACGTTCACCATGACATTTACAATTATAGGCTCAATTAATACAAAATAGATATTTAGCAGGCCAGACACTCCTTCTTCTCTTAAATCATTAATGAAAATATCAACAATCGTAAAGTGCTCTTCTCCACTGTTGATAGGCAACAACCCCATCAGAGATGCTCTCTACTGAAAAATGTGAAGAGTTTGCTACATATATTTCAAAATTATAGCTATCAGATAGAATATTAGTGCCTCATCATCCAGAAATGAACCTACCCTCCAGTTCCCCATTAATATGACTGCTGCCACGTCTCACTTTGTCCCTTTAAATGTAAAAAAAACAAAACTGGACAATATTGTTGGTCAGCTCAGGTCCTACACCTGCTGCTTGGACCATCTCCCTCCGACATTTTTAAAACTGTTTCTGACTGCCGAGCTCATGAGGTATTAGAAATTTTAAACGTCTCTCTTTAATCAGGTATAGTTCCTGCAGCATTTAAAACCACAGTCATTAAACCACTCCTCAAGAAGAGCAATCTTGATGTAACAGTTATTGCCAACTATAGGCCCATTTCCAACCTGCCATTCCCCAGCAAAATACTTCAAAAAACAGTTTACCTTCAGTTTAACAACATCAAACCGTCTCAGAGAACATTATTAATCTGGTTTTCGACCTCACCATAGCACAGAAACAGCACTTATTAAAGTTGTGAATGATCTGCATATAAACACTGATTCTAAAAACGATTTGTACTTCTGCTCCTGGATCTCACTGCTGCCTTTGACACTGTTGACCATCATATTTTACTAGCGAGATTACAAAAATGGGTCGGAACATCTGACCTGGTTCTAAACTGGCTCAGAACCTACCTACAGGACAGGCAGTTCTTTGTGTCCATTGGGGATTTTGTCTTGAACAAAGTAGAGATTATGTGTGGAGTGCCCTAAGGTTCGATTCTTGGACCATTGTTGTTTAATCTCATGTGTGACCCACCGCAGCAAAACCCGCATCGTTGCGCATTTTTTAAATTGCCTGGAGCAGCCAAATAAACTGAAAAAACCTTTCGAGAAGGAAAATTAGATTTTTCCAGATTTGTGTTCCTTTGTGTTTCTTTAGCTCTCAATGTATTTTCAAAACCGAGTTTGATTTCTAAATAGTAGATAAATGTTAAAACATGGCTTTAATTAGTCTACATGGGGAAACACAGTCCACATACCGAGATGCAGAATTGCACTGAACAATGCTGATTGATCGTTTCCTTAAAGGCAGCGATCCAGGTGAAGATCATTCCTCCATATTCCATGTGATGTCACAATGTAAAACCGTTTTGATAGAATTGAACCTTTAAATTGTACTACATTTACACTCACACGGAGACATTATTGTTTAGAGGGCATATACCAACGAAGAAGTGATGCTGACATCACTTCCGTAGGAAGACGAGGATCCGGTTTCACTTGTCTGTGAAAACTTTAGTCTCTGTGTTGTTATGGATTACGGGAAGCGGGTGGGGGATCTAAATCATATTGCGGACCTTAACCTGACCAGTGCGATCGATCCAAGTCAGTGTAAGCAGCGTGTACTGGACTTAATTTTCCACGATGATAGTCAGTTCTCCGACAGCGATGCTGAATCTGATATTGATGTTATCCCGGACTTGGAGAACATTTCAAACAGTGGATTTCAACTTGAATGTGACAATGAAACGTGATATTTTCAAGAACCACTGGAGGAGACCGACGATACGCACGTTTTACAACTGAAAAAGTTGATGATGAGATGAAGTCCGTTGAAGTTGGTGATGCAGATTATGAACACGTAGCAATGGATAAGAATCTCAAGTTTACCTGCAAATGCAGCCAAGGGTGAAAAGAAAATGAAAAGAGGCCCCAAACAGGCTCTCAGAGTGTAGCTGGGGTATGGTTGGGGTTAGCCCACATAATAACTCCAATAACTTTGAAGATATTTGGCATACGCACATTTTTATATTAAATGATACACCGAGGCTGATATACAGAGACTCATATTATTGACAGACTTGACATTTTGTTTCTTTTAAACTCCAAAATAATTCCACTTTTATAAAACATGTATACTCTTACTGTTAAATAAAAGCCTTTTTAAAAACAAACGATGTTGTGTGTCGATGACGCTGTTTAACACTCCCTTAAAACACAAGAGCAATGCAGAGATTGCTCAGTTCAGCAGGGTGTCACGTCCCTATTCAGCAGGGGGTCAAGTGGCCACGTGACAAGTAGCCATGCAGCTCTGTTGGTCCTCCAACTAATTTGCATTCTGGGAGCTGGCTGAATGAAGCCAAGCGTTGGGAAAATTTGAAGGTGATTATCTCAGAAACCCAGTTTGCCACACCTTTGTCATTAACAAGTCATAGTTTTAAAAATATTTGCATGATTTGCACAAGTGACAACTTGTTTCGAAGCTCTGATCCTTTAACTTTAAAAAAAAAAAGTCAAAAGCCACCAAATGTACCTTAAGTCTGCGGTGGGTTACATATGCTCCCACTTGCACATATTATAAAGAAATACAAAATAAATTACTATAATTATGCAGATGATTCACAACTGTACATATCCCTATCTCCTGATGAACTACACCCCATACACTCGGTCACTCATTGTATTAATGATATTAATGTATGGATGTCACAGAACTTTTTACAACTGAACAAAGATAAAACAGAAATAGTCATCTTTGGTGCAAAGTCTCAGAGACAGAAAAATGCAATTCATCTCAGTTCTCTGTCTCTGGAGAGCAAGAATGAAGACAGAAATCTGGGTATAATCATAGACGGCAATCTAATTCTTAGGATAAATAGTCAAATCTAAAAAATTGTACCATCTAAAAAATATTTAAAAAATTAAAATGCTTCCTGTCAAAAGCAGAGCAGAAATTAGTCCATGCATTCATAACGAGTAGATTGGACGACTGTAATGGCCTATTCACGTCCCTCCCGAAATCAGCTGTGCAGCAGCTACAGTTGATCCAAAGTGCGGCTGCACGCGATCTCACTGGGACTAAAAAGTTTGAACACATCACTCCTGTTCTTAGATCTCTACATTTGCTCCCTGTCAATACTAGGATTGGTTTTAAGATTCTGCTACTTGTATATAAAGCTCAAAATGGCCTTGCACCTCATCACTATATTACCATTATATACAAAAAATATACAATACATAATGAAATGAAATAATGTATATTGACCAGTAATTTAATATGTAGCATGGTAGATTCTATACAATAATACAACACTTGCAATTGTGACATTTATTTACCCAATACATTTTTTTTTCTTTACTCGAATTGAGAATATTATTTCCCTTATTCAAGGATCCTTTGGTTTGGGTGCAAGACAAACTTTATTTACCCTCATAACAGATCTTTTACAATAATAATAATAATAACACATATTTTTCCCACATTCCATGATGCATTGCAATGCTTTTCAAAAAAAGTTTGCAAGACAAAATACTTACCCACAAAACTTTTTTAAACTCAAATTGAGAATATTATTTTTAGTATTCCATGAGGCTTTGGAATGCAACAAAAATGACAATTACATTCCATACAATAATAACAATGGCATTCTGTTTTTGAACATATATTGAAAAAAATTTATACTTACTTGCATAAACCAAGAGTAAAGTAATATTTCAAGGAATTAAAATACCAAATGAGAAGCGAGAGAACATTAAATGATTTACGACTAAAGAGATTAAAGGAGTTTATATGCTTCAGTAAATGCTTCATTTAAAATTCAAGTGTTATGTGGGACAAAACCTAGTGCTGGTGTTTCTTTTCAGTCACTTTTGCAGTGTTTTGGAAGTTTTGGTGCAATCTAGGCATTAAATAAATGTTGTGCCGAGAGAATTTTATGAACAGTTTGGAAAACGTGATTTGTGTAAAATGCCACTATAAAAAACAGAAAATGAAATAAACAAATTAATAAATGATAATAAATGATTTAATCCCCATTATTTACAATACAATTACAATTAACACCTGAATAAATTGAAGGAAACTAAGAAAGAAAATACAGCGACAAAGCTTTTAAAAGCTTTGGAGCTTTGGAGCTGTCCGTGGTGCTGAATGACACTCATCCCTTCCAACACGAGGGAGGAAAACTCAGCCATTCATCCATTTTTCATATCAATATCCTCTGTCTAAACAAGGGAAATACTCCCTAACCCTACTGCGCACAGACGGGCAAATTAACAAAGAATGGATTGCGGCCACAGATAACATCATGAATTGCGCATCAACTGCGGCAACTATCTGCACCGTCTTACATTTTACATTTACATTTAGTCATTTATCAGACGCTTTTATCCAAAGCGACTTACAATTATTCAAACACCGACGGACGCAGCCATCAGGAGCAATTAGGGGTTAAGTGTCTTGCTCAAGGACACTACAGCATGCTAGCAGGAGGAGCCTGGGATCGAACCAGCAACCTTTAGATCACTAGACCACCAGCTCTACCGCCTGAGCTACCATCCCAGTCTTAACGTCCCATTCACAAAAAATATTGCGCTAATGACATCACAGTGCTACTGACCCATTAAGTTTTGCTGCTGAGTGCAATTTGCACTCGTTCTGTGTCTGATCGCAATGATCAAGGTGGAAAGTATATATGTTGGCTTTGCGCCAAGTACACAGTAGGCAGGACAATGGCAGAGAGAAGGAGAAAAATGTGTATCAATGGCTCTACAGAAGTGGCACAGTTTTGTTTTTTTTGTTTTGTTAAATTAGAAAACAAGGGAAAATGAATAAATCTAAAATAAAAAGGATTTTTTTTTTTTGTTTGTTCTGTTTTGAAAACGGGGAACGGGGAAAGCGTGGTATACTGGTATTGAAAATAAAACTGATGGTAATACAGTTCCGTATATACAAACCTTATTTTTCATTCATCTTTTTCTTTCTTTCATTCTGTACTAGACTGTGCTGTTCATACTGTAGGCTGTGGGGCGCGATCCGCTCCACATTTCTCTAAACAAAACCGCAGATGTATTTATTTTATTTTATTTTACGACGTCTCCGTAATTGAATACAATGAAAAAGCCCCAATCCCCGCCGTGTCCCGCGGGGCTCCAAGCTCTGCGCTGCTCTTGGACACCGCTGTAATAGTCGGAACAAACTTTTAAATAAGGCCTCATAGATCTAATAAAAGTGAAGATTCAGCAACCGGATTGCTTGTTTCTCTCCTCAAATTTGTTCAGAAACAGATTTTAGTGGACTGATAAGGCGAAAAACTCCATTGGCTCACAGAACTCGTGGCCTCAGGAGGGTGGCTCCTCCCACTGAAACAGCTTGTTTTCAGACAGGGTGGATTGGACGCATGTTAGAACGGCTTGAATGCATAATCGAAGTACTATATTCAGCATAAACTTTAAACACGTTTTGGGGACCCCAGAGACCATAAAAGGAGCCTAATCGGGTCCTCTTTAAACTTTTTGGAACGCTAATCATCTGTAATATAAGATGTTATAAATGCAAGAGAAACTTAAAAAGTGTCTTAGTGAAAAGTGAATTTTTATTTGTCTCACGGCTGTGCAACATGCCTGTGTTGTGGGTTATATGACATCAATCTGTGAAAGAAAGATGAAGTTGGACAACTATGACACTTCATTGTCTGATATCAACCTTATATTAGTGCATTTCCTTTAGAATGTAGAATTTGGCGAGGGTAAGGTGCTTCTACATTTTACTCTTTGGGGTACCGGGACACCACGTGAGCACCAGCACTTTCTTACAAGCTTCCGGTGCTCTGCTCTGCCCTCTCAAGTGGAAGACCGGTTGTCCCGTTATAAACACCTCACTTGAAACCATTGGGAGAAGAGCATGGACGTTGGATGTTTTGCTCCCAGAGTGGCTTTCTTCCTTGGGAACGTATAGTAATTGGTTCTATTTGTACTCGGTCTATAAGGTAGTCGCTACTTTCTCCATTCCACCACCAAAAAACAATTTGATGCTGGAAGAAGGCATCACTCCTCTGAACTGCAGAGATAATACATTCTTTGCCCTGCCGCATGAGCCTAGAGGGCGCTGTTCAGCCACTGGACCTTTATTATTCTCCTGATTATTTTGGCTCAAGTTCAAGAGATTATTTGTCACATACATATACATACAGTCATACATATATGCAGTGAAATGTCATGACACCCGGTGATTACGCACAATAGGCTCTATAAGCTCTAAAAATACTAAAAAATACCAAAATGTGCGTAATCGACACAAGGTGCTCGCGCAGGCAGCCGCAAGGGGAGGCGCCACAATCGCGATTCTGGGTTCTAAAATTATATAATAGAATTACCGGTACTCAAAATACAAAAGCTCAGGCTAAAAAAAAAGTCAATGGCACGCACTCAGTAGCGGTGGCGCCTGATTACCGTTTCTGGAATCAGCTGCAGGGTCGGCATACCCGGGTCCCAAAAATCCCAAACATTTATTCATTAGATATGAAAAGTTTGTCTCTTTTTGGAGATTCGGCTCTTCATGAGCGACTCAACAAAAGCTTTTTGCTCAATTTTCCGCCTCGTTCATTTCATTCAGCCGGTGTGACGAAGCAGAGGAGTCACTTCAGCTTTGGATCGTGAAATTTAATTTTCATGAGAATCATTTCATTCTGCCACAATTATTTCACCTTTTTTTTTTTTTTTTTTCCCACATTTAATTTAATCCTTTAATTTTATTTTCCTGTTGGTGAGTAGAAGACATTCGAGAATCCCGTCTCAGTTCAGCCGGCTGCAGTTACCGAGTTGCAAACGAGCGACTCTTTTGCCGGAGTGTCTCACGACTCCCGAGCTATTTAAAAGATTTGCTCACGACGGATGAATCTTTTGCGAGTCTTGCGTCACCGTTATTCGTTGTTTTTTTTTCCTCTTTTGTCAGTGCTCAGAAAGATCTAAATCGCAACAGACGACTCAATCTGCCTATCATGTGAAGGGGAATATACGATCTGTCTAATTATGAAACGTTCCCATTCTTCATTTCTACAAAAGGTGTGTTAATGGTTTCGAAATCTATCAGTTACTGATAAAAAGCGGCGGTGATAAGAGAACCGGGGTTGTCAAGTCGATGAGTTTGTGTTATCCATTGATATTGAAACTAGATTTTTGGCAATGCCTCCAAATATTCCTTTGTTTTTCAACAAAGCTGTTATTTCTATCCAAGCATACAAAATTGAAATTAGGGTCTGGCTGATTGATGTGTTCGCCTTCATGCCAGCACCAAAAGCTCCATCTCCCATTTGAACAAGAGCTTCACATGTTGGCACATACACTACATCCACTACTTAGGATTGTCATATTTTGGGGTAGTCATTTGAAAGGAGATGAGGACTATTCTACATTTTAAGAACAGAAAGGGATCTGTATCTGTGTGTGTATATATATATATATATATATACATACAATTTATTTATTTATTTATTTTTAAGGTCATGCCAATAGAGTGCTTGACTAACGGGGAAAAATAAGTTCTGGGAAGATCTGGCTGTTGCTGAATCACCTTCGGAATAAATTCCCTCCCAATGAATATCTTCCGGTGAATACAATGGGGAAGTGATTCTCTGGAGTGGAGCGTCGGTTTGGAGACCTTTGTCCCAGTCTTCTTAAAACGAACAAAAAATAAAGAACACAAAACTACCAACGGAATGTCTCCTTCATGTATGTAACGCTTCACTTATTAACAGCAGCAGTAGCTTTACAGCGGTGGTTGTAATGTGTGTCTTCTTCGTATAAATGACCAGCCATTATTTGAGTTATCCCGTCTTTGCGTTCGTGTTTGGTTCTCGACGAGGGCTCTCGGTGAAAAGAGTTCGATCCCTTCGGGCGGTGTCGTGTGTAATGCGTGTACATCAGTCACGTTCAATATGAATTATGCCAAATTCCTTGGCCTTTTGCTCCCACATGAATTTAGTCGGGTGAATCGATGATTCTCTCGTTCGCCCGCTCGCTGAATCGGAATTTCAATGAGCATGTTTGAGCACGTTGCTCTATTCGTTGTTGAAGAATGCATCTGGCCGCCGTTTCCCAGCCGCGAACGAAACAAACGACTCTTTTGCCCGAATGACTCCCAACTCCTGATTCATTCATCGGATTTGTACGATATGAACGAGTCGTTTGTGGCTCTTGCATCACTTATTGATGATAGCTGTAAATATAATGTTTTCATGAATTGATAATTGAAGCTGCTTGCTGCTTTTCGTGAGTCAGCTAGCTGCACTACTCTGCACAGTTTGCATAATAATAATAATAATAATAATGATAATCATAATACATGTATTTTGCATAGCATTATGTTTGTGTTTTTCACCTCCTGGTGGCCGCTCTCGGTTTCCTAGACATCTCTGCTGTGGTCTAACCGTTGCTTTGTCCAACTTTTGTCTCCGTTCATAAGTCTTGGATTCTACCGACGGCCTTAACTACCTGAGTTTAAAGCCAGGCTCGGTATGTCTCTGGGACATAGAGCGTGTGCAACATTTTCCAGGAATGAAAGCCCTAATAGCCAAACGCGCGTGTCCAGGGTGACACCAAACAAACACTCCAGCTCGAGGTTTACCCAGCATGTCAAGCGCCATCGCTGCCCAAATCTCACGCTGAGAGATGGCCTCCAGAGCAAGCAAGACCTGCTTCCTGCCCCAAAACTCATAAAAGATGCGCTTTGATTTGCTTTTTTTTTTTTACAATCCTATCGTTCCGTCCACTCCTCTCCTCCATCCATCAATCTATTTTTTCCTCTTTCTCTCTGGCCTTTCATACCCAATAAAAGATCCCACTTCCCCTGGATCTATACTTACTCCCTTCAGAGGGCTGCTTTGCATACCAATTCCTCTCCAAGCTTTGAGAGTTATTGTTGATGCGTGTCTCCCAGTCTAGATGGAAAATGTCGAGGATCACTGTTTTTTTTTTTGGTTTTTTTTCCACTTTCTGTCATTTCTCAAGGCTGCCCGTGGAAAGTTGTAGTCAGAGCCAAGTATTGCAATTGCTCACAGCAGGATCCTGTGCAATGGCATGGCTGTTAATAGGAATGAAAGGTATTGAACTATGGTTCTATTACAGTAAGTTGATACAAGGTAATATGAATCATAAAATGCTTGTTATTTACCACCTGTGGAAGCTGATTTCCTGCATGAAAAATTCAAGCAAAAATAAATAAAAATAAAATAAAAGATAATTACATAAGATAAGGAATATGTCATAAGGTAGAGAATGCTGCCGCTGGAGGATATTTGCAGCGGCATGTTTTACCACCGAGGCATAGATTGTCTTGTTTCATTTCATTCTTAAATATTTCATAGGAATGGATATAATACCACAAAAACCACAACATTTCAGGATATAAAAACATACATATTATTTCGGAAAAAAATGCATGTGACTTTAAGGATGAGGAAATTAGCAATATTGATCGATCTGGATAGATCTCAAGATTATTATTATTTTTTCCCAAAGTCAGAGGTATCTGTAATTTAAATCTTAGTTAGTAAACAGCTGATGGTGGCGACGCTTGAAGTTTGCATGTAATTGGTGACAAATTACAATACTTAAAAGTTATTCTTGTTGCATTTTTGCACAATTGCCGCCCCAAAAAAGCACGGATTTAAATGCCGGTTTTTGTTCGTTTTATCATGTACGCCTGGGCAACAGAGTTCACGATATCTGACACACTAATGCAGCTGTATAAGTGATTAGCACGTGTGGCCGGCGTCCCCACAGAACAAACCGACCAAAATCGTTCATTTACATATACTTGGAATTTGTCAAGGAAGAGCTTTGGTGCGTTTCACTGGAGACGATGAGCATAAAAATAAAAATCTTAACAGTCTGAAAAAATTTAGAATAAAAGTAATAATAGAATAAAATAGAATACAAAGTTAAGAGTAAATATAATTTTCAATTTAAAAAAAATGTTCAAATAAATACAAATAACCAAAAAATGCAAACAGAAACACTTGAATATATAAAAATATACAAAATATACAAAATGCGATACTATGTACAGGATGAATTGTTATGGGTCTATTGGGTATAAATTATAAATAGAAATGATCACTATGTACTAACTATCTTATTACAGTATAGTACCAGTATTATTGCACTCATATTATTGCACAAGTTGTGTAAAAGTGTGTGTATGTGAGTGAGTGAGTGATTGGAAGGTTAGGGCGATCAAACATTGTTGTGTACAACATTCCCATTCATTCCCATGTTTCTTTGTGAGAAATGAATGCATGGCGCGGTGTGTCCCCGGGAGGCGAGCGCCACGCTGGAGGAAGCAGCAGGTTCTTATCTAACCTCTCCGCTCCGACGCCGGAGGCAACCACCTCGAAATAAGTACCGACTGAATTTCCTCACGTACACAGACCGGAAGCTCCTCCCCTCGGCTAATCAAAAAGTTCATTTAATGCTCCACACAACCACCTTGTGTTTGTCGTGTTCCGGTGATTACACTCCTCCGACTGGGAACTGAGAATCGACTTACATGGGCGAAAAGACACTTTTTGACCACTGCTATTACTCCATTACTGTGTGCCACTTTTAACTAGTGATGAAAAGTTTGCCTCTTTTCAGAGATTCATTACATTTTCCAACTCTTTGTTCGTTTTGATTCAGCTTGTGTTACTTCGGGTGAATGAGAGACGGAAGAATGGTATCCTCACAAGATGATGCCCACGCGTGGCTCGTGGTTCCAGGACTCCCGGCTCTTTTTGTCAATTCAGCTCAGTGTCGGTTTTCTCAGTTCAGCCTGTGGCTGCAGGTACCGAGCCATAAGCAAACAGCTCTGTTGCCAAGCTGTCTTCAAGATTTGTTCGCCATGAAAAAACAAGTCCGGCATCCCTACTTTCAATCGCTGTACACTGCTGAACACTTCAACACTGTAACTGGTAGTTTCTGTAACAAACTGAAATCTGCCACATTGGGTTCACGAGGTAACTGTACATAGATGGTGTACATAATGTGTTATTTCTTATGTCAGTTTAATTTATATCTCTTTCTGCAACACCTGAATTGGCCTCCAGGGATTCTTTTGAAGCGTTATCTTACTTTATGCTGTTTAAGTTTGAAGCCACTGAGTCAAAGTTACGACAGCAGTTGGACAAGTTAATCATACGTGCCAGGTTAGCAGCTATTTGTCAGCGATAACAGGGGTCCTTGCAGTCGGCAGGTGGAGGAACGGGTTTTCGATAGCAACATGAGGCAACTAGCGGTTAAAAAGGGGGAGAAATCAGTCGATGCCAGGGTTGCCGCTGTGTTAATCACAAGTTGTTTAATATGTCAAGGGGAACTTACCTGCATCAGCACATAAGAGCACTGTCCAGAAAGTCAATCTCTGCCGCATCGGCAAAGCAGACTTTAATGAGTGCCTCTCTGACCCGGCCCCAGACCTGCCCTTCCAAAGAGCCAAGGTTAATTCACAAGGAAACACTTATCACCAAACCATATTATAATGTGTTTACTAGGGTATTACGGTTTTTACAGTGTTATTGCACATATCGCTCATATCCTAATATAAGATAAGCTAACACTGTCTGTGAACCACAGTGGTGGAGCTGTAATATTATGGGCGGCCATCACATGGGAGTCCTTGGGTCAAGGTGACTTACCTCAGAAATCCAAAGAATCCTAAGAACAAGGGGCCATTTTACAGGATATGTTGCACCCAATGATCCAAAGCCCGTTCTTTGGGGATTTCCCATGTTGCTCAGACTGTTCACAGCGCTAAACAAATTCAAACAGTGCAGAGTGTAGAGTATATTTTCCAGATACACATGCTTATACATGAGCTTCCTTTGTATGTGTATGTGATCCTCTGTTCTGTAGCCCCGAGCCTCAGCTTTGATATGGAATTATACTGTTGAAATGCCCAAAAATAAATACAATTAAATTACACCTCACACCAAGACAGTACCCACCGCATCGCAAAATAGACACCTTGCCACCAGAGATTCATCATCAGAAAAGCTATGATTTCCAGGTTGTTTTTAACAAGCGGAGTTAGATTAGATTCTCTTATATCTGACTTCTCTTTGAAATGATTTATGATTGCATGGTGGGAGCGGCGATTTTTAAAGGCTCAGTCTGCACTTGTGCCAATTTCATCTCACCCTTGGCAGGGAGTGTCGGGCAGTAAATCGAGATTGAGGCAGGAGCTTCACAGTACTTAAAATGACACAAAGCATAAAGCCAATGCCATGTGAGTGTACTGTACCAATGGCCGATGTCCAAGTGGGCCACGGCTCCTTGGCAGGAGTGCTCAGTCAACCCCGGCACACCACAGCCAGCCCCTCGTGAGGACCTGACAGCATTCAACGATGCACAATGCATCTGTTTCACCCTTTTCCTCAGAGGGGGAGACCGGGCCGCGTTCTGCTGCGTCGTAGCCATAGCGACTCTTGAAGGGATTCTTTGTCATCGAGCTACAGTTGTACAGGCCGGTTTTCAAATGTAACAAACCATGCCAGTCGCGGTGTATATGATAGAAATTGCATTTTGAGGAAGAATTCATAGGACAGCACTCCTGCTGAGAATCCCTCTTTAAAGACTGCAAGGAAACTAGGTCAGGAGGAATGTACGATTGCATGGCTTCTACTTCTGGGAAAATGATTATGCCTGAGAATGAAACAAAACTAAAAGTGAAAAGTGTGAGAGAAGTAGTGTGCGGTTCAAGCAAGGCAACTAACAAGTGCTTTTTCAGTCCTGCTGGTTCAAGTTCTTTATTAGTTGAATTTCTGTTCTACACGATTGGAATGCAACCATGTGACGTTTTCCGACCTTTGGGGCTTCAATTTCAACGTATATCACTCACAGGTTGCTTAGCTACTCGACAACAAAGCTGATAGAACACCTGTAGAAGTGGACATGTACTGGACGTCTCTTGTCTCTGTTCTTTGAGAGGAACAGACACATCCAGGCTGAGTAGCGCATAAATAATTAAATGCGTGAACAAAGGGAGGCACCATTCTGCGCGGCGCTCCAATACAAAACACTCCTGGGGATCCGTCTCCACTCGTGTGGCCACACGATTCCTTTGTAATCCTTTGTCTTGGAGGCGAGTATGGACTCCCTTGTGAAAGGCCCGTGTGCCAACTGGAGGATCTTTTGCTTTGCTTCCTATAATCACCTTTCTTGATGGCATCATGTCTACTACAGATAAACAGATAAAGACAAAAGCCAAACTATAACTTTGCCAAAAAAAAAGAAATTGGGATTTTAGTTGAAATTGTGGATTATCGTAATTTCGGTGTAGAGGTGGATAGAGTACAGGTAGAGTCAAGGTAGGTCAAGCAGAGATAGAGGGAGGTAGAGCTTTAGCAGAGGTAGAAGGAGATGGAGTTGATTGGAGGTGGATGGAGTAAAGGGGCAGTAGAAGGGGGTGGAGTCGAGGTAGGGTAGAGATTGAGTGGTGGTAAAGTGGAGGGAAGCAGAGTAGAGGGAAGTCGAGTAGAGGTACGATACGATAATGCTTTATTGTCAGATCAGGTCCGAGATTTTTTCTTGCATCACAGCATCTACATTTGCGATATCACAGAAAAGGCAGAAATTCAGACGAGAAACAAAAATACATACATATAAATTAACGTTATAACCATAGATCACAATCACTCAAAGCCCTACAGCCAACATTTGATCTGGGATTAAGCTCCAGATTCATTTCAGGATTGACTGGTGTAAAAAAGAGTGTTTCTGTCCAACCCTATTAAATTGGGGAGCCCTGTACCTCCGGTTTGATGGTGACAATTTGTATTCACTGCTCAGGACATGGTTGGGGTCAGAGACAATGTCGTTGGCCAGCCTTAATATGTTATCATGAGAGGCTAAGTCATAGAGGTTCTCAAGAGGTTTGGATTAAATTCTTTGAGCAGATTTTTATTTTATTTTATTTTTTTGTTGGAGCAGTTTTGACTTTTAAGTAGTGGACACATACTTGTACCATGTAGTATTACAATACTGTAGAACACCCACATTAGAAGTAAAAAATAAAAGGAGAATTTGTCTACTCGCCCCAAAATACATTTTTTCCCCTATTGTCAAGGGGGCGATGCAATTAAATTCTTTGTTTCGTCCTTTGCAGACAATTTCAATGTGGTCTTTACAGGATTACAGATGGTCGATGATTACACCCAAGCTGTATCATCAGAATACTTTAGTAGGTATTGGCTTGGTGTTTCTTTACGGCAATTGTCGGTACAGGAAGTGAAAGGCATGGCTGAACTCACACAACCCTGGGGGGCCCTAAAATTGGTCGTGATGGCAGATGGAAGGGTTTTGTTCACCTTCACAATCTGGACTCTGTCAGTGAGAAAAGAGTCATACCAATGAAGCAAATAGGGATTCAGTCCCCGCTGGACCATATTTGACACCAAAATGTCTCCTTGTATTGTGTTGAAAACAAAGGAAAAAATCTAGAAAGAGGGCTTTTGCATCAGAGTTGGGTTTGTCTAAATGTTTAGAAATGGTAGGAGCCAGAGTGGCAACATCGTCTTCTGTGCCACAACCTTGCTGTGGCAGTTTCTCCTACCACGTGCCACCCGATTCCTGGCCGAAGCCTACCACCACCAACCACCAAGCAGAGAGGCTGCTCAACCTAGTTCAGGGGTCGGGAACCTATGGCTCGCGAGCCAATTATGGCTCTTTCGATGACGGTATATGGCTCGCAGACAATTTTGGGCCAAAATGTTTTATCACAATTAACAAGTAATAAATAATAATTCTGTGTCATTTTAAAGTAAAACAGGTAAGATAAATTACAATTTTGAAAATATAATTTAAAATATAAATGTGGCGGACAAAGGGTGTAGTCAAGCACCGGCTGCAGACCACAGAAAGACTCCGGGGGGCCTTTTACTCGGCGCCCTGCCCCTCCCGGGTCTCTGCTCAGGCGCCACTTGTGGGAGTCTCTGCCCACAGGTAAGAGTTTAGGGAGGGAGACGGAGTCTTTCTGGCTGTGGTGCGCCCACATGGCCAGAGGTTATTGTTCATTTCAATATGCGGCATGCAGGCCACAATTATATATATCACTGAGGATTATTATAATAATTATTATATAATATATTATATATAATAATTGTGGATAAGAATGATCCTCTTGGGCGCAGGAGGAAGGGCGTTCCACTGCTGGGCTGCTTACGAGCCTGTGCACCGATCCGCTCTGTAATACAGACAAACATTAAGAAAACTCCCTGCCTCCCGTCAGAGCAATCAGCTGAACACAAGTGGGCAGAAATGGAAAAAACTTCAATATGTATGTGACAAATAATCTTTTGAACTTGAACCTCAAGACCAGCTGATTCTTAAAACTTGGAACTAGCTTCCCGTCACACACCACATCACAATGCAGCGTGTGAGTATTGCCGTATTGACCCTGTTTGGCTCTACATACGCATGTGAGCAGTCGTTCTGGCATCTGAGAAACATTAAGAGCAACCTACGCTCACGTTGAACTGATGGAAGCCTCAGCAGCATGAAGTTCAACCTCAGTACGTATGAAGCAGACCACAAGGCCACCAGCAAAACCATGCAGCACCAGAAGTCGCATTAATGGTAAAAAGTATTTCATTTATTATTGGTTAGCTACAGTATAACATTACAATATATTATTAAGAAGAATAAAGAGAAATGTAGTGTATATAGCACTTTTATAGTACTCAGATGTGTTATACGTGTATGCCTTCCTTAAAAAATGCTCTCATTTGGTTGCATTCAATTTTATTAAATATTATATGGCTCACAAGGAAATACATTTAGAAATATTTTGCTTTTATGGCTCTCCCAGCCAAAAAGGTTCCCGACCCCTGATCTAGACCATCCCCACAACACACCTGCTTATAAGCGAATATTCTCGATCAAGTTTGTCTTTTGTTGTACTGACAAGATACTGGAGCAGAATCCTTTCTAGAGATTTCTTCTATCAGACCTCATCACTGAGGGCTATTGGTCTGAAATTCTTATGTTCTTTTGGACAAGGAATTTTGGGTAATGGTTTTAATATGCAAAGTTTTCCATGACAGAAGGACAGTGTGTGTGTCTGAAAGCCTGAATTAATTGTTGTTTGCCACACTGGAGCCAGCTCGGATGGAAAGTTCTTTAAAAGAAAAGCGCTGCTTTCATCTGGCCGCTGGCAGCTCTCTTGGTATTTGTAGACTGGAATATCTTCCTGACATCTTCAACCGTGATGACAATTCGGTCTGAGGTAGAAAGTATAATAGTTTACCCAATAAGTATTTTGGTGCGGTTAACAGAGTTATCTAGTGAATCAAATCTGGTGAAGAAAGTGTCCAGGTAATTTGCAAAACAAAATTGTTGTGTCCACAGTGTCCATAGTATCCCACACCTTTTTCGGGTTATTGGCTTGGTGTGCCAATTTTGTTTTCAGCTTTTTCCTGTCTGTTTATGTGCTCCAGAATATTTTTGAAAGTCACTTTCCTTGAACAGTATTTATGTACAGTATATTGATTTATTATTTGGATAGTACACAGAAAGTGATGAATCACTTGTAACTGTCATCATCTCATCTCGTGAACCCTCCTGAACGATTTCCAAATTTGTCCAATCAAAAATGGCTTTCAGCTGTTCACTAATTTCATTTGTCCATGTCCTTATCACTTTCTTTTCTGGTTTGCCTCTCTTGACTTTGGTCTTATACACCTTGTGCAACCATGTGCTGGAGGTTATGATCATAATCAAGTATGGGTGGCCTACTCTTAGACACATAACCACCTTAACATTTACAAAACACTTGTCCAGGATATTGTCTTTTCTGGTCTGGTCCTCTGCATACTGTTTCGAACCCAGGTAACACAGTAGACTAGAGGGAGGTAGAGTAGAGGGGCGGTAGAAAGATGGTTGGGTGGAGGTTTAGTAGTGGTAGTGTGGAGGGAGGTAGAGTAGAGGGAGTTAGAGTAGAGTTAGACTGAAAGGAGGTAGAGTCGACGGACAGTAGAAGGAGGGTAGCGTAGAGCTTTAGTAGTGGTAAAGTGGAGATTGAGTGGAGTTGAGGTAGGGTGGAAGTGGAGTGTAGGGAGGTAGAGCAGAGGGAGTTAGAGTAGAGGTAGACCGGAGGGAGGTAAAGTAGAGGTAGAGTAGAGGTAGACTGGAGGGAGGGAGAGTAGATGTAGAGAAGAGGTAGACTAGATGGAGGTAGAGTAGAGGTAGACTGGAAGGAGGTAGAGTAGAGGTAGAGAAGAGGTAGACTAGATGGAGGTAGAGTAAAGGTAGACTAGATGGAGGTAGAGTAAAGGTAGACTGGAGGGAGGTAGAGTAGAGGTAGACTAGATGGAGGTAGAGTAGATTTAGAGAAGAGGTAGACTAGATGGAGGTAGTGTAAAGGTAGACTGGAAGGAGGTAGAGAAGAGGTAGATTAGATGGAGGTAGAGTAGATGTAGACTGGAGGGAGGTAGAGTAGAGGGACAGTAGAAGGAGGGTAGCGTAAAGCTTTAGTAGTGGTAAAGTGGAGATTGAGTGGAGTAGAGGTAGACTAGATGGAGGTAGAGTAGATGTAGAGAAGAGGTAGACTAGATAGAGGTAGAGTAAAGGTAGACTGGAGGGAGGGAGAGTAGATGTAGAGAAGAGGTAGACTAGATGGAGGTGGAGTAAAGGTAGACTGGAAGGGGGTAGAGAAGAGGTAGACTAGATGGAGGTAGAGTAGATGTAGACTGGAGGGAGGTAGAGTAGAGGGAGAGTAGAAGGAGGGCAGCGTAGAGCTTTAGTAGTGGTAAAGTGGAGATTGAGTGGAGTAGAGGTAGAGTGGAAGTAGAGTGGAGGGAGGTAGAGTAGAGGGACAGTAGAAGGAGTGTAGGGTAGAGCCTTAGTAGTGATAGGGTGGAGATAGAGTGGAGAGAGGCAGACAGAGTTAGAGTAGAGAGACTGGAGGGAGGTAGAATAGAGGGAGTTCGAGAAGAGGTAGATTGGAGAGAGTTAGAGTAGAGGTAGACTGGAGGGAGGTAGAGTAGATGTAGAGTAGAGGTAGAGTGGAGGGAGGTAGAGTAGAGGTAGACTGGAGGGAGGTAGAGTAGATGTAGAGTAGAGGTGGACTGGAGGGAGGTCGAGAAGAGGTAGAGTAGAAGTAGACAGGAGGGAGGTAGAGTAGAGGGGCAGTAGGGGTAGAGTGGGGGGAGAGAGAGAGCATCCCAGGGGGAGCTGCTCATTGTCACGTTCAAAAATCAAATATTTTCAAAAAAGGGACATTTGTGCTGACGGCGCCACACGCATGCAGTGCAGTGTCCCTTCCTGCCGCTGCAGTCATGATCATTTCTGATAAACACTTTTGAACCATTAACCCCCGAAGAAGGTGACGAGCAGTGGAAACATTATGAAGAGCTGAGATGCGCTGTTAAGTGTTGAGGTACGCAGCTGTCCTTTCACATGGGGTACAATGAACTGGATCCCCCCAAATCCTGAGCCATTAGGCAATACAATTTAGTATTTGTTCATCTTTTAATCAAATATACAGTGTATTAGCAGTAAAACTCGTGATAGTGTTATTTAAAGCCTTCAGGCTACTGTCCAACAGTGTTTTTTGTTTTTGTTTGTTTGTTTTTGTCAGACAGTGTGCATTACAGTAACAGGATAAAACAGATAGACGCTTACAAAATGCACAGGGATAACATTTCAATGAGAAAGCCTAAATAAGGGGAATCATAAATATTTTTACATGTGCGAATCGAACGCGGCTACCCGTGCGCCGCGATCGCCGTGCCGCGTTCCTCCAAATCAAACACATCCCGTGAATGATGGCAATTGTTCCCATGTTAACTGTACTCCTATTGGACCTTTTTTTCTTTTACTTTTTTAAGAGAAAAAGGAAAACCACATAAGAGCAGAATCTACACTGCTTTATTTTCCTGCTCATTACTCATGGAGAGGGGGCGACCGAGGCACAATCTGGACCGCCGTCTCCTCGTGCGTGTGTGGGAGCCAGGCAGAGGGAGCCGGCCATGCCCCCCTCGCACATCCATTCTGGGGATGGAGCGGGAGGAGAGAGAGAGGAGAGAGGAGAGAAGTCTCTTGGGAACGTGGCGGAAATGCAAACGAATATCGAATATCTTAATACTATTGCAAGTTAGAATCGGGTTATATAGCCTAAATAAATGGAAAATATATTTTCTTAATTTCACTCATACCATTACCATACCGGTGACTTCAGATCTTGTTGAAACGGTCTTTAATAATTTAGCCCTGGGGTTTAATACCGGGTCGGTACCCGACCCTGTTCCTCCGTGTCCCCCCAGTCGGTACGGCCCTAGTATTTATAGGATTTGGGAGTTTTTCCTTGGCCTGGGCTGATATGCATTTGTTTGAACGCTGGCATCTATGACTACCAAAATTAGATTACACTGCATTTGAAACTTTTGAAATGCGACGGTCCAGAACGAGAAAGCAACAATGGCAGGATGTAGAAGGTCCGACGAGATGAAATGAATGTGTTCTAATTAAGGCCTCCTTCTTGGCGCATAGCATCGTTAATATGACATTGGCTTCAAACCTGAAATATTTCCCCTATTGATAGTCATTATCAGGTCATTAAGGAAATAAAAGGCCTGGAGATTCAATTAAATCAACCTACTGTTTCTACGATTTTATCTATGGGATATTTATGGATGTCGCTTCCATGTATCCCTCAGTTTTTCCCTCAGGTTGCAGAGGGTTATGTATTTTATTTAACTCTATTGAGGCCTGAATGTAAATTGCGCTTGCCTTTATTCGTGGAGAGACACATTTTCTCTCCAACTCCGACCTCATCATCATCATCATTCTCAGTGTTATTGGTTTAATTGGAGCAATTTAAGTTGAGAGATCAATTTGTTTCATTCATTTCTTTTGGTCGAGCTCATTCTCTCCAACCTTTTATTTTGGATGTTGACGCGCCGGATTAATTGAGTTTTTCATCGAGTGGTTGTGAAGGGAAGAGGTGAACGTGTTGTTTTTCCAGAAATGGCGGACGTACAGTAGGTGTTGGACCCGGGCTGCTCTGACTCCGTGCCGCTGTTTTCCATGATGTCCCGTGTCCAAATGGGAACGTGTCGTCTCACAGACATGGCGGGTACCCTTCGCTAAATAGACAAAGAAAAAAAAAGAACGAAAGCTTTTTGGCGCGGCTGTCACTCCAAACCTTCCGGGAAAAAAAAACATGGTGTGCTGCATGAAACGTTTTATTTCCTAAGATGCGTATCAAGCTGACAAGCTCTTGCTTTATGACCATGATATTTCCTTTTTATTTATTGAAGAACTTGTTTCTGAGTTTTTAATTCACTGTAAAAACCCATTTGGTCAGCATTTCTCACTTTTTGAAGGTGCTTTAGAAATATATTTGCATGCTGTTAACTGGCCAGTCAAGGGAGGTCAGCGAGGAAGGCCAACGTCTCAAAAGTGCAAAAATAGAGTTTTCTGACTAACTGACCCAGGAATTTAGAACTGGAGTCATTGGCATTGTAATAACTTGGGCTGTTGCCATAACCAGAATGCTTTGCATCCAAACGCTGTAGTTCTGTCCACCCGTCTATCTGTCTGTCTGTCCGTCTCAAAAACAAACCAAAGAAAAACATACCGAGGCAGCCCTTGAAGTGCCAAGGCATCCACAGCACTGCGTTATGGAGGAGTGCCGGGTTTTTAGGGAAGTTTTTTTTTTTTTTGGGAGGGGGAGGGATTCACAGAGCAAGCCAGATGGCAAAGGGAGTGTAGTTCAGATGGAGTCATGGGCGGCCGATGCGGGAAGGCGGAGAGCCGACCAGATGGGAGGATGAGAGGGCTCATAAAACCATATTATCGGCAGCATTATCATTGTCATAATCACAGGAGCCATGCCGCGGGATGAGGCTTATTAAGCCAAACGCTGGGAGAGCGATGTCGCCACGCGACTGATGGCCCGGTGAGGAGGGGGAGATTTGAGGACTGGGTTGAAATGTGGGGCTATTTACTCCTTTGATCTAGAGCATTTGGGGGAGGCGGCGGCAGGGGGTCCTCAGTTTGCAATCAGTAGAAAACTTGAGTGACTTGCAAAGTAGGACCGGAGGGACGCTGTATTCCACTTGATTAGTGTAGCCCACATGGAAGTGGTGATGAAAAGATTTGGCTCTTTTTTTTTGGGGGGGACTCTGATTTTTCGAAAGATTTGTTCAGTTTTCCGACTCTTTTTTCTTTTGTTCAATTGTGAACAACAGTCAGAGGAAGAGTCAGTTTGGCTCTGAGTCGTGGAGTCATTTCATTCTGTCACAATTAGTTATTTTGGTGGATTGCATAGTGTAAATTAGTCAGTCAGTCCGATGAGAATGATGTATTTTTTTCCACATTAATTTATTCCCACTCAGTCACTTCTATACTATTCTATACTATACTACACTATACTGTACTGTACTATATTATACTCTGCTTTTTTTATACCATCATACTATATTATTAGACCTTGATACAGAGTGCACAGGTACCTCCTGATTGCACCTACAGTATGACAAGTCACTCTATGTGACTTGGCTATTGTTCACAATTGCAACCAAAAAATAAAAATAAAAAAGACCATATCATCATATCATTATACGATGTTATATCATACTACAATATACCTTACACTACTTGATATTATACTTAAGTCATTATAATACGATCCTGCATAATAAACCATTTTAAATAGTATGTACTTTACTTTATACCAAACCACACTTAGCATAGTGCTACTCCATGTTAACTCTGTGGATAGATGTTATTGAAATTTTTTATATATATATATATATATTTTTTTTTTTGCTGCTGTGACACCTGAATTACACTACGGGGATTAATAAAGTTTGATCTTATCTTAACCTATCTTGTCCTCAGTAATTATTTTCGGTTACCGAGTCGCGAATGAAACAAATTACTCTTTTGCCGGAGTGACTCGGGACTCCAGAGTCATTTAAAAAAATGTGTTCACGATGAACGAATCGCTCAGGAGCCGTGCATCACTAAGATGGAATGTTTCGCTGATGGGTCTGGTCTCCGATAGGAGCCGATCAGTCGCTCTCTTTGGGCCGTCGATACTCTCCGGTGCTAAGCTGAGTGATTTCAGGCTCAAATCGTATTACTTCTGTCTGGCTCACCGCTAATACATAATGAAATTAATTTCAGAAAGCTTAAGGCAAGGTTGAATGGAGTAGAGAGGCGGGAGACGAATAGTAAGAAGGCGGCTCCCATCTCTGTTGTGTCACTGAATATTTTCCTTCATTTTCTCGAGGAGAGTGAAAGCATTACGGAACAATGTTTTTAAGTTTGGAATGCATATGAGCCAAACACACCGCTGGGCCTGGATAGTCGACACATTAAAGTATTTGTTGTGTAATTACACTCCTGGGGACACTTTGAGAGTGAGATTACAATGTTGATGGGGGGGAGATTCCTTTTGATGAATAATACAACATTTCATAAACAGACCTCCGGTCAAGCTCGCTTCCCACGCTGCCATCGCAGACAATAAATAAATGAGCGGATAAGATTAATAAGTTGACAGAAGGAGAAGCGGGTCAAAGAAAATGCTTAAGAATTCCCATGAATAATTGAAGGGGTTATTGAAAGATTATCCCCAGCGCTTGAAGGTCACATTCCTCTTGTGGTGTTTGTGTCCTCCCCCTCCCCCCCCCCCCTTCACGAGGGGAAATTGAGTTATCATTCATTCGCGAGCAAAATCAATTTCCACCAACAGGAGTGATGGAGGTTTTCGAGTTGAGCCGTTCTTCTCGCTCGGCTAATGGCCACCGTGTTCCACCCCAACCGGCGCTGGTTTCATCATCTTTCCTCCGGACGCCGTTTTGACTTTCTCAAGCAAAGGCACCGTAACAAGGATAGTGATGTAAGAGTCTTAAACTATTAGTTCACAGCGAACAAATCTTTTAAATGACTTGGGAATTGGGAGTCACTCCGGCAAATTAACCTAATGTGGAAAAGAGTGGTGTGGGTGAAGGCATTTGGTAGAGTTCATATTCAATATGACTGATTTACACTTTACGCATTCTTCCTAAATGAATAATTTGACAAAATTGATCCTTGTAAGAATCCCATTCACAACTCAGAGCCCAACCAACGGACTCTTCTGACTGTCGTTACACCAACCGAATCAAACGAATGAGTCAGAAAATTGAACAAAATCTTTTTATTGAGTCACTCGTAAAGACCCGGATCTCCAAAAAGAGACTAACTTTTCATCACTTAAATAAAACCCCTGACTGAATAAAAAATGTAGCATATTGGAAAGAAATGGCACATCATAATGCTTATGGCGCGTTTGGAATTACCTCAAAGCCCAGAGTCCTTCAGGAGACAGAGGTTAGTTTAACATCCACTTAGATTTAATAATAGAAGGATTTATTTCTCCGGGATTAAACCTTTATGGAGCAGACAGACAGATAAAAATGGCTATAATGGCCATGTTTGGGGTACAGCTGGGAATTGAAATTCAATACTTTTGTGTACTTACTATTATACATTATCTGGGCAGTATATACTTTTAGAGCCAACTGCATCATTACTATCAATTTTATTTATTTTAAACATACTTTTGTATAGTAAGAGTGAATGTGTTGTGTAATTTTCTTTTTGCCAAAAGACATATTTTCAGGAGAAATAACAAAGATCCTGGTATTATTCTGTTGGTATCTGGCACCAAGACGTTTAAGTCCTGTAAGTTGCGAGGTGGGGCCCTCATGGATGTCACCAAACCAAATGCAGGACACTACGGAGGCTCAAGAGTGGGTGCAAGGATCAAAGATTTATTGAAGAACAGGCAGGGGTCAGAACCAGGGGAACAGTCAAAAGGCAACTTAACGGCAGGGAACCAGGGTCCCGGGATACAGGCAAAGGATCCGTGTCCGGGGAATCAGGTAGAGAATCAGAGCCCAGGGGAGTTGGCAGGGTTACCAACACAGTAGCCACGACAGCGTGGGTAAGGCAGAGAATACCATACAGCGATCTGACAGGTGTGCAGTGGCAGGGAGATGGAACCAGGGACAGATGACATAAACAAGCACAGGGCAGGATCCTGACCATGGATCGGGCTTGTTGTTCCAGCACATCCCACAGATGCTCGATCGGATCGGACCCTAACCCCGGCCATCCACCCGATGTAGAAGAAAACATGATTCATCAGACCAGGCCACCTTCTTCCATTGCTCCATGGTCCAGTTCTGACGCTCAAGTGCCTATTGTAGGCGCTTTCGGCGGTGGACAGCCCCATACACAGCAAGCTGCGATGCACTGTGTGTTCTGACACCTTTCTATCATAGCAGCATTTTCAGCAATTTGTGCTGCAGTGGCTCTTCCATGGGATCGAACCAGATGGGTTGGACTTCACTCCCCAGGCGCATCAATTAGCCCATGGGCGCCCATGACCTTGTCGCGGATTTACCGGTTGTCCTTCCTTGGGCCACTTTTGGTAGGTACAGTGGTACCTTGATTCACGAGTGCACTAACATACGAGTTTTCCGAGTTACGAGCCGTCATTCTGTCGATGTTTTGTATTGATCTGCGAGCAAAAATGTGAGTTACGAGGAGCGAGCTTGAGGTGCCGCCGCTAGTTGGCGTGGCGAGCGAATCCGGCCAGCATCCTGCGTCTCGCTCGTTCACTTCACGTGGTTACCTGACCGTGGAAGCATCTCTTTTGTGTTTTTTTCTCGCGTTTTGTGCTTTTTGTGCAGTTATTTTGCCCAATTTTTTTTTTCTAACCATGGGTCCTAAGAAAGTAAGTGCTTAGAATAAGAAGTGGATGATGTCAATTGAATTAAAGCGTGAAATCATAGAAAAAAATGAGCGATTCTCTTCGACATTCTCTTTTATTATGTTTTATAATGTTTTTATACAATATTTGTTATTTATAAATACATTTTTCTAAATTAAAAACACGTAACAAAAAAAAGTTGGGGTGGTTTTTTGGGGGCTGGAATGGATTAATGGCATTTAAATAAATTTCAATGGGGAAAATTGATTTTCTATAAGAGCAGATTGAATTACGAGCTCTGTCATGGAACGAATTAAACTCGTAAGTCAAAGTACCACTGTACTAACCACTGCATACCAGGAACACCCCACAAGATATGGAGATGCTCTGCCCCAGTAGTCTAGCCATCACAATTTGGCCCTTGTCAAAGTGGCTCAGATCCAACACATGAACTTCAACAACTGACTGTTCACCTGCTGCCTAATATATCCCACCCCTTGACAAGTAACTAAATGATCAATGATATTCACTTACTCTGTCAGTGGTTTTAATGTTGTGGCTGATCTGTGTGTGTATTTATATATATATATATATATATATGATTATATTTTGTTAATTTTGTATTATTATTGTATTTATTTATACATTTTTGATTCGTTTTGGATTCATATTTTATCAATTTTATCTTTAGCAATTTATTCATTTATTTATTTATTTATTTAGCTCTGCATTTCATAACAATCCTTGCCCTCGTTTTACAGTGAATGTCAGGTTTTCTTTGGACATATGCCGTACCCCAGTACGAGGTATGTCAGTACTATCGATAAAAAAAGTCTAGAAAGGGGATATTAGATGTGTTAAGTTATTGATTGCTCTCTTCTTTAGTCTGGAGCAGCACAGTATATTAAATAATAATTCTGCTCGCCATCTTGTCATACAGATTGGGTGTCTATTAAAAATTCATAGGGTTTGGTCAAGGTACTTTTTTAATTAATTAATCTATTTGAGCTTGGCTTCGTCTGGCTTTTTAGAAGCCAGACAATACAATTTATCTATGGACGGGCGCAGATGATGTCAGGCTTGCTGCAGCACGAAAGCCAAGATCACATCCATCTCATTTGCCGGGGATTTTAACCGAGAATTGTTTACTTCTGCTTTCCTTCTGTTATGAGATGTTGAAGGCAGATGCTGTAGATCAGTGATTCTCAAAACAGTTTTCTGCCATGGCACACTTGAAAATAGTCCCACTGCAACACTGCGACACCACTATCCTGTCAACCACTAAAATAATCAGAAACGTGTTATTATTATTATTATGGCCTACTGATAGTGATGCACGAGTTGTTCATAGCGAACAAATATTTTAAATGATTCAAGAGCCGGTGTGGCAGTTTTGCCTGCCACACACTAGCCGGGTGGCGGTTTCAGGGCCCTCCGACACAGAGACACAGGCAATGGGGTCGAAAACACAGCGGTTTTATTGCAGCGAGTGGACTAGGTGGAACAAGCCTGGAGCAGATGTACAGCATGTCAGGAAAATCTAACGACTCTTTTTACTGAGTGACTTGTCAAGAACCGGATCAAAAAAACTGAGTCAAAACTTCACTAGGAGTAGTTGTGACTTTCAGAGTTATGCTTGTTCTGTTGTTCTGTTCTGCTGTTCTGTCTAGAATTGATCAAATTGATTGATTTGTGCAGGCTCACACTTTTGATCTTGCAAGACAGGATCTAGTTTACTTTATATTTCAAAGGTGGATTTTTCAAAATGTTCACAGCACAGTGGTTGAAAAACACTAGATTGGAGGCTGATCGTTTCCCTCCAGTATATCGCTCCTTGAAGTAGAACATTCCAAGCTTTCAATGCTACACTAAACGTAATCACTTTATTTGTCAACTTTTTGGCAATTGTTAGGGCCCGGTCTGCTTTTTCTTTTAAGTTTTAATGATCCCAAATACAGAGTTGTGGTGGCAATAGAGGATGACCACGTCAAAAGTGTGAAGAAAAACATCTCTGACGGCAACTGAAACTTTGAAATAAGTCCCAACGGAAACGGTTTCCAGGCCTTGGCTCTGAAACACCATTGTACCAACTGCGCTGAGCTGAAATAATGAACAGAAGTATTGTATAGCACATGTATATAGTATGAAGTCAATTGTATTCAAGCAGTACAGTGGTTCATGTGGAAAAATTGTTATATAGGGTATAAATGTGACCCACCGCAGCAAAACCTGACTTGTCGCGCATTTCTGAAATCGCCACGAGCCGCAAAATAAGTTGGAAAAAAACCTTTCTAGAAGGAAAATTAGATATTTCCATTGTTCCTTTGTGGTTTTTTTTTTTATCTCTCAACGTATTTTCAAAGCTGAGTTTGATTTATAAATAGTAGATAAATGTTAAACCGTTGAGTTAAATATTCCCGTTAGATTACATGGGGAAACGCAGTTCACTTACTGAGACGCTGAATAGCATAAATGCCGACCGTCCAGGTGAAGATCATTCCTCCATATTCCATGTGATGTGAAGTCACAATGTGAAATGGTTTTGATAGAGTTCAACCTTTAAATCTCATGTGTTTTATACACACACCTGGATACATTGTTGTGTAGGCGCCGTATACCAACGAGGCAGAAAAGCTGACTTGGAGAACATTTCAAACAGCGGATTTCAATCTGAATGTGATGATGAAACGTAATATTTTCAAGAACCACTGGAGGAGACCGACGACACGCCTGTTGTTGTTACAATGGAAGAAGTTGATGACATGATGAAGTCCCATTGAGGTTGGTGATGCATATTATGAACAAGTAGCAATGGACAAAATTCTCAAGTTTACCTGCAAATGCAGCCAGGGGCAAAAATAAAATGAAAAGAGGAAGCCACAAACAGGTTCTCAGAGTGTAGCTGGGGAAGAGTTGGGGTTAGCCCACATAATAACTCCACAAACTTTGAAGATATTTGGCATAAGCACATTTATATATTAAATGACACACCAAGGTTGATATACAAAAACTAATATTATTGACAGACTGTACAATTTGTTGTGTTGTCCGCACTTTTAAACTCCTAAATAATTCCGCTTTTATAAAACCTGTATATTCTTACTGTTAAATAAAAGCTTTTTCTAAAAAACAAAGATGTGTGTCGATGACACTGTTCAACATTGCCTAAAGACACGAGAACAATGCAGACATTGCCCCTTTCAGCAGGATGTCAAGTCCCCATTCAGCTGCGTCTCAAGTGGTCATGTGTCAAGTAGTCATGTAGCATTGTTGGTCCTCCAACCATTTGCATTCTGGGGGCTGGCTGAATGAAACCAAGTGTTGGGAAGACTTTAAGGGTGATTATCTCAGAAACATAGTTTGCTGCACCCTCGTCATAAACAAGCCATAGCTTTAAAATTATTTGCTTGATTCGCACAAGTGACACCTTGTTTTGAAGCTGTGATTCCACACTTTCAAGTGAAAAAAACAAATATAAATTAGGGATAATGTGCAGCAAGCCAGTTATTATCACAAAATAACCTCCAACATGACCCTCACTCAAAACTAGGTGTCTTCTTATGTGCTTTATTCCACAACTACTTACTAAATGAAATAATGCATTGAGATAGAATATTGATTTCAAACTATTTTATAAATAGTATGTCTAATTTAAGAGCTTCCGCTGGGGAAAATGGTCACAACAAAGTAACTAATATTGAAACAACATAGTGAAATACTCATCCTACAAAACAAACTTCTCCTACATATGAGGAACCTATTTAATGTTATACATGTGAAACTGGACTTATCCGCATTCATCTCTTCCAGTCTTCCATTGCAGATTCTATGGAGCACCACCATTTGGCACCACTAGCTAGTGTTGATATTTTCATGTAGGCGGAGTGATACGAGGGTTGTGAAGGAATTTGAATTTCCCTTCAAAGTTGAATTGCAGTGGTCTGACACAGTGAACAAGCTGCACTTTGAATTAAATGGGGTTTTTTTAACTCCTAGATGTTACACTTTTTATATGTAAGTGTGGCTCGCCAATGTCACGCTACTTAAAAAAAGAAAGAAAAACGAAACAAAAACACAGGTTAAGGATAGTCTCGCAGCCAAGAAAAGACCTGAATACTAATGTGGAGCCGACGATTATGCCGATTTCAATGCGTAAATGTCAAGTTGTTTTTCCTGGAACCATCCCAGTTAATGATAGATCGACCAGGTGACTTCAAAATGTAGAATATTCTGTACATTTGACATTTGGACACATCTCCATCATGAAATAATAAAGGGATTTAAGCTATTGTGAAGCAATATAACGCACATTTCCATGTCCTTAGTACAAGGTTAGACCATTAATCGGCTCATCGTAAGCTTACATCTCATTACGCCCTCCCTCTCCTAGAATAACCACATGTGAAAAAAGGAAGAAAAAAAACATTAAAATCCATGCATGCTCCTTTCAAATTTAGTTGTTTACACAGTCGGCGTGCTATGACAGAACACGGGTCGATGGCAGATACAAACATGGCTTCCAGGAAGGAAACACGACGTGCTGATTGGCTGATGGTATCAGTGTGGTTGGCATGGCAACGTAGTCGCATCAATTTGCCATCCGTCCCCTGGGGACTGATGTCCACTGCTGGGGACGACAGATTACCGAAGGAGATTCAAAAAAAAAAAGTAAGTAGTCATATTTTTTCCGCCCGCCGGCCGTGTTCCCTTTTTTATGATTTTTATTTTTTTTTGCAGTCGCGTGACGGTGGCTAACCAGCACGGCTTATCTAGCGAGAGGCCACTGGTTTAGGGGTCCCAGTCCTCCTGGGGGAGCAAGGGAAGCTTTTAGAAATCTATTTGGTGGGGGCGGGGCAGAAGAAAGTTCTGTTCACTTCACCCTGGGACCAGATCTCGGTTTGAATAAATAAATGCTAATTTCACCCCCGTCACGGTGTCGGATCCGCACTACTTTGGGTTCTGGCTCCTAGTTCTCCTCTCATGTAGAAGTCAAGTGAAGTTTTTTTATCGAGACCCTAATCACAGTACAGTCTCAAAGGGCTTCACAGGCTCCACATCCCTCTAGTCCGGTGTCTCTCAACCTTTTCGCGAACAAGTCTTTTAAATAACTCAGGAGTCACTCGGAGGCGAGTGAATCTTCAATTCACAAAGTGGAAATAATGAACTCTTGTTCATCTTTCAGGAACCAACTGAAACAATTTAACCAAGTGTGAGAAAATCCAGACTCTTTTTTTTTTTTTTCTGAGCGACTCATCCAAAACCGAATCTCAAAAAGGAGTCGAACCTTTCATCACTACGTTTAGTTCTCACCTTTTGATTAATTTTATTCTTGCAACACAAGAGCTAATTTCCATTCCTTTTTTTTTTGTGTAATCTAAAACTTTAAAAGCTTTGTGTGCACAGAGCATAGTGGTTGAAAAACGCTGGCATAAGGAAACTCTTTTCTATTGTACTTTTTCAATTCCATCCAGCGAAATTGATTCAAGAGTTTAAGTATGATCATCTAAAATTAAAAAAAAGTGTTTTTTAATTTATATTTGTGTTTTCATTTTCATTAGTTCCAAATAACTTTTCCTGACGTGTGCACGACACTTTTGAGTGACAACGTTTATCTTGAAAAAAAACAAGCACCCATGAAAAGGACATTCATGAATAAAATAAAAACCCAAGACAATAAATGATTATTAAATAGCAATCGATGTGCTGGACTTTGACTCGCGCCGCCTCGGGTGCAGAGTACACTGTCGAGCACAAGATCATAACTCCTTCACGATGTGCTGACATTAATTCAATAACCAGCCCGTAAAATATCAATTTGACCAAATGGAAGAGAGAGACAGAGGGGAGAGGGAGGGAGGGATCACACGCTGGTGCCACTCATCATAGTGATGTTACAGTGATGGCCCACTCTATTTTGTGAAATGATGTGGTTGTGGCGTGCACAAGTAGCGGCCAAAGGTTGAGGGCAACGCTTTCCAAGTTATATATGTTGATTTTAGGTTCCAAGCTCTGGCTCCTATACAGGCAAGTGGCCGGTACTCACCGCTATGCAGTGCTGCCACTTCTTCATTTTGCTGTTTGGCTTCGCAAGGCTTTTTGTTGCACACTGTACTCTGTTCTTCCCTCTCAAGTGGACTTATCAAGTGGACATACTGTAAAATATATCATATTTGATTGAGTCAGAGCGCATCATTTTTGTTTCATTATTGCAACTTAGAAGCCAGGATGATGGGCTCGGGGTTGCCATGACTTCATTGACCATAAATGGACATGTATGGTCGGGTTTTTTTAGATCGTGGGCATCCGTATTTGCATTATCTGTTTCGCACCTTTTTGGTGGCATAATTCCACCGGTTTTCCATGCGTGCTCTTGACAGTTCCCTGTCGTCACAAGAGATATCGGAATTTGATCTGAATCCCTGCCTTGACAGACAATAAACTCAACCAATCAGACATCAGATCAACCAAACGCTATCACAGTGCACCGCATGAACACAATCTACGTCAGAGATAATCTCGGTATAGTCGCTGAATATCCGCCGAAAATATATCGCAATTGTGGAGGTCTCTGCCCATTGGTAGGGGTTTAGGGAGGGAGACTTTCTGGCGTTGGATTGACAACATGGCGACAATCTTTATTGATAATTCTAAACAGAAAGGCTTGCTGCCCAAAAGGAATAAAAATTAATCAACAATGATTTTGGACGCAGAAGAAATTACGTTCTGCTCTGGCTCCTGGTCAGCTGACGAGCCAGTGTGCCAATCCTCTCTGCAAGACGGACAAACATTAAGAAAGCTCCCTGTCCCGAGTCGGACCAATATATACAGTATATATATATATATATACGCCGAAAATATATTGTCTTGGCAAGCAGATTAATCAAGCTCTTTTTGAATCCAGTCGGTAGAACAGCGAAAAATAACCTTTTCCTCTGATCAAACCCAACAGTGCACACTTTAGTTGGTGTTTTAGTGCTGTTCATCTATTTCTGCAAAAACTGATGCCACGGCTGCATCGGCACCATCATCTTCGGGAACCGCTGTTGTTCTGTACTGCGTCACCAACTAACCCGCCTCCTAGAACAACGGCAGCCTCCCATTGGTCCGCCATGCCGGCCGGATGCACTGAGAACCTGGAGGAGGAGCGGGACTTCCTCAGCTACCAGTTGGAGCGTGTCCTCACCAGCGTGAGCTCCCTGAAGCACGCTGTGAAAGACCACTAGCCCGCCACCGCCAACGCCTGGTTCAACTTGGGGCTTTGGTGGAAGCATCATGGGGAGAAATTTTTTGTGCGGGTGGGGATGTTCACACGTATCCGATGGTCTGGCTCAAAATTTGTTACAAGGGGTAAAAGCATAGGGTACAGGCTGCGGTTAGTTCCCACCTGTTGCACTCCCTAATTTTGGGCACAGATTGGCCAGGGTTTGACGTGTTGGTGAGAAAGGCTTGGGGAGTGTGCTTACGGTCAGTAGGGAGATGTGCGTGTTGCGAGCCCGATCGTGACCGGTCATGATAAAACATGACAGCGGAAAATGGCCCACCTCTATTGGCCGGGAATTTGGACAGATGTGCATAAATGATGCGCTGCATGACCTGAGTGCCAGTTAGTCAACCCTCCGGCTACGCCAAGAGCCATTGAAGCCCCTTCCACTAGTAGAGCTCCCGTTCAAAAGACTCGGTATAGACCTCATCTGGCCGTTAGACCGCAGTGCCCGTGGGTATTGTTTTGTGTTAGTTCTAGTGGATTATGCAACACGGTACCCCGAGGCGTTGCCATTGGCAGTATTACAGCCAAAAGTGTGACGCAGGCGCTGTTTCAGGTCATCTCCGGAATCGGGATTCCGAAGGAAATCCTTACCGACCAGGGCACTACCTTTATGTCACGTACACTTTGCGCGTTGTTGGGCCTCCGCTCAGTTCGGACCAGCTTTTACCATCCCCAGACCGACAGTCTGGTGGAGAGCTTTAATAAAATGCTGAAAAACATGATTTGGAAATTCGTTCACGATGATAGCCGTATTTGGGACAAGTGGTTGGACCCCCTATTGTTCGCGGTGCGGGAGGTTTCCCAGGCCTCCACAGGATTTTCTCCCTTTGAACTCCTCTTTGGCAGGAGACCCCGGGGGATGCTAGACCTAATTAAAGAATACTGGATGGAAGGTCCTAGCACCAGTAAGAACGAGATACAGTATGTTATGGACCTGAGAGCAAAATTACACAAGCTGAGTTGGCAGTCATCACGGGAGAATTTGCTCCGGGCTCAGGAATGTCAGTGCCTCTTATACAACAGGGGGGCTCAGCTCAGACAATCCGCCCTGCATGACAAGATGTTAGTGTTGGTCTCTACGCCCAGCTCTAAATTTCTCGCAAAGTGGAAGGAAGTGAAGCATTTCTTGGGGCTGGCCGGCTACTATCGGAGGTTTGTCCCCGACTTTTCAGAGCTAACCAGCCCCCTGTCCAACTTAACACGTAAGTGTGCACCAGATCCAGTCCAGTGGTCAGCGAAATGCCAGCAGGCGTTTGGGAGGGTAAGGTCAGCTCTTTGCGGGAAGCCAGTGCTGTTCAACCCATCATCTCTCTCCGTTGTCTGTAGACTGACACGTTGGACAGAGAGCTGGGCACGATCTTGTCCCAGGAGCTGGAGGGGACCGAGCGACCGATGCTGTACCTCAGCTGCAAACTCTCAGAGCGGGAATCGAGGTACAGCACAGTGGAGAAGGAGTGTCTGACGATTAAGTGGGCCATCGGTTCCCTCCACTATTACTTCCTGGGACACGCTTTCACCCTACGTTCGGACCACACCTCGCTACAGTGGCTCCACCGCATGAAAGATACACCTGGATCAGCTGGTGGTACATGGCTCTCCAGTCGTTTAACATCTGGGTGGTCCATAGGCCGGTGGCGCAGATGGTCGTAGTTGACTTTCCACCGAAGTCGGGTGGTGGGGGTATGTGGTGGACCCAGGGGCGAGGTCAAGTCGCGGCTGCAGAAGGCAGCATGGCGTGTTGAGTCGGTTGATTCAGCGCCCGCACAGCTTTCTTAATCTTTGTCTGTCTTGCAGAGGGGATCGGCACACAGGCTCGTCAGCTGACCAGGAGCCAGATCAGAACATCATTCCTCCTTCGCCTGAAATCATTATTGATTAATTATTTATCCTTTTGGCCAGCCTTTCTGTTGATGTTTATGATAAAAACTCTTGCCATGTTGGCAATCCACCGCCAGAAAGATTGTCTCCCTCCCTAAACCCCTACCAGTGGGCATAGACTCGTATAATCACATATATTCACATCTATATAAAAGTTCAAGTTACAGTATTGCAGCATAACTAATAAAAGTGACGTACAGTAAAAACAGCAGGAAAAAATGTCATTCAGTATAACACTCAAGGTGTGTCACAAAATGCTGATAGCAGTCTATAATAATAATATTGATATGGGTAATATTACAAAGGATCCTAATATAATACCAGCCAATAATAACAGTATTAATCAGGGTGATAGTACTACCGATCCTAATTCCAGTCCATAATAACAGCAATAATCAGGGTAATAGTAATAAGTGTGTTCTATGTGTTCTCCAAGGTGGTGTATTAGATGTCCAGTGTATAAACTATAATCCAGATGTACAGTTAAAGGTTGTATTAATATATAATAGTGTCTCTGTGCAGTGGAATCCAGTACATAGTGGAAGCTAAACCTGTACGTGTGTCTTCAAGTCACCGCCGGTAAAAAAAACCAATCAGTTATTTCCTCTTTGGGGATATGGACGATGTCGGTCTCAGGTGCGCTCAAGCACCTCGACGTACTAAATCAGGCGTAAAATTAATTTCCAGACTCCCGTCTCCATAGGAGGCTGCGTGATAACACAAAATCACAATATCCATTGTGGTCAGGATCTGTCACCTACGTTTTGGCATCTTGTCTTTTCACCGCCAGCAGGTGTCGAACATCTGCATCGTAAGAAAATAAGCTGCAGTCGCCGACACGGGCAGGCTACGAGGAGCAAAGTTGACCATTTCTGTCGCAGAGCTTTAGCCCTCCTGGCTTTTTGGTTTTGTTTGATTTTGGTGATTTTGGCCATACTGACACTTTGAGTAGAGGTTACTCAATAACACACTGCACTGTGTTATTGGTTTCTTTGGCTGCGTTTTCCATTCAGTGATGGACGGGATTAGAGGAATAGTTCTATTGTTGCTCCCCTCGTAGCCACCTCAAGTCCGTAACACTTCTTTCAACTCCAAATGGGGACCGTCGTGCCACGCCCTGACTGGATCCTTTTGTTTGATTGTTGTGACGGATAAAAAGTTGTTTCTTGGTTCGCTTGTGACTCGGTAACTGCAGCCAGACACACAGACATTCAACTGAAGTCTGAAGTCCAGTTTGCATCCTGATAATCTGCTTAGGTTTTCGAGTCAGTGAGCGGGTGAGAAAGTTAGTGACTCTTCGACTTGGACTCGCAAGTCGCAAACTGAAAGAAATTACAGGTGGTATAATTCACATTGAATGCGACTGAGTGTGATTGGTTTAGACTTTGCATTCTTACATTACATTTTTATAGAATTAAATGATTCCTTTCAGGATTTCATTCACAACTCTTCGACTCACGACTCTTCTGACCTGTTAGACCGACTGAGTCTTCGACCGAATCTCGAAAAAGAGTGAAAGTTTTCATCACTAAGACTGGCAACCAGTGATGAACAACGGCGATATCCACAGACACTCGCGTGAGGCTGCGGGTGAAAGTGAAACATATTTAAACCACTTGACAAGTAAAGCTTCGAGAGGGAGCACTTCCGTATAAAGAGCCGACTCGCTCACTGGACCCGCTGTGTTCAAACGGCTGCAGTCGCCCACAAAAGTGGCAGAATAAGCGCAAAGAGCTTTGGGTTTCATTTCAGTGTGCGGTGACGGGCAGGGCTTGGATAATCGCACATCCGGTTCCACCGAGAAGGATGTGCACACGAGCTGGAGGTATGGAACTTTTACTGCCGCGCGCTGTGTTACAGTAACACCTGGTTAATTCTCGCTTACGGTGACGCACTGTACGGGCGCGGCGCACAGTGTGGTTTTCCCGGGGATGGTAGCTCAGGCAGTAGAGCTGGTGGTCTAGTCATGTAAAGGTTGCTGGTTCGATCCCAGGCTCCTCCTGCTAGCATGCTGTAGTGTCCTTGAGCAAGACACTTAGCCCCTAATTGCTCCTGATGGCTGCGTCCATCGGTGTTTGAACAATTGTAAGTCGCTTTGGATAAAAGCGTCTGCTAAATGACTAAATGTAAATGTAAATGTTTTCCACCGGCTACGCGGTGAAGCCGCCCAGCCGCGTCGATGTTGTCGTGGAGAGACGAGGAATATTGGAGACAACAGCGATTTAAATGTTTTTTTAACACAGAGTTTGATAATACTGTGAAGGGTGGCGGGGTCAACCAGACAGACGCGATGAAGGAGACGCAGAGGGAGCCTCCGTGGATCCGAAGCCGCTTTTATTGCCTTACACCTACCCCGGGGTTGGAGTGTCTGGTCTGGAAAATAACAACCTAGGATGGCTGGTGTCTTTTATTACGGACTTGTCTTCAGTCCCTCTATCTCTCCTTCCACTCGCACCCGGCGCTCTCCCCACTTCCCTCTCTCCTGCTTCTTCCACACAGTCCTGGACACCAACCCCCCGCACAGACACACAGACGCAGTGTGTTTGCGCTTTGTTTAAAACGGGTCTCGATGAATAAGCAAATCCAACAACAGTTTCTGCGTAGTTTTATCTCGTGTTTCTACGGAAAAGGCTGCGCAGTTGAAAAAAATTTAGAATAGACCTCCCGCGCTAAAATAGAAACGTGGCCGGTGGAGCCGCAGCGGTGGATTGACATGGATTTAATAGGAAGCGTGCACTTGGGGAGTGCCGCGCCCGTACGCTGCACCAACGCGGTCAGTGCACTTCTACCGATAGTGTACATTGGCATTTCTTTCCTTGCTTATTGTTGATTCCTAGGCATATTTTATTGTTTTTGTTGTTAATTCTGGGTACACACTTATTGTCTGTGTCTCAGTGTAGAGTCCCTATTTTTCTATCTTCAAGTTAACCCTTTAGCTTAACTGTATATTAAAGTGTCTTTACCTTATTACTATGTAATAAATTATCTGTCTGTCTGTCTGTCTGTCTGTCTGTCTGTCTGTCTGTCTGTCTGTCTGTCTGTCTGTCTATCTATCTATCTATCTATCTATCTATCTATCTATCTATAATTTGCACAAAAGGGGTATTTACTTAAACACAGGATGTGGCCTGAAACAGGTGTTCATGCGTAACTTGAATTACAGGGGTTTGGAGAAAGATGAACTTACCAGTTATTTCAATATATGTAGTAGATATACACAAGTAGTATGTTAGAATTTATTTTCATAAAGCTCATAACCCTCTATGGAAGAATGTTTCTGAGTATTAACAAGAATCACAAGATGTGGCGTGCCGTTTCCCAGACGATATAGACCATAATTAGATATAATTACAGATAAAAAAAACATATTGCGTCGGAGCCTCTGCGTCGAGGACACTGCGGTGCTTTCAGAACAAGGTGTAACCTATTATTAAAGCATCTTATCGTTCCGTGTGCTTGCCAATTAACTTAGACACGGCTTGAGCAGAAATGTGGCTCGGAGCACACATTCAGTCCTGCCAACAATGGAATCGGCTGTTGGAGATACGCTTCTTCTTCTGTGTTCCTGTTTCTTATCACGCCGCAATTATGCTGATGAGAAGTTCATCTCTTCTGTTGAGATTCGGTTCTTGACGAGTCACTCGGTGAAAAGATTTTTGTTCAAATTCCTTTTTTGTCTTTGTTTGATTCATGGGGTGTAATGGGCGCTGAGGGCAGAGCAAGAGTCAGAAGTAGTGATGCTCTTCGGCTCTTTTTTTGAGACAATTGAAAGGTTCTGCGGTTCGCTTTATCTCTTGCCGTTTGTCGAATGAAGTAAACAAAAAAAATGCAGTGAGGAGGAAAATTATAAATTGTATAGGGTATAAATTATAAATTATATATATTTTTTCTTATTGTTATCAATATTATTGATGATAATAATAATAATTATCATAAGGATATATGTATACAGTATATATTTATTTCTTTTTACAGAGAAATGTCAGGATCCTAGTCCAGCACTCTGGTCTGATCTGTAAATATAGGGGGCAATGCCCATGATCCCACCAGCGCCAATACTAATAACGCCCGCCCCACTGGGAGTTATTGGATTTCAAGCTGGAGCATTTCAATAGATCACAGCAATGGCCTCAGCCCGTAATGTAATAATGTGGATTATTATTCCATTGCTCATGAGGGGGGGGACGTGTCGGTCTCATTGTGTCGGCTGTCAGCTGTGGAGCGTCCTCCCGGCCTTGTTCGCAGACAAAGCCGCCGGCGCCAACAAAACAAAAAGGCAGACAAAAGACGCCTGGAGACCGAATCCCCGTCTTTCACCTGGACACTGCGTTACCACTCTCCTTTTTGGAAGCCTGGGGGCCAAATGTAGCCGGCACATCAGTTCAGACTTCCAGTTACATTCGAAGGTTATCGCCACCACCAAATTGAATGATCTGTTGAAAATTAAACCTGACTGATGTGTAATTTTTTCCTCCACTTGCGTCATGCGTGTCAGGGTTAAATCTTGTTTGTACTCCAAAACCGACAGGCACGCGCTTCTGTACATGCTACATGAGGGTGTCCAGGCATGAAAACTAGAAATCAAAATGGGTGAGCAAAATGTTACCGTGGGCTTCATGTTTTGCCGAAAAGTGAAGAATACATTTAACTCTGGAATGGTCAGGAATCCCTGCTCGGAATGAACAGTTTCCCAGTTCCCGGGAACGCAGAAAAATACCGACCAGCAAACGCTGTTAGTTGCTGAGCAACCTCCGAATGTTTATGCTTGAGGGACAAGACAACGTATTTTCTGGCAAACTCTGTCTCGCGCGAAATCACGTCGAAATCCGGTCTTTAGACACTCCTTCCGGTGCCACTGGGCAAGGCATCAAATGCAGAGAACCTCGTTCCCCAGAGGGATCAATACAGTCTGTTAGTCTACAGTACCAGTTACACTCTCGAAGCGTGACTAATAAAGGTATCGTGCAGTAATAACGCTAGAAGCACGTTGTAGATCGTAGTTGAATGCTCTAGCCTTCCAAACCGCCGGTGTGCCGTGTGGACGTTGTGATGTTTCTCCCCAGACTCAAATCACCTGCGCGTAACACACTCTCAATCCCCTCAATGATATTTCAATTAACTGTAATTGCTTCTTCCCCCCTTTGGCCAATCAAAGACAAAGCAGAGAGCGAGGACTCGAAGCGCCATCCAGCTCCTATTCCGCCACCTGCAATCTGAATTTATTGTTAAGTAATTGTTTGTTGTCTCTCTCTTTCTCTTCTCTCTCTAGGTAAGTGGAAGTGATTGGAAGTGGGATGCGGTGGCGTCTGCATCGGCCTGGTACAGTACGCACGCTAAACACTGATGGAGGCTTTGTTTCACAGAATAAGGGACAAATAACGGGAATGGAAGGGAGAGGTTTGGCTCCGCGTTGCTGGTTTGGCATTTGAAGACGAGTTGAAAGTCATATTGATTTATCATTATTTTTATTTTAATTTGTTTGTTTGTTCAGTATTGTTTTTTTAACAATAGGGTATTTGGCTCAAAGGTTCACCTTTTTTCTTTTTTTTTTTTTTACAGCGGCTTTTCAACAAACATTTCACTTGGGTGTGTGCGGAGATAATTGCGGTTATTTTAATTTTTCAACAATATCATGGCAGAGCTGCAATTAAAATATGCCATAGACAGGCTTTTGAAAAGGAAAATTATAACAGGAGTGATTGAGCAAATTGGGCATATCTCCGGGTCATTGTGAGAAACGCTAATTAGTTGTCAAATTAATACATGTAATTATTTAATAATGAAAGAATGGGCTTACATCTGGATAATATACACTTGAAGATGAAATGATCATTATATTCTGGTATAAATGCATAGATTGTATAGTTGCATTGGGATTAATGATTATTACATAGCTGCACCTTTTTGAGTTTTTAAGATTTATTTTACTGGACATTAGAATCTAACCAAGCCAAAGGAAATACATAGATAGATAGATAGATAGATAGATACTTTATTCATGCCTGAAGGGAAATTGCAGTGTCAGCAACAGCTTACATCGGAAAATAGTCAGAAATATTAAAGCAATGGAAAAAATATATGTAAGGAAAATTGCGAAAGATGTAAAATGTGGAAATATACAATAAAACCTAACGCTTAACTCGACTAAATATGACAATACTGTATACACTAACCCTAATAATACACAACAAAATACGATATATATACATAACATCCAAATGTTCATGTACAATAAACCTTATGACAAAAATGTTGCTGGTATGCGGCTGTTTGAGTTGTGAGCGTGGATCTCATTTGTGCTTGCGCATTTTGGCACTGATATGCCGTCATAAGATCGCTTCTGAAAGAATTTGCACCTGCCTTCTCACGGGTCACGGCCCGCCGGCAAATTGCGCGCCCCCGCTGCCAGTGTAGATGTTAGAGCTACTGCAGCCCCTGCAGCAAACATGTCTGTTATTTTTGCACATCTTTGCAGGCATCCGCTTCTTGATTTAAACATTTTTTGGCTCCTCCGCTCCCCTCTTGGCCTTGGGCTTTTGTTCATCCATTTTGACGCCCTCATCCGTCCATAGATTTTTGGCTCTGAGCCACTGCATCTGACACGAGAACCAGAGAAAAGAGGGGGAGGGGTGGGGCCTGGTAAGAGATGTGATTGGGCCAGCCCAGTGTCAGTATAGAAAATGGACCAATGGGCCGCTGTCCCTGCTTCATGAGCTGGTCGTTGGACAATTTTTTATTTGTATTCTTTATTAAAAATTAAAAATTAAATTATATCCGCCCCAAGGTGTGCCGGCCCAACGGGAAAATGGCCAGCATGCCAGATTACCAGTCTACCGCTGCATACGACTTAATTGAGTTCAAATCGAAATATCAGTTTACAATCAGTTGGAGTAATGGAGGACGGGGGGTGGCAGCCTGCCGGGGCACAGGGCCGATCAGACGCTACCTGGGCGCCAATAGCAGCTGCGGCGCAGCGAAGCTATTTAGATCAGCTGAGCCAGATAGGAGGAGGCTTGTATAATTATTTCGACCCGGCTGAATATAAAAACCAGGGTAGTAACCAGTCGTCTCTAACTCTGAGAATAATACACCTTTGCAAAGAATGCTCGGCTTGTTGACATAAGACTGGAACTGAACCGAAAACTGAAAAGTCAAATCACGGAAAGTTGTTTCTATGTGTAAATTGTGTCCATGTTGAGAGAATTGTAAAAAAACAAAAATCGCTCATCCCTTCACCCGCTTCCGACGGAGGGTATATTATGTTTATTATGTGTCCATTGACCGGGTTTGTTTTCTACCCAAGTGGGCGTTTTTTGTAATTGTTTTGGCGACTAACAGTGGGCAATTGATCTCTAGCTGCTCCCACAAAAGGCTTCACCTCCACGTTCACATTTGCATTTTCACAGCCGGCCTCAGTGGACGGCCTCAACTCTTACCGCATGCATATATTCAATAGCCGCTGTGGTTTTCCGTCATTTCCACCAAATTCAACTCAATGATCATTTTTGGTTTCGTGTCAACGCAGGACAAGTGAACAGAACAACGCGGGAGAACGGAATCATCTTTGGGAGGGAACTGAGGCTCGACAGCGGCAATTTAACAGCGGAATAGTCGTTCGTTCGTGACTCTGTAGCTAGAGCCAGTTACACAGGCTGATTAAATGAACGTGAAAAAAGGGTGAAGGCGTTTGGCACAATTCGTATTGAATGCGACTGATCTGCACCTTGCATTCTTCTGATATTATTGGCAAAATGCGATGATTCTTCTCATAATTCCGTTCACGGCTCAGAGCCGAACCGACTCTTCTGACTCTTCTTGCAGCAACTGAATCAAAAAAACGCGGTTTTCAGAAAAATCGAAAAAAAAAAAAAAAACTTTTTCGTAACGAGCTCAATATCCAAACAACAAAAGCTTCCAGAATTGAAATATTAACCAGACAGAAATGTTATATCTATTATACACACACACGCACACACACACACACACACACACACACACACACACACACACACACACACACATATATATATATATATATATATATATATATATATATATATATATATATATATATATATATATATAGTAAATATCAAAATGCCTTCATTTCATCCCATTATTATCATCTCACCTCCTTTCATCCTCCGAACACTGTTTTCCTGGTGTTAGGTGTTTCTCTGGGACACTGACCCCCTCGTTGGGGAAAGGTCCCATCGGCTCACTCTCTAGCCGGTAATGAGGGCGTTTTCCGCCGCTTCGTTTCCATTCCGGCATTTCAGAACGCGAGTGAGCCTCGCCACAAAGAACCACATCAGGGGTGGTTTTCTGATGTGGACCGCCAAGAAACCTTTTGTAAACAGCGCTGCATTGCGCCAAACCGCCGCCCATTATGAGTCGTTTAGAACATACAAACAGATGCATGTTAAAATCAATCACGGGGAACAAAGCAAAGGGGAGAGCGCTGTCTTCCGAGGCGGAACGCTCCGCTTCCCTAAATGAACGACGGCGACGCGGCTCAAATGATCCGTGAACGTGACGAGGAGACGCTAATTGAGTGAATTCTCTGCAAATCTCGGGGCGCGGCTAATTTGGACGCCGCGAAACTCTGGTTGGTCGCGAAACAACGCGCACGTGCAAAGGAAGCCGGGGTGTTCACCCGGACAAATGCAAACACGCAACATTCAAATCAGCCTTGACAAAATCTCGTATTTTGCTGGAATGCAAAGCGTGTAAATCAATCACTTTCAATATGAATTACGACGCAGCGCCTCGACCTTTTTCCCCACATTGATTTAGTCCTCAGTCATTGTGACAATGTGGGTAAGTTATACTGTGAACTCATGCATTTATATCGGCCCTCATTTAATCTCTTCTTTCCATGTGCTCGTGTGTGTTCTGTCCTGAAGTTTCACCGCTCTCCCACCGGCACGCTGTCCCACCCTTGCACTTTCGTTACGTTTCCCGGCGCTTGCTTGTGGTGATTGCCATCTAAATTGTTGCCGGCTTCGTGCGACTGTGCCATGTGTGAGGAGGCGCGGGGGATTTTTCCCATTTTTGTGATTAAGTTGGAAAACGTATATATTTAATATATTTTTTTCTTGAAGTTAAGCAATTATTTTCATCTCATTTATTTCAATAAGATAACTATCAAACTAAACGTGGAAGAAAGTTGGTATTAATTCAAATCCTCCGTGCTTACCTGAGTTTAGGTTTGGTATTCTCCAAGTTGATCCTTCAGGAATGTCCTATTTAAGCAGTTGCTTTTGGGCTTCAGGGGGTGCGGGCGGCCCACGTTGCATATACTGTGCCAGGTGTTTGTGAAACTTGCAGTTGGGAGTTGTTTGATGCTCAGCTTTGTAAATAAAATTATTTTTCTTTCGGAGAGACTTTATTCTCTGCAAATAAATCTGCACCATCTTTTTTTAAAACAAGGCCCCGTCGACCTATCGTCCGCTTCCTACCACTCTATTTTGACGCGCTGGCTCAACAATTTCGCTGTCGTTACTTTCCGTTCCCGAGGATTCGCTCACTCGACAGCGACCCCCGAGCGAGGAGTTATTTGGAAGATTCGTTTCGCGGCCGACGAGTCGCTTCGCTTAGCGCCGAGCGCCGTCGCCGTGTCGTCCCATCGGAGCGCTCGCACGGAGAATGCATCTGCCATAATTCTGTGTGAGTGATAAGAGGGTTCTGCGTGAATCGCACCTTTCTCTGTGTGAGTGAGGATAAAAAGAATCTCTGTGTGAGTTGATAGTATTCATGAATCTTTTGCCGAGGAACAATCATGATCCTTCCAAGTCCAAATGTGATGACTCAAATCTGAAATGAGTATAGTGTTTATCGATTTTTCTGAAATACTTTTTGCTTGCTTGTTTGCTTGTGCTTTCAATGTCGCTATTTGATGGCGGTCTATTAATGCAAAGCACCTTGAGTTGCACGTTGTTTATGAAAAGTGTTATACAAATAAAGGTTTTATAAATATATTTATATATATATTGTGCGATGCATCATAATTTAAAAGGGCGACAGGCTGCCAGTTTTTCTCACCAGAAGCGAGCCTCTCCGCGTAAAGGTGCACGTGGCCAACCCCATTGTGTTGATTTGCCAGCGTTGCATGCACGCCACGTGTGACTGTTGTCGTTTCGGCACGGTGAATCTGTACACTGCGGATAATGTCACATTAACATAATTTGTGTCTCCGCCGCGCGAAATGAGAGACAGGTACCTGGAAATCCCGCCCTGGCTGGTGTCTGTAATCAGGAGTCAGCCATGTGTTAAGGCTCCAGTCTGGTGTCGCTGTCTGGGGGTTCCGCCCATAGGCTGGTACATTATCTTTAAATAGGACGCCATATGTACAACGCAGCCAAGTAAGACTTAATTCAAGACCAAAAAATATACATAACCTAAGGAATGTGACCGTGGAGTAGATGGCTGTCACCTTGCGCTCAAATGAGGAAATGATAGTTTTCAAAACGGGGCGACTCAGGTGACTTTCACCCTGGAAAGTGTGACAGTCATCAGAACAGTGGCACTGAAGGACGCAGCGCGGCCAGATTACTAAGATGGCCGACCTCTGGCTGTCACTGACATTCAAGGCCTCCCCTCCCCATATTGCATTGCATATTGTAGATATTACATATTGACGATTTACCTTGATTAATATTGGCTATCTATATATCTATGGTGGGTCTTAATTTGATCCAACGAAAAGCTATTAAGACAAAATCCAAATATATAATGCACATCAATATATATAAAAAAAAAAATTGGGGGAATTATTCAGCGAGAGAATGCAATGTGACCCCCCTCCCGATTATTTTAATCTGCCACCTTTGGCTATTTGACATGAGTTGTCTGTTTACACACACGCACACACACACACACCTGACACATGCACACAACAAACCGACTGACTGCATAACTTTGCATTTGATCATAAAAGCCAAAACAAAAGCCAATTCTCAGTTTGAGCGAGTTGTTATTTTGTCAATGTACAATTTCAGAAAATAGGCTGTTAAATGTTCGTTTGTGTGTTTTTTGTGTGTGTTTTTTAGTTTGTATGGGATTTTGATCTACGCTTCCCTATCGATCATGTTTTCAAACACCGCTTTGTAAACCTCCCAAATTCGAAGACTATTTCTCATTATCCTTGAAAATGTAAGTTCTCAAAGATAATTGATATTAATAATATAATAACTTGAAATAACACTGCTACTGCTACTACTACTACTACTACTACTTATAATATTAATAATATAAAACATATTATTAATAATAATAACATTTTACAGCATAATTTTAAGTTTGGCTTTGCTTAAAGTGCGTAGCAGCATCCAAACCTCACCCAAAGAGGCTTCACTTAATGTAGTGAGGTATTTCATTTAAGGCACTCATTCCGCTGAATACTGCACAGGCATACTGAGTACCACATTAAAGTTTGTTACTGAGAAGACATCATTCATCCCACCGAGCCAGCGCTCCTGTCTTTGATCAACTATTCACTAATCTAGCTTCAAATGTTTTTTTTCCGTCCGAACATCATCACCATACCTGCCTTAGACATTTACCTCCCTGCAGTCAGTATGGGCTGTGATGAAATCTAAAGAGCAATACCCTACACCAGCGTTTTTCAACCGCCGTGCCGTGCAAGATGCTTTGAATTCCACTCAAAATAAATAAATACTGGAAACTAGCTCTTGTGTTGCAGGATCAAAATTGCAAGGCTGCACTAGTCCGTCTCATTAAACAATCCCAGACGGAACAGCAGCTAGGATTCATCATCATCATCCATCCTACCTCTGTTTTTGAGAGTCGGTTCTCGACCACTCACTCGTAATTGTGCGATTTTCTATCTCGGTCGGTGCATTTGGTTTAGTTGGCGTGACACACAATGAGCGAGGGAGGACTTCCTGTACGATGAACGAGAGTTAGAGGAGTTCAGATCTGAGTTGGTCATTCAATATGAATTGGAATATTTTTTGGGCTTTTAATTCAATCCTCAGTAATTATTTTCAGTTTGTGAGTCAAAGATTCACTCTTTTGATGGGGTGACTCCGGACTCCCGAGTCATTTAAAAGATCTGTTCGCTGGGAACGAATCGTTTGTGAGTCTTCATCTACTAATCGAACTATTCGTGCAAAGTAATAGTGCGCAGTAATAATAAGCACAGTTCTATGTTTTGTGACATTTCTTGTGGTTAATTTGATATTTGTGTGCCATGGGAGACAACGGGTGGGGAATCACTGCCCTTATTCTCACTATGCGGCCATCTACAGATGCAAGTGATTTATCTGGCTTGTTTTGCTGTGTTTTTTCAATTCTTTTTGAGGCACTTTTTTGCAAAGACAAATGAAGATGAAATGATGTTCGTGTTCTGTGGTTAGTTTGGGGACAGTTTTTCCTCTCCAGCCATATCATTAATGGAGCTCCTTTTTCACCTGCTATGCAAAGAATGAAAAATGAATTAAAAATACTTTTTAATGTTTATTTAATTCAGAGTATATCGACTTTTAAAATACTTTGCAGGCTTAACTCTCATAAGAATGAGAACCGGTGCGACCTTGCTTTGCCTTTTGCCCATATTTCATGGATTTAACATCGCGCTGTGCTCTTTTGGTCGTTTAAATCAAGGTTATTAATATCAGAAGGTATTTTACTCTGCAGGGAAGAAAGTGTTTGACCTTTGTGTAAAAATACGCTCAAACTAATCCTTCACCTCTTTTTACAACAGATGCATTATTTACGACACCAAGCTTATATCTAGAATTCCGCCCCGAAGAAAATCCATGTCCGCCTCTTCTGAAAATCTGCCAGTTTTGATAATTTATGTGGAAATTTGCAGGTGTGTGAACGGTTTAGTCCGGTGCATCTTTCGAGTCCTCGTGGGGCGATGTTGATTTTTCTCTCTTTTCGGCCTCCTTTAGAAGAGTCACTGCTGCCTTGATGAAATATGAATGATTCGACTCACAGGACAAATGCTTCCATTAATGGATCAATCGTGCGGCGAGCGATAACCCGTGTTCTAGCCACAGCTGATGCAGGTTTGTGAAATAGGGTAAAGCTTGAGATTTAACTAAAGATTTGTGTTTTTTTCCTGCGTTTCAGTCAGATCCACATTATAGAACAGCGATGTGAGACGCGTGAACGACTCTTTCGAAAAAGAAATAATCCTTTGTAAATGACCAGCATGTCTGGAGTAACTCCAGCAAAATATTGAAACTTCAACTCACAACCTGAAAGTAATTACCGAGGACAGAATTTTAATCCAAGGCATAATGATGCCAAAGTATCTGAATTAACCACACTTTCACATTCCACCAAAGTAAATCATTTTGACGGGAGTTATTTTTGTGATTCATGCGTGGCATTTCTCTGCCCCAATAACAGTTTTTCAGATAATCAGTGTCTCACTGTCTCTATTTTTGTTAAAAAAAACACAAATCCATGACTCACTGTTGGAACTCGGACGATGATGGAGTGACGCGTTTCTGTGGGGACACACGTATGTGTCCTTGCATTGGGATGTAGAGCAAGGGATTCTGGGTAACCATAGCTCATAAACCCCAAAAGCCTCAGCTACACGTAACTCTTGCGCTTCAACCAAATAGCCGATAAATGAGTCTATGTACGTGAGGCAATTTTTCATTCATGTCTATTGTGTAATTGGGGTGTTTTCCATTGTTCCCTCCTAAAATGGAGGATTTTTAGCACAATTTTAGGTGAAGTCAAGGGTTGCATATTTGCCATTGAAACATTCTTGATGATTTGTAAAGAAGGTTGAAATGACTTCAGTCACTTTGTGTGAAGACAAGCCGCTGACAAAGGGGCTGAACGGGGAACGCCGTATTTAACATCTTTCAATACGCTTTATTTCCACTCATCGTGTCGCTTCTGACTGTCTGTCTTCGGGGGCTTTATTTTCTCTATCCGGTGTCAAATATCTTGTTGTGTTTCGTTGGGGTTCTTTCCTCATCAGCTCTTATCGGCGGGGTCTTTGTGGGGGCTGCAGGAGAGCGGGAACAAGTCTGGGACATTTAAATTAACATTCGCCTCCACGCAGCTTCCCCACGATGACATTTCCCAAATGAATAGGTTGATGGTTGCCGCAGAAATGCGCGTGGAAGGATTCACGGCCGCAGACGGAGCACACGGAATGTCCTACGCCCTAATGGCCAGCCCCGACCATTCATCAACACACAGCATCATCTCGCCGCGACTTCTTGATATCAATCTCCAGCAAAAAGGCCTCAGTGTGTCCGCGTTTCGCCCCTGCCAGACTCTGAAGAGGCCTTTGTGTTGAGACAAAACAAAAGACAAAAAGACTTGGAAGTCCATTGATTTATGTTCCCCAAAAATATAATATAATGTCAGCCAGTGCCCCACATAGTAATTTGTTGTGCGCTGCTGCCCGGACACCATCAATATTCCTTGTGAGTGGAGATCTCGCTCTATAATAAAGTTTCATTAAATACGGAAATGTCAATGACTAACACCTTCCATTTTTCATCAGCGGGGAAACGACTTCTTTCTCATAATTTTTTTTTTTTTTTTTTGTTTTGCCGACCTGAGTGTCGTCTTACTTTCTGACAGCTTATATGCAAATGACCTTCCCTTTTTCCTTTTGTCTGCTCGTGTGAGTGTGACTAAGTGAGCACAGGTGGAGCCACGATCAACGGTCATTAAGCGCGAGCTCCGGCAGATTTGGCACATTATCACAGAGACGCTCGGCTCATTCGCTCTTATTTCCAAATCCGAGTTAGAGGAATAGATAGTGAATGGATGACAAATAAATGTTTTTGTCGAGAGAACAGGGAGGATTTTCTACTTAGGAATCCCTTAAAAATGGTGTTTAGATTCATCTTAGGTTGTATAGACCAAGATATGCCAAAACAATAACAAAATGACCTGGAGCCACGTGATCTCGTTTATATGCAACCCGTCCTCTGTTTTGACTCAGGGTGGGAGATCATTAACATTTCTCATCTCAGATATTTGCATGTTTAAAAATACATATAAAGGTTAGAATAAACTTTTTTTATTTTTTCACTTAGTTGCAGAATGCTGATTACATTCATACAAAATGAGATGGGATAAGGAAAGCATTCATATTTTAACATGGTCGGGTTCATTTTTATTTTTGGATTACTTCCCTATTAGAATGTTTTTCTCATTTTTGGTTGCAGGCTGCATTGAAATAAATACATTTATATACATAAATGCATATTTTTAAGCCATGGTTGGACCCACATCAATTTAAAGTCGACTATATGCTGCTGTGCCAGTTTGCATTGAGGTAAACAGCGGTAGTTGTAGTGGGATTTTTTTACAGAAAATTACATTTGAATATAATATTTGTAAAAAAATACTAATATCAAATCGTCTTGGTCCTGTTCACACAGGCCTTAACCATGTTTCATTATTGATCTTTGTTGTGGTGGGATGGTCTGGTTTGAGCAGCCACACCTGACCTGGATCTAGGTGATTGAGATCAGAGTGGCTGCATACCTGTTGCCCTTTGGCTGGGCTAACGATCAGCAGGTAAAACCCCCATCCACACACACACTCAGGAGAGGAGCCTGTGTCATAACACATGCAATCGGTTCCTGGACTAATTCCAGCTGGCCCACTCTCAACAATAAACTGGTGTTTACAACACCCTGTCTTCTGTGTCGCTGTGCCGGAGGTCCCTGAACACACCACTTGGGTGGCGCGTGGTAGGCGAAACGGCCACACGGGCACCTGTACAGGGACTCTCCGGCATGGGGAAGGGACACAGAGGGGCCGTCAGAAGATGCCCTGGAGCATGTGTCATGACAGGGCTCCTATCCTGATTGTGCGTGGGGATGGGAGTTTTACCTGTTGCTTGTTAGACCAACCAATGGGCAACAGGTATGCAGCCCCTCTGATCCCAAGGACCTAGAACCAGGTCAGGTGTGGCTGCTCAAACCAGACCATCCCCACACCACAGCGTATTGTAATTAGATATTAAATAATTTCCCCAAAAATGTTTAGATGGATGGATGGATGGATGTATAGATAGATAGATGGATGGACTGTATCCATCCCCAGAGGGAAATTGTGGTTGTACAGCAGCACACATTAATAACAGTAGGCAATAATAATAAAGTTACTCGCCAAAGAATTAGCAAAAAATGGCCAGAATAACACAAAAATTTACATATATACAATTACAATTGTATATACAATTACCCACATGACTTTATAGGCTATTAAAGTAAGTGAAATTATGCAGCCGGTCACTCATCAAATATGGGATTTGATAAGAGTTTCGGAGCTTCGGCTAAGTAAAAAACACAACTATGGAACACTGCAACAACATAGTGAACGATTCACCTACAAAACAAGCTATGACAAACCTATTAACTGTTATTAATGTGAAACATTGGAAGCCTTCATTCCATTGTAGTTTCTATGTTGCACCACCAGATGGGGCCACTAGTTAGTATTAGCCATCCATGGTCATTATCCAGAAAATTGACCGCTATCCAATAATCGGAATTGAGTATTCAGAACAGCCGCGTAGACATATACCACACTCAACCCTAACACATTTAACTTTCACATACTGTAGTTTATAATACCAATAACGCAACGCCACAGAGCGGCTCAGACGTGGGCGGAGACGCCGATCAGCTCCGTTCAGATGTTCAGTCACTGGAGGACGTTGATTAATCACGAGCGATCCATTAACTTGGGTTTAACGTCAAAAAGCTAATCAGCGGTGCACGGTAGCGGGTGGGCTTTCTGACGGAGAGAGATTGATTTATTTTAAAGATTCATCCCAGATGGCGGTGAGTGGAAATCCAAAAAGCAAATTCCAGAAATTGCCTTGTTTTGCTTTTCTGTGAGTGTGTGTGAGGGGTAATGGTCGCCAAACGCGCTTAATTTGGGTGCAAGTCTTGACGCCGAGTGGAAACACAGTGGAATTACAAGGGGACGAACGGTACATAAAGCGCAGCAAAGTCAATACAGATCAATAGCAGTTAATTAAACAGGAAGACGCGCTGGTAAACAGTGTATTAAAAAAGGGTTTTCGCCGGCACAAACCCTGTCGCACACACTACGACCTCCAGCGCTGCAGTTGGAAAAAAAACACACTTCCAAAATGGCCAAAACTTCACTGAAATGTCAGGCTGGCTGGTCGGGGCTTATTGTTTACCATGATTTATTATTCTTATCTTATAGATAAACTGCTGCTGCTGCTGCTGGTTGCAGAGAAAATAGAGTCAACGTGGAAGAAAAAAAGAAAGAAGGAGCTGGATTGTGAATTTGTACAAGCGGGCGAGCGTAAACACACTTTTCGGGGTCTTAGCGGAGATTTGATTGCTCCGTCCTGCGTCACCCGTGGTTGACGCATTTATTTCTCCCCCGACGACCTAAAAAAGGATACACTTAGGAATGGTGGCATCTTTGCCCCCTTAAACTTATTCTGCCTCTTCTGCAGTTTGGTACGCACGTCACATATATAAAATAATTACGTCATTGACGTTGGATGCCACCAGGGGCGGTTCTAGGCATTGGCACGGGGTGAGGGAGGGCAAAATGCCGCAAAATGCTTAGAATCTCCCCAACCCCTGTGGATTAGAAAGCATTCCAAGTTTGTATCGGTATCAGCAGTAAGTGATGCTGCGTTCCATGGGAACTCAGAAAACTGTAATTTGTGTCGGTACTCCCCATTAACATAGCGTCAAATCTACAGAGTTGTTCAAAACAACATTATATGTGTTAGAATAAATAATAAGCTATACAAATAGCTTAAATGGTATGCACCACCATGTTGCCCTCCCTGCCAACATGTGAATAAGCCAATTGACATTTCTTACTGCACCCCCCCCCCCAAATCAAAGCAGTCTACAACCGGGCCTGGATGCCACCATGTTCACTATTAATAAATCTCTTTTTATATCAGTGAATTGTGCGTGTTTTTCAAACTATCTCACACTTTTCCCTTGCCCATGCACTATTATACAAAGGATCTGATGCTAAATCCCTGAAGTTGTGCTGATAATTCAGGGGCTCCACACAGATGTCCAGTCCGGCCAAGCAACTTCACACACTAGTCCTTATGCTCCAAAAATGCATCCGACAGCATCAGACCCCATCATCTGTGTCTCTGTGCCGGAGGGTCCTGAAAATGCCACTTGGGTGGCAGGTGGTAGGCGGTGGGCGGAACTGCCACACTGGCTTTAATGCATATGAACACATTTATCGAAAAATAAACACTAACAAGCCTTTAATGTATGCAGCATTTTACTTTTTCCTTTTTAGCGAATAGTTTGCTCAGCTGGAAATTTTCCAACCATGACAGTTTAAAACCCCTTCAGTCTTGTTGGCAAAGTGCGGGAAAAAATACACACAATTCAGTTCTAAAAAGTGTGTGACGCCTTGTTACGTGCTGCTCGAATGTTAATAACATCATTGTTTTATATACGTGACTTATTATTATACTTGTGAAAATGTAATTGCATCCCGGCGCCACAAACGTACCCAATTGAATCCTCAGTCCTTGAATCCTCTTCATTTCCTATTTGCGAGTTGAAGATTTACCGCGGTGCTGGAGGAGCTTGCACGACTTACGACCCAGTGTTCTCGGCTCTTTTCCGTTCTCGAGTCAAGTTGGGCCCGTGTGTCCGGCTGCGGTCGCCGAGTCGTGAACGGACGCCGGGAGTTACGGGTAACTCACGATTCCCAGAGTCATTTCAAAGATTTGTTTCGCGACAAACAAATGGTTTGCGAACCTTGCCTCACTCCTCCCCACCCCGGTTCGACGGCGGATAATCCCACTACCATTAGTGCAAGAGAGAGAGAGAGATTTCTCTCGTCACTCTCCACCGCCGTTTCTGTGCAGTTTTTGGCTTCGGGGGAGACGACGGGGAAGGAGGTGTATTGGACGAGTCCCCGCAGTTTATGATGCGATTACCCCGGGCCCCTCAGGAAGCCACCCTGATGAAGCGCTGGCACAACTTTGATTAGAATTACTGCGTCCCAGATTATAATGAAGTCGGGGAATACGTCAGCAGCATATGGCGTTTGCTGATACAATATTAGCTGAGATGTTTTATCTTCTGCCACATAATTATTATGGCATGCTGACGTTCAAGGGGACAAGGGCCCGCAGGCTGGCGTCCACATCCAACCAAGGAAAAAATATTGTGTGCTTTTTGTTTTTTTTTAATTTTCTTTATTCAGTATAATAGGATTCCCATTAGCTGTCCACATAGCTTATCTTTTATGAAGTTAGGCGTAGCCGATAGTAAGTTAACTATTCAAATATATAATTAATTTTAGGCTCTCTCTTCCTGTGGGGTGGCGGCCTACCTCGTGAAGAGTTGAATATTTTATTACCGGATGATGACAATTGTTTCATGGCCAACACAGGTTAATGCTTTTCCTCACGTCTATGTTCTGATCGGAGCAGGGGTTTAAGTCCATCTAATTTCCCGGAAAATTATCCGGGCTATCTAAAGGTTTGCCCAGCAAATTCCTCAGACAAAAAAAAACACACGCACGCACACACGCACACACACACACACACACACACACACACACAAAGTTGCGCGATCATAAAAAGCCAAATATCATTTTGCATGAGAGATGATTAGAGTTTGTGTGTGTGTGTGTGTGCGCGCACCGTGAAAAGTAGGCTTTCGAGGATGTGACACGCATTGCTGGAAGGCAGTGGGCACGCTGCATGTGCGCCCTTCACTGACATTTTTGTTGACATTGCTGGAGGAGGGGGAGGGGCTGAGAGGAGGTGGGTGGGCGGGTGTCGGTGGGTTTGCCGAATGGTTGCCAAATTCTCTCTCCAGGACAGGCTTTCTGCCGTTCTCCTACATCTGTTCTGTTTTCCCCGGAAGAACCTTCATCTCCGCTCGAACCTCTGAGCGCGTCTCCCCGGCGCACAGCGGCGGCTGACAAGTCACCGCGCCGTGGACTGTTGCCAAAAAGCGGCCACAAAGCTTTTGAGTTTGCTTTATTATTTTTTTTCCCCCTTCCGCTGTCACATTTCTCAATTATTGAAAAAGATAACGGTTCTGAGACAACAGAACAGAGGCGGTTTTCTTGAGTGAAGCGGTGAAAAAATCAAAAATCTAAAATAAATAAAAAACCAAGGCCATGTAAAGAGGAATTTGCAAAATAAAACAAAAAACTGTGAATAGATTACTTTTGTCTTTCAAAGAAACAAAAAAAGTGTATTGGGGAGAAAATTTGCAGTAACCAGATGGGCAGTTTACAATTACTGTTTCTTGATGACAAATGCATATGATTCATTTGATTTTGGCTGTTTTCATGCTTTATTTGATAGTGACAGTGTGGGAGAGGTGGGGGACAGAGAGAGGGGGGATGACATGCAGCAAATGGCCTCACACTGGAATAGGACCTGGGCTGCTGTGGTATGGACTCAGCTTTGTATATGATGTGCTCTACCTGGTGAGCCACTGGGGTACCCCAGGCTTTGGCCATTTTCACTCGGATTTCCTTCAGCGCTGTACCTTATAATTTCCTTTTCATATGACATGCACACCATATACTATATATCGCTAATTTATCATATAGAAAATGTTAAGTCTAATGTCGCGTGAATGCTGTATGATTTTCTTTTTTATATGTTGAACTTGTCTTGTCTTAAAGTACTGTATTAACGTGAGAGACATCTTCTGTTCGTGGCGTTTGTGGTCCATCACTGACTCCATGCAAGTAATGGATGTTTGGATTTATGGTCTTGAAATTTGTTACATAACAAATTTTCGATCAATTCACTCATGCTATAAGTTTTGGCCAAGAGTCCCTGAGCTTCCTGCCAGATTCTACCTGCATTAAGGCTGTTTGGAGTGTGGGAGTCTGCTTGTTCACGTTTTTTGTTGGTTCCCCTCTCGTGTCCTGCTCACTGAGATCTCCCGCCAGACCAGTGAGACCGGCGTATCAAATGGGATTTCTGGTCCTGCCATTATCAGTCGCACAAGAAAGACAACGTGTCTGAAGCCCTGAAGGACCAGTCGCCACTCAGGTTCTCAGAGATTTGCCAGATTAAGACGACACGCAAATGCTCAAGAATATGAATGACACAGCGAAGACAGATTTTACAGCAAACGTTGCACAATATATTCAAGATTCAAGATTCAAGATGTTTATTTGTCACATACATATACATAAGAGCATACATATATGCAGTTAAATGACATTGCAACGCACCCGGAGATAATGCTCAATAAGTACTAACAGGTCAATAGCTAACTTGCACAATAGCTAACTAATTAACTAACTAACTAAACTAACTGATTCTTAAAACACAATTAGTAAATACAATTAAATGAGAGTAAAAACGAAAGGTAATATACAAAGTAGGAATACAAAATATAAAAAAAAGGAATAGACTGTTATGTATATACAGATATGTGCAGTAAAGTGGAATGTGAATAAAGTGAGGTAGTGTGTGTGGAGATACACTGTACAGTATACAGCAGTACAACACAGCAATACAGTAACACCAAACAGAACAGCAATACAGCACAGTATGCAGTAACCCAGTACAGTGAAACAGTATGCAGTACAGTATGCTACATACAGTACAATAAGGCAGTGGAGCTTATGTGTGCGTCTCAGTGAGGACTCCTGGTCAGGTCAGCGTTGACAGTTCTTATGGCTTGGGGGAAGAAACTCTATCTCAGTCCCTCTGTTCTCGCTGTGTGACTGCGAGGCGCTTGCCCGACCTCAGCAGCTGGAACAGTCCTTTGTTGGGGTGGTGAGGATCCTTTGTGATCCTGCGTGTTCTGCTTCTACACCTCCTGGTGTATAAGTCCTGCAGGGAGGGGAGGGTAGTTCTCATGGTGTGTTTGGCTGAACGCACCACCCTCTGCAGGGCCCGTCTGTCCTGAGCAGTACAGTACCCAAACCAGGCAGTGATGTTGCCTGTCAGGATGCTCTCCACTGCTCCCGAGGAGAAGGACTTGAGGATCCTCACCGAGACCCTGAATTTCTTCAGCTGCCTGAGGTGGTAAAGAGGCTGCCTCGCCTTTCTCACCAGAGTGTCTGGGTGTATAGTCCAGGTTAAGTCCTCCGTGATGTGGACTTGAAGCTGCTCACCCTGTCGACAGAAGTCCCATTAATCACCAGCGGTGCGTACGTCCCCAGTTGTAATCCTCTCCTAAAGTCCACGATCAGCTCCTTCGTTTTGCTGACGTTCGGGAGGAGGCTGTAGCCCTGGCACCGGAGTGACCGGTCAGCCACCTCCTCGCGGTAGGCCTTCTCCTCGTCGTCTTTGATATGACCCACCACGACGGTGTCGTCAGCAAACTTGATGATGCTGTTGGAGCTGGACCTGGCCACACAGTCATGTGTGTACAGGGAGTACAGTATATATATATATATATATATATATATATATATATATATACACTGTACAGGATATAGTAGTAGAATAGTAGTGTATATATAGTATATATACTCTGCATATATATATATATATTTTTTTTTTTATGCTGTATAGATTTCTATTTTCATTTTATTTTCACTTTTTTTATCGTATTCCTATTTTTTTATTTTTTATTTGATATTTTTATACTTTTTCTATCTGTATTATGCCCATCCTGACAGTCTCTGGAGGTTTGCCAAAAACATTTCCCTACAGTACATGCTGTGTAGTGCAATATGTTTGTGACAAATAAATCTTTTGAATCTTTGAATTGAAGGAAGGATGAACATTTTCTTCAAGGGGACTTCTAACTTCTGTTTTGATCTTCTGTGCTCCATTATTTTTCTAATGAGGAACACTAGGACGCCATGTCTCATCTTTGCCATTTCTCCAACCCTGTGAGAAATTAACTCTGTCGTCCATTTATTTGTTTGCGTTATTCAATACCCCGTGTGGTTGCGAAGGAAAAAAAGAAATCAATGGCACTGTAACAGCACAGTGTTGGGCCTCTGTTGACAACTAATAAGACGGAACGCTGTCCTTGTGTGTTGTCATTTTGAACCAGAATATGAAAGACAGGGAGGGTGCAGTGCGAGGCAGAGCTGACAGCTTTCTGTGAATCTGTCGCCAGACGTGAGTGATGTTCTTCTTTTGTCGCTGTGGCTTGTCCTGAGTGTTGGGCCACTGCGCTCTGTCTGCGAAATGCTCCATAATTCTCTCAGCCTGTTGCCTCTGACAGGTCGGGATTTGAAACAGTCACAATGGCACGTTGGCACCAGCTCTGCCTTCATTTGACCTTGCTGTTGGCTGAGTTCCGAAGCCCTTGAACCAGACATACTGTATATAAAAGAGTTTATAACTCAGGCCATAAAAGATCCTGCCAGATAAAGCTTGACAGCTCCTTTTTATTTCTTATGACTTCATACCGCTGTGCTATTAATATATTAATGCTGCTATAACCCGGCAAAACATTCAAACTGCAATTTTTCCTTCAGGTGCATTAGGAGGCATTGACAAAGCTATGAGGGGATTGTTATTGAAAGAAGGTACCCATTTTATTTTTACAGCGAGGAAGAAAAAAGTGCGCTGGCATTCAATGTGACATGAGCCCAGCTCCTCTAATACCAGTGTTAATGGGCTCCATGCTCGCAGGTGAAGGGCTACAGAGTGCTAATGAAATGCACAGTACAAGCCAGACCTGAGCTCTGGGGCGCTGGAAGACCGGGGGGAAGAGGGGGATGTCTGCTTCCTGACACCATAATTCATTTCAGTTTACCATAGCCCCAGAGTGAGGGTCCCAGGCAATAGGAGAGGCATAAATCCTACCTGAAATCTCTCGGATTGAATCCGAATGGCCCTTTAAACAACCAGCACAGCTGCCACCTTGACTCCTTCGGGGCAATCCATCGTGTTCCGGGTGTCGCATGAGCCTCCATTCCAATCACGAATAGCAACAAAGCAGGTACTCCTTGCAAATTATGTCCTAAGAGTCTTTCCCCCTTTGCCATTGCACTTTACAGTGCTATAGGTAAGGAAATTAACTGGCACACACACAAGCACACACACACACACACACACACACACACACACACACACACACAGTTATTGGATTCTCTCCTTTATATTAATCTCTTTGACTGATGAAAGGTTTGTCAAAGTCAGCAATACAAATAAGGTGAAATATGAAAAGCAACGGCTGAACTTGGTTATATATTTGAAGGTATTTCACTATTCTAAGGTATTTTCAAAATTACCTTAGAATCCCCCAAAATGTTGGGGGAAGGCTTCACGCCCACAAGGGAGTCAGGTGGTTGTTGGTCGGATCCGGCGGCAGGAGGCAGCTGGTTGGATTGCAAGGGCAGTTTTACAGGCAAAACAAGGTCAGTGGATCAATTGGGAAAGTGTAGGGGAAGAGGAGGAAGATTGGCTGGCAAGATTTGTGGAGCACGGTGACCAGTCATATTAAGTTTCTCCTTGGAGTAACCTATGAAGTGCTTTCAACACAAATCTTCAATCAGAGGGAAGGTGAAGATGTAAGTTGTCAGTTGTGTGCCGGCACAGCCACAATGGAGCACATCTTGTCAGGTTGCAGGCTTAGTCAAGCTTCAGGCCAGGTCCCTACTCTTGGCGTTAAGCAAGTTATCGCATTTCATGAGTTTGAGACCACACCACAACAGATAGATTGAGTTGTAATTGACTGAAGATAATATGCAAAATACAAAGTAATAGAAGATAGAAGATGACGAGAGGATGACAAAAGAGAGGTGAGGTGATGTTATGGTGTTGGTGAATTGGTGGCTTCAGCGTGCTGACTGGTAGAATGATGGGTGGCAAGCCTGATGAAAGATGGAACACCAGGAGCCTTGACTCGCGATGGGGAAAATAGTCTTGAGGGCATCAGGCCATCAGCCATGCCCTTGGATCCCCCTCGTGGTTCCTAAGAGAGAGTGAGAGAGTGGTGGAGATTGAAGAGGTGGTGGGTTGCGGAAGCTAAGACAACCAAATGATGGGTAGATCTGACGGGTATAGTATGTATGTGAAGGCAGTAGATGTGGTTGGGGTGTGATCTCCACTCCCACTTATTCTAAAAACCCAATTTAGTGGATGAAGTTGTTTTTTTAAGAGAAGAACAGAATATCATAGTACAGGCTTGCAAATGTAGCTTTGAAAAATTGGCTAAAGCGAGGGACTGTTGGCAGATGTTGGCACGCAACTCCAGGCTACACAGACAATTGTGTCCACTACTTTGAGACCTTATACGGAGCTCCATTTGGAGGGGGAGTCAGTTGTCTATTTCATTGAGTCTATAGCTCCATTTGAGGATTTAACACTGAAAGCTGTTGACAGGAAGAGGCTAAGGTTTACAGATAGCTGAGGCAATAATTTACAGCTGCCAGGCACACACCAGACCAATGGAGATGGGAGTTAGAGGGTTGGAGCCAAATAAGCGAAGTCATTCCTTTTCGAATATGGTGTTGACAGTCGTTCTCTGAGATCAGTGCTAAAGGGTGTTGCTGAAACAGCTGAAAGGGAGAGGGAATAATTTGTGGAGGAAGCTCCATGGTGGTCTGATGATAGTGGTGTTAATAGGTTGGAATAGATGGCAGCCACCAAAAGACCTGTACAGAAACAGTGGCATTGAGCATCCCAACTGTCACTACTGGGGACAGTTGGGGGTGCTCCCGGTGGTGGAGAAGTTCCAATTCTGTATTGGTCGTGGTGGTTTGGATGGATGGTAGCCACCAGGCATGTTTTTGCAGTGCCAGTGGCGGTAGTTAAGGATTATCACTCTGAATGTATATGTGGAGAAGTGGCAGGCTGAGGGTGCCAAATGTAGGTATGGAAGGGGGTGGTTCACCCTTGAGCCTCTGGAGGTGTAGTTTTAGTAGAGGTATAATTCAACAAATCATCTGGGAAAGAAGGTGCTCACTTCATAACCTCCATTAAATACTGGCATTAGTACTTGTGGTGCTTGTCACAAGTTGGTATGCAACTAAGACGTTTGGAGCTGGTTTATGGACATGTGACGCCACTGCCTGAAGTTCACTCCTTTAGCAAAGGGATGTGCATTAAGGTGTTTGGCTGGAATGAGCTTCTGTGTGTAGCCCATTAACTACTTGCTCAAAGCATTAAACATCAGATCCTGTGTATAAATATATGTCAGCGGGGCACACCTAACTTCATCAGGTATTCTTGAGTTTTCATTTGCTGACTTAGCACATGGAAAAACAAAGTTTGGTTTGACAATACTGTACGTTGCAATTTCAAGTGATGCTAAGTGAAATGTAAAAAAGACCACTGAAAAGTGGATTAAATGTCCCTATTCATAGCAGTTTGACATGACGAGGAAACCTTTTAACGCAAAGGGAATTGCATGGGGGCATTTACGTTTTCTGCAGAGCTCCAGAGATCAAGTTATCCTTGATGCAGTTGTACTGTACGACTGAGGCATCTGGGACAAATGGAGAAAGTAATACAGACAGCACAGCTGGCCAGATAATTCAAAATATATTTCCTACAATGTGACTTAAACAAATGTTTTTCCATTACATTATTATTGTTCTTCTTTTTACAATATAGCCTAAAGCAATCAGCAGGAAATTAGATTTTTTTGTGGTGTTATTTGATTCATGTCCGTTGATGTCCTATTTTATTATTGCCGATCAGCTGAGTGGAATTTTGCTGAGGACATGTGAACATTCAGTATAAATCGGAAATGGAGCTAGGTTAAAATGAGATCCTAATTGAAGCTATTACTCATGTGTTTGATGTTCTATGGTTAAAACCAAGGTCACTACCTTTGGGGAAAAGCCTCAAAAAGTCTGTGGAAAGCTCATTCATTAACGTCACCCGCTGTACAGACATGGTGACATTTGCATTCTATACCAGGATATACCAGGATATTGACGTATACAGTATATATACATTTATATATCCTGAATTTCCCTTCAGGGATTATTAAAGTCTTATCTTATCTTACCTTGTAACTGTCATCTGTATCAGAAAACCCCTCAAAAGCTTACCCCTTGGTAGTCATTTTAAACCAGAGAAAGATCGAAGCTACTTTGTTTTAGCACAAGATGAATATCTGGAGGTAAAGCCAGTGCAGCTCTGATAGCAGAGCAAATGGAGCATAGTGGTGTATCTCCATCCAGGTATTACTTCTAAACAGCTGCGTGTCTGGATCTGTGTGCATCACGACGAAAAGCTCCCCCCAGCGCCATATGGCGTGCTCTCCGCCCGCACGATAGATCCCCTTCTAATGTGAATAAATTGAACCCATTTGTCTAGCCAGTTGGGGCTGGGGCATGAGTGCACATTCTTTGCGGAAAATTAATTCTGCCTCATTTTTCATATTCCGGCGCTACGAATGTGAGGATGATTTAGCCGCTTCTAATGGGGGAGGCAGCGCGTGTCCTCATGAGTTATGCTTCCCCCGCTTCTTCTTACTTTTGCAAAATGTCCAAAACAAAATCACCAGATCCTCTGAAAAGAAAAATCACGAGTTTGGCGGTGGAAGTGACACTTACTGGTTGTGTTTTCTGGATAGATAGATAGATAGATAGATGGGTGGATGAGTGGATGGGTGGATGGGTGGATGGATGGATGGATGATGCCTGGAGCTGATGGACAACTCGTCATAATAAGGGCTCCTCTCTTGTGTGTGTGTGGGGATGGGGGTTTTGCCTGTTGCTCGTTGATTAGTCTAATGAGCAACAGGCATACAGCAACCCTGATCCATTGTCACCTAGACCTAGGACAGGTGTGGCTGCTCAAACCACACTATCCCCACACCACAATATATATATAGTATTTCATAAAGTATTTTACATTCCAATGAGTATTTATTTAGCAAAGCACTTCCAAATGATGAGGACCAAACAGGGTTTTTTTAACTGGGTCCATCGCTCCTTCTCTGGAGATGGTGGTTATTTTTAATTTCATTTTTTTAAGATGGTGGTTATTTTCATCTCAGTCCTTTTCCAAAAAAATGTTGAGAAAAATATTCTTTTTAAAACTTGAAAGAAAAGAAGAAGAAGAAGAAGAAGGAGAAGAAGGAGAAGAAGAAGAGACAAAAAAAAACAGACAGTGAGGAGTCCAGCTCGGCCGTGCGGTGGGAGGACAAGACCTGGACCCAGACAGTAATCATATTGTGGCTCTCGCCGCGGGCTCTGGCACCTAAGGTACGTGTGTGTACGGCTTTATTCTAATGGAGGCAGAAGGCGGCGTAGCCTTGCAGAGGGAGATTATATTCCATTAGTTCTCATGTTTTATCTAAAAGGCCTCAGCGCGCATCAAAGTAGCCTAATTCCAGCGTGATACTTGTCAACATGAATAAAGCATGAACGGCCGACATGGTGCAAAATGTAATCTCCTCGTGTACAATTTAGGGCTTTATTCAATGTTCGAGAGTTATTTCGTGCCAATGCGCCAGTCCTCGGACACGCTTGCTGGCGGCGTGGCGATGTAGGATTCATATAAATAATATTTTTCACCCCCTATTGTGGAGAATCCTCCAATTTACCTTGGTCGGGTTCCTCCGACATAGCAAATACCATTCCAGTGCTCACACTTCAATTTCATCTAGTTTCATCCAGCCTGAATGGAAATATTGATCCAATTTCGCTTCTCAATGTTAGATATGTAACCTGGAGGAGAAAAAATGAAAAATTGTAAATTTATTCAACCGCTACAGAATGCAGCGTTACACGGCAGGAGCGCCGGCGGCCTGATCAGCACTATTTTGGGACACACATCCACACGCACATGCTCTGTCTTACCACAATCAACAACAACAACAACAAAAATCTTTTGAAGAGGCAATTTGAGAGCGTGTCCCCGTGCTGTTACCTGAGGGATGCAGTTAGTGCTCGCCTCCTGGCAGCTCGTGGATGCAGCCACGCCGACTCGCTGTGTTTGGTGGGTTTTTTTTCTCATGGAAAGCTAAGGAGCCCCAAATCCCTTGGACCCCCGGGGCCCTCCTTGGACACCCGCCCTCTAACTATCCTTGATATCCCGTGGACGGGGCCCGCCTTACGTCAACCCTTTAATAGGAGAAAATGTACACGGAGGGTGGGTTCTAGATAGATAGATAGAGGGATAGATAGATTATGTGATAAATAGACCTCTTGAATCTTGAATCTTGATAAATAGATAGACAGACAGACAGACAGACAGACAGACAGACAGATAGACAGATATACAATATAGTTCAAGTTGATCCAATGATTTCTAATGCAGTCATTTTATTTCAGTGCGGGACAATATGAATAGTAATTTAACAGTAGAAAACAACCTACAAAATCATGCTCTCAATCCAAAAACAGTACAAAGATTGTGTTGGCGAAATGAACCTTATAATGGAATTGCTATTGTCCCTATTTTTAAAGCGAGGTAATGACTGCATCATAACTGTTTGCTTTCCTATCAGCATTTCAGTATCTGTCTCTCGCTATTTATTTTTTAACTTTTTTATTTTTTTAAGTCCTTTAACTCTGTCTGAAATTTTTTAATTTTTTCTGAATACTAGGATCGTGTTTGGTCCCTGTGTCATGGCAGTCGTCTTAAGAGCTTGTCACTCTGCTTCACTTACTGTAGATTCAAGAGAAGGAGGTGGCAGTCTCTTTTTTTTTTTTGGTTTTGTATTGTTTTCTGAACTGGTAAACATACTGTAGTACGTCAGCCAGCGCGGCATGAGCGCGCTTCCAAAAATCCATCTGACTAAACCTCTCCAACCATCTATCCAGCAATGCGTGGGCACTGACACTCGATTTGTTGGACCCGCAAAATGCCCAGCTCTCTGCGACGGTAGTGACAAGTGCAAGGCATGCCAAGGGAAGAAAGTTTGGCTCTTTTTGGAAGATTGGGCCCTGTTCTAGTGACTGGGCAAATTGAATTGTTTGATTTTTCCGTCTCTTGGTTGGTTTGATTCAGTAACGAGGGTCATCAGAAGTCGGTGTGAATGGAAGTCTCACGAGAACCATTTCATTCTGTGCAAATGATTTCATTACGACGAATGCACATTTATTTTTGTGTACTTTTTTCCACATTCATTCAATCCTCAGAAAATTATTTTGCATTTGCGAGGAGAGGATTGGCTCACTCGACCCAGGGCTATCGAGTCTTTTTGTTCAAGATGCGAGTCTCCGTTCAGCTTGTGTGTCTGTCTGCCCCTTGTCATTTCGGCAAAACGACTCTTTTGCCGAAATGACTCCAGAGTCGTTTTAAAAGATTAGTTCGCTGTGGAACGAATCGTTCGCATGTCTAGCATGACCACTCTCTGGGAGTCTTGATTTTATTTCTAAGGTATTTAGGAGGTAGGGAGGTAGATAGGTAGAGAAATAAAAAGATAGATAGATCCACGGTTGGAGAGGTAGGCTCGCGTGCAGCATAATGATGCGGTCACATGTAGCCTCCCTCCGCCTCGTGCGCATGACTTTGTGCGTGTCCTACAAAGCGGCTCACTCTACGTCTCTGGAAACTCCCAGGGAGCGTTACGGACACTCTAATTGAGAGCAAAGTGTGATGCAGGTTTGTTTCCCCGGGGGGCGAAGCCGGTGTGAAACTTCAATAAGCAGCAGAGCCACGCGCTGTGATTCAGGGCAGCGCTACGCCCGGAATTCTATCTTTCGCCCACAGGGACGGTATTGACCTGTTTTACGTTGTTTTAGCAGTGAACTATGTGGCCCGGATGAAAGGAAATCCACAGCGCTACACCGCCACGGCCTCTAGGTGGCGCTTCGGCTACGGTCGAGAGCCGTGGGCGGAGAGCGACGCATGCGGCTCAAGCATTCGGCGTAATTCATATTGAATGTGACTGATTTACACTTTGCATTCCGCCATAATAAATACTTTCGATTCGTTGAGAATCCCATTCACAACTCGGTGGACGGGAGATTCCCAAAACCCAACCCCTCGGAATTTTGGCTGTGTGGTTCCACAGCATTTAGTGGTCTTAGCGCTGATGCCGAGCATTTAGAGTCAGTGTCTGTACAAGATTAAAAATGACGCCCGTCTGCTTCCCGCCGCCCCCCGGCCGACCCGCTGAAAAGGAGACTCCGGTGCCGCTTCTCCCGCGTGTCAGTCTGAATGAGAATGTACTCACCGCGAGAGGAAGAACTGCTCGCCCGCGGATCTTTTGTTTTGCTTTTGTTTTTGCTCTTTCCTGATGACAAATGCCCCCTCCCACCCACCCTGCCCTGTGAATGTCACTTATTCAGGTGCTACAGGAGTTAATTGAATACTGCAACCTCATTTTTCCTCAACCACTTCCGCCACTAATATCATCACTCTCTCCGGCAATTTTATGGAAGTGAGCAGCCGATGAACATCCTTGTTTTGTTAGATGATGATGGACAACATGAGCAGAGCACACCATTGGCTCAAAATATAGATTTTGGTTAATTTATCAAAACAGACGTGTTTATTCATTCATATCAAAATGTACGTTGTATTTGGCAATGGTTTCGTGGGGGAAAGATTTTAACATACAGTTTACCAGTTCCAGCCAGAAAAGCAGCTTCTGTCTCCACCAGAACAAGTTCCATACTGAAAATGGAAGCCGTTCGTAGCGATGAAAGGTTTGACTCTCTCAGTAAAATGAGTTGTTCGATTTTTCCGGCTCCTCTGTCCATTTGATTCCGTTGGTTTCGATGAACAGCAGGATGTGATTCAGAAAGAGCCGGTTTCGGCTCTGAGTTGTGAATTTGTTGTGGAATTCTCACAGGAATCATTCAATTCTGTCAAAATGACTTGCTTTGATAGAATGGAACGAGTAAAAAAGTCACATCCGCTACGAATTTACGACAAATTCCGTGGCATTTGTTTTTGCCTCGGCCCTCTGTAATTATTTGTTGTTTGTGAGATAAAGCAAACGATTGTGAGTCTTTTAAATGATTTTGTTCACAACAAACCAGTTGTTTGAGAGACTTGCATCACTGCACTATAAGTCGACCATAATTATAAGCACCGTTCTACATGTTACGGGATAGTGGTAGAGCGTCGTGAAATCATTTAATCATTTAATAGTTTTTTGCTTTGGCAACAAAAAACGATTTGGAAACACAGGGATAGAGAGCCGTTATGCCCTTTGGTCTTAACAATAAGGGGGAAAGAAAATAAGAAAATTACCCTTGAAAAGGTATTTTCTTGTATTTAGAGTTAGAGCACCAGGGGCCAACTGAGGACATTTTGTGCGAGATTCAGCACCTTTAACCGACAGAGAAGTTGTTTATGGCCCAGCCATGCACTAAACGATGGTCCATCGGTTGACAAGCCGCTGATAGCGTCCACCCCATTGCTCTCACAGCGCCATCCGTGTCCCCACGCACCCTTTCCCAGGGGGAGCAGCAGGGGGCTTCCTCCTTCCATCTCGCTCTCACCGGCCCTCCCACTGTCACCGGGCTCTCCGGCGCTCTGGACCTCCTGTTTGAGCAAACTTACACAATGACATCATCTAAGCGCCAGTTTGGACAATGCCGAGCTTCTTCTTTGTTTTTTTCCCCCAGTTTTGGCAGGGGAGTCGCGCTGTATTGAATCGGCGGCTCCGTCCTTTCATTATATCTGACAGCGCCGAAGATTCCGTCCGAATTTTTGGAACCGGCGTATCTTTTAAGGGGATCAATAATGGGCTGACTGTGTTCCGCGAGTTATGTCCATATACTGACAATAACTTCTCCAGCGGCTTCTGTGGTCGCAAAGTATTTTTCCATTGACCTCTACTACTTTTGCAATTCGAGTCTCAGACACATAATTCACAGTATGTAGCAGGTTGATGGAAAAAAAATGAAAATACTATTTATTACAATGTCAGCCATTGAAAAAAGCGGAATCTTTTTCATGTATTTCAACAATGAAAAGTGTTCTCGCTAGTTGGCATGGGTCCCCATAGCAGATATTGAAAAATACACACTTTGTGAACTCACAGCCTCCTTTTGATGGGCTTGTCTGGAACGTATCGCTCTGGAATATCGTCCGTTCTTCACGTAGTGGCCTCAAAAGCTACTGGCGAGACTGATATTGAGCAAAAAAATAACATACCCTCAAATGCTGTCCAGAACTTCCATATTGAGGTAATAACACTGATAACGGTATTAACGGCAACGCTATTGAACCCAGAACACGTCCACGAACGCGTCCTTGTCTCTGTGGTGCCACATGGTTATCAGGCACAAAATTCAAGTCAGTCAGTCTTTTTGACACACTTTTATCTTTTCTTCAATGCACGTGTCACAGTTTCCAAGTCCCTTTTTTGGGCAGATCCTATCTGGGTTTTTGTAAGCGGTTTCTTATCTAATTAAGTAAAATCTCAGGTCCCATCTCAGGTTCAGACACGAATCCTCGCACCTCGACATCACTGTGGCATCAGGGCTGTTTGAAGCGTAGCGTTCGGTTCGTCATCCTCCACCCACCCATCCCGTGCCATAATGACATTTTTAGCGTTGATTATCTGTGCACATATACAGTATATTGCGTATATTCAAAATGAGGTCTGATATTATAAGACCTCATTTTGAATTCATCACATGGCGGCGCCCATTTGAAGCCTTGCCTCCGTGTACCGTGACGAGCCCTTATCACAGAGCTTAGCAGCGCAACCTCATTACATCAAGTGCTTCTCGCAATGACTCAATGTTATTTCCAGTCCAGAGCCACTTCTAAATGCAACGTCATCACAGGGATTTTACGGAATATGAATAGGTGCGATTACATTTAAAATCCCTCAATGAGAAAAATCCTCATTTTCGTCTGGAGTGCCTGGCAGCTGAGTAAAATAATAGACAAAACAGAACAGGCTTTGTTTCCCTTTCAATTAACTTACAGATTGATTAACGTTTATACCACAAAGTCTTATTCCCCCTGCAGGATATTTGAAGAGGACCTATTATGCTCCTTTTCATATGGTCTCTGAGCTTCCCAAAACTTGTTTATAAGTTTTAACCACTCGGATTATGCATTCAAGCCATTGTAACATGCACCCAATACACCCTGTCTGAACATGGGCTTTCTTCAGTGGGAGTTCCATGAGCCAATGCGGTTTGAGCACAAATTCCAGGTGCTATATGCTAATGAGGTTTGAGCTTTGCTCCCAGGCTCTGTAACGTTCACTGATTTCACCTCATCAGACCACCAAAAAAATAAGCTTCTGAACAAATTTGAGGTGAGAAATTAGCAATCCAGTTGCCGAATCTTCACTCTTATTAAATCTTCGAGGCCTCATTTAAAAGTTTGTTCCGACTTTCACAGCGTTGTCCGGAGCAGCGCGGCGCTTGGAACCCCCTGTGGAACACGGCGGGGCTTGGGGCTTTTTTTTTTGTTTCATTCAATCACGGAAACGTCGGAAAATAAAATAAAATAAAACACATCCGCAGTTTTGTTTGGAGGAACGCGGAGCAGATCGGGCGCTGCAGCCCACAGCACAGTCGACCTAACATGGACGCGCACACACAGAGGATAATATAGTATATAGTAAAGAACTTAATAATAAGTTCTCTAGTTCTGCATTATATAAATGAGACTGTAGTAATATGGCAGATAATAACGTTACACCAAACTCGATCAATAGCTACGCTTATGCTCACGCTGATAACGAAAAGGCCCCATTGTCCCCATTAATATAGCAAGCAAGGTTCAAAGAAAATGCCTAAAAATGTAATGGTACGGCGTAGTGATGAAAATTTTGATCATTTTAAGAGATTCGGCTCTTTACGAGTGACTCAGTTTAAAGATTTGTTCAATTTTCTGACCCTTCGTTCACTTCATTCAGCTTGTGTAACTTCGGCGGAATGAGAGACAGAAGAGTTGGTTCTGCGCTGGAAATCGAATTCTCACTGGCGCATGCGGGTCTCGCGACCGGGGACGGTCGTGCTCTTCACTGCGTGAGAAGAAAGGCATTGGAGCAAGAAAAAGATAGGGAATAAAAACAAGAGGATAGAATGTTCTATTGAACGCATACAAGGAACATAATGCTCTGAAGAATATACCATCAAGCGTCCATTGCCCATGTGTTTGTTTAACCTTCTCATTGAGCTTTGCTGCTTAGTTTCCTGAGGGAAGGAGAGACGAAGGCAGGAAGCGAGAATTAAGGTTCGACCACTGTATTTACTAAAACGAACATCTCAAAAAGTATTTATTCTTTAGATTTCAGTCACGTTGGTCTTCGGCGATGAGAAGCGGGAGGCAGGATTTAAAGACAGAACGTTAAGGCATGAATAAGTACTCGCCCAGGATCGCGGATCGCGGGCAGAAGTTTTGTTTTTTTCTCCACCCGGCTCACGAGCGGGAGGCCACCAAGGAGTGAGCCGCTGACACGTTTCTGCAGAGGAACAACACAAATGTGTATGTTTATAATTGTGCATATGTCAAAATGTCACCCCAAATTCAGTCACGATGTCAAAAATGCTGTTGATCTTTTTATGACAGGGAGCCTGTGTTTAGATGATCAGCTTTACTTAACCTGTTTTGCCTCGAGTGACTCACGACTCCACGCGATGAACAAATAGAATCATTGGCGAGTCCATGCAAATTTAATCACAACTTTTCCTTTTACCGTGGCCCATTGGAACCACGCCAGGTGTAATTATTTTCTCTTTGATGACGTTTTTTTCAAGATAAAGATAAAGTTCTGAGAGGATTGCCGAGATTTCATCAGATCAAACTGTGATTCATTCGGTGAGACGCAGACCCATGCCTTCAGAGCGCTGAAAGGTGCTCCATGGGCACAGCCCGTCTTGAGCCCCGCTTAGACCGTCGTCTTCTGGCCCTTCTAGGGCCAGTATCCAGCCTATCCCCCAGCCTCATGGTTGCCTTTCATCTGGCCCCCCCAGTGAAACACAGCTCTTCCGCCCCTTCTGCTCTGACAATCCCTCTGCGTTTATCCAGGGAGACCACGCCGCCCCCCGAGGGGATAAAATTGATCCCCTTGTCTAACGCCGTCTTATTTCTCTGCACCCGCCAGCAGGAGAAGGGAGAATGCATCCTTTTAGCTTCCCCATTTTCTTGTCTGTAAAAAATGACAAGAAAATCGACCATACTGGTGTTTTGTGTGTTGTTTTGTTTCGTTTTTTTACAATCGGCGGCTCGTTGTCCGGGAGAACCTTTTACTCCACCCAAACCTCGGATTTGAGGTTAATGCCACTTTGATCCCCATCGGTTTGAAGGGATTTGAATGGTTTATTGTGTATGGCCACATTTTTCTATGTTTTGGTTAATCTTGAGGGTTTATTGCACAAGAGATAGATAGATAGATAGATAGATAGATAGATGGATCAGGATAACTATTTGACCTATATTGAATGCATGATGATCGGGTTGATGGTGAGTGAATCATTCTCTGTCCTTTCTCTTTCTCTTTCTCTTTCTTTCAGTAACAGAGGGAGGGATTTACAGGGAGAATAACATTATTTCGGGGTGGGTGCATTTCCTATGCGCCCGACTCTTTTTATTTTTATTTAGAGGATAGTATTCAATATGACAATTTTTTCCCCCTCAAATTCAATTAATTACACGCGCCAACGAGCCATCTGGACTTGAGATAACAGGAACCTGACAGGCGAAGACTGAGCAACCCTTTAAATTGTGACTGCACTGCCCCCTGGAGGAAGGAGGGAAGAAGTGCATCACAGCACCCATCCTATCTATCTGTCTATCTGTCTGTCTGCCTGCCTGCCTGCCTGCCTGCCTGCCTGCCTGTCTGTCTGTCTGTCTGTCTGTCTGTCTGTCTGTCTGTCTGTCTGTCTGTCTGTCTGTCTGTCTGTCTGTCTGTCTGTCTGCCTGCCTGTCTGTCTGTCTGTCTGTCTGTCTGTCTGTCTGCCTGTCTGCCAGCCTGCCCGTCTATCTATCATGACCGTAGGTTGATTAATGTGAGTCACCGATTCTAACTAATGCAGATATAATTTGGAACAATTTTATCAGAATTTTCCTACAGAAGATTAGACGTTTTTTCAGACAGATTGATCAGAATAATAATTAAAACATAGAAAAACATCTGGTCCTTGACAAATCCAATAAATTTCACCAGTGAAAGTTGTTGTACTGAAAAACTCTATCCATCGCAACAGTCCATTCCATTTCACCATGAGATGCATTCATACTGTTGATGAAGTCATATGTAGTGAACGATATTATGGCTGTAATGAGAGAGTGCAGGATAGTGTTATTCAGCCGATAGATAGATAGATAGATAGATGAGAGAGTGCAGGATAGTGTTAGGATCAACTTCATTTCACGCAGTTATACGATTATCCGATCTAATTGCGAGTTCCTATTCAGGGCAAAATATGAAACAGTCGTGGCCTCGCCGCGGTTTCTCCTTGCTGCCTCCTTTCAGCTGTTCTTAAGGATGAACCCAAGAAATTAGCGTGTAGCCAAGGAGACAATATTTCAGCATTGATAAAATGTCATGAATAAATTACTAGAATTGTAAGAGTCTTCCCTTTAAGATGGTGCCATCCCTCTATTACAGGGCACTGCTATAGGACGACAGATCGTGAAAACAGGGCGTTATGGGAGCAGAAATGTTGTTGTTGGTCCAGACCGGTGTGTGGCCAAGAACTGCCTGTGCCAAAATGTGCGCATTGGTAACTTTTCACTGGCTGCTAAGCTCCTGCTGAGGTAACCATTCGGAACTCGCTGAGATATTGATTGGAGTGAGTTTCCAGAAGCCCAGAGGGTTACCGTTTATCCTTTAGCCGGCTCTCCACATCTCGCGGATTGGAAGCAGCGACTTTTGGGAGAATTGTGTTCTGTTAGCGTTGCATGGGGTCTGGTGCTGCCCTGCTAGCGAGATGGTTTCCTGACACCCTCGTCACCACTGTCTCACTAATCCCAGGAGTTTAAAGCCTGCTTTATAGTCGCCGCAGCCTTGGTGTCGCTTAGTGCATGTGCCGTAAATCACGCCATTGTGGCGGTCTCTACCGCGTCACATGAAGATTTTGCGCGAGGGTGCGCACCTCCCGGCTTTTGAGACACTGCGACATGCGCAGATTTTTAGCGTTTTCTATTATAACTTTGCTAGCTATTCAGAACCTTCCCGAGGGACTTCTTTGTAATGTGTACAGCAGTTCAGTCAGTTTCCCATGGTGGTTTGTGCACCGTGCCCCCTGTCTTTCAGGAGAATATCGGCGCAGCATTTACACTGCAACGCACAGTTGTACACACCGGTCAGCCACAACATTAAAACCACCACTAATAACCACTAATACTGTGTAGCTCCCCCTTGTGCTGCCAAAACAGCTGTGACCAATGGAGGCATGGACTCCACAAGACCTCTGAAGGTGTTCTGTTGTATCTGGCACCAGGATGTTATTAGCAGATCCTTTAAGTACTGTAAGTTGCGAGGTGGGACCCCCATGAATCCTGCTTGTTGTTTCAGCACATCCCACAGATGCTCAATGGGATTGGACCCTAACCCCGGCCATCCACCTGATGTCGAAGAAAACATGATTAATCAAACCAGGCCATCTTCTTCCATTTCTCCTTAGTCCTTTCAGCAGTATACAGAGCAGCTACGCAGCTCCTTACACAGCATATACTGCGATAAACTGTGTGTTGTAACACCTTTCTATCATAGCCAACATGAACTTTTTCAGCAGTTTGTGCTACCGTAGCTCCTCTGGGGGATCGTACCAGATGGGCTGGACTTCGTTCCCAACACGCATCAATGAGCCCATGGTTGACATGACCCTGCCGCCGGTTCACAGGTTGTCCTTCCTTGGACCACTGTTGGTAGGTACAAACTACTACATACCGGGAACACCCCACAAGACCTGCCGTTTTGGAGATGCTCTGACCCAGTCATCCAGCCATCACAATTTGGCCCTTGTCAAAGTCACTCAGATCTTGATGCTTGCTCATTCTTCCTGGTTCCAGCACATCAACTTCAACAACTGACAAATATATCCCACCCCTTAACTGGTGCCTTTGGAACGAGATGACTAACGTTATTCACTTCACTTCTCAGTGGTTTTAATGTTGTGGCTGATCGGTGTATGCTTGTGCTCTCTCGTAGTGCGTGTACCATGAGCCGCCAGGCTTGCTTGCAGCGACCAGAACAGAGGCTTAACTGAGTGTTTCTCAACAAGTTTTCTTCCACGACGCACTTTTTACAATGGAATAATCCCATGACGATACCACTGCAGTATCCTATCTATCTATCTATCTATCTATCTATCTATTTATCTATCTATCTATCTATTTATCTATTGAAGGTGGACCTCATTGACAACAATGGCAACCGTGTTTGACCTGTTGACACAGACAGCCTGATAACCATTGACCAGTGACGTACCCAGGCCTCAGGGCTCGCTAAAACAGACGCTAACATCCAGGCGCAAGGCAGTAATTCAGCATGTGGACAGGTGATCGTCCACCAACGACACAACTATAACAGCAGAGGTGCAGGCTGTTCATAGAAGGTCGTAGCTTTTAGTCTTCGTCTTATATCCAGTTCACTTTTCTCAAGAACTCTCAAAAACACAACGTTTATTTCATTGTGCCTTTGCCCAGCCAACTTCTTTCTGACTTTTCACCTTCTGTGATGGTGTCATCAGTAGTAGCGATGAAAAGTTCAGCTCTTTTTTGGAGATTCGGCTCTTTACGAGTGACTGGGTAAAAACATTTGTTCAATTTCCAACCCTCCGTTGGTTTGATTTCGCCAGAGTAACGAGTCAGAAGAGTCGGTTCAGTTTCAACCGGAGGTTCTAGAATCGGATCAGGAGTCGCCGCCTCTGCTCGCGGCGCGCGCGGCGTGCACATCACTTGCGGCTGGGGGCGGCTCTCCGTTCGGCCCGTGAGTCTGGCTGCCGTTACAGAGTCGAGAACGGGCGACCCTTTTCATCGATACCATTTGTTCGATACGAAAGAATGGTCGGCGAGTCTTCCATCACAAATCAGGTCCGTTAATCGTCCCATAAAGCGTCTCGGACTTCACACCCGGTGTGCGGGGCGGGCCGGGTCGAGTCGCCGTGGAACTGCCTTACAATTAGAATAAGCGCACGATACGCAGGGACTGTATCCAGGCGGGTTAACACTGATAATTATCGTGAACAAACCCCTCTCACACGGCACTGCATCGATTGTGTCCAGCCGTGGGGCTGTTTTACTTGAGTAAATAGTGCCCGTAACGTCTGCCAGAACTGTAACACTGAAAATCTTTCAATTCAAGCCCTCATCAGCCGGGATCTTCGGGGGGCTCCCACACACCTCGCACAAGTTTATTTCCGGCTTTCAAGCTCTGGCGCCGAGGAAAACAAAATCAGTGTTTGGAATCGTACATAATCACGCAAAAGCACATTTTTATACCAACTACCGCTACCTGGAGGCCACGGTTAGCTTTAGTCGTAATGTGTCTGCAGCTCCTTGTTCAGAATGTAGCCCCCGGCTTTTAACTCGAACATTTCGGTTCCATTTTGTTATTCTGCTCCTTTGTTTACACCTGGTATGTCTGTGTCTCTTCTCCTATATCGTTTCAAGGCACTTTCACTTCGTTTTTGGTGTTTTGTTTTGTTTTTACCCTTGAAACAGTTGTCTCGTTGGCTTTAAAGGTTTCTGTCTCGCTCTTTCTCTCTGGCCGCCTCCACCCTGAATCTGACGGACGACAACAACAAAGTGGAAGTCCATTCATTGCTCTGGAAATGTAGGACTCAGCACATGAGGGGGTCTCCATTGGAGAGTCATTACACATTCATGCCACTGCTCTACACTTGCCAGCTTTACGAATTATCAGTCTTAAATAAATAAAACACTAAAAATAATTGTAGGACAGTAGTTATTTGGATTTGAAGTGTTCAATGAAATGTAAAATTGTGTGTAAGTCCTTGGAGGGGCTGCGCCGATGCCTTGCCAAATCCCGACGGGGGGCTTTGAAAGTAATGGAAATTTGCGATTACCCCTGTTACACAGAGACAGACAACGTGCCTCGTCTCCATGTAACGGGGTGAGGTGGGGAACCCGGGTTTTACTTACTACTTTAAGGTTTCGCCGATTTCGGCGATATGATTGAGAGCGTTTGCCACCCTCTTCTCATAATCCATAACAACAAGGAGACGACGTTTTCACGGAGAAGTGAAATGTGTTGCTTCTGTTTGTTATTTGTTGTTTGTAACATTGTTTACGGGAGTGACGTCAGCTCTTCTTCTTCGCTTCTTCGCTTCTTCACTTTCCCCCCCCCCAGTTTTGCAGTCGCATCGTTAATTTGCGCCTCAGTGCGAGGCACGCTTCTCTCTCCCCGTTTTTCCATCTCACCCTTTCCTCAACCACAAAATAACAAGCAATACTATGTTCCGTTCCCTCGGCCAAGAATGAACGCTCTGAACGTTCTGATCTTTATCCGCATCCGTGGTGGCTACAGGAGACTCTCCCCAGTTTCCCCCTGAGCTTAATCGTAGCTTAAGCGATGGCTGGAGCCGGAGGGGAGGAAGGAGGGTTAATGGCGTGAGCGGCGCGTCGAGGCTCCTGCTCCCGCGTGCCTTGCCATTATCTCCGCCGCTCTCGCTCCGTACCACTTTAATCGCAGCGATCCTCCTTAATGGCACATACATCATCCAGTCAGATGTCGCCTACGAGGGAGAGCGGATCCTTATGCGCCGTCGACCAGTTTGCGTCCGGTGGTAAAGGTCCCGGATTGAGCAATCAAAGTAGGGAGGCTTTTGAGGGGATATAGGAAGGAGGAGCACCATCCATCATTTCCTGTCAGCCATATCTAAATTAACTTGTATGCCCCCCCCCCCCCCCCCCCCCCCGTTTGCGAGTTTGCGGTTATATTTGCTTTCGTATCAAACAATTCAGGATCCAAGAGTCCTCGAGTCCAAAATGATGAATTCAACATCTACTCACATGTGAATGGACCGCACGCGGCGGACCACAATCTCCTTTGGTGGAGGTTTAATACAAAAAGGACCCGGTGAACTTTTTCTTTCAACAAATGCGAAGTCCGATCGGCAGAGACCAAGGGTGGCCTCGCACGCCACTTCTCGGGTTTCGGTAGTCTAAAGAGAACCAGGCAAATATTTGTTGAGGTCATTCTTATTATGCCCATCGGCATTGGCCGCGCACCAATAGAGAACCCAGAAATCGCGATTGTGGCGCCGCCCCTTGCGGCCGCCTGCGCGAGCACCTCGTGTCGATTACGCACATTTTAGTATTTTTAGTATTTTTGGAGCTTGTAGGGCTTATTGTGCGTAATCACGTGTGTGTCATGACATTTCACTGCATATATGTATGACCGTATGTCTATGTGTGTGACAAATCATCTCTTGAACTTGAACTTGAACCTGAAGATGAATGGAGGATGGACTGCAACATTCAGGTCCCTTTAAAAACAGAGAAAATGTTTTTGGGGAGGCCAGTTGGTAAAACTGCTCATACCAAAACACAGGCATGGATTCTATAGCCAAGACATGTCACATTGTCTTATTGGTGCCATTGTCAAGGCAGAGAGAGAGAGCAATTTTTTTTCTGTAAAACAGCATGTTATCATACAGTATAGTATAACAGTAGTGTGCTGCAAGGCTTTAATAATTCAACAGCTCCAGCCTGAGTACCGTCTCTGTGTTCATCAGAGCAAGTTTCACGACATGGGCTATACGAAGGGATGAAAGGTTCCACTGTTTTTGAGATTCGGTTCTTGACAAGTCACTCGGTAAAAAAAAAAGGGTCGTTCCGTTTTCCGACTCGTGGATTTTTTTTTCCGGTTCGGTTTGTGTAAAGTGCAGCGAGCGAGGGAGGGTGTCCTGAACGACGAATGAGTGTCAAAAAGAGTCGGTTGGGAATCATTTAATTCTGTCAAAGCTTTTAATTCCCTTCCCTTGGATTTTGATGAAGTAATTATTTTCAGTCTGTGAATTGAAGATTCACTTGCTCGCCCACTCTTGCTGGAGTGACCACTGACTCCTGATTGTTTGTACGCCACGAACAAATCGTTCGCCAGTCTTGCATCACTAACAGTTAGTAGGCTGTTACAATAAACAGTTCTATATGTTTATTATATTTCTAGCGGTTGGCACGATTGTGGTGTGGCTGTCGGATTATTTCATCGGAAGAAGATTGGGAAAAGCTGCTCTAAGCTGTTGGGCGTGACTCGGGGCTAGCAATGTCTTAGTCTTCTCCTTCTTTGGGCTGCTCCCGTTAGGGGTCGCCACAGCGGATCATCTGCCTCCAACACTGTCTGTTCTGCGCATCTTCCTCCCTTACACCAACCGCCTGCATGTCCTCCCTCACCACATCCATTAACCTTCTCTCTGGCCTTCCTCTTTTCCTCTTGCCTGGCAGCTCCATCCACAGCATCCTTCTCCCAATGTCTTAGTAAAGTGGAATAATTTAGCCGTTCAAACAATTGGAAAGAAGCAAGGCTAAATTGAAGCTCTGGTTGCCGGACCTTAATGATGTGACAATCAATGCGTCTTTGCATGGATTCCAAAAGTTGGTGAACTGTTTGAACACCGCATATGCATTTTGTATTCCTTTATATATAGTATATCAGGTGGTGCAGGGAAGCCCAGATCACCTTTTGCCTTCTAACCAGAAGCAAATCAGTCACTTACTTTGGAAGGCTTCGCTTTGGGGCTCGTGACGAAAAGTCTGCCCCAGTTTTGGAGATTCAGCTCTTTACGAGTGACTGGTTAGTTCAATTTGTCCAACTCGTCGTTCGTTTAATTCGGTTGGTGTAACGAGAGACAAAAGAGTCGGTTTGGCTCTGAGTTCTGAATGGATGCAGACGTGCACGAAGCCTTGTCAGAGCCGTATCACCCAGGTAAAAAGCTTTGCTCGACGGCGCCATCCGTGAGTGTACAAAACGGGACATCTTTCAACCTTTTGCAGCGTACTGGAAGTATTCCTTCCAAAGAGGGAAACAAAAAACGGCGCCGCCTTGACTAACAAGACGGAAAAAAAAAAAAAAAAGCTGTGTTCCTTTTACCCTCACATCAGACCAACCGGCGAATGAACAATTGTTATATTTTTACCATAGAAGCCATTCCCATCACTTTGGCTCGCCCTGCTCAATGGTGTAGAAAACAAGAAAAAAAACAAAAAACATTTACGTCTGGTGGAATGGATGTGATCCCCAGGGGCCTAAAAGGGATAAAGTAGGATTTGGAAGAGTGTTTGGTTGGGTTTCAGTTTGACAGAAAAATTGCTGAAAAAACAGACTAATCATTTGAAACTGTGTGTGTGTGTGTGTGTCTGTGTGTGTGTCCCTGACCTAGCAGTGGATGCAGCACAGTGCAAGCGCAGCCCTTCCTATCTTTTGCCCACTCTTTTGACGGAGTGACTCACAAGTCATTAAAAAGATTATTTGATTCGAACGAATCGTTCGCGAGTCGTGCATAACCCTAATATAATATAATGATGAGCCCAGTTCTACATGTATCTGTCGTTTTTACAGGTTGAAGGGATAATGCTGTCGCCGGGGGATTATCTCATTCTAAAAAAAATGAGCCCTGGTGCAAAAAAGGTTGGGGAACGCTGAGTTAATGTCTTTTTAAAATACCCCAAACCACTCCACGCTTCTGTGCTCGTCCTGCAGCCTCCAGGAGTGTCAGGTTCCTGAGCGTCTCCTCATGAGCATCTCACTGCCTCGGGATTCTCTCTCTGGGGTGGAGAGTGGGGTTTCTCCATCTCTTTTATGATAATACGTGTGTGTTTTTCCCTTTATTCACCAGAAAAGAAAAGAGGGAAAAAACAGCGAATGTAAAAGAGGGTTATTCAAACTGAACTATGTGACGCTGACATAAATCCTGCGCTTAAAATCTATTCTGTCAATAGGTTTTTATAATAACAATAATAATAATAATAATAATAATAATAATAATAATAATAATAATAATAATAATAACTATTATTATTATTTTTGTTATCATTATTATTGTTATATTATTATTATAGTTATTATTATTATTATTATATTATTAGGCGTTACGCAGAGACATGGTTGAGGTCTCGTTTGAACCGGGATGTTTCAGACATCTTGTCTTTCAAGTTTGATCAATATCAATCTACATTTGAAGCAGAAATGAGTGAAAAACGGTCATAATTTCATTCGTTTCAGGCGCGGGCCGCTTTGCGACATCATCATCCAAAGTTGTATAAGTCCAAGCTTTGTCTCTTGGAACTCATTTGCAACTTAGTCACTTGCGAGTGTGACACCTAGACAGACAACTTGAGCCGATGCTGCGCTTAAAGAAAACTCGGAAAATTGCGACTCACGCTGTGTTTTACAAAACCCGGGAAGCTATAAACGGTCACGGGAGGCGTCTTCATTCCGCAGAAAGTTCTAAGAACGTTTGGGGTAACCCTCCCTTTCTTTTGTGTCTGCACTGCATGATCAGGGAACGATCATAATTGTAAAAAACAAAAATGTTCTCGAGGGATAGTTAAACTGAACAACGGAAGAGGAACATGCAGTGACCTAAGTGTACGTTGATTGGTCAAACACAAAAGCATGAGATACTTCACTGGAAGTATTTATACACAATTTATTTCAAAAACATTGAATGTAAGGGCATGTCAAGGCTGATCACGGCATTACCGAAACTCTGAAGATTTTACCTAACACTAAACTCGAACCCGTGTATTGCGGCCTACAGCTGCATGTTATTGTGGTCGTTCAGGACAAAATATTTGAACGTAAGAACAACAGAAGCTACGAACATGGTGCATCTTGTTTGAACCGGTGTGTCACAAACATTTTGTGGTTTAAATTTCATCCAAATCCATCGACATACGGAGCAGATATTAGTGAAAAACTGAGCCCAAGTATTAAGCCAGTCGGGCTTGACTGACATGTCACTATTGGTAAACAAAATGAACGAGATAAGATTTACAGTAGGACCCTTTATGATGTCATCATACTATTTACTGAGGTTCTGATTCAGAATGGCCATTCGCACCCTGTCCAGTGTGCAGTGTAGACTATTGCTCTGTCGTGGCTAGAGATTACAAACTATACGTTACCGTTCATATTTATGTACCTTCTTACCTGGTAGATGTCTGTGGATCTGTTTAATTGATATTTTATCTCTTTGGTGCCCATTACCTGGCCGGATTAATGAGAAATGTGAAAAACAGTAGTCCACAAAAACTCGTGACCACGTCGAACCCACTCGAATGTACAAATGAGTAATGCGTTCAAGATCCAGCGAGTCGTCGGAAATATAGAAGTCGGGATATGGTAAATACTCACAGGAAAAACACGTTTTCAGTATTTAATTGAAGCATAACTTATTGAAAATGTAATTCAAGGACAAAAGTCACCACTAAAATTACTGGGTGACACAGTGTCCGCACTGCGTCACCCAGGAAAAATCACAATTCTCGTAACTTTTGTAACTTGTAATGCATTTCACAGAAACCAAGAAACTGTAATACGTACCTAAAAGGAATAAACTGGACCCAGTGTATTGTTGCCTGCAGCTCTTATTATTATTATTATTATTATTATTGTTATTATTGGTTTTTTTTTTTGTTTGTTTTTTGGTTAAATATTCTTAGATTATTTTTATATTATTAGTATTTATTATTTTTATTTAATTGTTTTTTTAAATTGTTTTAACCAGAACGTCAGATATTCTTTTGATTTCTATGCTAGCTGCTTTCACTGCTCAGGAATGTAGTGTGTGGAGTGTGAGCCCCATCTTCTGACTGAGTCCAGTAAAGACACATCCAGTCGCGCTGAAGTGAGAAATATTATGGAGGAATAGTGCTGTATGTTCTGTGATGGAGCCGTTCTTTTATCATTGTTCCTGCCGGGCTGTTAGAAAGAATTTGCATCGAATTAGCCAAAACGAAGGCCTTGAATTCTCACAAGAGGAGAGAGATACGATGTTGAGTGGTATTTAAAGAAAATAAAATCTATATACAGTATCCATGCCAATCCGTCCTCTTGGTCCAAAAATGTAGTTAAATTATATTACCTTTGTATTTAATTGGATTTAAAAGGCCCTAGGAGGTGTTAAATATTGCCGCCTCAGACCTAGTATATCTATCCATCTATCCATCCATCCACCCATCCCATATATATATATATATATATATATATATAGTGTAGATATTACATATATATTGTTATATAAAATGTATAGTGTTTAATTTGCTGCATTTGAAGCGGACATTTGATGCATTCTCATGAAATTCACTGACTTCAACGTTTCTTTCTTGTGCTGATGAAGAAATGACAAAATAAACAATAAAAATAATAAACAGTGTCGTGCCTGCGTGAGGATAATTTGCTGCTTGTTCACGTGTGCAGCCTGGCTCCCCGGGGATCATGCAGCTTATGATGAAGTATAATGCTTCTTTTACAGCGCCTTGCCCTCCACGCCACCAGCTCTAAACCCTCATTATCCCACGCTGAGCAGATAGCACAGTGCTAACACCTCAGACAAGCATTTTTTGGGGGGAGTTTTGCGGCTAATGGCGGAGGCCCAGACAGCCGCGTTCAGTCATGCAAGCACAATTAGCATCCATCAGACCTGGAACCCGACTGACACATCTGATCCAATCACAGTTCTCCTTTTCCCACCACTTCTTCCTCCACTAAGCTCCATCCAGAGTCTCTCTTCTTTCTTTATTTTACATTTCTTTCCCTTGGAGCCCAAGATTCATTTTCATATTTAATGAACGGCGTAGTAAGTCAGGGAGAATTAGGAGCCTTTTATCTCACTGGCTTTCATTTCATTTTGAAGGAGAAAAAGAATTCCTTTATTGTTTGGCCCTTGTTGTTCCAGCCGCGTTTTAATCAGCCGCCTGACGCCGCGCGGTTCAACCTACTTTCCCAGAATGACTTCAATCTCGAATTAAATGTGTCAAATTACACATTTACTGTATTTCTAATGAACTCATTCACTCCTCACACACTGGGTGTTTATCTTCTTATTAAGTCTTCAATCATAATAATAATAATAATAATACTATGTCGTATCAATGATAAGGCTTGTCAGTCATAAATCTCGTCAATAATAAGTCTTTTCAATAACAAGTCTTGTCAATAATAATGTCTTATCAATAATAAGTCTCGTCAATAATAAATATAATCAATAACAAGTCTTGTCAGTAATAAGTTTCATCAATAATAAGTCTGGTCAATAAAAGTCCTATCAATAATATGTCCTTCAAAAAGTTATCTATAATAAGTTGTCAATAATAAGTCCTATCATTGATAAGTCTAATCAGTAATAAGTCTTATCAATTATAAGTCCTCTCAATAATAAGTCTTATTAATAATAAGCCTAGTCAATAATAAGTGTTTTTTTCTGCTGTTAAAGCAATTTGATAGATTTGTCCGACTTCGTTCGTTTGATTCAGTCAGTGTAACGAGTCAGAAGAGTCATTTTGTTGGGCTCTTTGAATGGAATTCCCACAAGAATCATTTAATTCTGTCCATTTTTTTTTATTTAGGAAGAACGCAAAGTGTAAGTCAGTCAAATTATGATTTATTGTAAATGCCTTCACCCTTTTTTTTTTACAATGACGTGTGTGTGTGTGTGTGTGTGTGTGTGTGTGTGTGTGTGTGTGTGTGTGTGTGTGTGTGTGTGTGTGTGTGTGTGTGTGTGTGTGTGTGTGTGTGTGTGTGTGTGTGTGTGTGTGTGTGAAATGAGTTGAGCCAAGATCGACCATTCTGTCCGTTTCTTTCCATGGGTTGCATTCATTTATTTTTCCTGTCCTGTGGATGTTGCACTTTAGAAAATTGCAAGCTGTCAAACAAAGCTGTCAAACCGCAATAATGGGTATGCATGTCCGCTCATCAAGTAGACAAGTAGAACCGCGTGTTTGAAGCAAACACCTGTAAAACCACACTTAGGTAGAAGTGGGAAAGGCAGCTTGGGGACACTCCGCATACCCCGAGGAACTTCTTTAAGGACTTTACACGTTCTGTTCTAAGACTCATGTGAGAGTCAACAGAGAACCAAACATAGTTATAGTTCAAGTTCAAGAGATTATTTGTCACATAATAATCCCACCAGAATACCCGTGGAATACTTGATTCTGATTGGTGGATAGCGGCAATCGGCGGCCATTTATTTCTCAACGACGGCTGGATCGGTTAATAATCGTCATTGTGACGGGCAACCACTTCTCGGCCTGGATTCACGTCCCTTGTATCGCTCCGCCTACGTGCTAATGCTAACACTAGCTAGTGGCGCCATCTAGTGACGTTAAATAGAAACTACAATGGAAAATGGGGATGATGAATGATGAATGGGGATTTGTCCAATTTTGCATTAATAACAGTGAATATTTTCCTTTAATGTGTTTTCTCGAGTGCGATAGTGAAAGGCTGGCTGCACATTACCACTTACGTATTAGCAAGTATTAGACGGGTGGATCAGACTCAAGAGTTCACATGTTCTCCCAGTTTCATCGACTCTGCAAATACTGCGCTCTACTTTCCCCTGATTAATCGTTGTTGTCAGCATGTGTGTTTAAGTACATTACAGCGTGAACAGAAATTCACATAACCTTCAAAAAACACTTCAAAGTCATTGAAGCACTGAAACAGAGAGCAGCACCTTATAAATATGACTTATTATTATATTGACTTTTAAGTAATGATATGTGATGATAGAATTATATTATTATATATATATTGCAAGTTACATTACATTACATTCCACTGCATATATGTATGAAAGTATGTATAAATATGTGACGAATAAACTTCTTGAATTTTGAACCTTGAATCTAATGATGTGTATATATAAGTAATGATAGTAATGATTAATTATATATGAATGCTTAATTAATATTGCTATTGCTATATATATATATATATATATATATATATAATATATTTATGTATATGTATGTACATATACATACATATATATCTATATGTATGTGTATATACACATACAAAAAATATATATATATATATATTGCATATCGTAAAACGAGCTCGGTCATGGAACAAATTCCAGGTTCCACTGTATACATATATGTGTGTATGTATACATACATATAGATATATATGTATGTGTATATATACACATATATACATACATACATATATGTATATACGCACATATATATATATGTGTGTGTGTGTATATATAGTGCAAGATAGAACTCCACAAGCTCAGAATTCTGAGCATGATTCTCAGACCCTCAATGGCCTCCCCACATAGTGGGCTCTGACACACCCGCCCCCCAAATGCTAGATTTCTCCTCCTCCACCCCTGAAAGCACACATTCACTTCAAGTCCCATTCATTAGGAGATCATACCACCCCCGGGAGCCAGCCAGCCTTGTCTCTTAAAGGCCAAGGGAGCGATCCCCCAGCATTCCCTTCACTTATTAGAACAAGGCCTCACTCTGCGAGGAACGGGAAAAAAGGGAAAAGAAGGAGAAGAAGCTCCTGCTCACCTAATCTTCATTACGATCCTCCCTCCCCCGCTCCATCTCTCCCACTCTCCCCCTCGCTGTTTGACAGACTTTGACCGACTGCACTCGACTGCGGGTATTGGGCAGGGAATTAAAAAATAGGAAGACAACAGAAGAGGAGCGAGGGAACCGGGAAAGGTAAAATAGACAAAAAAAACAAAATGAGCGGAATTGGCGGAGGTTGGGTGTTATGGGGCCGATATGCACATCTATCAGCCCACAGGAAAACAACACAATAACTGATTAAGAGAATAGTCCATTACTGATAAGGATCCCTCTGGGGCGGGCTAATTTAAAGTAAAGGTGTGTGCGTGTGTGTGTGTGTGTGTGTGTGTGTGTGTGTGTGCCGGGGGGGGGGGGAGGGGGGGTTGAGTTGTGCACTAGCAAGCTGCAAAACTTTGTGTTTGCATGGTGCTACAATGGCCACCTTAAACCGCGTGACCGCCCCAGTTTACCAAGCATGCTTTTCGGCAGCAATAACACTGGAGAAGGATGACGTGGCACAATGCACGCTCTAAATGAGATTTTTGTGTGTGTGTGTGTGTGTGTGTCACTGTGTGCGTGGTGTGTGTGTGATGTGTTTGTAAAGCCAAGAAGGCTCATAACGCTCGGGACATTTCTGTCCACGTGGTGGCAGTGGAGATCCACTGCAAGCGGGGGCGGCCTGCGCGCGTGGCTTCAGCCTCCACCTCCCTTGGAACTCCTCGCTCGCGGAGATACAGAGACTCAAACCGGAAGCGAACCGGGTCTAGAAATTGTCCGAAACGTGTCGGGAGGGCCGCGTCCTCCATCTTGCGTCGCAGGCTGAAGAGCCGTCTCCTCCAGCGACGTCTGGACCTTACTGCACTGTCCGGCCGACGCGAGGCGCACGGGCTCTTTTCCCCTTGGCTGTCTGACGTACTTTCATGACAAAAAAAACAAAAAAAAAAAAACCCCTCTCGAACTCCAGTCGTGCCGCTTGTTCCGAGAGAACGTTCAGCTGTGACTTTGACACACAGTTGGTTTTGATCCCGGGATAATGTTGTTGTTGTAAGGCGCATTTAGCGGACAAAAGTGTCTGGTTATACCGTCATGTCATGTAATGAACGATGTGTTTCCCAACAGACTCCTCACAGACCTGCGGTGTATCCTGGCCTCAAAATCACTCCCAATTTGTCCGCCTCCCTCCTGAGAACCACACAAGAGTGAACAGAGAACTACATCTAGTTAATAGCGGCGATCACCGGTCAGTTATTTCTGAATGCCGACCGCTGATCAGTCCATAATAACTTCACCATAACTGTTGTCATGGCAACCACTTTTCTGCCCGGTTTTTTTCACCCTCGTGTCACTCTGTCTACACGCTAATGCGAAGACATGGGAGAGAGGGATGTGGATGTGTCCAATTTCACCTCAATGACATTAAACATTTTTGTTGTGGGTAGGGTGAGGTTTTTTTATTTATTTATTTATTTTTGGTCGTCGAGTGGATTGTTTGCTGCGCTGCCGCCGTGTCATATACATTGTTGTGGCTCCCGACTGCTTTGAAGACTCAAAACAGTTTCCTAACAGACTCTAACTGTGAGAAGAATCGCAAAGCGCTGACACTCAGAGGAACGTTCCGAAGCCGAGACAGCCACTGGGTAACACTTCTTCCTCTTCCCCAATTGTCATTGTAATTGGACGTCTGTACGAGTGCTAATAAAGCTCTGTGTGTTTAATTGCGGCATTTAATTGAGTTTAATGTTCGTAGCTCCGCTCGCGCTCCAAGGACCAGCATGATAGTGGGAATTACAGGAATTGCCCATCCTTGGTGAAATAAGATAAGATATAAGTTGATAAAATGTAAAATAAAAGTGACAGGTACACAGAGAGAACATGGAGCAGCACTATGCTGACTAGTAGCACTATGCTGACTAGTGGCAGTGTCAGTGGCAGTTACACTAGAATAAATAAAGTACAGGTAGTAGCAGCAGAGTAGTAATAATGTACAATGGCATCACGACAGCAACAGCCTGACAGACAATGTCAATCCAGTGATGGCAGCAGTAGCAATGACATAGTAACTATTATAATAATAATAATAATAATAAAAATAATAATGATGATGATGATAATAAATATACTGTACCTGCATGCAGCAATACACAGGGTCCATTTTAGTCATGTATTACACATTATATTTTGCAGATTTTCTCTAATCCGTGATCAAACTACAAGAATTCCGTCTGATTCTGACCCGAATTTGTTGTGTCAGACAAATTTTTAATTGTCCTGCCTTAATAGTCGTCTTCATCGTGTGTGGCGTGACATAATCGGTGACCACCCCAGCAAAACGTCAATCATTTTTACGTTCTAGTTATTACAAGCTATTCCAAGTATTACAAGGTTCTCAATGTTCTGTAAAACACATAGTATTGTATATTATAATTATTTTATATTTTTTTGTTTAATCGCTTTCTATTGGTCTTGCTATTGGTGTTTGTGCTTTTCCTATTTACTACATTTATTGAACATATGGGCACAATCTTCCGAATTTCGAAATTGAACACATCTAACAACTTCATTATGGCATCCATTGACATGTTTTAAGTCCCTGCCTCCATTTTAAATTGTGGCTTTGATGTACAATATTTTAACCACTTTTTTTGACTTTATGTGAATGTATATTCACCAAGTACATTTGCTGCTACCTGTATTTCCACTTCAGTAGCACGACTTCCAACATATTTCATTTGTGATCATTGTAAATCATTTTCAACGGATAAGTAGTCATTTCTTAAATAATTCCTTTTAAAATGACCACATTGGGGTTCTCTTTCATTTGTTTCTCCACCATAAGCCTGATTTTTCTCTGATTTTCTTCATTTTCACTCATTGCAAATGATAAAGCCCTAAAGAAGCAGATTTAGTTTCACAAGGGTCTCTCATTAATAGAGCTTTATGTATTCTAAAATGATCATTTAAATGACAGATGTTACATTTTAAACAAAGTTTCTTTTGTTGATGTATTGTCAAAGGAAGAAATTCATACTCATTGACTTTAATAATATCAGTTGAATTTAAATGTGTTACATGTCTAGTTCTTTCAGTATTATTTGAACTATTTACAAATCTATCTTGTTGGTTTTTTAAGTGGTGTGTGCTAAACATTGTTTTTCAAAGAATAATTTCTTGCTTTTGGTTTTTCATTATACACACTTTGTTTACTCTCATTATCTTGACTCTCTGGGGCAACAATGGGGAAACAACGACCATGTGATGTAATGAGGTGGTGATACCTTTCTGTGGATAAAATCTTCCAATGGGTTATGGTTCCGTGAAATCCGAAAACGTCTTTGACGTCTCTCTGCGAGTAATTTCAATTTTCCCGGTACTAGTTTCCAACCCGTTGCGAGTACATTAAATGCATCATGGACTCGCACAGTTGGGGTGGGCTCGGCTCGACATGGTGACGACTTTCTGTGGATTAATGTTAATTCGTGCCCAAGTTTTCCGATGGGTTATGATTCCATGAAAACCGAAAAAAACGGTTGACGTCTTTCCGTGACCATATACAATTTTCAGGGTACCATTTTTCCAATTTGTTCCGAGAACCTTGAACGCATCGTGGACTCGCACATTTTGTGCATGTTACGACTTCCTCGAGTCTCTCAATCTCAGGAGGGACACGCCACATCGAACGCGGCGTTAGATCCGAACAGAATGTCTTGATTTGCAAAAGGGAGAGAGAACCAAAGGGTTGAAATATCAATGGAACAGCCTCGCCCACGTCAGCCAGGTAAGACGGTACACACACACACGCACACACACTAACTCCTGCTGACGACTCCTGCTGTACGATTGGCTGTTCACGTCACAAGTTTGAGGTGACGTATTTACCGAGGTTCAGTAGTCGTATACTATGTGAGTAATTAGAGAGCTATCATTGCACGGCACCGCATGGTTTCTTGGCCCGTGTGCAGTTTGGAATCCGCCGAATCAGATCCCGTCTCCGGGTGTTTTCAGCCACGATGAAAAGGAATGCCGGAGGAGAAATCCAGGTCTGTTTGTCCAGTCGTGCTTGGGCATATTTTGAGTTTACCCTGATGAAGATAATCGGGGGTTAGGTGCTTACATGACAGTTGACAGACAATTTTCTGAATATGGCCCTCACCCCCATTGTTATCAGCTTACTGAGAAAGTCCTGACGTGGACTGGGCGGAACCAAACTGAACCCCGTGAAAGGAAAAGTCCGGCCCCCGTTGTCGGTGAGTTTTTGTTGTTTGCGGCGCTGTTCAGGGATATAATATTTCCAAAATGACTTCCATCCTTGAAAAGGGAAAAAGAATAATCTACTGTCAGGTGATATTGTGCTCCGCGTGCCAGGTCATTTTCTATTTTGGCGACCAAATATGCACAAGACACGCATGAGACAACGGTTGTGACGAGCTCAAAATACACCCTTCCTCCCTTCTGCACTCCCAGTTGCCTTTGGTTTCATCCTGATCCATTTCACCGCCGCTGCCGCCGCCAGCCCAGGCAAGGACTGTTCATACACAAACCATCCCTCTCGCAGGAAGAATTGATTTAATGACAACAGTGCGGCGGCCGCAATCGATGGGGCCGAGGGAAAGGTACATTATGAGGGAAGGAAGACAGATAATGGAGGATCACAGGGTCATTTCCATCACTCTAACTAGCATCCTTGAACAACCCCCACCCCACCCCTCCACCCGCCCACCCCCCGCCCGCTGCATCCCATCCAAAAGTCCCGCTATGGAGACGGGCAAACATCTGAACCCTCCTCCGAGTGCCTTTCCTCTCGTCTTGTCGTCTTCTTTTCCTCCCCTCTTCCTCTTTTTTTTTTTTTTTTTTCCCCATTTCATTTTTTCCTTGACCCACTTGGATTCTGACTTGGACGCCCCGGCAGAGACGGACGCATTTGGCACCGGGATGCGATTGAGCCGCCTGCACGCCGCATCCGCATCGCTCCTTTAGATCCGAGTTTTTCAACCGCCGTGTGTGCCGTGAGAGCTCCCCAGGAGGCGCCGTGAAAATATTTAGAATTCCACCTTAAAAAAAAAACCCCGATTATAATATAAATTATAATGGAAATAATAGTAATAATGATCTTGTATTTCAAGGTCCAAATCGCAAAGCCAGAGGAGGAGGATGCAGGAGATTTCCGCAATCTATGTGTATTTATTGAGCTGTTTCTGTAATGAAGTGTTTTCTGATTTGTTTTTCTTAGCAGTTATTTGTGGTTCCATTATTAAATGAGGAAAAACATGCAATGGATATATTCTTGTACATTTGATGAAAAACATTTGAATTCCTTAATGAGACCTTTATTATCATTCACATTAGTGCATAAAAGAAATGATTGCATTCTAAGCTGCAATCAATTTTACTGGCCTTGATGGTTTTGGAATTCAACTGGCGCTTTAACATAATAGGCCTGGGTTTTGTTATTATTTAGATCGTATGAAAAGTATGCCTTTTAAGCTGACAAGTCAATGGTGACGGCCTTGATGGTTTTATTGGAAATCTGTTTTTCACAGGAGAGAATCTGTGTTCAAAGTCAAAAAGATGCTATTAACCAATAGTATTTGAATTGAAATATACTCCCTTCGTGTTGATTCCACATTAATTCCGTGATTTTACATGAATATTCATTGTTATTATTTCAGAGCTTCAGTCTCGGGATTTAATCACAGCAAATTGTGCGATTAGTACATTTTTTTTAAATCGATCGACAGCCCTAATAATCATTGGTGAAAGGTTCGACTCGTTTTTTGATTCGGTTCTTGACGAGTCACTCAGTGAAAAAGAGTCGTTCAATTTGCCGGCTCGTCCTTCAATTGATTCAGCCGTTGCAACATTTTCGCCTCTCCTCTTCCTGCTCGACATTACGACAAAAAAAACAAAAACCAAAAAAAAAAACCTACAACATAAACTAAACAACTGAAAAAACAGTTAACTTTCCATCTCCATGCATTCGAGGAGTTGGCGACGCAGTCCACCTCGAGCTGAAGGCACCCAGCTGGAAACTGTTTATGTTGAGTTGAAAAAGCTTTTTGCTGTTTTTCTGCTTAATGAGCGTCAGTCTCCAGTGCGGCATTTTTTTATTTTTTTATTTTTTTGCCGACTGTCCTAGATATTACGCACAGATCTTCTCAAGCTGTTGGTTTTTCCGCCCAACAAACATTAATAGCGCATTACCTTTTTTTTAACGTAAAGGAACGCCGTTTGTTGAACCGCAGCTCGTTGGGTGGTGTGATGGAAATCTTCCTGTGATGTCATGAGGGAAGCGGAGCCTTGAGCTGCCTTTGATTGTTATTATCTTTTTTCTCAGAGAACGAGTGATGCTTAATGTATTCCCGCATGGTCCCTGCACTGCAGCCGTCGCTCCCCATGTGACACATCACACACCTGCAGCACATCATCTGCTTTACAGCAAAGCTTCATTCTGCTGTATGTCTAGAACTCTACATTATACTAAATTATACTACTTTACTATATCATACCATATAATTGCACTCTGTTACTTCATACTATACTCCACTTCATACTACTAAATTACATTATACTTAATACTACTATAATACTATAAGTATTGCTACTGTTGCTATCATTGGATTGAAACTTTCTGTAATGCTGCTGTGAAGCCACCGCAGATTATCGCTGCCACTACCTGTACTTACTTTAGCGTAGTGCTAATCCATGTTAACTCTGTGGATAGATGTTATTTTAGTTTTAATTTTTATTTTTTTGCTGTTGTGATACCTGAATATACCCACCGGGATTCATGACGTTGTATCCTATCCTATCTCACCGTACCTTACCCCACCCGACCCTACCCTGCCTTACTCGACCGTACCTCCCTACCCTACCCTACCCAACCCTAGCTTACCCAACCCAACCCTGCCCTACCTGACCCTACCCTACCTTACCTCCCTACCCTACCCTACCCTACCCTACCTTACCCTGCCTTACCCAACCCAACCCTGCCCTCCCTGACCCTACCCTACGTTACCTTCCTACCCTACCCTACCCTACCCAACCCAACCCTGCCCTACCTGACCCTACCCTACCTTACCTCCCTACCCTACCCTACCTTACCCTACCTTACCCAACCCAACCCTGCCCTCCCTGACCCTACCCTACGTTACCTTCCTACCCTACCCTACCCTACCCAACCCAACCCTGCCCTACCTGACCCTACCCTACCTTCCCACCCCACCCTACCCTACCTTACCCAACCCAACCCTGCCCTACCTGACCCTACCCTACCTTACCTCCCTACCCTACCCTACCTTACCCTACCTTACCCAACCCAACCCTGCCCTCCCTGACCCTACCCTACGTTACCTTCCTACCCTACCCTACCCTACCCAACCCAACCCTGCCCTACCTGACCCTACCCTACCTTCCCACCCCACCCTACCCTACCTTACCCAACCCAACCCTGCCCTACCTGACCCTACCCTACCTTACCTTCCTACCCCACGCTACCTTACCCAACCCAACCCTGCCCTACCCGGCCTTACCCTACCCTATCCTACCCTACCCAAACCTGCCCTACCTCACTTTATCTTACCTTACCCTACCCCACCTTACTCTACCTTACCCTGCCCTGCCTTACCTTACCCTACCAGACCTTACCCCACCTTCAGTCAATTACGGGGGTTGGGGGGCAGAGGGTGCCCGTACACCTGCTTCTTAGCACGGTAAAATGCCTAAAACTGGAGCTGGGGGTTGATGTGCCTTTTCTCTTTTCTTGAGCACCTGCCCCTCTTAATGTCTCTGCATGGGCCTGCCTACCCTATCTTACCCTTGTCTTGAATTTCCCCACCGGATTTCACCTTACATTTAGCAGACGCTTTTATACCTTCCGGCTTGCTTTTAAACCTATAAAAATAGTGTGTTTTTATGTAAATGTATTGTATTTTCGTTTTCATGAAACAAAATAAACCCTGCGTGCGGTGTTCAGGTGCGGTGTCTGCAACAAAAGTCGGAACAAACTTTTAAATGAGGCCTTGAGTAGATCCAATAGGAGTGAAGGTTCAATAACTGTATCGCTTATTTCTCACCTCACATTTGTTCAGAAACCGATTTTGGCCGACTGATGAGGTGAAATCAGTGAAAGTTTACGGAGTAAATACAACAGAACCCGAAAAAAAGCTCAAACTCCACTGGCTCGCAGAGCTAAGTGCCTGGCAGCTCATTTACATTTAAAGCGATGCTGCTTAAAGCGAGATGCGGCTGAGAGCGACCTCGGCGGCGTTTCCAAAAACATTCTGTTCAGACTATTTCCACTTTCAATGTAGCAAGGCTATCACACCTCCCCTCCCTTCCTCTCTCCCGCTCTCAATTCAATTCAATTCAATTCAATTCAAAATACTTTATTAACATAGTAAACATACAGTGTATATATATATATATATATATATATATATATATGAAACCTGAAATTTAGACAGATAAGTGTCAATTCCGCTTTTTAAAAAGTATACTGTATGCAACATAGAAATATTTAGACTAGAATTAAAAGTAACTAGAAATATAAAAACAATCTCTCTCCTTCTTTCTCCCACATATCTGACCTCCCACCCCCTCTCTCCCTCTCTCGCCCAGTGGTGTAGTGGTGCCTGGGGAAGTGGCTATACTCTTTAATTTTTGCCAAAAAAGTTTTTTTTTTATTTGTGTGTTTTTTCAAGCGACCCATCCAGCAAAGGATGAACGCCCTGTGTAATGAACAGTGACATCTAAGACATGCCTGACGTCAGGGAGTAAGGATCACTATGGAATTAACATTAACCACAGGAGAGCAATCAATCGATGCTGGCCCACAGACTATGGGGCAAGACAGCTACATAATAAGCCTCTGTTTATGTGAGGATGGTGTCTTTAGTGGGTGTGTTTGAGGGAACAGAACATGTGCTCCGACTGTCATGACTTGGCTGTTGCCGGACACCACTGAATGATGCACATCAGAGGGGATTTAGAAGTGGGTCTACGCAGTGCAGACTGAAGAAGTAGTATGTGTACTCTGTATACCCGCATACACCCTGCACTACACCACTGGTCGCCCACCCTCTCTCTCTTCCCCCACTCCCCTCCTTCTACCCCCCCTCTCTCCCTGTCTGTCCCCGTCTCTCTCTCTCTCTCTCCCCCCCCTCTCTCTTTCTCTCCCCCCCCTTTCTCTCTCTCTCTCTCTCTCCCCCCCCTCTCTCTTTCTCTCTCTCTCTCTTCCCCCTCTCTCTCTACGTGGGAGTCCAGGTGTTCTTGGGGGGGGAGCAGTTCGCTGTAGCCGGAAAAGTGCAATTGTGATGAGGTGACAGTCATCTCACCCCCCCCCCCCCCCCCCCCCCCCGGGAACGCGGCAACCTCCAGTCCGCACAGCTGGCGTCGGTTCCTGCCAACTGTGCCAGTTTTTTAGGGTTTTTTTTTTTCCCCTTCTCCATCACAGATGTTCCCGCTGCCTCCTCCCGCACCAGCTAGCCCCCCCCCCCCCCTCCCCCCGCCCCGCCGCACCTCCCCCTCGGCCTCCCCCCTCTCGGTCTTGACCTTGTTTTGCGGACATTACAGGCCGTGAATGAGAAATAGGCGGTGGTTAAACTGCTGGCTAAACCGTGGGGGCCCAGTGGCGGCCAGGTGCGCTGAAATGTGACTTTAGTTGATGTGTATACGCCGAGCGTGTGAGTGGTGGCCATATTTCTTGCAAAGTGTCTCGACCTGTGTCTTTTTTGTCACTTCCCCGTCTCGTAAAATGATAAATGGGTCATCTCCATATGGGTCATATCATCTGCGTGTGTGTGTGTGTGTGTGTGTGTGTGTCTGTGTGTGTGTGTGTGTGTGTGTGTGTCTGTCTGCACGGCACACATCTCAACAGCAGAGGGCCCTTCTGTCACTTGGACTGCGATCAGTCCCCGCATCCCATTTTCACTCACCACACCACACTTAGCCAGAACCTATGGCCTGTATGCCGTATTATAAATATTACTATTATTATTATTATTATTATTATTATTTATTATTATTATTATTATTATTATTATAAAGGTGCTACGCAAATAAAGGTTATTGTTATTATCATGATCATTCTAAAAAATGATGGGCAGTATCACTATTTTGTGAACTAAATATTATTAATAATAATTGTATTAGTATTTATTATTATTATTATTATTTATTATTATTACTGTTATTATAGGAGATATGGAGATACCAAGGGATGTGTATTGTCTTCAGACACACATACACACACACACACACACACACACACACAGACACACACACAAACGCACCCAGGCAGATGCAATTATTCCCATAAAGGTAGTGGGAAATGCCATCAGGACTCCAGAATGTCTTCCGCTCTCTGTCAACTTATTTTTTTTTTTACTTCCATGATTCCCTTTATCAATTAAGTCTGCTCTCCAGATTGTCTCCGGCAATTCCATTACAGTCAATTAGGTCTGAGAGAGAGTCAGAGAGATGGAGGGGGAGCTTTCCCACCAAGCTGCAGATGAACAACGTGCATCACAGAGGAAGAGGAGGAGGAGGAGGATGGGTGCAGCCGAGAGAGATGGGAAGAGAGAGAGAGAGAGAAGGAGAGAGGGAGAGAGAAACCCTCGGAATAGTAACATTCACGCCTAATAACGTTCGTAGACACGTTTGTTGGGAGATGTGTGCTCTCTCTCAAGATATTTATATAAAACTAGGGCTGGAAATAGATTGTTTTTTTTTTTCCATCGAGATAAATTGAAAAATTACTCACTGTTAATCTCAAATTTAATGGAATGTGGAAATTTTCAGAAAAAATGATGCATAGCTAGTTCTGTCAGACAACTTGACGGCGCCACATGCTTCCACGCCCATAATTGGCTGGTCTATTTAAGCAACCAATCCCTCCTGCTCTACCTGCTTTGCTGCGTTGCTGCTCCCTCCACCTCCCCTGCCTCCATGAGCTCTACTATTCTATCCAGTGGGGGGATTTCTAGCTCAATAAGCATGACTGTGGTTGCTGTAAACCTCAATGGGAGTGATGAGCGGTAGAGCCCAAATGCCAAATTCAAATGATGCAAAATAAATGAAGATCACTTTGAAGTAAATCTAAGCGTTCATCAGAGCTGGTACACATCGGTAAAAAGTGGTTCATTTTTAAATTTGTTTTATTATTTTTTCTGATTTAGTTTTATTTGCTGTGTACGGGTAATACATCTATATATGACTTGTCATGGAGATGTTGCTGACTACAAATATTGCATCCCATAAACCCTCTCTCCCTTGGATCGCCACACAGCTTTAACATTTACAAAGGGTAGCGGCAGCACAACACCGGGGAGGCCATTCATTAAAAATGTATACCCTTGCACCGAAGACGAGGTTGTTTGATCCGTGCAATGCGCTGGTTGTTCACATCGGGAAACCCTGACTTCCAAATACAAACCACGCCACGATCAACGTCAGGCGTTTTTTAAGGGATAGGGTTCCTGTGTTGTATCAATGCCCAGATAATTGGCCGAGGACACACTGTCCTTGCAGTGCTAACTGCTGGAGGCAGTGTTTCTGTTCCATCCAATAGTAAAAATCTGCTTCTATTCAACAATACTAACTGCACTGTTATGACGTGTACTTGATTTAAACGCACCCATTAAAATCAGTTGATTAGCTGCAAAAGGACTGGGGGAGGGGGGTTGATAAGCGGTTCCAGTTCACAACCAATTCAAAATTTTCCAATTTGATCCATGAGCGGCGATTTGACTGACTATCTCTGTTTTTCGATTTTTAACCAGCTCAATGGCTCAATTCTTTTGACCCTTTGGTGTGCTGTCAATCCCCATTTGAGACATAATTCATCATTCACTGTCATGGGGACTTGTGTATTTTGACCGCTTCAAAGCAATCAGCGACAATTGGGAACAATGAAACTCTTGGAGGAAAAATAAAAACTGTTTATAACACGCACGTGGTAAGAACTACAATCAATGAGAGAGTCGATAATGAATCACATCACAAAGAATAATTGGAATCAATAAAACACCGAAGAACAAGTGAGGTTCAGCTCTTTACGAGTGAATCGGTGAAAATATTTGTTTAATTTTACTACTCTGAGCTCGTATCAGTCGGTGAAATGGGAGTCGGAAGAGTCGGTCGTTTTGGCTTTTCGATTGAACATTGAATATGGATATGAATTATTCAGAGAGAGCGAGAGAGAGATCGCACAGGGAGAAGGATAATAACAAGGAACAGAATACTTGTGACTTATAACAAACACAGGGCAACATCATGATACTGAGTCATTTTCGAAAGATTTGTTCGCTACGACCGAATAGTTTGCAAGCCTTGCATCACTGCAAAGGACAGCGCGACGCCGGCTCTTCCCCGGGAAAAGCCGTCTTTGGCACCTCGGGTACACTGCATGTCTTAGCACGGCTCCCAGTGACAAAGGACAGATTATTACGCCTCAGCTCTCCGACTCCCGCTGGAGACGTACAGCGTCGGCCTGCCAGGACCCAGGGTGCTGGGGGAGACTCAGAGCACGCTTGACTGCAATTTGGCTTTATCTGCAATCTATTTTCAGGAGGCCGAGATGTTTCACCATGTACTTCACTCTGTAAGCCCCACGCTCCGCACTCCTCCACTCTGTGTTCGATCGCAAACTTGCAATTTGATGTTCCTGATCTCAAAATGCCGACCCTGAGACATTTTGTTCAAATCCTAAAGTGGTAATCCATGAGGTCGTCCGTGTTGAGTGGATTTCACTGCAAGTCCGAGAATTCAATTCAAACCTGAAGCATTTTTACAGTTTTCTTCTTTTTTTTCTCTCCAAAGTTTGTCTTCTTCCGATTGATTGAATTGTTTTTTCACTTGATGTGGTGGGGGTGTTTTATTTTTATTTTGAATGTTCATCCATATCGACAGTATACTGACCACAACTAACCATGTTGCCTGAGCAAATTCACCACGGCTGCGCGGCGCACATATGCCAAATACATTGAATGGCTGTTTCTTATAAAGTTCCAGCGTAATTGATCTGGGATGTATATCAAATATAGGATTTTTTTTAAAGCTAAATTACCTAACAGGTCAAAGCACCACTTTAAATGTTGTGAATTTGTTACGCTTATACATACATGTCAAACTTGTGTGCAAATATTTTGCTTCTGCAATTTCCCCAAAATGTGCAAATCAGCGTGGCATCTCAACTAAACGATAAACAATCTATTAAAAGTAGTTTACGCAAAAAAAAAAACAACAACTGTAACATATCAGGAATGACATGGCCATGACCGTGTCTTTTCACAATGAAATAAACCATGGCAACACCTCTATCCTTTTAATCACTAAAAACATCAGAAACATGTGGAACTGCGCTTCTACTGTGATTATGGCCTAGAAGCAGTGATTCAGGACTCGCAAATGATTTGTTTGCAGCGAACAACTCCCACAAAAGGGGGGGGGGGGGGATCCTCAATTCACAAATCTAAAATAACTCTCATTCATTGCTCACAGGAAGTCTTCCCTCGCCCGCCGCGCATTGAACCAACCGAATCAAATGAACAAGTAGTTGCAAAATGGAACAACTCTTTTTTTTTGCCGACTGACTCATCAAGAACCGCATCTCAAAAAGAGCCGAACCGAAGAGTCCTCACTTTCAGAGTGAAACTTGTTCTGGTGGTGCTCGGACACTGGCATCGTTTCCGGAGCGGATGAATTCAGTGAATTAGCGCGGGCTTGCAATTTTGATCT
>NC_137200.1:14990701-15013201 GCF_960531495.2 Zeus faber
GAAATATCGCAGTAAATATGATGCAATACTTCATAGTTCTAAGGACCTTTTGGAGGAACCGTCCCTTTTATTATTTCCGCAGGAACTACTGTAGGAACGATCGTAGTTCTTAGAACTCTGTTGAGAGCAACTTATTCAGCTCCTGCTCCAAGACAGGGACTGAACCTTCAATGATGTAAGTGCCAGTAATTGATTCGCCCGGTCGAATCGCCCTGGGTGGGGACCAGCCCACGTACACTCAGCATTAATAAAAAAACATGACAAATAATGAAATAAAATAGTGTTTTTATTGTCAATGTATTTGATTTTACGACATTAATTGAATAAAACTGAAAATCCTCGAGCAAGGGAGCCTGTGCATTACGAAAGTAAGAACAAACTTTTATATTATATCTTGTAGATCTTATATTATATATGTAATAGTGTCTGTGTGTGTGTGTGTGTGTGTGTGTGTGTGTGTGTGTCTGTGTGTGTGTGTGTGTGTATATATAGCCAAAAAAATGCATAACAGAAATAGTCAAATATATAAAAGAAATACACTGAATATACATTTGAATATGTTTGAGTACCTCAGTTTTGTATTTTTTCTCTCTACTTGTGTATATTTTCTCTTCACTGTATCCAGAGTTTTCCTGCCTTTTGTTTCCCGCGCTCTGACACATTATGCATCATGGTTTTTTAATGAATCCCTCTGGGTGGAAGACTCCCGGTCGGGGGAGACTCGGCTACACAAAGGTGTGCACCCTTGACCCCCGCGGGACCAATACCTGGCTCCAGACTCGGCTAATTGCTTTACTATTTTCTGTATTTTTCGGATTCCTGCTTGACGGACTTTGGACTTGACGGTGGAATTAAAAGAGAGATATTCACATGATGATTTAGCCAGGGTTTGGGTTTGAGCTACACCAAATTCCGCTGAAATAATGGAAATTAGCTCTTGTCTTGTCAGATCAAAATTGCAAAGCTGTACTAATTAACCAAATTCATCAATTCCAGCTAGAATTCCAACAAGTTCCACTGAGGACTAAATTGAGGACTAGTCCTTGGATGAAAGGTTTGTCGAAGTTTTTTGAGATTACATTCGTGAGGAGTCAGTAAAAAGAGTCGTTCGATTTTGGGTTTAGTTGGTGTAATGCGCGGTGAGCGGGGGAGGACTGACTGAGTCTGTTAAGCTCTGAAGAATCTTTTAATTCTGTCATAATTATTTATTTTGTCACATTGAAGATTATTTTTTTCAAGTGCATTGGCTTTTGTTGTTTTGCTTGGACCTTCATTTAGTTTTTGTAATTACCTTCCGTTTCTGAGTCAAAGATTCGCTCTTTTGCAAATGAGTGACTCACGACTCCTGAGCGAGCTTGAAAGATTTGTTATGAACAAATTGTTTGCTCTTATAACTTTTTGTTGGCCATAATCATAAGCACAATTTTATGGGTTTGTGGCATTCTTAGCGGTTAAAGGGTTAGGCTTCTTCTTCTTCTTCTTCTTCTTCTTCTTCTTCTCCTTCTCCTTCTCCTTCTTCTACTGACGACTAACAGTCTTACCGGCCTTCATCCTTCTCCTCATCAGCAATCATTGCTGGGCATGTCCTTCCTTATTTGCCCGCGGCGTTGATCAGGTTACCCCACCACCCACACCCATCACCCCACCCACCTCGACGAAATGCTGTGAACTAGGCCCCACGGCGAGAGGCCGCTCGTAATAAGTGATGAATATCCATATGCCGAGCGTTTTGCCGGTTTTCCCGGTGACACATGAAGTACGACTGCCAGAGATAATATTGCCTCCCCGGGCATGCAGATGAAGGGTCAGGTTGGCGTCCCATCAACTACAATAATTGAGTTGTCACCCACCCGAAAAAAAATTCCACCACTGCCGTGCCTTATTCCTCCTCTCGCATTCCGCCGTTCTCATATAATTCATCAGATTTTCATCAGGGCCTGCTGGCGGCGGAAGGGGATTATTTCTTGTCTTCATTTCTTGCTGTAGAGGATGGACCTGATGCTGACAGCAAAACAAGATTTGGACCTGTGTGTTGTCAGATATAAAGAATAAAGAAGAAGTGTTCAAGTGAGATCATGGTGTTAAAGCCCTCAAAAAGGCCTAAAGTTTTTAGAAACGGCAGCCTGTTCCACTCGTACTGTCACCTCTTGTCACTGCGATCAGGACCTCTAAGTCAGCGGACACATGAGACAGATCAAAGTTCTTGTGTGTTTCCGCTTGGGTGACACCTTGAGCTCGTAAAGTTTTAGCTTTTACTGGACGCCTGGTCCACTGGCTAAACCCTGAGTGACGTGATTCAAAATGAAGCTGAATTCCTCCTCAGCAGAAGAACAGGTTTTGTCTAAAGAGTTGAAACAGTCAATTATATTTATATATCTATCTATCTATCTTTCTACCCATCTATCTCTGTATCTCTGTATCTATCTATCTATCTATCTATCTATCTGTCTATCTGTCTATCTATCTGTCTGTCTGTCTGTCTTCTCTATGTGAAGATGGCATATCCACTTCATAATAGCTTCATCATGATCAATTTGATCAGTAGGTCTGTCGTTCGGGTGAACACACAGTAAGTCAGAGCTGTGGTAAACAACAGTTGTGTGTTATTACCAAATAAATACGTCTTGATGGGAATACTTTCGGGGGAAGAATAAATGTCATGATGATGAGATGCATGATGAGACAGAGAGAGAGGGGGAGAGAGAGAGAGCTCATTGACAATGTAAACACTCTGAGAGTCAATCTGACTAGAGTTGAAAATTGTGGCAATATACAGTACACAAACCTATCAATCATATTGCGGACTTTAATCTGACCAGTGCGATGGATCCAAGTCAGTGTATGCAGCGCTTACTGGACATAGGAGGACATCGGAGGAGACCGACGATACGCCCAGAAGAAGTTGATGACGTGATGAAGTCTGTTGAGGTTGGTGATGCAGATTATGAACAAGTAGCAATGGACAAGATTCTCAAGTTTACCTGCAAATGCAGCCAAGGGCCAAAAGAAAAAGAAAAGAAGCCCCAAACAGGCATATGATTTTGATATTGAAGATATTTGGCATATGCACATTTATATATTAAATGACACACTGAGGCCGATATACAGAGACTCTTATTGATATCACTGATAGACTACATTTTATTGTGTTAACTGCACTTTTAAACTCCGAAATAATTCTACTTTTATAAAACATGTATATTCTTACTGTTAAATAAAAGCCTCTTTTAATACAAAAGATGTTGTGTGTCGATGACGCTGTTCAACATTCCCTCAAAAAGTTTAGTTTATGACTTGTTATATTTGCATGATTTGCAAGTGACACCTTGTTTTGAAGCTTTGATTCTTCACTTGCAAATGATGCGAAAAAACCTCAAGAGCCACCAAATGAACCTAAAGTCTGTGGTGGGTCACAAATAAACAACAATAAACCTTTGTATCAACGATTCATAGAGAGAGGTAAAGCAAGAGAGAGATATTGTATTCATATATTCAGATTGTAGTATTAAAACCACATTAGAAATTAAAATTGCACTTGTTAAAAAAATGTATCAATTTATGTAGCATTGTATGTTTTATTAAACAATTAAATTATCATATTCAATGTTTTGTATTTACGGGGAACAACTCCCAGCAGGGACAGTAAATAAACCACATTAACTATAATTGATCAGTCTCATAAGAATTGGAGAATTAGTCAAAACCACTCTATCAGTAACATAATATATGTGACTAATTAACTATTTAGATGATTTCTAATTACTAACTATTATACATAATTTCAACAATCCTAATAAATGGCATACAATCATCATCTTTAATCTAATTATACCACACACAATGGTCATTGCAGTACTAGTGATTATCGTGGTTTCTACCTGTTGGCAACCTGACAACATGAAAGTTATTACATTAAAATAGTATTATTGGTAACTTTGCCAATTTACATCGTACATTGATGAGAGTTGGATAATTTTTCATAGAAACTTCTATAGAAATATTGTTACTTCAATGACTGACTGATTTGACCTTGGTTCACATTTATCCGGACTTTATATACACAAAAAATAAATTGCGGATGCAAATTACTCAGGACGTGGCTTGCAATTTATAGTGGGGTTTGGAGACCTGGATTCTCCGCGGGGGTCCCAGATCAAAAGGGAAGATTATGGGGTGTGGGTGAGATAGAGGGAAAGAGCTTTCTGTTGACTCAGTCTTGGCCGAGGCAATAAACAGAGTCATTTGGTCCCCTCTTCCAGTCCCAATTGAAACCTCCATTGTTTGGGAATGCAGACAAGAGTTCCAGGGTCTCAGCGGGTATTTGTTAACTCTGTGAATCTCTGGGAAAGAGATTCCAGACAGTCCTGCTCATGTCCGCTACAGGATACCTAGAACTGCCATGTGAGCATTTAAAAACAAATAGGTCCACATTTAAAATTTATATTACAATTTTTGATTATCATTATGCTATATTACATTTTTTTATTTTCCATTCCCATGTAAATGAAGCCAATAAAGCGAAAGAGAGAGAGGAATTAAGAGGATGGAAGGATGACATATTTGGTATTGGAACTTTGAACCGCCAGGCTGACTAATCAATCTCGGATGAAGCCGCCCTGCGCTCCATCCCCTCCAATCAGCCAATAAGAGCCAAGAGTCAAACTTGCTCAAAGCATTTTTTCAGGATTATGAAGGTGGTTGAAGCCAGAACTGTGGCGGCGCGGAGGCCCTGCGGTGGAGTGCACCATCAGCCTTGCCCTCCCTCCCCTGCACATTCTTCTTCTTTATGTCTTTTCTTTCCTTTTCTTTTTTCCCCTTCTTGGCGGGGGATGGTTGATGGTGGATGATGGGTGGTTAATGGGGTGGAGGGTGGTGGAATAGTAGATGGGGGTAGTGGATGTTGGTTTGGGAGTGGTGGGTGGCGGATGGGCGGTGGAGGATTGTGGTTGGGGTGGAGAATGGCGGATGGTGAGTGGTGGATGCAATGGAGGATTGTGGAGGGAGGCTGGTGGACAGTGGGTGGTAGGTAGAGGATGGTGGTTCAGGGGTGTTGGATGAGGGATGGTGGACTGCGGGTGGTGGGTGGCGGATGGAGGATGGTGGGTGGCAAATGGTGTCTGGCGGGTGGGGTGGTATCAGCTCAGGTCTAGGTCACCCACCAGCCCCTGTGCATCCATCCCATTTCACAATTCATCAGCCAAGCGTGACTGTCAGTCACCTCCACCCATGCCCTCCACCCACCACCCCCTCCACCCACCACCCCATCACACCAACCCCTCCCCTCCTCCCCTCAACTCTGACGATCCATCAGGGGTCCGTCACATGGCCATCAAAACTGAAAGATGAAGGCCATTATGCACACCCCACCTCCACCCTCCACACCCCCTCCACCCTCCACCCCCACCTTTTGAATTCCAGGCCAACTCAGACATAACAAAAGCGATTCCCTGGACGAAAGAATAATACAGTGGCATATCTTTGGGGGGCCACCATTCTCTATCCACTAGCCGCCATCCTCCACCCGCAGTCCTCCATTGATCACCCACCATACACCACTCACCATCCACCACCCACCCACACCATCTACCATGCTCTATTAACCATCCTCCACACACCATCTACCATCCTCCATTAACCATCCGCCATCCTCCATCTACCACCCACCATCCACCACCTGCCATCCACCACACACCTTCCACCACACTACATCTACCATCTTCCATTTACCATCCACCATCCTCCATCTACCACCCACCAGCCACCACCCTTCATCCATTATCCGCCATTCCTCCACCCGCCATCCTCCATCTACCATCGTCCATCCACCACACTCCATCCACCATCCACCACTCACCATCCACCACACACCGTCTACCATCCTCCACTACCATCCACCATCCTCCATCCACCACACACCATCCACCATCCACCATTGTCCACCTGCCATCCTCTATGCACCATTGTCATCCACCACCCTCCATCCATAACCCATCATCCTCCATCAACCATGCACCACCTACTATCCACCACCCACCATCCTCTACTTGCCATCCACCACAGACCATATACCATCCTCCATTAACCATCCACCACCCGCCATGGGGTGCTCTCCCCGTATCAGCAAAAACTTTTTTTTATATTAAAAAAAAAAAACGCCTGAAATAAAATCAATCTTCCTAAAATCTCAAAAGTAAGGATTGCAAAAATATAATAAATATATAAATACATTTGTTGATATATAAAACAGAGTAAGGCAAAACATATATATAAAAAAGTTAAATATATATGATAAAAAATATGTGTAAAAAAATAGATCAAACAATCAAAAAGTTCCAAAGATCAATCAAAGTCTAAAAGGATGAAATAAAAATTAACTATATATACAGGATATGTGTGTGTGTGTGTGTGTGTGTGTGCGTGCGTGCGTGCGTGCGTGCGTGCGTGCGTGCGTGCGTGCGTGTGTTGGCTAACGTTAAGAATTATAAAAAAAAACGTTTTTACACATTATTATCAAAAATACATATTACAACTAGATCAAGCAGAAGCTAAAAAAGATTTTATATATATATATATATAAACGGTTTGTTACCTCAAAAGGTAGCGGGTGAAAACGGAGAAAGGCAATAATGATCAAAAATAAAATAATTAAAAGAACAATTATCATAAAAATGCATTGGGATCAGAATAGATCAAACAGATGTCTAAAATGCAAGTCATAATAAAGTAATAAATGTAAAGGGGACATTGGGACCGAGTTGTGTTTCGGTTCTTTTCATGTCGCCCGCTTCCTTTTGAGTTCTCGGTGCAATAAAGGGATAATCGATTCGGTGCCGAATAAATACCGCCTGCCCCACCTCCACCCCCACCCCTGCCCCCACCCCACCTCACAATACCCCCTTGACAGGATTACGTCCCATCACCACGCCTCTTTGCTCTGCTCATCCCGGAGCTCCTTGGGTGTTTTAGCGGCAGCAGGAAGATGAGCGATGTCCTCTCATCTTCAGCGACGTTCTCCTTAATCCTGCAGGCGCTCAATCTGCAGCCAGCCAGGGGTGAAGTCCTGTAATGACGGCTTATTGACCCGCCCGCTCTTTTACACACACACCCACAGCCAAACACACTGCTGGGACGCTGTGGTCCTTGTGAAGATGACAATTTGGGTCCCCCTTTTAAACGCTGTACTGTGACTGGATTGGAGTCGCTGGGAGTAGTATCTCGACACTACATCCACCTACATTTATATTTTATTAATACCCAACAATACTCAACCATACTGCAACTAATATATTGTATATCCTGTATAAATAAAGTATATTTGGAGGTTTGTTTGTTTTTTTGGGCTATTTTTTTCTTTGGAAATTTGGCTGTTTATCTACATTTGGCTTTAATTGCTAAATTCTTATGCACGATCATTAGTACTATACCAGTATGATAAATACAAATACTTAGCAATCATTTATAATTTATACCCCACATACCCATAACAGTAACTTATCCTTTGCATAGAATTTGACGATTAATTTTTTGTATTGTCCTGCTATTGGTGTATATTTACGTTACTTATTCAATTTTATTTTATCATTATTTAATTTCGTATTTTTAAATTTTTTTTGCTTGTTTTTTTAATGCTTATCATCTGTAGAAACGCACCAATCCTCACCGTGACAAATTCCTTGTACATGTAAATGCACCTGGCGAAATAAAGTAATTCTGATACTGATTCTGCTCAGTATCAGGAAGCAATTTTCCCTCAAGGTAAAAAAAAAAAAAAAAGGGGGAAGTTTTGGTTTTGGTTTTGGTTTTCTGCTCAAAACTCAACCATTTTGCATAACCATTCTGCTTATTAATATCAACATTCCACAGTGCTCTCGTGTGTCACTTGCCTTCCCTCTGAAATTTTTCATCCACCTGATCTGCTCACTAGTCAATAACTAAATGTCACAGAGTCATCCCGGCCACCCCCCTCTACATATTAATATATATAAATATAAAAATACAGTATATTGAAAAACGCACTGGTCGAAGCTGCAGATTATGATGGAAGGCTCCTGGAAAAAAGGGCTCAGTCTAATCACGATGCGTTGACATGTCGGTCCTATGCGTGTGCTCTCCGAAAACCGATAAACAAATAAATTCAACCATTATGCACATCCGAAAAATGTGATTGGAGGTGGATTTGAGCATCGTCTCGTGTCCCGTGCCCTTGGAACCACTTCCTCCTTGTCCGAGCGTGTTTCTCCGGCTAAAGCTATTAATGCCATTGACATAATCTTGGTGGGTTCCGGAGCCAGACGGAGGAGCGGTTATCTCTCCAGACAGGTGTTGCGGGGGACGCCTCGGGGGTGGGGGTGGGTGGGGGTGTGGAGGAACGGGGGAGGCACGGGGCAGGACAGGGATTCCTCTCAATGGAAGCTGTCACCTGAGGAGAGGAGGATGAGTGGGACACAAAGGGAACCCTGTCATGTATTTGTCTCTGCCGCCGCTGTGGTGCTGCCCGTGTGGCACATTTAGCGGAGATGGTGTGTTACCGTGTGTGTAACGGACGGGGTGGCATTCATATCCGTGTGTTACAGCGAGGTCTAAGGGAGTGTGTTATTGTGTGTATGACGGATAAGTGAGATTCAGACACATGCGTTACAGCGATGTGCGAGATGTCCTCAATGCAGTGGTTGGTGCGGGGTCTGTGTTTTTGTGTGGTTGGATGGGGGGCGGGGTTGTTATTGTGTGTATAACAGGCAGGTTGTATTCATATATGTGCGTTACAGCGAGATGTCCTCAATTCAGTGGCCGCATTGGTCTGTGTGTGTGTGTGTGTGTGTGTGTGCGCGCGTGCGCGTGTGTATAACAGACAGGTGATGGGATCATTCATACCTGTGCTCGATAGCGAGGTGTAAGAGATGTCCTCAATGTCAGGTTCAGGGGTATGTGTGTGTATTATTGAGTATAACGGACAGGTGATATTCAGACCTCTGCGTTACAGCGAAGTGTAAGAGAAGACCCACCTACACCCCAGGCAGGTCGGGGGGTTTTGGAGGCAGACGTCCCTATTTCCAGCGGCCAGACCCTTCCATCATCCTTGTTGTTTTTAGAGAAAAGATTTCTCACCCCTCCGCTCCGGTCCAAAGTCCAAGTGGAACATTGCTCTGAAATAATACTTTTCCATTCATTTCCTGAGCCGAAGGCACTCAAATACCAAAAACCTCCGGTCCGGTCCGGATTTCATTTCAACCTCTTCATATTGGGAAGGACTAAATTGACGCCAACTGAGTGTATTTTAGGGGTGTCGGGGGACTAAATGGGCCAGAGAGAGTCATTGGACCTTGAGGTCTCATGAATAAAACATGGTGCATTTGGAGGGAGATCAGAGCCAATCATGTTCTGTCGGCAGGAAGTCGACTACCCGCCACGCAATACAGTCTTATTGTTATTCTCATATCCAAAATTCTTTAAAACTTCCTTGTGATATTAGTTTATTCGTCAACTGCTGCTTGTGTGTGTGGGTGTGTGTGTGCATGCGTGTGTGTGTGTGTGTGTGTGTGGCTCTCCCACGGCCAAGCCTCTGAGCTACAAATAGAAAAAGTTAAGAATTATCAAAAAAAACCATTTTTAAACATTATTATCAAAAATATATATTACAAATAGATCAAACAGAAGCCTAAATGATTTTATATTTATTTATTTATATATATATATATATATATATATATATATATATATATACGTATATTATATTTATATTATATTCTTTAAAAATTCCTTGTGATATTAGTTAATTCGTCAACTGTTGCTTGTGTGTGTGTGTGTGTGTGTGTGTGAGAGAGAGTGCGAGTGTGAGTGTGTGCATCTGAGTGTCTGCGTGTGAGTGTGGGCGCAAATTCCCCCAAGGGACAAAGAACGCCTTTCTGACTTAGTCTAAACAGCGACGTTTATGTTGAACAAAGGATCCACGCCTGATGTAATTATGGATGGAGATGGAATTACACATGGAGGAAACATCCGTGTTTCTTTTCCTGGGGGGGGACATAGCAACAGCTTAGCAACAAGCTTAAACAGATCCTCCCGACGTTCTGGTGAGGTCCCATGCCGAACACGCCGACAGAACCTTCCTTGAAATAATGTCCCCGCAAACAGCAGGCGTTCAACTCGGAGGACGCTCCACCGAGATATCTCTACCGTACATACCATCGCTCGCATCCATTATACAGTTTCCAAATTAAACTTTGCCAAATGCCGCTGGTTCCCGCCAGCAGCTCCTCCAGAATACCCATAGTTCCCGGCCCGCTCTGTTTAACGACACGCCAATGAAGCCGCTTCTCATCCGTCTGCCGTGACTTATGAACCACTTAGGCTGGCCGACCTTTGCGGGCTTGTGAAGTTTCCCCCCCCCCCCCCCCCCCTGACGCAGGTGACTCCCCCACCCCCCACCCCGCATGGCTGCACGGCGTTCAGCCTCCGCGTTAACGATCCATCGCCGGCCGCTCGCCTCCCTCCTTGACTGTACCGAGTTGTTCATCTGAGGAACGGCTGCCGCTCGTTTCGGCGGCTACGCACCTCGAATTCATAACGCCCCTCGCCGTCACCTCGGCTAACCCGGCCCGCGTCCTCTCTCACACGCTACGAGCGGGGAACTGTTTCCTGCGAATGGCTTACCGCTCCAAGCACGTAAGAAAGGAACTGGACGGACAGCAATAGGGGGGGGGGGCGTAAATATCCAATTCAATTACCCGAGCAGACAGCGTTTTTTTTTTGGGCTCCCGGAGGCGGCCAGCCCCCCCTCGAAAGCCATCAGGGCTCCGCGGGCTCCGCCGTCCTCTGACGTCCCTCGACGCAGATGACACTCTTCTTTCCCTTCTTTGATCTCCACAAAGACATGGCCCGTATTCGAGGACAGGAGGAGATTGTAAAAGCGATGCAAGGAGCGCCACGGTGAGAGCAGCTTGCCGCAAAGGGAGGGGAAAGTGTTATCGGGGCGAGCGTCTAGACGGGCGCCGGCGCCGCGTTTTTGTACGGAAACGCTGTTTGTCAGCGGCGAACACATGAGTACGTAATTATTGTTGTGCCGGGCTGTAGAATCGACCGGTTTTGTGTGACGCATGGATTACGTTTTTTGGACTTCACCTTGGACTGGCGTGATTTTTCTCTGATCACTAATCATTGATCACTTCCAGGACTGTGTGTATATACTGTATGTACGCAGATATTGTTTTTATTTAGCATCATCTGACCTTTACTCACCCCGCTGAAAACGCCAGAAGCGGAAATAAAAGGAAGGAAATAAATTGGGTCAAGGTGATGGGTGGAGAAAAAAGAGGCACAGGTATTTAGCATTTGGAGATGGGAGAATTTCTCCTTTTTTTTTTTGTCCGTCTGTGAGTCATAAATGATAGATGTGATGTGCGAGAGATGCCACGGACTTCCGGCAGCCGGAGCAAGAGCCGGTTTTCTTGTCAAACACGGATTGTAGTATCTGCTTTTTAAAGGAATCAGAAGTGCATCGCCGGGCGGACAGCGCGCTGAGCCCAGAGGTGGACATAGTGGGAGCCATGCATTATTAGTGCCGGGGACAGCGAGGGGAGCTTTTCATCACCGCCGCGTGGGCGACGTCCTGTGCTCTTTCAGTTATATTTGCACCGCAGACCAAACCCCAAAACACCGTGTGCTGCTGCAGAGACCAAATTAATTAATTCTCCCCTCCATTTAACACATAATGACATAAGCGCTCGCGTCGGGCGTTTTTCAACGTCCTTGTTGTGGAGCGGCGTAATGCCGGGGTTCGGGATTCCGGAGCGTAACCCCCTACTGCCGAGGTGTTTGGCAAATGGCCTTGTTTACCGCGCATGTTTTCAGACACGAGTTCCGTGATGTTAAATGCTTTATCTGAGCGGCCTTACCATGGAGGACAGTGCGACAAAGACAGATGTTGCGCCATTTAATGACTCTAATGTCCTTTTAATTACCCTGCCCTTGAATGGCGCTGTCAATCCTCGTCAAGCAGCCTGTCTTTAGCGATCGCTGATGATGTGGCTACAACCCTAATATAACATAATAGCTCATTTGTCTCGTTGCATCACACCTACTGTGAAATAAAAGCTGGGCCCAGATTCACGTTTGACGGGATGATGACGAAAGATATTGTTTTCGCCAGGCTGGTCAAACTTGAGGGGGAAAATACTTCATCAGTTGACAGTTAGCAATTAGTTCCTCACATGGTGTCGAAGTGCTGCTATTTTCAGGGCTCCCATGTTCGTTGTGCAATTAGCGTGGGAGCAGCGCCGCGCACCAAACACACACCAAAGAGTCAAACCAACCGAAATATGACGCTCCGTGTATCGCAAACATAGTTGTGGGTTTCAGTGCATTATATGCATACAAAACGTGCTGTCTTACAAGAACAGTTCTATCAGGGATTCTGCCCCGCATGGTTCCTGAACTCTGCAGGAACCTTAATTTTTTTAAGAATAGACAAGTTCTAAAGGACAAAATACAAATGAAAATTCCGCGTGGAGCTCCAGTGAAGTTTGAGAAAAATAAATACAATGAAATCAACAAGGAAAGACGAAAAGGTAGCAAAGTTCGAGGAGTAACCGCTCGAAAGCAACTCCTGCTGTGACGCTTCAATATTCCAAATTTGGCCCCACCACTTCCTGTTCACATGCGTAGGGGCACGGAGGGTGTCCTCGCCCTCATTCAGTAGCACAGGGCACTGCAGTCCGTCTGCTCACGAGAGTACGTGGTGTCAAAAGGATCGGATTACACGTTGACAAGCGATTCGGACACCAGGGTATCGCCATTCCGGCCATATTGAGACATCGGTTCTAAGAGACATACAGTACATGTCAGGATTAGAACGTCCTGCCGCTGTCCCCGAGCAAGGCATCGGTCAAGATCTGGAGTTGGTCCCCGGGCGTAGCTGGGTGGCCGCCCCCCTTGCTCTTAGATAATTGGATGCGCCAAATGCGGAGAGCTAATTTCTTCCAGAGTGATAAGTGAAGTAAATAAAATACACAAAACAGCAGTGACCTGATAATATAGGGCTCCCGTGGTCCAATCTGCCGACACTAGAGAAGGCGGCGCCGTTTGATATTCGGAGGAATGGAAATCACATCCGTCGACTGTGATTGTGTGGCTGTCCGTCCTCGCGTCCGGCGAGCGTCCGTATTGGAACAAAAGCAGCCCGCTCTGGAGTTTTCCCTCCCTCTGCTGATTGTCTGGCCCCCCACGTTGGGGCCACGTTAGAGGGACCGGCTGGACGGTCAGCCGCCCTACGCCGCAAACCTGGTGGGTGCAGGGAGCTGGAGCAGCACTCTGGAACTGTTGCCGCGTCCCGTCCGTCTGTCGACGCCCCTCTCAATGCTTGGCTTCTATAGGCGGGTTTTCTGGGCGATGACATTTGGAGGCAGCAGAAATGCCGGAAAATGCGTTATTGCAGAGATGTGCGCGGTGACCTGGAAGACAAGGTGTCGGGCAGAAGACGGCTGCAATTGGTTGCAAGTGTTTCCTGTGCCGAGTGTCAAGAAACACCACAGGGAATCAGTTCGAAGAAAGTAATTACGATGTTTTCCAGCGCGTTGGAACTTTTTGGAAATGCTGAATACGTCGGGAATTGTTACACGGCCCTGCGGAATACCCTGTTCTTATTGGTCAACAGCAGTCAGTTATTTCCGAATAACATTCCTCGTATCACTCCGCCGATATGCTAACATTAGCTTGTTGCAGCATCATGTGACGCAACATAGAAACTACAATGGAAGACTTGAAGAGGTGAATGTGGAAAATTTCACATTAATAACAGTAAATAGATTCCTTTATATGTATTTTTTTTTGCTGCATCTTTTGCTGAATTGTTGCGGTGTTGTTGTGGACTATCTAATTTTATTCGTTTATTTTTATTCTTATTTCCTTTTTTTTTTTGCAGTTGCCAAGTGTGCCGCCATACTAGCTATACTAGTTATACAACTAACTATACTCTTATAAAATCAGTCTCCCGTCTCAATGGTGCTTGAGTTTAGTAAGTTGCTGTGTGATAAGCAGTGTAAGAGTGATACTGTGGTCCCTATCACCATGTTGCGGGTATTTCACAATGATGACCGGCTAGCTGTACATTAACCCTTACATTACACCATTCTATCATCCTTCTTCTGTTCCAGAAACGACTGCATTAGTATCGCTGAGCGGTTGTAAACGGGGAAACCTGTTTAGCGGTACCCGCCATTAGAGACTCCTGCCGTTGCCTCCTAAAATCAGATGGGGCGGTTCCACCTGCCACACGCCACCTAAGTGGCTTTTCGAGGGGCACCGGTAGGGATGGGAAAAAAAACGCACCAGTTTAACGGAAAGAATGGCAAGTTGTAACAAGCCGGGAGCAGATGGATCATTGTCGTGACAAAGGCTGCGCCGGTATGTGTGGCGATGGCTGATTTTAACCTGGGTTCAATTGCTCTCATGAACAGCAGGTGGACAGGCACCCCTGCTCCTGGGCCCAATTAACTAGACCCAAGGCAGGCGTGGCTGCTGAAATAACACCACCCCCGCATCGCAAGCAGCAAAATTAAGTTCCTTCAACATTCAACATCACTGCGCCGTATTTTTCTCACTTTGTCGATTGTCTGTGTCCGAAGCTCGCTCAGTTGTCAAAAATATGTAAAAACAATTTTTTAGACTTTCTTAAAATGAAACGAAAAGAGAGGAAATCCTAATTTTTGCTCCCAAAACAAAATGTGTTGTGTATTTGTTTGACCATGCTGCTTTCTTTCTTCAAAATTCTGTGTTGATTGGCTGTGTATTACAAAATTTGGGGGGAAGGGGAGAAAAAAATAAAACATAATGAAAGGGAACCAGCCGGAACACGCAGCAAAAGGTTATGAACGGGATTGACCGGCCAAATAATGGATGTTCCTCTCGCACGGAAGCGCCGTCTCCTTTTAAACGGAGCCGGGCGAGTGTTGGCGACCTCCAACCCCACACCACACCGTTTGATTAATCAAATTTTAATCCCTTTCTTCAGACCTCTGTATGTTTGTTGAACCCTCCCAAGGAAAAGTGTAGAGGACTTTTGGCGCTCGCCGGAAGAATCGGGACGTATGGACCTCAATTAACCGTCCAAGGCATCTTTTTGTGCCGGCTTTCGGAATACTTTTCCGCGGATAAACTGACTTTTTTTTGCGGCGCACAGATCTGCACAAAGCACAGAATGCACAACAGACTTTTTTCCGAGGCTCCTCTGGACGCAGGTGAAGCCACCTCCTGACGCATCTCTGCCCAGACCTAATTCCTCTTCCGCCTAACGAGCCACTTGATCATCCCGCCCGGTCCCGCCGTCGGATCAATTCCTCCAGGGGATAAGAAGAGAGAAAGAGGGGAAAAAATAAAATAAAATGTGTCGCCATCCTTCTCTCCGTTGATGTGGCGAGACGCGCAGCACTGTACCCGGCGACCTCGGCGTAATACGTCGGAATCTGCGGTTGATATGAGACGTGGACGGCAGTCGGGGGTAGAGATGGAGGCCGTTTGGGTGGTCCCGGGTGGAGCTTACATACAGAGAATGGGGGAGGGCTATATTCCGCCGCCGGCTGCGAATGAGGAAAAGTGCTGCTTGACTCATAGTTGTTCCCAATCTCGATAACCCCGGGCTTCGGTTTTAGCGTCAGTAAAGCAAAGGGTTTTTAAACACGTTCAATGGAAGCCCCTTAAGCGATTTTATACACTGTTATAGAGATGGATTTTATTGCCCTGATGAAAAAAGAGAACAATTTCGAACAATTTGAACTCACTGAGCGGAGCTGAAGGGCGGAGCTGCGTCTTCAAACAAGATATTTTGCCAGAACAACACCTCATCAAAACTCACTACGCAACCACTGTAATGCACCTTGTTGGCAGGGAAAGGTTTGTTGATGTAATGTGAAAGTTTTTTAAGCTCGAAGGAAAATGCTCCCTGAGAGCGAAAGAGACTGCATTGTGCTTTAAGTATTCACCTCATATAAATACACATACATACTATATATATATAATTTTTTACTGTGCATAGGCTGTAGCTCATTAAACAATGTCATATTTTGCAGCAAAGGGTTTACTGCAGAGACCTTGGCTGCTCCCAGGGCTGGCCAGTGTTCATCATAGAGCCATTACAATTCAGAATTTCCTCGTGGGGCCCAGAGGAGATAAATACGCAACCTTGACCACCAAACATATACTGTATATTTCAAGAGAAATCTGCACATCAGCAAGCCACAGTGCCAAGGTTAGCATTTCATTGTGATGCTGTGAATTGGTAGAATGTATGGGAGTCTGGTGCAGCGAGGTCAGCGGGGAGGCGGCGGCGCGCTGTTTGAACTTTAAACGTGCTCTCTCGGGACCAGAACACGTACTCTGCAGCAAAACATCAAAAGGTGTTTTGTTTAATGGAGATTGATTTAGTTTTGCACCAACGCCACCGCTGCACTCCACTCCACTCTGTGTTTTATATGCATGAGGGAGCGAATTTGCCATTTCTTCAGACCCCCCCACGTCCCCTGTGTTTGCCAAGTCCTGGTGCAAACCCTAACCCTAACCCTGACCCTAATTAATTTGAATGAGAGGCTCAGAGAAAGAAAGTACAGTGGAAATCGCTTATAATGATCATTTTACAGTGAGCAACAGCTCATATGGCTCAAAAAGCTTGGGACAGAATCATTCCTATACAAATGCTGTTTAAATAAGTTGCCTATAGTGATCAAGTAGTCAAGTAGAGTTTTCATTTTGGGTCTTTTCATACATGACAACATATGGGGAAAAAAAATTAAAACCACGGTAATTCTATTTTTTTCTTTTACTTTACTCCCATGATCCTTTGCCTCGCGGTAACTCTTCTGCAGTGGCGGCGCTATAGCTCCGTTAGGAAGTTTCATAGCACCAGCGCGTTTTCCAATTTTTCCGCTCTGCTGCCCGTTCCTGTTTCCCATTTCTCCCCCCAAAAAAAATGTAATAAAACCAGTGTGTTTTTATTTTAGATGCATTTATTTTCCCCTGTATCCTAATTGAACGAAACAAAAATGCCCCGCTTGTCCCTTTTCAGGCTCCGCAGGGCCATTGATACCATTAGAAAGATTTCTGCAAGCAAAAAAATAATATAAATTGGTTGTAATTATCATCCACTTATGGTGATACACCTGACTCGGACAGGCGTGATCACTATGAAAGTTTTCCACTGTAGCAGCTCGGTGCTTTACTAAAGGTTCTGGATCTTCATTCAGGACAGAACAGTATCTTGTTATCTGCAGCAAATTATGTAATTTCACACAAACCCTGAACTGGTCATTTCCAAGTTTTATTAGTTAAATGCTCAACAGTGCAGCCAGTCGGATGTAAGCCATGCAATGCTTCATCTTATATCTACCATATTACTAAAACTTCTATATTTACAAAAAACATTTAAAAAGGGAAATTATAACCATATTTCCATGTTTATTTATTATTTTCTTGGAGAAGAAATATACAAAATTATTCTACAACAATATTCTAGGGCTATATTTCCTCCAAGTTTGGTGTGGGTGAAATTCGAAGCAAAAGCAGCCCCTGAATTTGAGCAAACACATGAGAGGACTTACTGTGAAGATTTTCTTTCTTATTTTGTTGGGGACTTGAACAGTTGGAACTCGGATAAGAAACACAGTGTGAATCAAAATATCACTCTTCACTTCTCACCGATCCATATTTGACCGCCATGAAGGTGTTAATTATAAGGAAGCCTAGCAGACAGTAGGTAGAAAGTAGTATAGAGTATAGATTTAGATAGATGAATGGATCGATAGATAGATGGTTGGGTGGGTGGGTCGGTGGGTGGATGGATGGGTGGATGGATGGATGGATGGATAGGTAGGTAGGTAGGTAGGTAGGTAGGTACAGTAGGTAGATAGATGGAGGGATAGATAGATAGGTTTGTGGATGGATGGATAGATGGATAGGTATGTAGGTAGGTAGGTCGGTAGATGGATAGATGGGGGTGTCGATAGATAGGTGTATAGGTGGTTGCGTGGATGGATAGGTAGGTAGGTAGGTAGATAGATAGAGAGATAGATAGATTTGTATTAGTGCGGCCGCAATTCACATTTAAAACAATTCTCCACATCTGATGTTGTAAAAAACAAAACATGACCCTAATAAAATGAATTTGGAGAAAAACATTAATTTAATCACAACTTTAAAAAGTGAATTCGTACATTATTTTGCGACTAAAGTTCCAAGAAAAAACACATGTGACCTCCACTCTTCTATAATTTCTCATCCCTTTTGGAGCCTATTTTTTGCGGACATGCTGAAGTAACGGCGGTGACCTCGTTCAACTCTTGGACGTCTCTGACAGGAGCCGCCTCCCGGTGGGGAAGAGGGAGCATTCTCGCTGTCGTTCCAAGGTCGTCCGTACGACCCGACGACCCTTCGTTAGGCGCTAGGTTTCCCCATGAAGGTCACTTTCTCACCTGTAACGGTTGGATCCTGCTTCACCTGCACGTAAGAGACCGCGGGCGGGCGTCGCTCGGAGACGTTGGCGTGGCGGTTTCGCTTTTTAACTTGCACGGAGTTTGTGTATACTGTACAACGTCACGTGTCCACTGGGGGGCAGTGTCACATCTAGTGAACCACAATATGCAGAAAACATAGAAATCTTTTTTTTCCGAACTTAATTTGAAAACTTGCAAACTCAAATATATGGATCCGTAAATAGAAATCCACGTTCGATCCTCACCCCTATCTGCCCCATTTTCTTTTCCGTTTCGAACCCGCCTCCCGACAGGAAGCGGGACGGTTCCGCCGGTCGGCGTCTTTGTCGCGCAGGACGGTGCAACGCGTTGTTTAGAGTGAGGAGGTGTGTGCATGGGCTCCCCTGCGACCCGCGGGCACCCAGAGCCCCCTCCGCTGCGTAGCTGCGCACAGACCTTTACCTCTAGCTACGCAGATGCGCAAACAGGCTTTTGTCCATTTGCCTCGACGTACTTTTGGTTTGTTTTCTATTTGGTCCGATGTGGTTTTTACACCGCACAAAGAGTCTGGGATTGGTCAGACGCGGGAACGGGAAACGCAAACAGACATAAGCAAGCGCACATGGAAATCACGGAAATCATCCGAGCTCGGTGACCATGGACTATAGTGGGACGAAGGGTGATGAGTAGAAAGAAATCATGGCAACAAAAGCTGAGGGAAAAAAAGGGAGTGTTTCAATCACAATTCCAAAAGAAAGTTAATGGCAAAAATGATTAAAATAACAAGGAGCATGAAGAAAGTTAAATTAAACAAAGATACATTTCTTCACAACAGAAGTTTGCCACATGGTCTCACAATCACTGGATACAAAACACGCACTGCTGGTACTACACTTCACCAAACACTCCTCTCCTTCACGCTGCTACAAATGAGTCATTTATAAGAGATGAGGGCCCCGCCCCATCACCCAATCACTTCATACAATAAAGAACATACCAGTTTACAATACACATGCGTTATCCTTGTACTTTCAAACAATAAACCTTAATTGTCCTACGGCACTGCTGTCCAATCTGCTAGGGGATCCAGCCTACTCACTCCAGTACTTCAGTGGTTAAGGTGTGGCGCGCTTCCTCTTTAAGCACCAGATCGGGGTGGACGCCACACAAAACAAATACAGGTTTTGTTTTTAACATATAAACCCAATCATTTAAACTTAAATTGTCTGCTGTACTGTTATGACATTTGAACTATTTTGATTTACACTGAATTGTACTTTCTTTGCAAACGGTTATTTCCTTGTCCGTAGTGTATTAATTCGTATTCACATCATACCTCATACACATCTTACTTCTAGCATTACTTGCACTTAGACCTGCGCCATATACACCGACCAGTCACAACATTAAAACCACCTCCCTAATATTGTGAAGGTACCTCTCGTGCCGCAAAAATCAGCCCTGATCCTCAGCTCTGAAGTCCCCCATGGATCGGGCTTGTTGTTCCAGCACATCCCACAGATGCTTGATCGGATTGAGATCTGGGGAATATGGAGGCCAAGTCAACACCTTGAACTCTTCGTCACGTTCCTCAAACCATTCCTGAACAGTTGTTGCAGAGTGGCAGGGCGCCTTGCCCTGCTGAAAGAGGCCACTGCCATCAGGGAATACTGTTGCCATGAAGGGTTGTACTTGGTCTGCAATAAATGTTTATGTAGGTGGTACGTGTCAAAGTAACGTCCACTTGAAAGCCAGGACCCAAGGTTTCCAAGCAGAACATTGCCCTGAGCATCACACTGCCTCTGCCGGCTTGCCTTCTTCCCATAGTGCATCCTGGTGCAGCAAGCTGTGATGCACTGTGTGTTCTGACACCTTTCCATCAAAGCCAGCATGAACTTTTTCAGCAATTTGTGCTACAGTAGCTCTTCTGCGGCATTGGACCAGACGGGCTAGACTTCGCTCCCTACGCACATCAATGAGCCCATGGGCGCCCATGACCCTGTTGCTGGTTCACCGTTTGTCCTTCCTTGGACCACTTTTGGTAGATACTAACCACTGCAACACCCCGCAAGACCTGTCGTTTTGGAGATGCTCTGACCCGGTCGTCTAGCCGTCACAATTTGGCCCTTGTCAAAGTCACCTAGATCCTTATACTTGCCCATTTTTCCTGCTTCCGACACATCGACTTCAACAACTGACTGTTCACTTGCTGCCTCATATATCCCACCCCTTGACAGGTGCCATTGGAACAAAATGATCAATGTTATTCACTTCACCTGTCAGTGGTTTTAATGTTGTGGCTGATCGGTGTATACTTATACCCTATCTGCACTCGCTACTACTAATGCTGCTCATGTAACATATTCACCACCACTGTTCTACTTTCAATATCGGCACACTGCATATATCTAATTTATTTATATATTCCACTATACTGTATTATGTACATGCTCTGCACAGTACGGCTTTTGTACACAAATGGTGAGATGCTAAACTGCATTTTGTTGTCTCAGTACTTGTACACTGTGTAATGACAATGAATTTGAATCTAATCTTATCTAAACTAAACAGAAGTTATAAACCTGTGCAAAATACATGTAAACAGTATTTAAATACAACATGCATCCTTTAGCTGTTGGAGATTAGGTGCTGGGAAGATAACGCTACGAGCCGACGCCTGTTAAGGCTCCGGGCCGTCAACACTGTGAGGATCCACCCTTGCCAAAGAAGACGCGCTGCGGTCAGACATCGGTGTGACTGGAAAAGGCGAGCCTTGAAGGAGATGCAAACAAGAGCGCACACAACACACAGCGTTATGGGTTCACCTCCTGCAGTTGGGTGGAATCAGCATTGTGTTCTCGCCGCGAGCGAGCTGCACTTCGGGTTCGCCTGGAGCCGAGGTCCGAGACCACCTCTCCACACGGTCTGGGAGCGCTTGTTTTGAACTTTACCACACTGGCCCCAACGATAAACGATAAACCCACCAGGGTTCCATTTGAGACGTTAAGAAATCTCTTCTCCCTGGTGTGCGTTTGGACGTGTTTGGACTACTTCTGACGCCCAACCCAAATGAACTGCCCAATTCTTGAGTCTGATCGCTCACTGTTGAGAAATAATTTTTCGCTTGATTGGTCGACGATGACCATCGTCACTGCTGGCGACCACTCCTCCACCTGGTTTCACCTCCCCCCAGTGGTGCCACCTGGTGACACTACATGGAAACTACAATGAAAGACTTTATTTCGTGAGGAGCCGTTTAATAAGCAGGATAATGTGCAGCCAGACGGTCATTTTCATGAATTGGCCCCCTTCACAGGGACGAGGCCCCGTCCTTATCACCCCGTCGGGGGTTATTTTGCGATAATGACCGTCTGGCTGGACATTATGTCTTCCTTTTCAGCGGAGCAAGTAGTCCGCAATTGTGCCAGTGGGACATGAATGGCCTTACAAATAATTCATGAAAAACAATAATTTTTTTCATTTTTCTTTGTTCTTCACCTCGTGAAGAAGAACCATTTATTGAACATTGAACATAAAAACCTCAATTTAACTCACTATTTAACCTCACCGGTGGCAATGCACCTCATTTTATTCGTTGCATTTCTAACATTGGCTTGTAACCCCTTTGGCATTTAGATGGAACCAGATGATGGCCGAATCTTAATGATCAGCTCAAATAATTGGGACCAGGCGACTGTGGAATAACAATAATAATAATTTTCGCAAAGTCTGTTCTTGGTTGGGGGGAAAAAAAAAAAAAAAAAAAAAAAAGGCAGCAACCTTAGAACCCCCTTGTCCCTCGAAGGCTGAGCTCAGACTTGAATTTATACAGCGGTAGCACTGGCGGCAGCTTCCAGAAAGTTCAACGGCGGTCGCCGCTTCACCTCGTGTGATGCAAGACATACGAACGATTCGGTCGTCGCGAACAAATCTTTTAAATGACTTGTCATGCAAGTCCTGAATGCTGAGGATTAAATAAACGTGGAAAAAAAGGGTGATAGCAGTTGTCATTATTCATATGGAATGTGACTGATTTACACTTTGAATT
>NC_137200.1:15018201-15433482 GCF_960531495.2 Zeus faber
TGGAGCCGCAATTTAGTTTTGGACGCGGGAACAAGTGGTTGAGGACCGCTGCTCTGTAAACGTGGTTTCTACCGATTCGATGAAGGAAAAAAAAAAAAAAAATGCTGTATTACTAGTTTGAAATATTGGAGAATAGCCAGGGTGACAACATGATTTCCCAGCTGGGATTAAAAGTTTATTGTTGTTGTTTTTTTAATAGTCCATGCACCTCGATCTGACCCCGAACCCCGGCCTGCCAGCTTTTCTTTTCTCAAATTTTCTGAAAATTTATGAGTAGGAAAGAAGGCCCGGGATGCACACACACACGCGCACACACTCACGCACATGCGCATGCACGCGCGCACGCACACACACTCCAAGCAGTGACTGTGATGTGCACAATTGAGATCTGGGTCGAGACGTCGACGTGCTTCGGTTTTGTTTTCACCCCCAGAACTCTGGCAACCGGCGCCGCAGTGCTCCCTCGCCCCTAATCAAAGTGTCGTTCATTTTAATTGTATTGTCTTTGAAATAAAATAAATTATATATAGAGTACTGTGCAAACATTTGAGGCATTTCAGATTTGTCGCATTACAACGAGCCCAAACCTACAGCCAGAGTCATAAAGGACTATCTTCGGCGAAAAGAAGAGCAAGGAGTCTTGCAACAGATGGTACGGCCCCCACAGAGCCCTGATCTCAACATCATCCTGTTAGTCTGGGATCTCATGAAGAGACACAAGCTATTGAGGCCGAAGACGAACTGTGGCATCTCCAAGATGCTTGGAACAACCTACCTGGCAGTTTTCCTTCAAATCTGTGTGCAAGTGCATCTAGGAGAAGTAGTGCTGTTTTAAAGGCAAAGGGTGGTCACACCAAATAATCGTTTCATGAAGGTTTTTTAAGCTTACCGCACTTTCTGTCATTAATTTATAAATAAGAACTATTCATGGCATTATTTTTTTGAACATCCTTACTTTACAGCATTTTTGTGTGCCTTAAAGTTTTGCACAGTACTGTATATATATATAAAATACTTAATCATAATAAATCACACAATTGTCATGAGATTAATAATAACAATGAATGATAACATTCTTTTGACAATTGTTTTTATTTACTCAAATAATATCCCCCAAAGCAAGATTGTTCTGTATAAAATGCATTGGCTGATAGTCAAACTATGTTGATTAGCTTATGAGAAGAGAAACACAAAATAATCTCTATAAAAATGTATTTCATGCCATGTATGGTTCTCTTATTTCTTTGCACTGAGCCGATTCTTAACACAAACAAGCCTGTTTACGTGGAATGCTACATTAAAACATGGACACTAAACAACGTAATAAAAAAACATAAATTAATCAAATGAATTAATAATCAATTATTATTACGCTATTTTGCTGCAGACCCCCTGCAATTAGTAGAAGGACCTCTAAAGGTCGTGGCCGTGGATCCATTTTGGGAACCCCTCGAATATAAAAGAGAGTCTGCGTAACATAAGCCTTTCATATTTTAACATTTGTAGTTTGATTAGTTAACACGTTATTTACATATATATATATTCTGTGTATATATACATATATATATATATATATATATATTTTATATCTATATCTTTTTTTTTAATTCTTGTTTCAACACATGCCACCCCAGCTGAGATTGGCGATAGACTGAATGCTTTGGTGCAAAGAAGCAAATAAAAATATCCATGCAAGTCCACAGAACATTCATAAATAAACATATCAGGAGGGGGAGCTGTTCTTATCATTATTGCTCATTAATAAGTGGGGGTGGAGCCCTAGGCTCTGGGAAATTGAGTCATTTCACTTCATTATGATTCGTTTCATTCCAACTTTTAAACGATTCAGTTCAAACGAATCAGCGTGAAGCTCTTGTGGCACGTGGAGACAAATCCCGCTTCCGGTTATTTTGTCTTTTAGGCGTTGTATCAGTGAAGCGGTGTATCGAGACTTGGTCTGCTTGAGAGGGTTTTACAGAGTATAGTTGTCTGAGCCAGGAATTGATCTGAATTTAATTTTGCAGCGTACGTGTCACCCCTCACGTTTTTCCCAGGATTCTCCCGTATTTACCCTTCTCTCCCGCTGTTCTGCCCTTTCAATATTTTCCCGTAAATGTTTAACCTTTACATAATTCTTTTTCAGAAAGCGCTCTCAAATCAAAAACAAGCCAGCGAAAACAAATAAAAACAGTGTTTTTATTGTAGATGTATTCATTTTCATACATTTCATACAGAGCTGAGAATCATTGACTCCTGAACCGGTCCACGAAAGAGATCCGTGAGCTGTGGGTCATGGCTCCCGGATCCCGGAAAAATCCAATCCAATATACGTGTGTGTGTATATATATATATAATTGTATTTATTTATTAATTATTTTCACAGACAATGTATACAAAACATTTTATAATAATAACACGACCAAAACAGCCACTCTGGTGTGCAAGGGCAACAGGGGTACTCCAGAGCCTGAGCTGACTGGGCTCCCGGAGCCGGTCGGCAGATGCTGCGAAAAGGTTAAAAGGTTAAAAAAAAAACATGGAGTCGTCGGCGTTGACTTGCATCCGCCGCCATGCTTGGAACCCCCGAAGTTGCTGTCGTAACAGATAATTGGGCTGAATGATAATCTGTCAGGCGTGACCGACTCACAACATTCTCGCTTTTAGCTGAGAAGACAAACTTGTTCGGACTCGTGGTGTCATTTCTGCACAATTCGCACCGCTCCGCCCCGCCCCATCCACCCACCCACCGCCTGACAGGCCCCATCAACCACAGGGCGCTACGTCCGCGGCAGCCATTTCATCTCAATGACCCCACTCTGCCACGGCACGAGACAAAACTATCATACCGAAATTGCTTAATCTTTAGAAGGGAGAGCAGAATTGATGACCAGCCCAAAGGTGTCATTGACTGCCCCACACAGCTGCCGCACGACATCCTTCTCCCAATCACTCCCTCGGCAAGTAGTTAACGATTGCGCGTCCCTGTTTTATCTGTGCGGCTTTTTTAGATTTAAGATCCAAACAAACAAGAGGCAGGGCGTGATGTCAGGCTGTAAAGAAGGAATTAATAATTCAGGGCAACCTGGAGATGAGCCGCTTCTGTAGCGGGCCTCGGGGCGATGCTGTTTCGCTTTGTTGTGCCAAAAATCCAGGGGCTTCTCTTTTAATGGTGATCGACTAAAACAAAATAAAACAGGGTTGTGGATCCGGGATCGTTTGGGATCGCCCGCTCGTAAATTTGGAACGGCTGGTAAGCAATTTGGAAGCGCTAAATTTTTAAATACTAAACTGGCGGAGCTGGCCTGTAAATGTGGATTGGTGGCTTGTAAAATGCCACTGTCAGATCATTCAAACCGGAATTTGAGTGCCGCTCCCAATTATGTCTCTCTCGTAAGCTGTACGAGGCCGAGCGTTCGAAGAAGCACATTGGAGATACAGGCTACAGATACAGTTTTTTTTTTTTATCCCACTTTCTCCCCCTTTTCCGCACCTGGCAAGAGCTTTCAGGGATGCTGATCTGTCCAGTGAGAGGAAAATAAAAAAACTTTCGACTGACCTTTTTTGGGCCAAAGGCATAAAGTGTGTGTGTTGTGCCTTATGTCAAATGTAGTCCAGGTTCAAAGCAGACTCTCCTGGTGCTGATTCCGATTCCACAAGGAAAAAAAAAAAAAAAAAGAACCTGAGCGGGAATTGAAGTTGACTATTATGCTGATGTCGCCTTGGAATACATTTCCAAAGTTATATCTGAATAACTTTACAACACAAAATGAATATATTTATGCGTTACGAAAAGCGGAATTAATCATAGGTGTGTAACACTATGGGCCAGAGCAGGAGATGCGTGATTAATATACAACCTGACTTAATGCACCATTTCTTTTAAGATTTAATTAAATCTGCATGTGGAATGTGGTACTATATTTTAGCAGCATCTTTTAATCCTAAATTTTTTTTGACTTTTTTTTTTAATATGTATGCAAAACCTTTCCTCATGGGAAGTCAACCAAACTAGGCGTGAGAGCCTCTGTGACATGCATAATGCTGGCATTATTAGTGACATTAATCACATTTTCCATCCCGGTTTGAAAGACTCGTAGAGCCCTTTTTTTTTTTTCCTACCATAGGAACATAATAATTTGATTTTTTTTCATCTCGCCACCTTAAGCTGATGCAGTTAAATACTTTACCAAAATGCTCTTGGAATGGCATTAACAAACGCCACCGGGGGGGAGTTTGATTGTCAACCTGCAGAATTTTGCGCCTCGTGGCTTTTCTTAGGCGATTTTTCGACTCGTCCATTTGGTTCAGTCGGTGTAATGAGTCAGAAGAGTCGGTTCGGCTCTGTGTTGTGAATGGAATTCTCCCAAGAATGATTTCATCATAATCCGAATAGTCTTTTCTGCCAAGTAAGTTTACACGAACAAGGAATTTGTCTCGGTGTTCGGTGCATACAGGAAACATAAATTTAAAACAATACGTCAAATATTGTTGAAATATATAAGTATATTTAAACTAAGGCTTTTTTTTTCTTTCCTTTGCTTGTTTTTTATTTTTTATTTTAATATGGCTGTACAGTTTGTGCAGGAATGTGCAAATGTTCATGCGAATGTTTAATTCTACGTGACGACTTTTTATAGGAAGAATGCAAAGAAAAAATCGGTCACATTCAATATGAACTACACTAAACGTAATTATTTTGTCTTTGCGATTCACTTGCTCTCAGGCTGCAAGCGATTGAACCGACTTTTTGCCGGAGTGACTCCGCCTCCGCCTCCGGGGTCATTTGAAAGATTATGTTCGCTACGGACAAATCTTTTCGCGCGTCATGCATCACCAGTGTCGCGCTGCGGACTGAAATCTGTCGCCCCAAAAAGTTCCCTCTTTTGAATTCTTCCGCGGTCTGTTATCTCTTCTTGGAGCTGACTGATCTCGTCTTTCTTTCTTTCTTTCTTTCTTTCTTTCTTTCTTTCTTCCTTCCTCTCTCTCTTTCGGGAGCCGAATGTGAACCGAAACACTCGAGTTTATGTGTCATGGCAAAGAAGTGCACTTAACATACCCCGGCCTCCTACCTCCTCAGCAGAAAGCGCTCGCTAATGGACGCCGGGTAGGAGTTCACCGACATCAATCCGTTTATTAGAAAGTAATGGTCACCTCCACTCCAGAAGGTCTTTCCACCTAAGGGCCACTTTCCTATCGATTGCCCGAGCCGGTCGTGATTAAGATCTGCGTTTTGTTTTTTTCCGGCTGAGGGGGTGGTAGGTGGAGTAGGTTAGGCTGGAGGTTACAGGGTGCAATTTTGCTCGGATTCTCTCGCCAGTCGGAAAGCCTCTCGCGGACCACAAACCATTGTCTTATTTCACAAACGCCGGGCTGCGATTTGTCCCCCGCGGCGGTTATCACCATTGTTTGTTTGACTCCTAATTACTGTTTTTACCTCCGCGAGCCGAAATCCCCGAGTCAAGTCCATCCGTTGCTCGACGCACCAGTGCAATTACTCCGACACGCCATCGCCAGCGCGCACCACGGCTAAACCACCCGCACAGACGCGGTCAAGCCGCCATCCATCTTTTAACCACGGCTCTCCGGAGATCCAATTATACAGTTTCATTTAGCAGGCGGAAGCAAATGGATGCAGTTGATGTTTTAAGAAATTTTCCTCCTCGTTGAAATCATCACGGTGTTTGTACCCTCCACGCCTTGGGTACCTTGTCTGGGGAAGCCTCCTCCTCCGCCTCCTGCCCTGCCGCTCCCCTCGCTGTGGCCAGGTGATAGTTCATTAACGCCAAAAAACCGAGACCTCATTACCCGGGAAACCCCGGTGGACGTAAAAGAGAGGGCCTTTTAAAGATGGAGGATGGCCATCTGGTGTGGTTGTGGCGAGGGAGGCGCGGTGGCGTGGCAGCGGGGAAAGCCGTTAAACACATCACCCAACATGGCAGCACGCCTCGTTGCATGCACAGCTGTCTGCTGATAGTTTGCTAAAGTGTGATTATTCTGAAAGAATACTCCTCCATTTCCCCTTCCTCCATCAGTAGGGCTCTTCATATCTATACGTCATTTCCCCCCTAGTGACCCCAAGGTCAACTGTTAACCCTCAGTACATAAAGCTGATTGAGGGACAACGTCCCCGGTCAAGTGGCTACAGGTGCTTCACCTTCAGACCTCCTGATGCCGATACTGGATATATACTATATACTATATATACTGTATATATTTACAGTATGTATGTCTGTATGTAAATAGTTGACCTTATGGTTGCTAAGGGTGACGTCACCCCTTTCTATTCATTCATCACACTTACTACATATTGAACTGACAAGTTACTATATGGGAAACTGCAGTGTCACAGCAGCTCACATAAAATAAATAAATGGGGTGATTTACAATAAACCTCATAATTAGCTTGAAAAAAAGACAGTTACTAGAAAAAAGAAAGTTACTAGACGATGTAAAAAAAATGGCAATATTAAATAAACTTTGTAAATTGAATTTAATTTCCTTCAGGGGAATAAAAGTGTCTTCTTATGTTATCTTATCTCATCCTCATCCAAAAAATTAACAATGTGCCAGAAAAAGAACACAAGAAATGGCACTATACCTAATAATAAACAATAACAACAAACCAAAGAATGTGCAATGAATGATTGAAAAATATACAGTTATGAAAGAAATGAACAAGAAACGATGAATGAGAAATGATGATGAACGAACGGACGTAAAGGATGTAGGTGGGGGCAGCGTCTGCGTGGTTGGTGTTGTTGTTGACATGTGGCCTCAGCCCTTCTACATGTTGCCAATGACCTTCGTCGGACTTGACACCATGGTTGGTTTGGAGGATTGAAGTCTGGAGTGGATAGTTTGCCACTTGCTGCCATGTTGGCTGCCGTACAGAAAACCAGCGGACAGATGCAAATACTTGGAAAAAGGTAAAATCATTGAAAGGTTTGTCTGGGTGTAAGGTTTGTTTGCTGGCGGCTGGTGCAGGGCAGGGTATTGGAATTTGCACTCAGCATGTGCGTTTAAGTTCATTACAGCGTGAACAGAAATTCACATAACCTTCAGAAAACAAGTCACTGAAGCACTGAAACAGAGAGCAGCACCTTATAAATATTATTAGATTGACTTTTAAGTAATGATATACGATGATAGGATGATAGAATATGTATTGCAAGTAATGATTTATAAGTAATAATATTAATGATATCAATTCATGATATATTAATGCTATATATATATATATATATATATATATATATAAATAGCAATAATAAATGTGTAATAAATTTGACACATATACTGTTATAACACAGTAATAAGTTAGACAAACCATCTGGTATTAGCCGTGTCCATATGGTGATTATACTATGACTATATAATTATTATATTATTATTATTATAAATAATAATATAATTTTTATTATTATTATTATTATTATTATTATTATAAGTAGTAGTAGTAGTAATAATAATAATAATAATAATAATAATAATAATAATAACACAATTTGATTAACATTATTAATAATGTCTATATATATATATATAATATTATTATATTAGCGAGAGAGAGAGAGAGAGAGGGGGGAAGAAAGAGGGAGAGGGGTAGAAAGAGTAAGGAAGAGAGGGTGAGAGGAGGGGGAGGAGACAGAGAAAGGGCGGGAGAGGGAGAGAGGAAAAAAGAGAGGGAGAGAGAGGAGGGGAGAGAGGGCGAGAGAGAGGGGAAGGGGAAAGAGAGGGAGAGAGAGGAAGGGGAGAGAGAGGGGGAGAGCGGGAGAGAGGGAGAGAGAGAGAGAGAGGAAGAGGAGGGGGAGAGGGGATGAGAGAGGGAGGAAGAGAGGCGGCGAGATAGGGAGAAGAACTAGAGCGGGAGAGAGAGGAAGGGGAGAGAGAGAGGGTGAGATCGAGAGCCGGGGGAGGGCGAGAGGAAGAAAGAGAGAGTAGAGGAAAGAGGGAGAGAGACAGGAGGGGGAGAGAGGGGGCAGGAGAGAGAGAGGTAGAGAGGATTATTTGGTCTCTTCAGTAAAAGCACAAACAAAGCCCTTTGTCCCCGTCGCTCATTATCAGTTATCGATCGGTTAACAGGAGCCGGCGTCCGTGATCAATCCCATTCCTGTTTAATTTATGAAAGTGCCAACCTCCCACAATTACACAAACAAGAAGTTAGCAGTCTAGAAGTTTAAAAAAATAAACAAGAAAGGCCAAAAAGAGCCACATTTCTAAAGAAAGATTGTCAAATATTTTTTTTTTAAATTGAACAAAATACAGAGAATATACAAAAAAAATCATTTGGTTGTTAGTGTGGTTGTGGGTAAGAATAAAATAAAATAGGTGGATGTAGGGTGTACAGATGAACAACACTACATGGTTTGATTACAATGAGTGAGTCTACGCTGTAGAAAAAAAAAGTGTGAAAAATAAACGGGAATTTTCTGGCAGCAGGGGCGGCAGAAAATGACTGTCAATTTAAAAACCTAGATTAACTGTAAAAAAAACCAGTAATAATCTTATAATTAATTAACAACTTAATTAACAACTCCACAATTAACATCTGTTTCTGTGATTTTATAAGAAATCTCCTTATAATTCCATGGAATATTTTACTTTTAATGATATTAATTGTGAGAATAGAGTCATACACCTTTAAAAAACAGAATAAGTATCTTCAAAAAGGATAAAGAAAAGCTTAATTTCAGTTCAGATAATTACTATTGTTATTACAAAAAAGTACCATTAATCTACTGCTGTGCAAAAACATTTCACGTTGCAAATGCCCCAGTTTAAATTAACCGTCAGGAATATTGCGAAACAGAAATCTGTCAAAAATAGTTTTTAAATTCACATAAGCACATTAATTAAGTGTGAAAATAAATGCATTTTCTTTTTCTAACTGCACTCCAAAAATAAAACATCACATGTACTTAATTTAGTTATGTCAAACAATCCCACGAAACTAGGTTCAATGGGAAAAATATTAGAAAAATAATTTCATAATCTCATCAAACTGTCTTAATTAAATGCTAGAATTACATTAATTAAAAAGAAAATACAATAAAAAGACAAAAATGTAGAAATAATGACTTATCAAACGTCAAAAACTGACAATACTTTTGGTTCCACGGGGGCCCCCCCGTTGATTTACTTTACCACCGGAGGGGGAAAAAGCCGTGTCAAATGGTACAACGCTCCAGACGATGAGACACCGCACAACTTTGCAAGCACTAGTAACACCCGTCACACAGCTGCACCAGTTGTTTCGAGGGTCAACAGCTTCCAAGTGTTTAACCGCAGTCCACGCACAGCTCCAGCGGTCACTCCTCCGCCAGGCCAAGTCGTCTCCTGGGGGAGAGGCGGGAAGGGGAGGCCGTGAAGGCGATAAAGGTTCCCAAGACCATTTCGCTTATTTTCTCCTTGCGCCGGCATCAACATCCTCACACCGGGAGTAGAACAAGGTATTAATGAAACTCTCTTTAAGAGGACTATCATCCAATTTCAGTATCAATTAATCTTCTTTTGAATTCATCTAATTTTCTCAATCGGTTGTCTATTAATAGTCACACAACAGTAAAAGACACCCATAACATTTTTCCCGAAGTGTTTTTTTTAGGTGTTTTGTCCATCTGACAGTCCAAAATGATGCTCAATTACCATGATAAAAATAAAAAAAAAACACAAAGTAGCAAATCCTTATATTTGACAAGCTGGAACTTACTCATTGTTTGGCATTTTGGTTCAAAAATGACTTTCAGCTCTTACAGTGATTAGAAAAGCAGAAGACTTCAACTCGCATTGTCATCACTGGCCAAATCAAATCGGCACAAAATGCAAAAACATCTGATGTTAAGTAATAACAGTTCTTACTAGACCCTGACTTAAAAAAAAAAGGGGGACAAGGACACAAATATCAGTAATACATCCAAGTCCGGAAATTCCAAAGATATTTGTGAAAATTTCGACACACACACACACCGATTTTCAAGCAGAGAACACTGACACGTTCATTTTAACAAATGGCCCAATTCAGTACACATCTTGGTTTCAATTCTTTCTAATAAAAAAAATGACAAGGGATCCTTGTCAATAATGTTTGGTTTGGATATTACCAGACGAATGGTTCGTACCATGTGTCGCAACTCACCGAGTGGTTCCTTCGTGGAGCCCTCAGGATGTCCATTGAACTGGACACAAACTGCTTTGAGGACACATCCAACCTCCAACACAGAATCTGCCGCGTTCTTTTCACCCAAGAAACAGGATCCGGGGAGGGTAAAACACACAGAGGCCGCGGCAGAGTCAAGAGCTTGATCAGGCGTGCGTCGCGTTCTGCTCATTAGTTGGTTCCAGCGGTAATCCGTTTGGGATGTGAGTGTGGACGGCAGCAGAAGAGCGGTGATGCCGGCGAACACTGCATTTATCTGAAACACATCGCGGGTAATACAAAATTAAACTTCAATTGAATTACTAATACCCCAGTATAGTTAAATCATGCATTCAAAACCTTACTTAGTTAAAGTATGTAAGTATTATCAGCAAAATGTACTGAAAGTATAAGTAAAAGTTCTCATTGTGCAGTATAATGGTCCCTGTCAGTGTTTTACTACTATATAACTGTTGTGGATATTACGGTTGCATTTTACTGCTGTGGATGGTTATGGTTGTGCTCATTTGAACTCATTTATAATACTGTTGGGTGGTTTATTCTACAGCAATGCATCACATTCTATAAGATGCACCGCTCGCTGCCCTGCGAGAGCAAGGAGGTCAACAACGTAGAACCTCAGCTGTTGCGTTTTCGTCCCCTTAGAACGAGCCGTTTTTATCTACACGGGGAGCGGGTATGCTTCCCGGATGCCGCCATGTTGCGTGGCCATGTTTCTACAGTAGCCCAGAAGGGACAAACCAAACACTGGCTCGAGAGAGGGACTTTCACATTCCTCTCGAGTTCAAGTAAGTAGGAGAATTCCTCATCAGGTTTATTGCCAAGTAGGTTTTCACATACAAGAATTGGCCTTGGTGTTTTGGTGCATAACAATAAACATAGTAATAAAAACAAAAAGCAGGTCGGGAAAAGGCAAGAATCAAATATGAAATAGAAATATTTGCAATAAAAACAAGACAAATTACATTTTCTCAGCCCATAAAGGAGCTCAACGCACCACAGTTTATCAGAAAAATTCTAATTTTCCAAAAATGAAAATACATGTTTGTTTTTTTTTACTGGACAGGAAGAGTATGAATAAGTGTAATCTGAATAAAATCTGAGTAAAAAGTTAAATGAAATAGAAACATTCAAGTGAAGGCTAAACACCTCAAATGAGTACTTTAATACAGTACTGAGTAAATGTCCTTTTTGAGGTGTCCACCTACTTTTGACCAGGCTTACATTACCGACTAAAACCAAATCAAGCAAAAAGTATCCACAGAACTATTAAAGCTCCTACGCATAAAGGTTGAAATGTTGCTTCTTTTGGGACAGATTCCAGCACTTTCAAGACCAACAGGCCAGCGACACACAACTTTTCAAAGCTAACGTCAAAGTATATGAGTGGTTGTACAGAAGTCAAAATTGCTCCTGGTCTGTAGTACTGGATGGATGGTTTTGATTCATATCGTTTGATTATTATATAAATTTACCAGAATATTCAAGGGTGGCAATGGATTGGAGAGGAGGCATTTGGGCGGATAGCCCTGAAAAAATGGCGTCCTCGGCCGTACTTAATACTTTAAAATCACTGTGAAATATATAGTGAAATTTTACAGCAGTTGCCCAACATTTTTTTCCATAAAAGTTATTGCTATTGAATAAAAACATTCTGCCTGTAGTGAGATTATGACATTTTTTCACAATATGAATTAAAACTTACACCACCACTCATTGATTATTTTTAAATGTATTATTATTATTCATTTCATGTGTGGTTAAGTTACGCAAAATGACAAAATATTTATATTTTAGTCATATTTAGTCAAATGTTTTCTTTCTATTTTAAATTTGTTATTAACAGTCATTTTATGTCTTGACAGTGATAGGCATAACAAAATCATTTATTTTGTTTAATTACAGAAAATGCTGTTACTTTTGTAAGCATTAATATTTTACTTTATTTTTTTCGGTTAGTTTAGTTAAAATTGCCATTTAAAAGATGTTAAAAAACAGATATTTAATCTATTCCATTTTTACTGTCATTTTGAAATACAGGGACATTTTGCAAAATGTATTGGGGAAAAAGTCTGAAAAGACAGATTCAGTTTTTTGCCTAATGGATCCTCAGTGCTTATATCATTATCCATAAATATCCATTCAACCATCCAAACCCTTATCGTCTCTTGAGTTAGGTCGGAGCTGCATTGAATTTTGTCATTTTATTTTATTTCATTTTAATTTTTTCAGACGCTTGACATTGACCTGGTTTTATGCTCGTATTGATCCAGAGGAAATTCGACAATATTCTGTTGTATCATGAGCTCAGAATATTCTTGAGGGTCCAGCTCCATTAGAGACTCTTTACATACAGGTGTGTGTGTGTGTGTGTGTGTGTGTGTGTGTGTGTGTGTGTGTGTGTGTGTGTGTGTGTGTGTGTGTGTGTGTGTGTGTGTGTGTGTGTGTGTGTGTGTGTGTGTGTGTGTGTGTGCGTGTCTGTGTGTGTGTGTGTGTGTGTGTGTGTGTGTGTGTTCCATGGCTGGCAGTGGATATGGGCAGGGTTGTGGTTTTTTTTTGTTTTTGTTTTTTTTTTAAGAAATTCAGTGTATTATTATTAAATGTATTTTTTTATAAAAATATCCCTGTAGTTAGTTATAACAACAAAAACATTTATTGTAAGCCCAGTTAACATGAACTGTGTCAATATACCAATAAGGCACATTTAAACGAAATGCGTAATGAGGCGGGAGGTCCTCAATATTTGAATCAATGTTAAATAAATAAATGAATAAATAAATAAATAAATAAACATGCCCCTGAAATAATTCCTGAAATATAGAAACGAGGCAATAAATACAGTAATAAAGAAATAAATGTAAATACAAATATATAAATGAGTAAATATAGTTCAATAGATAAATGTATAGATAACTAAATAAGTAATTAATTTGAAAAGGATGTTCTCAAAAGACTATTTTTATTCATTTGAGGGGACTTTTATTTCATAATGCGACCTTTATTTATTAAAGGGGACTTTTAATTCATAATGTAACATTCATTTATTCCATGGCACTTTTATTTCATAATGGCACCACCATTATAACTACAGGTACTCCTCACTTAACGACGAGTTCTGTTCCTAGTACCAGGTCGGAAAGCGAATTGGTTGATAAGCGAGGACCCGTGTTATTTCACAGAAAGGGGGCGTGGCCATTGCCAACGCTAGTGTAGAGAATACTGACAGACTGCGGGAACGACACTTAAACTGAGAACGGTGATGCGCGATGAGATGTATACAGTGTATATACAGTGTATATAGTATATACAGTATAGTGAATATAGTATGTATAGTGTATATAGTATATAAGGGGTGATGCACGATGACATGCTTGACGGTGAGACACAGCATTATTGTACGCAGTGCACAATACAGACTGGTCTATATATAGCCAATATTTTTTAACACTTTAGTTTTTTACCTTTGGAGTACCCGCTGCAGTACCCCTAAGGGAACGAGTATCCCCATTAGAGAAACACTGCTGTGCACCACGTCCGACAGCTGTTTCAGCACAGTGCAAGGGCCAGCCGACTGGCTCAACAGCTTGGGGGAGAGGCCCATCTTTCTCTCCGGACAGTAGACCCACACTTTGGTCCCGGGTGCAAAGTCCGTTCCCAGGCAGCGGGAGTCGTAGGCCAGCTTCTGTCGGGACGCCTGGAGCGCTTATGTTTGGATACAAACTCCGTACCCCAGTCGATGTTGATGTTAAGGATGACCCCCGGAGCTGGAGGTTTGGGCGGAGCCCTGCCAGGGCTACCTCCACAACCTCCGTGACTTTGCACCTGGCCGGGACACAGGCGTGGGTCTACTGTCCGGAGAGAAAGACGGGCCTCTCCCCCAAGCTGTCGAGCCAGTGGGCTGGCCCTTGCGCTGTGCTAGGACAGCTGTCGAACGTGGTGTACAAGGTGCGGCTGGTCAAGCAAAACCAGGTGGTGGCCCTCCACCAAGATGGGCTCACTCCCTATCGGCTGCTGGCTACAACCGAGGAGGTATCGGGAGCTGGGACAAGCTCCGAGCAACCACTCCGCCGACTCTGAAGCTGTGAGATAACCCATTCATTTGCATTTAAGGATTGAAAATATGGCATTATGAAATAAAAGGGCCATTAAATAAATAAATGTGGCATCATGAAATAAAAGTCCCCTTAAATAAATTAAAGTGGCATAATGAAATAAAAGTCCCCTGACGTTTATAAATGTCTTTTGAAAAACAAAAGAAAAAAATATGTATTAATTTATTTAACAATATTTACTCATATATATATTTACATTGATTTATATACTTATATTAACTTCCTCATTTATTTCAGGATTATTTCATAGGCATATTTATTTATTTGTGTATTTATTTGATATTGACTCAAATGGCGTTCCACCATGGGTCCCTGTTCCCGGTTTCTCCAAACAAAACAAATAAAAAGAAGCCCTGCTGCAGAACGGGGAAACTTTCTTTGGGGAAAAGAAGAGAGATCAAATACTGTATTTCCTCAAATATAAACGAGTAGTCAAATAAAAAACGGGCCTCTAATAAATGTACGTACTGTATATGTATGTGACAAATAAACCTCTTGAATCTTGACTCTTGAATCTTGAATGCCGGGGGCGTGGTCTACACAAACAAATAAAAGCCTGCCATAAATACAGACCGGGGGAAATACTGATCGGAGCTGCGGAGCTCTGCATGGGAACAGTTCCGCAGCTCCCATCAGAGCAAATAAAAACAGTGCGTTTCTATTGTAGATGTATTTAATTTACTCTGTTTCCTGCTGCGTAGCAGATAACTTCTTGGGACAAATGCTCTGTTGTACTCCCGCTCGCTCCAAAACAGGAAGTTCAAGGGAAACTCTGTAAACTTTAATTCTCCTGTCAGCTACCACCACAAGTGCAACTTTTAGCGTAGCTACTAGGTCTCTCTTTTTTTTTGACACAATACATGTGTTTGCATGGCATGGCACCTGGATGGAATTTTGATTTAAAATTCATATTAAAATATGATTAAATATACTTATTAAACAGAGGGAATTAGATATAAAAGCCTGCAGCTATTATGAGCCTGCTTCAAATAAAAGCCTGGTACCCTCTGCAGTTGAGGTAAATAAAGGCCCTGGTCACTATTTGAGGAAATACAGTATACACTGTATATATAAAAAATGATTAGGTCTCTAAGACGTTCATAAAAATCAAATAGGTCAAATCAAATTTTACAACTGCAGCAGAGACGTGAGAGCAGGTTGAAAAACAGAGAGGATGCAAATTTCATATCGTAATTCAAACTTCATCGTCAACCCCCAAAAGATTGAACAGAAAGGCATCCAACGGGTCGGGCGCCCCTTGCTCACGAACGACCGCGCGCCGGTCCGCGGACCCCACGTTGGCACCCACCGCCGTCCATCCCAAGTTAATACTTTCCCAGCGCGTCCCGCGAGGATCTGACCTGACACGGTGTTCATTTTTTTTTTTGGGAGGGGGAGGGGGGCGGAGGGAGGGTGGTGGTGGTGGTGGTGACCGTGGGGTTTCCATTCGGTGGGTGCGGAGCGTCACAGCGACGGCTTTTCTCACGACGCGCGTCGGACTGACGCTGTGACGGGCTGCGGTCGGAGCGGAGCGCTCGTTTTTTCCTGTTTTGGACGTGGGGTGGGGGTAGGGGGGGGCGGCGGGAGGCGGTGGGGTTGGGGGGGGGGGGGGGGAGTCTCCGCCCTAAGACATTTTTATTTGCTCATTTATTTTGGTGGATTCTTTTATTGGCGTTCCTATCATTTTTCTGCCTTTCCTTCTTCCTTTCTTGTTTTATGAGATGCTTGGATCCTCCGCGCGGAGGACGAGACACTGGGATTAACAGACTGAATGAACCGTGGATAATAACACCCGACTTTTTTTGAAAGTGTATTATTTATTTATTATTGTTTTATTTTACAAACTACCCCCCCCCCCCCCACCCCCACCAGAAAAAAAAACAAAAACAAACAAACAAAAAAAAAAAAAAAAACAACTAAAGAATGAGCGTGGGTCGACACTTGTCTGTTTTGGGTCGGTGTGCGGTGGTGCTGTCGCTCAGGGTTCTGGTTCTGGTCCCCGCAGGGCTGCCGGTCCACAGCCAGGCGGAGTCCCAGTCCGACAGCCGCGTCATGGACAACATCACGGTGCGCCAGGGAGAGACCGTCTTCCTCCGGTGAGTCACGCGTTTCCTGTCTCCGCTCATTTGTTTTGCTTTCGTTGTGTAGACACACACACGCGTAATGTGTGTGTGTGTGTGTGTGTGTGTGTGTGTGTGTGTGTGTGCGTGCGTTCGGGTGCGAAACGAAACAGTACGCAGGCACGCAGGATCCGCGCGCGTCTTTGGACACCAAGGGGATTTGCGGAGGGATTAGATTCGTATTACAGACGCTGATCGGGAGCGGCTGCTGTCCGTTGGCAGGTGTTTGTTTGGGGGGCAAAATAAATGAATAAATAATAATAATAATAATAATAATAATAATCATAAGAAGAAGAAGAAGGTTGACAAGGTGCGTGGGGGTGGGGGGTTCCAGAACGACGGTGCTGCAAAGGGTTGGTCAACCCGCGCAGGTGTCTCAGCGTCCACCCTGTTCGACTGCAGTCATACTGTGCTAAAAAGTGATTATTCAGCGACATTGGTTTATTGCAACAGTACTACGATTGTTTATCATGGCGATGATGATGATGATGATGATTGTTATTATTGTTGTTATTCAGTTTAGAGAACTTTATTTCTATCGTCCCGAACTGTGTGCATTGCTTTGAAAATGACATCACAACACATCCATGAGCACATTCATAGTGTACAAATATAACGATGATAAAAAAGAAAAAAAACACAGATCTGACAATGTGGAAAGTATTGGAGCAACCCTGTTCCGAATGTTCGAACTGTGTTATTGACGTATTTATTGTTACTGGCTGGTTTGGATGCTCAAGGGGGTGGGTCCAAGAGGTGGGGCAGAGAGACCGGAGGGTGGGCCCCTTGCCGCGTCGGCTGGAGGTGGGGAATGACAGCCAGGTTCCAGAGGTTGAGATAAATAAATGCATTAGACTACAGCATTATCACCATATGTGTTTACTTGAAGCAGAAGTTAAACTTGACGCTACGTTAGCCATTAGCTTAGCCCGATAGCTGGCTACCATCTGTTGGATGTGATGCAGTGAAACGGGGCATGCCTGAAGATTAAAGAGTAGGAGGTGGGAAGCAATTATGCTTTGGTATGGGGTCTGGCGACGGAGTTTGGATGTACTTTGGTGGAACACAAAGCCTGCATGGTGGAGACAGGAGACTATCTGCCAACGCGGGATTCGGCTCCTCCGACCCCCAGCAGAGCAGAGCCCATGGTGCGGGATCTGCACGGCTCCCCTGCACGGTGACGCCTTCTCGGCGTGAAGCATGGCTTACGCACAGACTGTACACAAAGAGGGCTGTGCCCTTGGCAATCAGGTGCCAGTTAAAATGCCTAAGAAGAACGTTGTATACTCAGTATAAGTATACTCATCAGGCTGAATGGGAGGCGTTTCACGCCCAATTCGATCTGCTATTGCGGGCGACAGCCTGGTCGGAGGACAATAAAGCTCTGCAGTTGGTGTTTTGCCTTACGGGTGATGCATTAGCATGCTTGTTGCTACTTAGCCCAGAGGAAAGAAGTGACTATGGGGCTTTGGTTGGGGCCCGCAGAGGCGATTTGGATGGTGTGAACAACCTGGTCTCCTGCACTCTGAATTGTGTAGCAGGCGCAGACAGCCGGGAGAGCCGCTACAGACACTTCAGCCAATGACATTAAGATCCTGTCAAGAAGGGCATATGCCCACATGCAGCCCCAGTGCAGAGTGAGCTGGCCAGGGAACAGTTTGTGCAAGCCATGGGGAGCTGTGCATCCAGACCCAACTGGCACACCCCTTACCCTGCAAGAGGCATTGGAGCTGGCTCTGTAAAGGGAGATTGTGGGAGCTGGAGCTGTAGGGCGCAGTCTGAGAGAAAGCAGTCCTATAGTGAGAACTGCTGTGGACAACAGCCAAGCTCAAGAGAAGCATGCATGGGTGAGGGATATTAACTGAACTGATCCGTGCGGTGTCTGTGTCCGTGTCCGTGTCACTGCCTTCACCACGCAGTGCCGCATGACCTCGCCACGCCCCCTGGTTTGTTGGGGGTGTGGCCAACCCGAACATCTCCTCAGGCAGTGCCCAAAACAGGTCAGTTACCAGGGCGGCTCGGGGCCCCTAGAGATTGGACAATACGGACTCCGGCCTTGTGTCCCACACCGCCCCATCATCAGCAGCAGGAGCCCAACAGCACAGGGCTTTACTCCCTCCTGAAGCAGATGACACTGCAGATTCCGCGATGCTGGTGGGTTGGACACATGTTGGGGATTTCGGCCACCTCCCCATCACCCTGGATGGGGCCCAGTACACGGCCCTTGTGGACACACATTCAACCGCAACACTAATGAGCCCTGACATTGTTCCAGCAGGGACACAATTGGAGCGGACTACGGTGCAGCTACAGACAGTGACTGGTGAGCTAGCCCCTATGCTTGGGAAGTGTAGGGTGACTATAAATGTGGGGGGTCTATCAGTAAGCTTCTCCGTGTGGGTGGCAGAGGTGAGGGACCTCTGTATACTGGGATTGGACTTCCTCAGCTTTGCTCGCTGCCTACAGGACCTAGGGGAGAACACACTGAGCTTCCCTAGGTGCACCACTGTTAACATAATATCCCCCTCACAAACCCCAAGACCACACCCAGTATCTGTGAAGCTGTGAGATCAGGTGCTCAAGTGAGGTACTCCCCCACCCCTTCAGCACTTGGCAGCCAACCCCTTATGCCCGACACTCCTGCCGACAGACAGCCCCCCTCTCCGACAACACTCACCTCTATGTGCTTGGGGCCCCCTTCCCCTGCCCCAGCCACTACAATGGAAGAGGTGGATGGATTGTCAATGGTGAGGGAGATATGGGAACGCAACAGTGAATTGCCGGAGCCCTGACAGTGGGAAGAGCTGTGGAATGGTGTTGTCGGAATTCAAGGACGTTTTTGCTCTAATGGATGGTGATGTGGGCCTGACACATCTGGTGCATCATGGAATAGACACTGGGGAGGATCAGCTTATCCAGATGCATCCCTGCCGTCTTCCCATGGCGCACCGGAAGGCCGCAGACAGCGTGATTGAGGAGATGCAGCGGGCAGGCATCATTGAGACCTCAGACAGCCCATGGGCTTTGGGGGTTGTGATGGTCGCAAAGAAACGGAGCCGAAAGATGAGATTCTATGTTGACTACAGACCCCTGAACAATGTGATTAGGAAAGACATCAGCATGCTGGAGGAGAAGGTGCGTGCAGTAAGAGACTGGCCCACTCCCACTGACCAACGACAGCTAAAATGTTCCTGGGCCTGGCCTTGTACTACAGGAGGTTTGTACGAGGCTTCTCTTCCACAGCTGCTCCCCTGTACCATCTGCTGCAAAAGGACAGGAGCTTAATGTGGACACCAGAGTGCCAGCAGGCCTTCAGCTCTCTCCAGGGGGCATCGATGGTGTCCCCCACCCTCACTCCCCCAGACCACACCTTGCGGTTTACGCTCGATACCGACACCAGCAATGTTGGCGTTGGTACGGTGCTGGCTCAGACGGGGCCAGCAGGAGAGAGACTGGTGGCGTACTTCAGCAAAACCTTCAACAAGGGTGAGCGCCTCTAATGCGTCACTCATCAAGAGCTTCTGGCCCTTCACTGCCTGGAATGATCACTCAGCTTTCCAGTGGCTTATGTCTTTTAGAGAACCAGAGGGGGAGGGGTCGCATGCTGGCTGGAGGAGCTGCGGTCTTCACAATGGTGCACAGGGCCAAGGCTCGCCATTCCAACGCAGACGCCCTGTCCCGGCCTGTATTGGCCTTTACAGTGTGGCTGATATTGCACTTATTATTATTTTTATTAGGGGTCCAGCCCGCAGGCGGAAAAATAGATGCTGTGCAATGGTAATTACTCACAGAAATACCACAAAGTTTTTAAAATTTCATGGTAAGTTTTGGAAATGTAATCCAAGGAAAAAAGCCATCACTAAAATTATGTATGTTCGACTACTACTGTAAATCTCTGTAAACACGTAAACCTTCGTAAATAGGTAATAATTGACGCACACAAGACCAAACTTCATCTACCATCAGAGACTTTAAATGTACTAACATACAACAAGGTAAGTTATAACAATGACAAGATTTGGTTTAAAATAAAAAATAAACTTTTTTTAATTAATGTTATGTATAAACAGTTTCCTACAACCAAACTTAGCAGATTTAAATGAAAAAACAGAAAGTGTTAAGTATTGACAAGTTCTTCCATAATATGTGTAACACATACCTAAAACAAATAAACTGGACCCTGTGTATTGCTGCCTGCAACTATATTTATTGTTGTTATTATTGTTGTTGTTATTATTATTGTTGTGGCCAAGTGGTAATATCACTGGGCCTAGATTTATTTTCATACCTTTTAATTCCTAATCCTTTCTGAGTACTCAGGTTTTATAATAAAATTATAAAATATTGTAAGACGGTGATAATAATAATAACAATAATAATAATTATTTTAATAATAATGACAACAACAATACTAATAATAACAATACAAATTTATAAATATATCTGCAGGCAGCAATACACAGGGTACAGTTTAGTCGTGTTAGGTACGTAGTTTTCCGAGTTTCTGTAATTCTGGGATCAGACTGCTCGAATTTCCCCCAATTTTGTCAGATTTTGTCCATTTTTGTCTGTGATGGGAAATGTTGTAGTATTTTTTGATATGTCTTCATATAATTACCAATACTTTGACTAGAATATATTAATACTAATATTACAACTTAAAACAATCCAAGATGACATATAACCATGTTATACAAATTAAAATGACATATAACCAATTTTATGGTAATATAATACAATCTTATGTTATTGCCATTGTATCTTATGTTATAATAGCAAGAAATCTGGCTCAGACTTATGATATATAACATTTATTGTAGACTAACATTACTTTGGAATTTGACTTATAATGGATGGACTCATCACATATAAAACTGATTTCATAAACATGTGTTTCCCTGTCGTCACTATTTAATGCCTTCTCCTTTTTCAAATTGAAGCCCCTATGTTTAGCTGCTTGCAGCTGCATGTAGATGAAATGCCTTTAAAAAAACCCGTCTTTGTTTGACTGTCAACCGGCACCTCTCATTGTTATAATTCACCAAGTTGCCTGTGGAAATAGAGCTGCACTTTCCACTTTATGGAAGGCGGCGTAGTGGTGATCCACTGTGTTTTCTATTCTGCACAGAAAGTTAATAAACTGCTTTAATTTCGGTTGTTTGTGTCTTGTATTTGCTTGTTTGCTGTGTCGTTCAATGATGACGCAGTGGACTGGTGACCGTTTGATGCTGTGTGGAGCAACCATGACGGGGTGACGACTCTGTGATTAATTATAGTTTTCCGAGTCATAGTTTTCTGATTCGTTCCGAGTCGATGGAACGCATCATGTTCTCCTACAATTTGTATGTTATGGCTGGCTCAAATCCTGCAAAATAAGGAGGGACACAACACTGCATCTAACACGGTTTAGATGGGAACAGAATCCGTTTATTTGCAAAAAAGGGTAAAACACAGTGTGCAACCACTAAAGAATGATGAAGTCTACACCAGGCACTTTGCACCATGCGAATGCGAGCGAGAACGTTCTGCTACTTCCGGTAAAATTTAATTGGATTTTAACTATTTTTTTAGGATTTTAATGCTCCAAATGGAGCTCGATATGAATCAAACTTGAATCACAAGATGTCTGAGACGTCCCGGTTGTAACGAGACCTCGACCATGTCTGTCGGTCCAGCGAAGGTGGTGTTTAAAGACACTTTAAGGCCAAAAAATGCCAAGGAGAATAATAATAATAAAAATCCCGGCAATAACTGTGGGCTGGACCCCTAGTAATAATAATAATAATAATAATAATAATAATAAATATAGCTGCAGGCAGCAATACACAGGGTTCAGGTTTTTCATGTTGGTTACGAATTACAATTTTCAGAGTTCCCCTGAAATACAGCATTACCTCCTACTGACACCAGTTACACATTTCTGCCCACTGCTTCTTTATTGTCTTAGACCTTCGGCTTCTCTTTGGCATCTGATATGTGAAAACACACAAACAATACAATTATTTTATAACACAACTAATAATACAGATATTTCTAAACTCAACAAAAATCTTGAAATAATATAAATATCTGGGGAAAACAACACTGTGGCAGTTCCGTCTGCCACGCGCCATCCAAGTGGGGTTTCCAGGGCGCCCCTGCACAGAGACACAGGCGACGACGGGTTGTAGACATAAGTTTATTGTAGAGACGAGGCTACGTGGAATTAGCCAGGAGCAGATGGAACATATCATGACACGGCTCTTTTCCTGAGTGTGTGTGTGTGGATGGGGGTTTAAACCTGCTGCTCCTTAGCCCAACCAATGAGCAACTGGTATGCAGCCGCCCTGACCCAATTACCTAGCTCCATGTGAGGTGTGGCTGCTCAAACTCTCCCATCCACACACCACAAACACATGTTACAGTGAACTGAGTTCCGTGAACGCAGCATCACTTCTTGCTTTCGGGGCTTTCGACTTCGAAACTGCCAAGAAGAAAAATGAAATTAACTGCATGTGTAACCAAAGTGTAAATATGTTATAAATAATAAGTGAAGTTTTCCAAAATATGTTCTATAGTACTTTTGTTTTTGCACCTGGCACTTTTAGATTTATAAGTTTTAAACTTCCGGGGTAACACAGTGAAAGGTTAAAGTCACTGAGACTTTCCTTCTAGTCCGATGAGGCATGGGGCTGGTAGGTTGCTGCGCAGATCCGCTCCTGTATTTATATTTTACATTATGTTTGTAAGTTTGTCTGTGTTGTAATTGAAGTTCATTATTTGTCTAGATGCATATGAAGATGCAGTGTCTCTTCTGTTCTTTTTTTTTTTGCATTGTTTCTAAGAAAAAATTGTTTTATTTTAGATTGTGATTTGGAGCGAAGCTGGAGTCCGTGTGCCAAAGTTTTGTTGTTTTTTTATTGCCAGGCACTGGTGCAATAAAATTGCTGTTGCCAGACCTGAACCGCGTCTTGCGTTCTGCCTTTGATACAAAATCAGAGGGTTACACATGCAGTAATATAAGGGGTCAATGGTAGTCGGTCCTTCGTTGTAGTTCAATGGACGAGCGTGCTTTGCACTCTGTTCTGTTCTGTTTTGTGACTACAAAGTTCATTCCTTCCGGCCTGGTTACAGTGCAATTCTATGATGGGGCGCTGTTTGCGGCTGCGGGTGGGTTCCTGCGCCACAACTGACGGCCTTCTGGAGTAGGGCTGCACGATTATGGCTAAAATGTTAATCACAAGGATTTTAGTCAATATTGCGAGCAGAATTATTTATCATGATTGTTAATCCATTTTGGGAACAGAATATTGTATTGCCGGTAATAGTTAATAAGCATGCACCATTAGTGATTCAGGGTGTGACTCTAAATGGCTTTACCAACTGGCATGGATATATCCCGTAATGCAAAGTCATAATTCTCCTTCGTTAAGCCTTCGTTAACGCACACGTCTTACAGAAGGTGTGTTACCTTGGCAATTCTGATTTTGCAATATAATCCCTTCCCAAAACATTGTCTTTTAGTCCGCCGGACGTTTTCAAGGCCTGATAAAGGCTGGTTCCCTCCATCGAGACATCATCTAGGTCACTTACTGTCCATGTCAAAACACTTTGGGTCTTGCTCTCACGGTAAGGACAGCTGTCAAACTGACAGCTGCACACCGCTTGTTCCTGGAACCTCCAAACCGTGCATCACCCTGATGAAATGAGCCTCTCAAACGCCCAGATGTGTGGGGTGTCAGCAGGTATATTTAAAATAACTTCACCTGTATTATCTATTATTATGTTGTCAGAGATTTGGCAGCAACAAGGTAGGCAGGTGTTTTTCCAGCCCCTCTTTCTCAGTTCTTTGCAGTCCTAACGTTAGAGTTTCGTCCAGAAGTTTCAGAAAATATTTTAGTCTTTTTTTTTTTCAACAGGAGAGTCGCTGACCACTAAGGGCAGCGCATTGTTTCTTTGCTGCCTTGGCATATGGATTTCCTTGGGGCATCTAGAACCCAAAAACTCAAGAATGAAAATATTTCAAAACACATACACAATAAATACATGTACATACACAATAAATACATGTCCCTTGTATAATGTAATTGCTGATGGTTATTGTTACCAGTAATTATCATTTTGGAAGATTCTATACATTGATATCTCCTCATTGGGTTTTTATTTTGTATAACTTATTTGGGTGTTGTGTTCTTTGTGGACGTGTATACTATATACAGTTTACTACGCTGGGCACTGTCCGTGTGCTGAGCAGGACCTCCGTGCCAGGGCATCCACTGTTCATCCCGCTGCTCCACGCAGGGAGCTTTTACAGCATCACATTGATTTTCACACAGCGTCTGTCCGCCGCCATGTATTTTCCTTTCATCTGGGACCAGCGGAGCGGCGCTCACCTCGATGCGTTTGGGTTCGAAGGGCACAGGAATCCATTGATGGAGGGGTGGGTGCTCAGCAGGTCCGTCTTCTATGCTCGACTCTTTATCAACTCTTTGCTTTTTCTACGAGACTCTGGTTTTTTTGTGGGTTATTTTTTTTTTTTTTCAACGGTGAAGGATAAAAGAGGCAGGAGTCCTCCACCAGGGCTGATCCGTGTACTCTGCTTTTTAAATACTGATCCTGGGCTCTCATGGGTTGGATGTCTCTGTGTGTGTGTGTGTGTGCGGAGTGTTATTCATTATTGCTTTAGCATAGGAGCAAATTGCTAACTAGTAGCACTATACTAACTCAGCTCTATATCAGCTAGTAGCACTAAACTAACTCAGCTCTATATTAACTAGTAGCACTATACTAACTCAGCTCTATATCAGCTAGTAGCACTAAACTAACTCAGCTCTATATTAACTAGTAACACTATACTAACTCATCTCTATATCAGCTAGTAGCACTAAACTAACTCAGCTCTATATTAACTAGTAGCACTATACTAAGTCATCTCTTTATCAGCTAGTAGCACTAAACTAACTCAGCTCTATATTAACGAGTAGCACTATACTAACTACCAGCATCATAATAACTAGTAGCATTATAATAACTAGGAGCATTATATTAACTAGTCACACTATAGCAGCTAGTAGCATTATATTAACTAGTAGCACTATAGTAACTAGTACCGTTAAATTAACTAGTAGCACTATAACATGTAGTAGCATTATATTAACTAGTAGCACTTTAGTAACTAGTAGCGCTAAATTAATTAGTAGCACTATAGTAACTAGTAGCATTATATTTACTAGTGGAACTATAGTAACTAGTAGCATTCCATTAACTAGTAGCACTATAGTAACTAGTACCAATGTATTCACTTGTTTTATTACAGTAACTAATAGCATTATATTAACTAGTAGCACTTTAGTAACTAGTAGCGCTAAATTAATTAGTAGCACTATAGTAACTAGTAGCATTATATTTACTAGTGGAACTATAGTAACTAGTAGCATTCCATTAACTAGTCGCACTATAGTAACTAGTACCAATGTATTCACTTGTTTTATTACAGTAACTAATAGCATTATATTAACTAGTAGCACCATAGTAACTAGAAGCATTATATTAACTAGTAGCATTATATTTACTAGTAGAACTATAGTAACTAGTAGCATTCCATGAACTAGTAGCACCTAGTCATCCCATTCCTTCTCCCTCCAAGGGTTAGTAGCCGCCAGGAGCAGTGGGCAGCCCTCACTTCCATGGCACCAGGTGTGGATCCGTGTCTTGGTCGGGGACAGGGCAGCAATGTGTGCATGTTTTTAATTGGTGTCCTTTCTTTATATTGGAGGAGACCCATGTGAGCATGGGGAGAAGAGACAAACTCCACATAGAAAGGCTCCTGGTCAGGAGATAACCCACCGGAGTACTCGCCCCCAGGCAGGAGCCAACAGCGCCACAGGCGGGAATAAAACCCAGGACCTTCTGCTGTGAGGCAGCAGTGGAAGCACTGTGTCACCGTGCCAACTCATAGCACTATATTAACTAGTAGCACTATATTAACTAGTAGCACTATATTAACTAATAGCACTGTGCTAACTTGTATCAATATATGAACTGGTACCGCAATACTAACTAGTAGCACTATTCTAACACGTATCACTAAAATAACTAGTAGCACTATACTAACTTGTTGCACTATTCTAACTAGTACCAGTATACCAACCAGTGGCACAGGACATTGCACACACAGCAGCCAAATAAGTTGAAAAAACCTTTCTTGGAGGAAAATGAGATTTTTCCAAGTTTGTGATCCTTTGTGGTTTTTTTAATCTTTCAACGTATTTTCAAAACCGAGTTTGATTTATAAATAGTCGAAAAGTGTTAAACCGTGGAGTTAAATATTCCCGTTAGATTGCGTAGGGAAACACAGTTCACTTACCGGGATCGATCGTTTCCTTTAAAGCAAGCATCCAGGTGAAGATCATTCATCCATATTCCATGTGATGTGAAGTCACAATGTGAGACCGTTTTGATAGAATTCAACCTTTAGATCGTACGTGTTTTACACTCACTGTTGTGAAACCGCGAAGAAGAAAAGCCTTTCGCGTCACACACCCATAAACGGACGGTTAAAGCGCAGCACGGGGGTGTTTCGGTCTCATTTGTCTGTGAAAACTTTCTTCTCCGTATCGTTATGGACTTAGGCGAAGCGGGTGGTGGAAGCTCTGAATCATATCTCGGACCTTAATCTGACTAGTGCGATAGATCAAAGTCAGCGTTGGCAGCGCGTACTGGACTTCATTTTCCTGCGATGACAGTCAGTTCTCCGACAGCGACGCGGAGAACGACAGCGATGCTGAATCTGATATTACTCTGGACTTTTCAAACAGCGAATTTCAAACTTAATGTGACGATGAAACTGAATATTTTCAAGAACCAAAAGAACGGAAGAAGTTGATGACGTGATGAAGTCCGTTGAGGTTGGTGACAGATTGCATATTTCAGATTTTCTGAGACTCATATAATGATAGACTCTACATTTTGTTGTGTTGTCCGTACTTTTAAACTCCAAAATAATTCCACTTTTATAAAACATGTATATTCTTACTGTTAAATAAAAGCTTTTTTTTTTAAGCAAATTTTGTTGTGTTGTTGAGCTGTTCATAATTGCCCCATTCAGCAGTATGTTAAGTAGCCAGGAGGCTTTGTTGGCCAACCCCATTTGCATTGTGGGAGCTGGCTGAATGAACCTGGTGTGGGTAAAACTTTTGGGGTGATTATCTCAGAATCACAGTTTGCCACACCCTTGTCATTAACAAGTCATAGCTTGAAATTTTTTTGCTTGATTTGCACAAGTGACGCCTTGTTTGAAAGCTCTGATTGTCCACTTTCGAATGATGTGAAAAAAAACAAAACTCGAAAACCGCCAAATGACCCTAAAATACGCGGTGGGTCACATTTTTATTTGTTTTTTAATATATTTTTGTTATTTTTCATGTATTTATTCATTATATACCATTACATAATGAATAAACGAGGGATTATTTAAAAAACGAGGACAAATGAGTGTCAGGCTCAAGGCTGCACCAGCAGACTGACACGGTATTTCAAAACAGGACTGTCTGATCTACAAACGGACCGATGGCCACCCTTACTGCAAGGCTTTCAGCCCAGCTTGAATGGATGGAACGGATTCCTTTCTCTTTATGTGCGTCACTCTGCTTCAAAGCTCACAAGGACTGAACAAGAGCCAGAGATGTGGCTCGATTCGCTGTTTTGATGACTTGCAACTTCAGGGCTCAACACTAACTTTTAAAAGTTGTTGCCAGGCGGACAACCAGGCATCAGCTTTTGGTTTGCCAAAACTGAAAATATGTTTTCCATTTTAAGTCATCTCATTGTCTGAGTAATTAAGATACTATGCAGTTATATGTCAGCATTGCTCCCTGTTCTAAGGTAATATCAGATAACGAGTCCACTAGTTAATCCATCGCAGATAGTGTCATTGTTAAGATCAGTGCAAGGAGGGACCCAAATGCACGACACAGAGACAGCAGACAGACCAGGGTAAAACGAAGGAGGTTTATTTGGCGGTACAATGGAGATGACCGGGTCCAGTCGGGATGGGATGGGTCGGAGCCAGCAGGGCTACCGGGCCAGGTGGAGCAGGACAGGATAGGAACAGTGGGGACTGGGAAGGAGGGATCAGGTTCCGGGTGGAGAGACAGAGAGACGGAGAACCAGGCTGGACGGGGCAAGATGGACAGACTTGATCGGGAAGAGGAGACAGGCAGGTAAAGATGAAGACAAGACACTTGGATAAACAGGCTAGGTCTATGGACTAGGAAGGAGCCAGGAGAGATACAAACTCAGGTAGCTTTGCTAACGATCTGGCGATGAGTGACTGGGGAGCCGGAGAATAAATACTGCCTTAGATGATCTAGTCTAGCAGATGATCTCTAGTGGCGCTGGGAGGCCTTGGGCTTGACAGTCATTCTCTCGGACGGATAAAAAAATCAAAAAAACTCCTTGGATACGTTTGGACGATTCACACAATTTTGTCACCCAAATTGATGTGAAGAAAGCGACATTCGCAGAAAAGTGAGTTGTTTGAATCCCTGACTGTAATAACCTTGCCGTTCACTGTGACTCTGACTCTTGGCCCGACAGCGCTGTCAGCCGCCCAGCAGGAGAGACGCTCTGTGGTGCGCTGGGATTTTGTAACTCAACTATGAGCAGGACGCACACTTTTACTTTTTCTCTGTGTAAATCTGATGTTTTAACATCACAGAGGATGAATAAATGCATTCAAACGTGAGCAGGTGCCCGTGCGCACTGCAGAGTGAGAAGGGTCTGCTATTTATTTTCTTTTTAGCTTTTTTGCAATGATTGCAATTTATTTTGGAATGGCAAGTACCCTATGAATAGAGTATAATAGAAATGTATTTTTGCACTTATTATTACTTATATTTGCATGCAGCAGATGTACCCAATGAGACCAAATGATTAGAAAATCGGATTTCTCCTATCACACATATAAACTCAAAAGGATTTATTGTGAATATTTTTTTATTATGAACATACAATTGATTGAAAATCAGAATCGGAATTGGCCAGTCCAACCTTTAAAAAATCGGTAATCTAAATTGGCCATGAAAATTGCAATCGTTGCATCTCCAATTACAAGTGTCAGTGTGACATTACCCGGTATGCGAGCGCACACTGGGAATGTCATTTTCATGTTTGGCAGGGGCGATTAATTTGCAGGCACAGGGGGGACCATGAACCAGTCGGCGTATTTAAATGAGGTATTATTCACACATTTTGTGCAAAATTGGCCTGTCTATGGAAATGAGCCTTGTCGCAAATAGCGTCCAATTCACAAACACTGGCAATAATAACCACACGCAGTTAGAGTGAAGTTTTTACCGTCTGCAGAGACCTGGTGAAAAAAAAGGCAGTGCTGCGCGATCGTCTTCAGGGAGCTGGTGCATTATATTCTGACATTATTAATACAATTGTTATTACTGTCACGGCATCTGAAGGTAGTGGAACGGGCAGCTGTCCGTGGAGGTTTTCAAAACAGACTCCAAAAGCAACATTTTCAACCTGTGAATAATTTATTGTACAAATAATTTATTGTCAAAAAATATTGTGTGTGTGTGACCCACCGCAGCAAAACGTGCTATCTCCCGCATTTCTAAAATCGCCAGGAGCAGCCAAATAAGTTGAATCTTTCTAGAAGGAAAATTCGATTTTTCTAGATTTGTGTTCCTTTTTTAACTCTCAAAGTATTTTCAAAACCGAGTTTGATGATAAATAGTAGAAAAATGTTAAACCGTGGAGTTAAGTATTTCCGTGGGGAAACACTCACTTACTGAGACGCTGAACAGCTCTGAACAGTTTTGATAGGGTTCAACCTATAAATTGTCCTACTTTTACACACACACGGAGACATTATTGTGTAGGGGACGCATACCAACGAAAAAGTAATGCTGACATCACTTCCGTAAACAAGACGAGGATCCTTCGGTTTCAATTATCTGTGAAAACTTTCATCTCCACGTTGTTATGGATTACAAGAAGTGGAGAACATTTCAAACAGCAGATTTCAACCTGAATGTGACGATGAAACTGAATGTTTTCAAGAACCCCCGGAGACCAACGATACGCCCGTTGTTGTTACAATGGAAGAAGTTGATGACGTGATGAAGTCTGTTGAGGTTGGTGATGCAGATTTTGAACAAGTAGCAATGGACAAGATCCTCAAGTTTACCTGCAAATGCAGTCAGGGACGAAAATAAAATAAAGAGACCCCAAACAGGATCTCAGAGTGTAGCTGGGGTAGAGTTGGGGTTAGCCCACATAAATAACTCCAAGAACTTTGAAGATAATTGGCATACGTACATTTATATTTTAAATGACACACCGAGGTGATATACAAAGACTAATATTATTGACAGACTGTACATTTTTTGTGTTGTCCGCACTTTTAAACTCATAAATAATTCCACTTATATAAAACATGTATATTCTTACCGTTAAATAAAGCTTTTTTTTTTTTTAAAACAAAGTTGTTGTGTGTCGATGACACTGTTCAACATTCCCTATAAACACAAGAACAATGCAGAGATTGCCCCTTTCATCAGGGTGTCAAGTCCCCATTCAGCAGGGTGTCAAGTGGCCATGTGACAAGTAGCCTTGTGGCTTTGTTAGCCCTCCAGCCATTTGCGTTCTGGGAGCTGGCTGAATGCAACCAAGTGTGGGGGAAAACTTTGCGGGTGTTTATCTTAGAAACACAGTTTGCCACACCCTTGTCATTAACAAGTTATAGCTTTAAAAATATTTGCTTGATTTGCACAAGTGACACCTTGTTTTGAAGCTCTGATTCTTCACTTTCAAATGATGCGAAAAAAAGTCAAAAGCCACCAAATGAACCTAAAGTCTGCGGTGGGTCACACACACACACACATATATATATATATATATTTATATATATAGGACAGGACCAGATGACTGCAGGATCACTTGGAGACAGAACACCTCTTTGGGGACCTCTGGGGACTCTGAGCCCCAGTAAGGGGCTAGTCTGTCTCGGTGGAGAGCTAAAATCCTTCCCCTGGGTGGCATATGCACCTGTACACTACCTCCCAGAGTCTTTTGGGGATTCTACAGGGCCCCACCCATTTGCTGTCAAGTTCTGGACACTGTCCTTTCTTCCTTTGGAGACTGTACATCCATTCAAACTCCAGTATTCTGAAATTCCGCCCCTGGGCTCGAACGTCGTAGTTCCTCTTCTGCCTTGTCCCCGCCTACAGAGACTGATTCCTGGCAAAGAGGTGTGCTGTCTCCAAAAAATCCTGCAGTCGTCTGGTATACTCCTGTCCTGGTGGGACTGGTGGGGAGTCTGGTGGTCTACCCACCACCTTCTTCTGCTGGTTTGCGAATCTCTCCCCCCATCATGAGGAGGGCAGGCATGAAGGACATGGAATCCAGGACAGCAGACTGGTAAGTCATCAGGACAAGGGGAAGGTGTAGGTCCCAGTCTGGCTGGTGTTGTCTCGCCATGGCTGTGACCATGGCGCACTGCTCCGCCACAGTCCGATTGAACCTTTCAACATGACCATCGCTTTGGGGATGCAGGGGTCTGGTGTAGGTTTTGCATGAGCCTAACCTGTAACACATGGCAGTGAATACACAGGACTCAAAATTCCTACCCTGGTCAGTGTGAATTGTCTCTGGGGCCCCGAACCAACTGAACATGCCTTGAACTAGAGAGTCTACTATGGTCTCTGCCTCCTGGTCTGGCAGAGCTTATGCCTCTGGCCATTTTGTGAAGTAATCCATGCTGTGTGAGAGCCGGAGTGAATGGCTGATCTTCTTTCCATTAATGCGAAACAACTATGGTTGTGTGTGTGTCTCATAATTCCAGAGTAAACAATTTTAAGTGCTCCATCCATCCCGACTCCTGTGAAGTGTTTGGAAAAGCAGAGAGTACAAAGTAGGATTGGCAAAAAAGTGCTAATAGTTTTATTGTGATAAAATGTCGTTTAAAAAAGAAAATCAATTATAATCAAGATATGGGTGGAATAAACCATGTTTATCTTGAACAAATATAAATGAAACAAGGTTTTTCATCACTAGTGATGTTGATTTCTTTGAACTCTATCACAAAAATATCAAAATATCATAAGTTGCCAGCGTGGGCTTCTTTTGAAGCTGTAGCCATGCTTTTCCAAGTTGTCCACCCCTCCTTTTGTGGCATTATAATCCACGATGATTTCTGGTTTTTGATGCTCCTGGCCACAGATTCTCCCATCCCTATGCAGCGTACTCATGAGAACCACATTTTTGCCTTTCTTTGGCACGTTGGACACCAGGGACGTATGAGCTGTGAACAAAAACTTGGATGACTTGACGGACCTGTTCTGTGTAGTCAACAGCCGAGGTGAGAGCTCTGCATTGTTTTTCCGTACCATTCCGCCTATCATCAGCTTCCTCTTTAGGATTGCAGGACTTGCATGTGATGTTGTGTCCAGAGTCCCTGTGTCATGTCCAGGACAACTCTTGTCGTCTCAGTTATTGAAGCAGATGATCCTGGAAATAATGTGGAAGTTTTCCAGAGACATTGTTCCTCGGAAAAGTTCTCTGCCAGTTTCTGCCTCCAAGGATAAGAACACCAAAGTATGCATATAACTGGGTTTGGGCTATCTTCTTCCACTTCTCCAAAAACATGCCTTCGCTTCATATTGTGCAATCAAGAATTATTGGTGATTTTTGGTGCTGCTTGGCCTCCACAGTCTTTGTTTTTCTGTAGTATTGCTAGTTTATTTCTCAGTTTCTTTAGTATTCCCAATATAATTAATTGATTATCGATTCTAGAGTATTAAACCAATTTACTGTTTGTTGGACTAGGGTCATTGAAAATATATAGTTTATTTTTGGTAGTATATCCATTTTCATTGCTGTTTTCCGACCAATAAGTGAGATGGGTAGGTTGTTCCACCGAGTGAGGTCTTCTTCAATGGATTTGAACAATGGAGTAAAGTTGAGGATAAACAAATTTGGCAGATTGGTGGAGATATCAATACCAAGGTATCTAATGTTGTCCTTTTGATGGTTAAGAGAAGTTTCTTGGTTATTGCATTCTTGTCTTCCCCACTGAGGGGTAAGACCCTGGGTTTAGTCCAGTTTATTGAATGGTCTGAGATAGCTGAAAATTTAGATATAAAATTGAACACACCCGGTAGGGATGATATTGGGTTCCGTAAATACAACAATATATTGTCTGCATACAAACTGATGTGAACAGAGTTTTCAGAGTTTATGCCAATGATATTACTGTTTTTAAGGAAGGCCGCAGCGAGGGGTTCAATAAAGATGGCAAATAATAAAGGGGAGAGCGGACATCCTTGTCTTGTGCCACATTGTAGAGTGAAACGCTGTGAAGTGTAACCATTGGTGATTACAAAAGCATATGGTGAGTTGTACAGAATTCTGATCCATTGAATTTGTGACTCTCCAAAGCCAAATTTGTTGAGCAGTGAAATGTGCGGAGGCATGGTGGAGTTTGACATAATCTCTGTAGCCATTCTGATGAATAATGGGGATGTAAGTGGCCAGAAGTGTTGATAGAATTCCACTGGGTAGCCATCTGATCCAGATGATTTATTGTTGGGCATAGAGAAGAGAGCTTTCCTGAGTTATTCTAGAGTAAGTTGTTTATCTAATGTGTTAGCCTGCTCTGTGGGTAGTTTAGGGAGGTCGATATCATCGAGGAATGAGTTAATGTTTGATAAATTTGATTCATTATCTGAGTGATATAGCTTTTTATAAAAGTCTCTGAATATGCTATTGGTGTCTTTATGTTATCCTACCCTGTGGACCTTTGATGGCTGGAATAAGTGTTTTTTCTCTATTCACTCTTTGCCGTTGCATGGGGAATTGTGTCTGTTTGTAGATGATATTATCAAGTTTAGATGTAATTGTCTTAATCTAATTTCGGATTTTCGGAAACCTCTCACATTCCAACTAGCAAACTTAAGTGGTGTCATTGAGGTTAGTTAGGGGGTGATAGATGTGGATTTGTAGTTTTCCCATGCAGCAGCACAGTGCGTGTACTACCGTGCCCATTTTTTCATTTTTCCATGGATAAGTCAGAGTTTTTCCCCTTTACATTACTTTTATTGTCCTAGTTTACTGTCCTAGTATTGCAGGAAGTTTGTAGGGATACATACCTACACAAACAAATGACAAAAAGGCAAAGATAAACATAGAACAGTGCAGAGTCAGACATACATATAGTGAGGGAGTGGATAGAGGTTGATAATGATGAGAGAAGTAGGGAGGGACCGATTAGGAAGGTAAGATGATGAAAGAGTGAGCAATATTTACAACCCTGACATAGATGGGGTGCTCATTTCTACATTTAGCATATCAGAATTATCAGAATAACCAGGGTCTGGTGGGGGAGTCTCGGAATAACAGACGGTCTATAGTATATGTAGTTTATCAACAACCAGCGATAGCCGTTTACCCTTCTGCCAGTTCTCCTTCGGGATGGGGTACAGCACCTTACGTCAGTTGACGGTTGATCCCCGGGGAGTTGACTTTTCATACGCAGCATGGTGTCTTTGAGCTCCCTTCCTTTGTTTTAACAAGCTCCTTTTGCTTGAAATGTTCAAACTTTGCAATGATTGAGCGGCGACGGTTCCCCACGTGGTGTCCCAGTCAGTGAACCAAGTGGAAGGTGATCTGCTTCACGGTGTCCTTGGGGAGTTTCAGGGCGGTGTGGATGAAGTCTTTCACCATGTTTCCTGGGGACTCTGTGTTGTTTTCTGGGATCCCAGAAAATATGAGGTTGTCCCGCATACTTCTGGATTGGATATCCAGGATAGTCTCTTTCATTTTTTTTATAATTTTTTTTTGTGAGATGTTTGTTGTGAGACACTTCATGGAGTTTTTTAGGTCTGCATAGTCTTATTGCATCTCGCCAACCGTGTGGTGCAGGAAATCAAGGCTGACTTTGATCTCGGAAATATCTCAGCTTCTTGTTGATCTCATCTAAACAATTACGTCTACAGCACTGGATATAAGATAATGAGTCTGCCTTTTTCCTCTTGCCGGGACTGTTCCGGTCCTGGTCCTCTTCCATCATGTACTCCTTATAAAAATAATCAATATAATCCTCAAGGTCCTCCACTTTAGATTTTGTGCAGTGTTTTTAGATATATATATTTATATATATATATGTATTTTGCAATTCGCTTGGTTATTTGTCTGAGTTGGAGCAGATTGTCAGTGTTTGAGTTCATGCACCTGCCACCGCCATCTGTACTCACTTCCGTTTTCTCGCGAGTTCACAGCATACTCCCGTGAGCTCTCGCTGTGGTCCCAGCCTGATCTCAAACCATTTCTAAGGCCCTCTGAGCAGAGAACCCCTTCACCATCTTGATCGATTGTGATAGGGAGCCACACAGGCAAAGTTATTTATTTGTTGCGTCCCACCACCAATTTGCAGCTGGGATAGAGTGTGAGAAAATATAGAATGGTTCCCATACGACAGAGGGGAAGGTGTGCGGGGATGTGGGAATAGACAGGTTTCCCGTACTTGAAATGTAACCATGTTGCAACCTTGTGCTGGAATAGTATGTGCATAAAGATGAAACATACACACACACACACACACAGACACACACACACACACACACACACACACACACACACGCACACACACACACACACACACACACACACACACACACATACAAACATACACTCATACACACATGACATACCAGGCCCAGGTAGGAGGAGGACAGAATTTAGGTACACAGGGCCTACAATGTCATATTGTGCACTTATATTCCCCGAGGGTCCCGAACACCACATATGTAATATAAATGTTCAGGGGGGTGCACGGCGTGGTGTGCACTCGTTGAAAATGTTTTATTTTATATGTTATTCACAGAAAATGAGCCAGGGCCAATGAGTCTCAGGGTGAAAAAATAATTAATTGTATAATTTTTCTTTTAGTAAACATTGAAAACGGCTCCCACAATCACAACCACCACACAGGGGATAAACATATAAAAATAATAGATTATTTCAACTATTACAATAATTTGTAGTCACTGCACATAAACCTAAAAATCCAAAGTAAAACCCGGGGTCCCCCCTGCCTCCTCGGAAATGTGCAACTCTGCGTAACCTGGTTTCCCTGTGCACGGGGAAACCAGTCTATCTGTCCATCTGTCCATCTATCTATCCATTTATCTATCTGTTTTGACCTTGCTGACAATTCAGTCGCTGGCTATTCCTTGTTTCATTCCACCTCCGTTCCTGGCTCTCGCGCCTGTAAACAGCAGCACTTTCTCGAATGAAAAGATTTACAGTTTGTCCTTCTGCCTCGCACGCTGTTTGGTTGAGGGACATTTGTTGCATCCGTGACATGGATAAGATAAAAGCAACATAAGATAACACTTTATTAATCCCTGGAGGGAAGTCCAGGCATTAAGGCAGCAAAAAACAGTGCAACAGTCTCAACAGTCCAAGGTGGTATTAGATGTCCAGTGTTCAAAGTATAATCCAGATTTGATTTACAGTCCAAGGTGGTAATATAATACCTGTGTGCAGTTAAATCCAGGTTTGCAGTGTAATATTACATTACGTTATTTAATTTAGCAGACGCTAAAGAGACTTGCAATAAGTACATTTGTCAAAGTATCAAACCAACGATGTTAGTGATGGGAGAATAACCCATTTTGGTATTGTTGGTGAATTGGTGTTGGTAGTATTGGTGTTTGTAGTATGATCCAAATTGGTATTGTTAGTAGTATTGGTGTTGGTTATATGATCCAAATTGTTGGTGTTGGTAGTATAATCCGGGGTGTTATTGATGGTAGTATAACCCACTTTCGTATTGTTGGTAGTATTGGTGTTGGTAGCATAATCCAAATTGGTAGTGTTGGTAGTATTGGTGTTGGTAGTATAATCCAGATTGGAAGTGTTGGTGTTGGTAGGTGTAAGAATCCACACTGGTAGTGTTGGTAGTATTGGTGTTGGTAGTGTTGGTAGTACAGTCCACGTTGGTAGTGGTGGTAGTGTTGGTAGTACAGTCCATGTTGGTAGTGGTGGTAGTATTGGTGTGTTGGTAGTGATGGTAGTATTAGGGTGTTGGTAGTGATGGTAGTATTTTGGTGTTGATAGTGATAGTTGTATCGGTGTTGATAGTGATGGTAGTATTATGGTGTTGGTAGTGATGGTAGGATTATCTCGGTTGGAAGTGATGGTTGTATCAGGGTGTTGGTAGTGAAAGTAGTATTCGTGTGATGGTAGCGTAATGGTGTTGGTGGTGATGGTAGGATAATCCAGGTTTGAAGTGATGGTTGTATTATGGTGTTGCTAGTGATGATAGTGTCAGGGTGTTGGTAGTGATGGTAGTATTATGGTGTTGCTAGTGATGATAGTGTCAGGGTGTTGGTAGTGATGGTAGTATTATGGTGTTGGTAGTGATGATAGTGTCAGGGTGCTGGTAGTGATGGTAGTATAATGGTGTTGCTGGTGATGATAGTGTCAGGGTGTTGGTAGTGATGGTAGTATTATTGTGTTGCTTGTGATGATAGTGTTAGGGTGTTGGTAGTGATGGTAGTATTATGGTGTTGCTAGTGATGATAGTGTCAGGGTGTTGGTAGTGATGGTAGTATTATGGTGTTGGTAGTGATGATAGTGTCAGGGTGTTGGTAGTGATGGTAGTAGTATGGTGTTGGTAGTGATGGTAGTATTAGGGTGTTGGTGGTGATGGTAGTATTTGGGTGTTGGTGGTGATGGTAGTACAATCAATAATAATTGATTGGCAATGACTGGTGTCCGGCGGGTCAGATATATTTTCTGTTTCTGTGCTGTTCAAATGTAGGCGTCCGATTCTGTGCTCCGGAACTTGTAAAGATGCTCTGATACAAACTGAATGTAACGTAGTTGCGTAGTGATGCTAATAATTGAAAGCGAAAGAAAGAAAATGACGGCAGTGTGGAGTTGCTTCAAGGTAAAAGAACATTGGATAAATATTTCATCGCTTGACAACATTCTAAATTGTCCAGAATGCTGTGTTGAAAGGTTCAGCTCTTTTTTTGAGACTCAGTTCTGGGCAAGTCACTCGGTAATATGAGTCGTTCGATTTGATTCAGTTGGTTTAATGCACGGTGAGTTCCACTGAACGAGAGTGAGACGAGTCGGTCATTTATTATCATTACTTTTTTTTTTTTTTGCAATGATTGCAGTACATTTTGGAATGGCAAGTACCATATAAATATAATAGTTTCACACCAAGCCGCTCAAAATAGGGGATTGAAACTTTCCCATTGCCAAGAGAAATGCTTTTTTTTTTTCTGGTGCATCACGTTCAAAGTCATGAACACGCCGCAAAAGGGGCGCGTCATGGTTCCAGTGTGATTGGGAACGAAACAGTAGAGGAGACAGCAGAGCAGCATGGAAATATTCCACGGCCAGTGCGACCCCGGTCCTTCGGTGGCGGGGAGTGGGGACTGGCTTGGGGCTACACTGGAGTGACTCAGAGCCTGGCGGGGAGCGAGGGGGTCTGCAATCTCACTATTATAGTAACTGAAAATTGCAGTGGTAGTCTGTATGTGCAGCTGTCCAATCACATGAGTGCGATCAGATCACAGGATATATTTGTCATTGACGTACAGCAGATATACCCAATGAGACCAAATGATAAGAAAATGTAATTTCTCCGATCACCCATATAAACTCAAAATCATCGCACGACAATTTAATATATATCTAATAGTCAACGTTTTATTATGAACATACAATTTAAATAAAATCAGAATCGGCCAAAATCGGAATCGGCACGTCAGTTTTATTTTCAATCTTAAATCAGAATCAGCCAAGAAAACTGCAATCGGTGCATCTCCAGTTGGTAAACATGTTCGGTAACTTTACAAGATGATGCATTTCAAGGGGTATATCCTAATGACATAAATTAATATATTTAATCAGCCGTAGTAGCTTGCATACAATGGGATGAGCCTCGTTATGAGACGGCTACAGTGTGAATAACTGAGTCATTTAGCTGCAGTAACTCAAATGCCACAGAGACTTCCTGTTACACTGTTGTGGTACCCAAAATATTTTCCCAAGGTTGGCAGGTCTGTGGTAGTATTAGGGTGTTGATGGTAGTATTAGGGTGTTGGTGGTATTAGGGTGTTGGTAGTGATGGTAGTATTAAGATGTTGGTGGTGATGGTAGTATAATCCAGGTTGGTAGTGATGGTAGTATTAGGGTATTGGTAGTATTAGGGTGTTGGTAGTATTCGGGTGATGGTAGCATTAGGGTGTTGGTAGTGATGATCGTATTAGGGTGTTGATGGTAGGATTAGGGTGTTAGTAGTGATGGTCGTATTAGGGTGTTGATCGTAGTATGGGGGTGTTGGTCGTGATGGTCGTATTAGGGTGTTGATGGTAGTATTAGGGTGCTGGTAGTGATGGTCGTATTAGGGTGTTGATGGTAGTATTAGAGTGTTAGTAGTGATGGTCTTATTAGGGTGTTGATGGTAGTATTAGGGTGTTGGTAGTGATGGTCGTATTAGGGTGTTGATGGTAGTATTAGGGTGTTGGTAGTGATGGTCGTGTTAGGGTGTTGATGGTAGTATTAGGGTGTTGGTAGTGATGGTCTTATTAGGGTGTTGATGGTAGTATTAGGGTGTTGGTCGTGATGGTCGTATTAGGGTGTTGATGGTAGTATTAGGGTGTTGGTCGTGATGGTCGTATTAGGGTGTTGATGGTAGTATTAGGGTGTTGGTAGTGATGGTCGTATTAGGGTGTTGATGGTAGTAATAGGGTGTTGGTCGTGATGGTCGTATTAGGGTGTTAATGGTAGTATTAGGGTGTTGGTCGTGATGGTCGTATTAGGGTGTTGATGGTAGTATTAGGGTGTTGGTAGTGATGGTCGTGTTAGGGTGTTGATGGTAGTATTAGCGTGTTGGTAGTGATGGTCGTGTTAGGGTGTTGATGGTAGGTTTAGCGTGTTGGTGATGTTGGTATAATCCAGGTTCGTAGTGATGAAGGTTGACTTTACCAAGCGTCGCCGTACGTATGCACACGCAGGTCATTCTTTTATTGCAGCGGCAATAAACTTAGCCCCCTGGAAGGTCAAACTGCGCTCCGTTCCCAACCCCCTCAACGCCTCTTTACCACCTTACGCAGAAAGCACTCGGAGCACCCCCCCCCCCCCTCCGATTGTCGTCTCCAAAGACCTACACCGTTTCAGCTCCGCCTGGTGCCATAAATCGCACGTTTATGAACTGAACAGACGGCGGCTCCTTCTCCCAAGGCTTCGCCCACTCCAGCTCATCTGAGAGACCCCGTCAGTGATTAACGACCGCACTGAATGTCACCGTGGGGGCCAAGGTGGACCTATTCCTCCTCTCTATCGTCATCCTCCTCCTCCTCGGGGCTGAAATGGAATTCTTTCTGTCATCATTAAGGAGCAGGTCCACTGCTCATTGGTCTTTTTTTTTTTTCCGTAGTTGAACATTTGGAGTGAGTGTTGGTGTGATGTGGCGTTGCAGTTTGTCAACCGGGGTACTTGTATTAAACAATGCGGTGTTTCCCCAAACCATTTTTCATCCACAGCAATCCCAAAAAATCCCACGGGGACAGCATCTCATTAAGCACTAAAAACGTCAAAAACATGTCTACTAATGTCTACTAATCGTTTGCGATGAAAGACTCGTAAACGATTCGTTCACAATGAACAAACCTGAGGATTAGGACAAAGTCCAAGGAGAAAAAGTTCAAGGCTTCTGGCACAATTTGTTTAAATGTGGATTAAATACTCTTAGCGTCCGCCCCAAAAGAAATTATTTTGACAGAACAATTCAACTCAGAGTCAAACGACTCTTCCGATTCATCGTTTATTAAACCAACTGAATGAATTAAGAGTTGAAAAATGTAACGACTCTTTACCGAGCGACTCGTCAGGAACCGAATGCCAGAAAAGAGTCGAACCTTTCATCACTACGAAAGTCGTCACTTTCATAGTGAAACTTGTTCTCATGAACACAGAGCTGCTGCTCTGCTGGAACTGATGAAATGGATGAATGAGTGCAATCTCGCAATTTTCATTTTGCAACACAAGAGCTAATTAACATTCTTCACTTGTTTAAGTGGAATCTCACTTTTTTTTCTTTACCGCGCCACCTTGTGAGCTCTCGGGATACACTAGTGGTTAGAAAACACTGCAGTGATGTATTTCATGTATTAGGCTACATTTCAGACAAGATCTTAGATTCATAACATTTTGGAGCTCAAGTTGCATTCCAAAACATTCTCATTCTCCATCTCCATGTTTACATGGAATAATGCTGAAATGAGCAGGATGCAACATTTTACCCAAATATCTTCCTTAAGATGCGAGTAAAACTATCTCTCTCAATGTGCTGTACAGCACCTGACTAATAAAAATATGCCTTCGGCTAAAATGGAAAAGCTGCTAATTTGATTTCACAGTGGGAAACTAACATTTCTCTGTGCAATTCCATTTCCCTCACTAAAACAAATAAATAAATAAAAATAATCGAGTCCGTATTGCTTTCCAAAACTCCCACCTGTGCACTTATTGTCTTTGACAGCGCTGCAATAAAAAACTGCTTTGTTCTGGAAACGTGTGGAGAATAGTCAGCCAATTGGATGCTGCTTAATTTCAGATACTCATATCTGGAGACAGAGAGAGTCCGGTTACGGAGAGAGTCCGGTTCATGACGCTAATGGGAGTTTTAATATCTCCGAAAAGTGTCTTTCAATTGGGCAAATTCACGTCAATTTATTCAAAATTAAAAGGTAATGTTCATCGTCAACTTTTCTAGGTTACAGCTAAAGACACAAGAAAATTTGGGATTCACCCCCAAAATAAATAAATTATATATATATATATATATATATATATATATATATATATATATATATATATATATAGTATATTTTAGGATGGGTTATAAAAACAAGTGCAAGCGGAAACAAAATTGGCCACTCTCACAAAACAATTAACATAGGGCCCACATAGAAATGAGGTAAAAACAACTTAAACATTAAGTTCAACATAAGGACGACTTAACGCACCAAACTGCTTTGGTTTCAGCAAATCAAACATGGGGAACATATGAAGCAGCCGAGCCAAACATAAATTATCGTGATAGTAGTGAGTGGGAAAGAGCTGTATCGAAACCGGAAGAGCCCAAACGTTGTGGAACAGTTAGATCTTCGGTGGCAAAATTGCAGTCTCTATGTGCAATTACTTTTCCCATCGTTTTGTTTTGCTCTTCCCCAAACCAACTATGCAGCATTATGCTGCGTTCCAGTGGAGTGGGAAATCTGTAATTGTGAGTCGCCCGACGCCCACTTCAGAGCTAAATATGTTCCATAGCTTCTGTTTGGGAAAACATGGGCAGCCGCTGCAAAAATTGCATTTGTTTGTCAAACCTGTGAGCACTGCAACCATCTGCCCAGGAGCTGAAGCTGCAGAGTAGTAGTGATCAAAAGTTTGCCTGTCTCTCTCTCCGAGGGTACAGGCGATGTGCGCGCTAGCGTTGCGGTGAAACATGCGCGTATGGAACAAAACCGTGCGTAATGGAGACACTTTTCTCCATGACTCTCTCCCCGATCGCCCCCTCTCCATGCGCTACGCGCAGAAAATAATCGTAACGAGTCTACGAGTCGTGCCCCGTTCCTCCATGCTCTGCCCCCACACTGTTTTCAGTTGTTTTATATGGAGGAAAGAGCCATGTTCGCGACTGTGTCCGGGTGCGGATGATTCAGACACATAAAAATATAAATATAAAAATATAATTTATTTTTAATTCCTCATTGAAATGTTATCCCTGTGCATTTTGTAAGCTTCTATCCGTTTTATCCTGTTACTGTAATGCACACTGACTGACAAAAAAATAAATAAATAAACGACCGCTCAACATAAAGAATCTCAGTCGACCAACGGGTTTCTGACTTGTGATTCCAATTCATCGACTTTCAAGGGGCAGCCCTACAAGAATCATTTAATTCCGTCAAAATTATTTATTTTGAAATTATTATTATTTATTAATGATGCATGGTCTCTCAGGAATTCTGTGTGCGTGTGCGTGTGTGTGTGTGTGTGTGTGTGTGTGTGTGTGTGTGTGTGTGTGTGTGTGTGTGTGTGTGTGTGTGTGTGTGTGTGTGTGTGTGTGTGTGTGTGTGTGTGTGTGTGTGTGTGTGTGTGCGCTATGGCTGGCAGTGGCTATGGGCAGGATTGTGTATTTTTTTAATAAGAAATGTGTTACCGCGTGTGTGTGTGTTACAGTATAGAGTACAGAGTTCCTCATAATAAATTAATAACTTTTCTTTGGGACAGCTAAGGTTTACAAATAAAGGTTATTCATTATTGCTATGATTATGATTATCATTAGTATTATTATCATTTTATTGTTTTTATGATTATTATCAGTATTCTTATTATTATTCTTATTATTATTATCATTATCATTATTTCTCTTTGGCATTTTTCGGCCTTTTTGGTTTTTTCACATCGATTTACATTTGGAGCAGGAATTATAGGAAAAACCTTTGCAAGTTTACCAGAAGTTGCAGAATTTTGACGTACCTTGAACCGATGTTATATAAGTCCAGTTGGTCATTCGCATTCACAGAGTTCCGCTGTGTAGACCGCATAGTGTTTTCTCGGCGAGACGAGCAACCGGGAAACGACAGAGTGAAGGAGCCGATGCGGCGTTCAGTGTAAGGTGAAAATTGTAACTATTGCTGCGTTTCAGAGAACCCGGAAAAACTGTAAAACGTACCTAACACAATTTAACTGGACCCTGTCTGCCTACAGCTATATTTATTATTATTATTATTATTATTATTATTATTATTATTAATATTACCAAAGAGTATGATTTAGTGATACACATCTTTGGAGCATTGACCGCCATGCCATTGACCCAAATAAGCTGATCCGGGAAATTTTCTGTTTCTAACATTTTTAGTGTTTAACAGGAGAGTGGTTTAGTGCTAATGGGATTATTTAATTTTATATAGTGTGACGTGAAAGAAAACAGTTTGGGAAAAACTGATGTTAGATGCAAAAAAATATATATAATTATCATAGATAGATGGATAGATAGATAGATACAGTGGCTGTATGAGGGTAGAAAATACAGAGTGTGCCCTTTTGCTATGTTTCCTCGCTCTTATTTTATTATTGGGGTCAGTGGGGAAATTTGACGAGATCAAATAAGCGTCCTCTGTGGAAAGACTGTGAAGGAGAGGATGATTCCATTAAGCGTCTCACTGCCCGTCCCCCTCCCCGTCCCTGTCTCCGTCCCACTGCCCCCTGCAATCCCACTTGGCACAGTCCAAACTGCCAGCACCTGGGAGAGCGTGAGCCGTACAAGTACGTTCACGTTCAAGCTCAGAGGTAAACAGTGATTATAAAACAGAGAAACTGGATGGTATTCTAATGCTGAAGCAAAAATACAAAACAAAGCAAAGGAATATATCAATTGACTGGATCTCATACATTTAATGGAATAATAAACTTAAGTGCAGCTCACACACACACACACACACACACACACACACACACACACACACACACCTCTAAATACAGCTGCATCCCTAAAGGTCCTCACATCATCATCAGCTGACAGTGGATGACAGTATTGATGGAATTATTTTGCCCCTGGCATCTTGAGCACTCAATTATAACTCTACACCTTTCTCACTCCCACCCCCTTTTGCTCTCTTTGCCATTGTCATTTTTTATTTATTTTTTATTTTGTAAGCCCTTTTTACACTGGGGGTGAAGAGAAAGCAGAATTGATCTTTGCCACCCTGGGATTCAGCCTTGTGTTTGACTGAAGTGCTTTGGGGCCCTAATGGCCCTGTGCTGCATCAAGCCGGTTCGATTCCTCCACCTGGTACCCAGATGACCGGGAACCTTCCCCCGTTTTCCCAATTAGCCACTCCAGCTCTGCCCTCCTCCATAGGACTCCTCAGCTCCAGTACAGAGCGAGTATGGGCTCAAGGTCATTAAGGAGGAAGGTCCGGACCGAGTCAAAAGACACTGGCCAGCTTTGAACTTCGTTATACAAGACTTGCGAACGATTCGTTCGTAGCGAACAAATCTTTGAAATGACTCGGGTGTCGTGTGTCACTCCGGCAGAAGAGTCGCTTGTTGGAGACTCTGTAACTGTAGCCAGATGCACAGGCTGAACCGAGACTTGGATCTTGAACAGAAAAAGAGCCGAGAACCCTCGCGAGTCACACATGCTCCCAAAGCACGGGGGAAACCGGCTCTCGAACAAGATCCTAAATTCGGGTCGTGCATTTGCATCAAGCCTTGCAGTGAATATTCTACTCGCAAACAGAAAATAATAAAAACTAAAGTACAATAAGTCAAGTAATGTTGCTGTGTATGTCACACATGCAGCCCTCATGTATGAAAGTGTGCACCAACGAATGAACGAAGAGTCTAAAAATTGATCCAATCCTCTCGAGCCACATGTACTATAAAGTGCCGAATCTCCTAAAAGAATCTCCCCAAACTTTTCATCACTACTTTGAACCTCCTCACCTTGTTAGGAAGACTCACGGATCACGGTCTATTTTCCATTGGGCAAAACGTTTTTCATTAAAAAAAAAAAGAAAAAGAAAAAAGAAAGTGACGTTAATGCAGCTTAGACCTCAAAGTGACACATATGGAACGGGACCGCACCAAGGTGGAATGATCCCTTTGTGTTTTAAGCCAGAACAGACATTCAAAGAGGATTTAGGGCGCCGCCGGGTGCCAAAGGTGTTGGAATTGCGAGATGAACTGCAGTCAGTTTGCCAACATGCGCCGTCCAAAACCACTGGGTGTCATTTCCATCCAATGTTTGAAATTGAACTCCTGCTTATCAACCATTACATTTTTCTTGTAACGAAACTCACTTACATACTTAACGATAAGTAAAACAATGTTATGGTGTATGTAGCGCAGGCAGCCATCATGGATAAAAGTGTCCACCGACCTCTCCGAATGAGGCCCACTTCATCTGCTCTCGTCTCCCCGCTCTTTTGTAGATTAAAACAAGGCTGAAATTGCTCTTGCCATGTTAGCATTTCTAATGTGCACGAGCAGGTGTTAAAGGATTAGAGGATTAAATACAGGCCATTATTATAGGATTAGGTGATATGATACGGAATGTACGCTGAAACTGTAGAAGAGGCCAAATGGGGTATGAGGAAAATAACCTTGTTCTAAATCTGGTCAAAGGAAATAACACTTTTTTTAATTCTTTTTTTCCTATTAATTTTTTATCTTTTTCTCCCGAAGTCTTTCCACGCATGTACGTACTGTTCTGGGAGACTTCCCTTAACGCTGCCTAAAAGGGGGTGTAGCCCTGCCCAGTAAACGAAAGAACCACCGTTTCTACAGTCATGGCCAAAAATATTGGCACCCTTTCCATTATTTTCTACCAAAGAAAACTCGACATTTTCTCTAAAAGAGGTAAAAATTAGTATCGAAAAGTATTTGGTCTCAACACTTCGTTACTTCGTCACTGTTAATAGCAATACCTTTTTGATCCAGAACTTAGACATGGCATTGATAAAACGTCATTTTATCAATGCCGCCGACGTTATTAACAAAACTTTGGTCTCATCCGCCAACAGGACGCTCTCCCGGAAGGACTCTGGCTCGTTTCAGGTGTGTTTTGGCAAACTCCAGCCAGGCTTCTCTTGGGTCTCGCTCTGCCTCTCCGGCCATCGAACGCCCGTTTATAGTGCGAGCCGAAACGGTTGCGCCTCAGGTTTGAAGGTCACCTCGAAGCCGTCGAAGCGGTTGTCCGATGTTCTTTCTCCACCGTTCACACAATCCTTCAATCCTGCAATCTTTTATCGACTTTCTCTCTGGTGGCCATGTCCAGGCAGGTTGGCTACAGAGCCACGGGCCTTAATCTTCTTGATAACATTGCGCGCAGCGGAACATCAACGTCCCTGGAGATAGACGTTATCCTTGGGATTGTCCATGCTCGGCTACTATCCTCCGTCTGACCTCCTCAGACAATACTCTGCTGCTCTTTCTTTTCTCCGTGCTCGGTGCGGTACATCCGCTGGCACAAAACAGCAGAATGTGCATTTCTTATCCATTGAAACCAGTTGAACGATTATTAGAAGGCAGGCACCAGTGGCTCTCCACAGGTTTGTTCAATTACTACAGTAATTGGAGGCGAACCAACTGCTTGAACCGCAATTGTTGCTTACGTTCCCTGAAAGGTGAAAATAATATTGTCCAGGGCATTGGAGATTTCTGTGTGGGGGGGGGGGGGAAGCTACGATGTAGTATTTTTCAGCTTTCTTTGTTCCACTGCAAACCAAAGCAACACAGTATAGCCTCAAAACAGGCAATACAATATGCCTGCAAACAGAGAATATTCAAGGCATTCCCTCTCTGCAGAACACCGATAAAAAAAAAATCAGTGTACATTCTATGTTTGTTTTTTCAAATATGTTGCTTTGAATGCCCAACTAATGGAGGGCGACTTGTCTTTGTGCGGGACCCTTGGCGTCCTGTTTTGACACCGCCTTCAATTCCCATAAGGCCATTGGTTTTTATTTTCCAACCTGTGAGCCACCACACCACCGAAGGCATCCTCACAGCGTTTCTCCCTCCGGCCTCGCTCGTCCATTACCAAACAGAGAGGCATCTTCTCCGGGATGAAGTGGAAATCAAGTGGTATTAGAAGCGGATTATCTCCCCCACAACAGCAGTGCACCTCACTTAGTAAAGATAAAGGGAGTGAAGATTCACTGCAGATTATAGAATTCTTCATCGTAAGACAGGGATTTTCTTGCTCAGCGTTCTATATTTTGACCCCCTGAGGCTTCACGCGGCATGTCAGCCAGTGCAGATGCAGGTTGTCGACAAAAAAAAAAAGGGAAATTAAAACTGCAGCAGTTTCATCTTGACAAAGCCTTTACAAGTTTTTACGGCTTCCAAAGCGACGGCTTCTATGCGAGAGTTGAAGTTCTATATTTCCTCTCTTCCTCCCGAACAATAACAAACTTGATAGTTCCAATATGATTGATGACTTCATGGCTCCGTCGGTTGCTCAAATAGGTCACTTGGCTTCTCTTCCGCCCACTTTCAATGCACTTGAAAAATTCCAGAAATTATTAAAGCCGGCTGATTCACACCGGTGAAAAACGCATATGACAGTCGCCACCTGGTTAGTACCTACCAAAAGTGGCCCAAGGAAGGACAACCGGTGAACCGGCGACAGGGTCATGGGGGCCCGAGGCGCATTGATGTGCGTGGGGAGCGGAGTCCAGCCCGTCTGGTCCGATCCCTCAGAAGAGCTACTGTAGCACAAATTGCTGAAAAATGAATGCTGCTAAGTTAATGCTGACTATGAAAGAAAGGTGTCAGAACATACTGTGCATCGCAGCTTGCTGCGTAGCCGCAGACCAGTCAGAGTCCGGTCCGCTATGAGCGTCAGAACTGGACCATGGAACAATGGAAGAAAGTGGCCTGCTCTGATGAAACATGTTTTTTTCTACATCATGTGGATGGCTGGGGTTAGGGTCCGATCTGATCGAGCATCTGTGGGATGTTCTCCCTGGGGGCCCCACCTCGCAACGGACAGAACTTAAAGGATCTGCTGCTAACGTCTTGGTGCCAGATACCACAGGACACCTTCAGAGGTCTTGTGGAGTCCATGCCTCCACGGGTCGGAGCTCTTTTGGCGGCACAATGGGAAACTACACAGTATTTGTGGTTATTAGTGGTGGTTTAAATGTTGTGATCAGTGCATATATATATACTGTATATATAATTGATATTGTCAGCAGAGTGGAAAAGTCGCCGTGTGTGTGTGAGTGTGTGTGTGTGTGTGTGTGTGTGTGTGTGTGTCTGTGTGTGTGTGGTCGTGTGGTCGTGTGGTCGCTCTTCCACAATGTGATGCCGTTCCTCTCTTTTGCATGCAGGGCTGACTGCAAGGTCTGTGTCATCTTAGGGCCTGCGCCACAGCTTGACAACCTGTCAATGTCAGCCGAGAGAAAGCATGTCATAGCAGAGAGGTGTGTGTGTGTCTGTGTCTGTGTGTGCGTGTGTGTGTGTGTGTGTGTGTGCGCGTGTGCGTGCTTGTGCGCGTGAGACTCGATGGAGGAAAAAACATTTCCTTTCTGACTTGATGTCCTCCGTTTGCCCTTGTCACATTCCGCCTGGCATTTATGAATGCCATTGTATTAATGTCTGCTCTTCTTGCAAAATATTTCTTCTGTCGGCGCAAATGGAGCAAACAGAGCAAAAAAAAAAACAAAGAAACACAGACTACTGAGAAGCCACTTTGAAATTTCCTCGTCTGAGAATATTTTATTAAGCCACACTGTTTGATATTCTGAAAATCCAGACGGTCCGACTCGCATCTCGTGGGGAAATTATAAGGCGAGGCCTTTTTTGGAGGCGGGCACTTCCTTTTGTCAAGACGGAGACATGGTGATACTTCAAAGCAGAAGTGAGACAGGTTGTGCATACACAAATAAAGACTGTAACTGTATCATTCTTAAAATAAGTATCGCAAGAGGGTTTTCCTTGTCAGCGCAAGAGGTATTGAGTAGGTAAAATCAACTTCAACAACAGCTTCACCTTCGTCGTTGCTATTTTGGGGTATTTGGATCTTATTTATGCATGAAACAGCTAATGATAGGTCTTAACCCGGCTTCAGGACCGAGTCCGTATACGCATCCGACCGTCAGACCCCCCCCCGAGTGAGCGTTAGGAGTTTCAAGGAAGAAATGGTGTCTTTGGAGGTGGCTCCCGCAGACAGGAGGGCGCGTGTCATGCAGGGGGGACTTTTATTGTGAAAAGGTCAGAAGTTGAGCACTGATCCAAACGTAGTCTGAGCGCGCGCCGAGCGTCTGTCTGTGTAATTTCAAATCAACCGAAAGGATCAGATCTCACCTCTTGATCTCGTGTCGGTTTAAATATTTATGAGGCATCCGTTTTAGCATGAGACCCCGCCCTTCCCCCTCCCTTCAGCGTTCGGTGGAGTTTGCAGGTTTGTTTTATCATTCAGGAAAGGGGGGATTTCGGGCGGGCCAGTGGAACGGAAAGCAACTCCCTTTGAATGTCTTTTGAATCTCACTCTGAAATGGAGAACTGTTGGTCGTGATGAGAGGTTCCTTTTTGAGATTCGGCTCTTGATGATTCATTCACTCAAAAGAAAAAGGCATTTGATTTTCCGTCTCTTTGTTCATTTCATTCAGTTGGTTTAATGCGCGGTGAGCGAGGGAAGACTGCCTGGGAACGATAAACGAGAGTTAATTATTTTCGGTTTGTGAATTGGGGTTCTCTTTTTGCGGTTGTGCAATTTGCATGAATAAAACTTGCACAATTTCCTATTCCTCACCTTCTTGAATGTGAATTGTTGATACAGAGGTTTATTATTTATTCATTTCTCTATTCATTTTTAGGATTATAGTATATTTTCAATTTGTACTTGTGTATTGTTCATTTTCTTCGCACATTAATCTAATTTTTTTGGGTACATTTTGTTATTTATTGTACATTTATCTTCATTGTATATTGGCCATTTCTTTGTTTGCCATTGCCATTGCCACTCTATTTAGTTGTTTTTTATTTGTTTTTTGCTTCATTACACACTGGCAATTCTTTTCTACTTGCTTAAAATCCCCTCAAAATGCCTTCAAAATAAAAAAAAAAAAAAATCCATCTGAGAAGTCTTCACCTCAGTCGTGAATGAAAAAAAACCAACATTGTGTAATAATATATTTTTTTTTACTTTCGCCTTCACCCTGGCAGATCAGATCAGAGCTCTTCGGATAAAGACTTGTTTGCAAGTTATGGGCTTACAATCAGAGTTTGCCAGAAGTATAATGGTGAGCAAAAAAAATAAAAGTTTCTTAAACGACGCAGAGTTATTTACCTTCCAAAACACAAATGTATTCACCTTGGAAAACGTAAACTGCACAATGAAACGCTCCGACCCAACTCACCCCTGAAGAGCTCGAGAAGTGCTTGAGAGGTGAAGGAAATGTTGATTCTCTGGAGATGGGAAGCTGCTTTTTATACTTCTTATGTATTATTCCAAACATTGGAAACCTCACTCGTCTTCTGTTTAAATAGAGTTATTCTCCCCCGTGGATCCCTCCCTCTGTTTCTGAAAGAAAGAGAAAGAGAAAAGACGGACAATGATTCACTCGCCACCATCACGCTCATCGTGCGTTCGATGTAGTTCAAATGGTCATCCTGATCCGTCTGTCCGTCCAATGTTCTATCCTTCCCTGACGTTCCATCGTTACATCTATCGTTCTACGTATATAGGGCACAAAAACATTTTGTCATTTAATTGGTGTAAGGGAGGAAGACGCGCTGTACAGGCGGTATTGGAGGCAGATGATCCGCTGTGGCGACCCCTAACGGAAGCAGCCCGAGGACGAAGACGAAGAAGAAGAAGAAGAAGAAGAAGAAGAAGAAGAAGAAGAAGAATCATGATAATTAATTTGTCAGTTAATACATTGATGAAGGATGGAGCTTTTTGTCTGGGGGAAAAAAAAACCAAAAAACAAAAAAACCCGCCTCATTTTTCATTTTGAGAACATTCTAAATCTTCATCTATAATTAGAATGAATTATGTGGGTTTTACCAACCATTCTGTCCTTCCTCCGCTCGGACATTTCTGCGTCTGTTCGTGTTGCCTCATTTCTCCCGGCGTTCCGGAATTTATTTTGAGAAGAACGCGCTGCACTCATTGCTGCGTAAAAAAAAAAGGAAAGGTCGTTGAAGTTCATCGTGGGTTTTGTCAAAAAGTTGAACCCAGCGCGTCATTGACGGGGGCGATAAAAACAAAATGATCAACATCTCAGCAACAATATCGAGGGAGAAATACCATTTCTGCTCCCAACAGCCCCGGATGTGATATCATGTCATATTATCTTATTTACGCAGGAAATGACGGTCGTTATCACGGCGTTATTGTGGTGCGGCTGCGTAACGAGGCTGATATCTAAAAGGCAGCGGGGGGGTCAGGGATGCTTTCAAATAATTGTTATCACCGCTATTGCTGTTATGGGATGATATGAAAGGGACTAAACCAGTGTTTTTCTTCAACTGCACACTTTTTGCAATGAAATAATCCGGTGGCACTACACCGCTCATGTAGAACTGTGCTTAATATAATAAGGATTTACTAATAGTTATTGACAAACAACTCCTCTAAATGAGTTGTGACCCACACAGGCTAAAGAGAGAACGAGTGAGTCGACTCAGAGATTGAAAATAATTACTGGGGATGCAATTAAAAGTGCAAGGAAAATCAGGCCAATGTTTTAATGTGACTGATTCTCTCGTTGCATTCCGCCAAAATAAATAATTCTGACAGAATTAAATGATTCTTGTGAGAATTCCGCTCCCGACTCCCGAGCAGAACCGGCTCTTCGCGTTCTCCTTCCTCGCCCGGGGAGCCCCCCCCCCCCCACCCTACGTTACACCGACCGAACCAGACCGAGCGCCAGTCGGACAAATTGAACGACTCTTCTTCAGCGAGCGGCTCGCCGAGGACTGAATCTCAAAAAAAAGTCGGAACCTTTCATCGCCAAGACTGGTCTTCACCTCTGCTGGAGCTGCTGTTCTGTCTGGAACTGATGGATGATGTGATTTAGTGCAGTCTTGCAATTTGGTTCTTGCAACACGCAAGCTACTTCCCATTCTTTTTTTTTTTTTTTTCAAGTGGACTCCAAAACATTTTCGCGGCGCCGCCCAGCGAGCTCCCCCAGCACTGCTGTTCCAAAACAGTGATCCACGCTCCAGCTTGTTCGACGGCCGGTGGCTGATTGAATATTAAGTCCAATTCTGTCTATTCTGAAAACGGAAAGACATTTTTTTTTTGGGGGGGGGGGGGGCACGAGAGCCTTCGAAGATCAGACTTTTCTCTCTTTTTAATATATTTTTTTTTATGTCTTCTCAACTTCTCTCCGCCTCATTCCCTCCTGGTCGTGGTTTCTCTGTATTGTTTGACCCGACTGTTGCTCATGCAGAAATGGGGCCGCTGTGTTCCGTCGTTTTTAATTTCAAGCTTATTAAAGTGAGCGATGGATGAAACTGCGGGAGAAAGTATTAAAGGGTAGAATTAGCATTTTGGGGGACAATCTGCTATGAAATAGCTGTTGAAGCGGGTGTAGGGGGTTTCAAGCCCACGTTTCATGCTCACATCCTGTTTACCCCTGGCATCACTAACTTTTGAACCTGTTTTATATGTTGTTAAAATCGAACTGGCCGCCACTATTAATAACTTTGAAAAATATAAAAATTATAATAAAAAATAATTAATTCATAAAGTTTATAAATAATGAAAATAATAATAGTACATAATAATGCATAATAATGCATAATGAATAATAATAATAATAATAATAATAACAATAAATATAGCTACAGGCATACACGGGGTCCAGTTTATTTGTTAAAGGTATTTATTACAGTTTTTTGGTTTCTGTGAAATGCATCACATGTTTCAAAAGTTACAAACAGCATGGACCAATCAACATGGACTGACTTTGAGGACTGAATTTTTGGACAATTGGACAATTGCGTCTTTATTGTCTTAGAATCTCGACTATTTTTCGGCAACTGCAACAATATCGATTTGGATGAAATTTAAACCACGAGGTGCTTGTGACATACCGGTTTAAACGACACCTCAACCGTGTTCGTTCCAGATACTTTTTTTCTTTTTTTTGCTTTGTGTTGGACATATTTTGGCGTTGAATACATTAAACCGTGTCTGTGATTTCGGACAATTTGGTCCGAAATAGTTAGTTATAGTTTTAGATTGAGAAATTCGGATATTTTTCCCGAACGCTAACAATTTTTCGGAGGTTTCAAAAAGTATTTTAGTCCTTTTTTTAAGTGGACAGCGGCTGACCTCTAAAGCAGCACATTCTGCCCATTGTTTCTTTGCTGTATTGAAATTTGGGCCGGAAGGGAACCCAAAAACACAAATAAACAAACGAAAACATTTCAAAACACCTACACAATAAATACATGTTCCTTGTGTTATGTAATTGCTAATGGTTATTGTTACCAGTAATTATAAAAAGGAGGTACAGCCGGTCGTGTAGTAATCCGAAGATTGCCAGTTCAATCCCCGGCTCCCCCTGGTAGCGTTGATGTATCCTTGAGCAAGACACTTACCTATATATATATATATATATATATATATATATATATATATATATATATACACAACCAAAAAAAAACACACACACACACACACACACACACACACACATATATATATATATGTGTGTGTGTGTGTGTGTGTGTGTGTGTGTTTGTGTGTGGGTGTGTGTGGGTGTGTGTGGGTGGGTGTTGGTTGTTTTTGGCCACGATTTTTAACAATAAACACGCTATCTGGCCATGGAGGCAGTTTTAAAGAATGAATTGTTTTATTGTCCTGTGTCTCTGTGTGTGGGGCTGGTGTAAGGTTCCATATCCCCAGAGATATTACATATCCACAAAACTGTATCAGTAATACGATCCCAAAGGGCAGAGGGAGGGAGGGAGGATGGTTTGGGTTTTTCTTTTTTTTCATCCCTCGTCTCTGGATAAGAACAACATTCAATCCTCTTTTTCTCTGGTTTGAAAACAACATCCGACATGATAAATCACACAGAGCCGGGGTGGCATCTCTCTCCTCATACATTATTATTAAATCATATTATTATTACTTCATTTATTTATTTTATTTGTTGCGCGGTTTATTACTCATTTGTAATAAGTAATAATGAAGTCCTATCTTATCTTATTTCAGGTCTAATTTGTGTAATGGCCGAGTGGGGAGTAGGTGGTCATTAAATTAGTCATTAAAAAAATGCTTTCATTTGTGAAGCTCTTTTCTTTGTAGGTTCTATTGACATCAATTTGGATATTAAGAATACCCACAAAAATAATGTAACGGTTGACAATGAAAGCAATATTTTGAAATGCATTCGATCCCATCTATTATCTGTAAAATGTATTTTTCTCCGCGGTAAGTGGTGAGAATTTCCTATTAATTTAGTATATAAACAAACCATTTATTAAATTTATATTTTCTCTGCGATTCAAGTCACATCTCACTTTTCAATCTATAATAAAGGAAATCATTCTTTCATTCATTCATATCCTATCCTCCGGTTATTCATTTTCAATTATTTTCTTTTCAGGTTCGTAGGTGTTTATTTGCTTTTCAGACCAAAGCAAGGACAGGGAGGCGGAGCCAATGGGTTCGGTGCCGAGCGAGACCAAAAAGCCAAAAACACACTTCGTTTTGGCCAGAACAATGTGGCCATGTGTCGGGCTTACGCTGACGCTAACCTTAAAGAGTCCATCAGCGGGACAGAGCTTCACCATCATCTTCTTGGACACATGACTGTTTAATGCAGTCCGCACTCAGCAACTATCTTTAACCGAAATTTACAATTTCTCACGGGATAAAATCTATTTTTTACATTTTTTTCTCGAGGGCTTGGATGCATTTTGTTGACACTCCACACCTCATTGTCAAAACTGTAAGGGCAATTCCCATATATTCCCATAAATACCAAAACTCAAAATACGTATTAACCACATGCGTCTGATCGCGCAAAGTCGCTCAGCCTCTACAAGAACGTCCCCAAATGTCGAGCACCTTCTGATCACCGCGTATTCCCTGTCGCTCAAATTTCGGAAAGTATTTGCATCAAAACTGGACGGACTTTGTACACAGTGTTGCTGCCAATGTAAAAGATTTCCCGGACACACGGGTCTGAGAAAAAAAACATGTTTTTTATAGTTTATTATAGTGTCCTGCAGATTAGATATGGCGGCGTCGTTGGGCATCCGGTCTCACCTCCCCGTTCGGCCACGGCGCTTCATTCACATCACACCCCGATGCCTTTCCCCTCAAGGCGCAGAGGGAAAAAAAACCTCCTGGCATGTCGCGGCCACCCCCGGCCGGTCCTCGACTGCGGTGACCTCGCAACCAGCGTCCATTGCATCCGGTAAAGATAACCGGTTACGGGGCTGACGACCTTCCACCGGCACGCTGAAAAGAGTTCTTCGGTCGGACTGGGGAAGGGTGAGCAGGGGGTGGAAGGAGCTCCGACGGCGCTCGTTTGGCGGGGGGCGGCAAACCGTTCGCCGCCAAGGAGGGAAGCGCCGGAAGCTGACATTGTCCCAGATCTCCTCATTATTCAGGCGTTGATTTACCTGATGGAACCACTGTCAATGCGAGCGGGAAGCGTACGTCGCCGATTGAGAGAAATACAATCTGTCTTGACCGGCGTGTCGCGGTTAAAAGAGAATGGCCACGACAGGTGCGCTTCGGTGTTCAGCGTTTTTGTGCCGCACACAATGAGAACCGGAATTGCGTCGTGGGCAATTGCGTTCACGGCGTAAGGGTTTCAGGCGCTGTTTGGAGAACGGGGTTACACAATAGGTTATTGTGTCTCAAAAGAATCAAACAGCAGGGGAATATGATTGATTATTCCACTGTTGCTGTGTGGAATACGCCGTTCTGATTGGTCGATAGCAGCAACCGGCGGTCAGTTGTTTCCGAATTACGACCGATGACCTGTCAAAAGCGACCGGCGTCACGGGGCAAGTGGCGCCACCTGGTGACACTACATAGAAACTACAACGGATGAACGCGGAAACCTCCAATTCCACATTAATAACAGTAAATAGGTTTGTCACATGTAAGGAGAGAGTTCTTTTTTTAGAGCCACACATTTCACTACCTTAGCGGGAGTTGTAAAGGTATAAAATCATTCCAAATCAATATTCTGTCTCAGTGATCTAGTAAGTAGCCGTGTAATAAGTTCAATAATGCGCAGCCAGCGGGTAATGACTGTCTGGCTGTACGTTATCCTTTACTTAATCAATTTGACTGACGCTGGTAATTACCCAGATATTAAAAAAAATGGGTTTCGTTTAAAGAGAATTGCGTCTCACCTTTCGATTGAAATTTAGCTAACATCTGTTCTTTTATTCAGTGTTTTTTTTTTTTTTTTTTGTTGTTTGTTTGTTTTTTTGTTTTTTTTTGCCAGTTAAATAAACCCGATGAAGAGCGTGTCAGCAGCTTTGTTTATGCCGCCGTGTTTAGCGGATGCCATTATTAATAAATTAGGGATGCTGTGGAAGATATTCTCTGAACGTAACTTATTTTCCACCCTGGCACACACCATCTGCCATCCGCTCGCAAAGATAAGAGCCTCCATTATTCAACAAGGGAACAGCGCCTCTCCCTCCCTCCCTCCCTCCCTCTTGATCCAATGACCTCTGACGCCTGCAGGGGGCGACGGAACGCGACGCGCCGCCCAATCGCAATCGCTTCCTCCGCGCTTGAGAGGACTTTGGGAGAAATGGCGGCCTCGCCGTCAAAGGGCGAAAGCGCGAATAACGACTAAATCACGCGACGAAATCGGCCGCAGACGGGGAGGCCGGCTGCACGCGCCGGCGTCAGCGCGCCAGAATGATTCACGGGGGACCAGTCGCTGAGCGCCGGCGTTAACTTTGAGCTTTAAGAGAGAGTCAAAGGGAGAGAGATAGAGAGAACGGAACGGACGTGCCCTCGGCGGTAAGACGGAGCTTAGCGGAGAAGTCGATTGTTACTCGAGTCTGCAGATCAGCCTCTATACGGATATACACTTCGGGGTGTTATTCACTTTCTCATTGTGCGTTCACAACAGGTCGTGCGCCACCTGCCACATTTCTCATAGCCGCCCTTTTAGCAGCGGGAGATAAGGAGGAGAGGGGGAAAAAAAAAAAATTGAAGCGGGATTGTACAAATTGTACAAACCGGGCAAAACAAAAACCGCCCACTCGCATTGTGTTCCTGGCGCGGCCCTTGACTCCGCCTCCCCGCCGACCTGCTTCTTTTTTTATTTATTTTTTTATTTCCCCCGCCGCCACGGTGGAATGTTTTGCCGCGATGCAGATAAAGAGGAGGCTCTCTCTCTCTCTCTCTCTCTCTCTCTCTCTCTCTCTCTCTCTCTCTCTCGCACTCTCTCTCTGGCTTTCGCCTTTTTTCTTCTCGCTCCACTAAAGACCAGATCAATGTTCATCAGCAGGGGCCAGGGGTCAATCTTAAGACCTGACAGTCGTGCACTATTGATCCGAGCCGTCCAGACCCATTTAAACTGCGCGCAGCGTTATCAATAACTAGCGGTTCCTCGGGGCCCCGGACGGGAACCCGGGCGGCGGGACACAGAGTCTACGCCGCCTAACGACAACAGACCGTCGGATCTGTGGACGGCTGCTTCTGATTGTCCCGCTCGTTTGCTTTTTTTTTGTTTGTTTGAGCTCTTTTCTTTTTGGAAGATAGATTATTCGTTAGTTAGGTCACGGAATAAATAGCTTCGGGTGATGTTGCCAGGGAGAGCTGTTTTATGGCAGAATTTTTTGTATAATTCCCTTTCCGCTACAGTGCGGTGATATCGAACCGGCCGATGTGTTAGTTTGACGCAGTGACGCGAGACGACGATTCGCAAACGAATCGGCCATGGCGAACAAATCTTCTAAACGACTCGGGAGTCCGGGGTCAGTCCGGCAGCGGGAGAATCCAATCACCGCGGACTGAATGAAAGGTCTCGGCGTTTCGCACAGTTCGCGTTCAGTCTGAACGACTCACACTTTGCAGTCCGCCAAAATAATGAATCGATTCCCGTGAGAATTCCGTCCACGGCTCTGCCGCCTCTCGTTCATCCTACGGGAAGCCCTCCCTCGCTAGACCGCGCATCACACCGACTGAGCCAGACGAAAGCAAGAGTCGGTAAATCAAACCAGGGGAAAGTCCGAAACACCGAACGACTTTTCACCCAGCGGCTCGTCGAGGACTCTCCCAAAAGAGTCTGACCTTTCACCGCTCGCGCTCACGTGGTCCATTACCTTGTATCCCGGAGGCCGGGGCTTCTTTTCTTGACACATTTTGAATATCTTTGAATGTACGTATCAGCCGGAGAACAAAGGTCAATAAACCGCTTCACGAGCCGAGCCCGTCCGGCTTTTCCCTCGTTGGCTTGGCTAACCATGTCAGACTCGAAGTGTGGTCGATTTTAACGCTCGCCACATTGCGCTCGGAGTTGCAGACGATGGACTCGTTCTGTTTTTATTTTCCCCTGACACCCCCCCCCGCACCACCACGTCCTGTCTACGCTCTACGAGCGCTTTTCCCGCCGCCCCATTTAGCCATCTTTGAAGCGCTGAGTTTTAAAGGGCAGGACGGCCGGTGCTGTTTGTGGGGGGGGGGGGTTTTGTTGTTTTTTTCAGTTTCAAGGCTCAAATAGCGTCCGTCACCCAGGTCTTCTGCCGTTGTTCGAATTGGGTGGGAACCACTCTCCCTGCGTCCCAAAATCGCACACTGCGTACTGCGGTACATGCTTTACCTATGAACGCCCCGAGCGGTGGCTTTTGGCTTGTACTACCTCGTCACACACCCCGGCCATTTACTTCTCAGTGCTTTGCGCTGAGCTCAGTCACGTCGGCCGCTTCGGGCCGCGCCGCCGCTCGCCGCTCGCCGGTAGCGGTCGTAGGGAAGTGGCGCCGCATGCGTCGCAATGCATTGTGGGTAACACCGTTGCCAGCGGTGTTTGCGTGCTATGATATTTCACCGGATGGAGTACGTCATCCTGGTATGCTTGATGTACTGTCCTATGCGTACCACGTTTTCTGCCACCACAATGTGATTGTTTACTGCGAGTTCTTTGGGTTGATGGACTCATTGACAACATGTAGTTTACTGTTCAAGGCTCATTATGTGTATTGTCAGGTTTATTGTACATCACTATCTTAAGTTCGTCTTTCCGCTTCATTGTTTATTTCATAATTTATTGTGTCTTTTGTGTGTATGTGTATTTATCCTGTATTTTTTAGGTATTCTACTTTGTGTTGTTTTTCTGTTATTGATAGGTTATTTTTATTTTGATTTGTTGTTCATACAAAAGGTTTAGGGTATATTGCCATTTTTCTATCGTGTGCAGTGGTTTCTTTAAAATTGTAAAATTTTTCATATGTATCTACCCTTCCATCCATCCATCCATTCATCCATCCATCTATCCATCCATCTATCCATCATCTATCTATCCATCTATTAATCTATCCATTGATCCATCTATCTAGGCACCATCCTACCGATTGCACCTTTTCATAATTAACATTTTATTTTATTCTATAAAAACACAGAGCATTATGAAACCAAACGAAATGCGTTGTGCTCCATCATCCACCTGCCGTCTACATATGAAGGGGCGACTTGGGAGCATAATGGCCCGATGGCAATTACCAGAGTGAATGAGGGTGCAATTTCACATTCATAGACTTTACACCAGGCTTAATCCTCTTTAAAACGCTCCACCACTATGATATGGTGGCCCACCGCCATGTCTTTAATGCCTTTTTTTCATGTATTTTCGGGCGTCAGGTTTTTTTTTCATTTTATTTTATTTTATTTGAGCTGATTAAAAGTTTGAGCCGGTGAAACAAATTACAGTATTACGGGGTCACAGCAGATGGCCTTAAAGTTTGGGAGAAGTTCACGATAATGACTTATCAGGGAACGCCTCCCTATAATTAAGCGCCATTAACAGCGTGTAATAATCTTTTTGCTGAGGATACTGGGTATTCTTGGGTATTCATGTCATAACCCTCCTTAACGCTGTATCGGCAGCTGGCGCTTCTCTTTCAGTAGGAGTAGTTTCAGAACGCTACGAGAATAAAGTTAATGGAGTTAAGATAAGGTTTCGCTGTGATAATAACTGTGATATTAGCCTCAGTGTTTGGGGTCAGCGTTAGGGTCAGGCTTAGTGCATCACGTGGAATCACCAGTCTGAGATTGAGATCAGTGTTGCCAGATGGAAAATAAAGCAACAGCACACTGCGACTTTGATATGGTATATGGAATAGCAGCTCCCTCTATTTCCAACTCCTTGTAGTTCGATGTTCAAAAAACGAGCCCTTACACTACATTTTTTAAATGTCCCCACAGTACTCCATAAGAGACGTGGGGAGGCAGCTTTCACCGCCGTCCATCAGAGAAGCAGGCTCTGTGGACATCTTTAAAAAGCAACTGAAAACAGACATGTTTACTCTGCCAATTTACTAGTAAGGCTCTGCTCTTCTTGCCGTTGTTTTCATTGTTGTTTTTTATAATTTACTCTTCTTTTCTTTTGTTTGCTTGTTGGTTTGATTTTTGGTTTTTACTTCTCCTCAAATGTACTATTCATTAACTTCAAATAATTAATGACTGTAAATTTTGAATTCCTAAATGTCTGTAATGCACTTTGATTTGCAAATTTTATATAAATTAAGTTAAAAATATTGTAACAAATCAATCTTATTATTATTATTATTATTATTATTATTAGGGGCCAAGATACTACAATGAATGGTAAAACTATGTGATAAGCACTGATCCAAGGTTATATTCACACGATATCCAATACATATTTGCAATAGGAAGTGTCACTGTGCTATCCAGTCACAATCCAATACACAGCAAATACGCGTTACCTTGACTCTGGGCTGTGATTGGGTATTGATTGCAGTAATTCCACTGATTGGTGGCTTCACAGCAGATCCAGGATCAGGTGCGTAAGGAACAGGTGGACACACTGATCTAGAACCAGCACTGGGAAGCAAATTCACCACTGCTCTCAAACAAATCACAAGCAAGGTTTCATTGTGTGTTTACCGAAATGGCAAAATGATCATACATTTGCGCTTTTTAAAATGTTTTATTATTGATTGTATATCGTACAGTGGTTAAAATATTGTACAACTATAATTTATTTAATGATCGCACATCTGGCAACCCTGACTGAGATAATCGCATAAAGATTTAGCTGTAAATCGTCGGTCTGTCTAAGTTTACAACGAGAGAAAGATGTTTGGCAGGGAAAGGGGTTGTCGCCCGCGAACTTATCTTGCATTAAATTGCGTTTCTCTGTCCCTGCTGAACTGCCACTGACCCTTTGACCCTCGTGAAGCGCCTCTTAAAACCGTAAGCCGCCCGGGGTTAATCCTCAATCCCAGTAAACAACGAGGACCGTGCTGATTGTAGTTTGCAAAGCAATTAAACACACTGTTGCAGCCCGTCCTCTGAGAGGGAAAAGTATATCTGAGACCAAAATTTAAGAATGTTCTTGAACAAAAACAAATAAGAAAAATCGCCGCCCGGAAACATACTCCGCAGTCTCTTGCACAAGTTGCTGATTTGTCTGAACTGGGATAGATATCTCTACGGAGAGACTCTCCCAAATATTTTTCCTGGTGGGTTTTCCCTTCTCTATTGGTCAGATTCTACTCCAGGGGCACGTTGCAGCATTTAATTATAGATTTAACAGCAGCGGCACGTTATTTTACAATCTCGGAACAGACGGACGATAAAAAACAGCCGTTATTGACAACAAGTTCCCCTCTGAGATGTGGCTTGATAAGGGCTGAATTTAAGTCCAGCCACAGGATAAATAATCCACATATATATATATATATATATATATATATAACTAATTGGAATGTACTTAAAACAATTACAACAATCACAATTACTTTTTCTCCATTTCCAAACAGTCATATATAAAATACCAATGCTGAGCCTATTTCAGCGGTAACTATGCTGAATGTATCTCATCTCATCTCATCTCATTTAGGGATGGGCAGGATTAGTCGATTCATTGATTAGTCGACTCAGTAGTGAAGTCGACTTCCGAGAAAACGCCGCCTCGACTAAGCGTGGCACACGCTTCACGAGAAACTCCACCCTAAAGTGTATCACGCGCAAAAACGAGAAACTCGGACTCTAATAAAGCAGTGGAAGGCAAGGGAAGTTGATTTATGTCGCACATTTCACCAAAAAGGCTCTTTCAAATGCTTTCGATAAAACATCAAAAGCATTAAGACAAAGTGCAAAGAAACACGTTATAAAAGGACATAGAATGCATAAAGTAAAAAAAAAATAGAATATAGAATGCATAAAAGTTATAGTGCAGTGCAAGAAATGAATCAAAGAAACCTTGTTTTACTTAACAATTTGTTAACAATTATTTTGCCTATTTCCCGACGAGCGCTTATTCCCCAGATAGCCTCTTCCCTTGTCAAGGCGATACTCTAGCCCCGCAGAACCGGTCTGGAGATCTTTTCACCGTTTCAGATAGGCCAAGGCTGCGATAATACAGTGCACACGAAGCCACTAATATTCACATTTCAAGGCAATTCAAAGTACTTTAAATAAAACATCAAGGCAAAGTGCAAAAGAAACACATTGTAAAAGGAAGAACACATTCTAAAGTTAAGAAACAGAATGCATAGAACGCATAAAATCAAGGAAAAGTGACGGTGCAGTGCAAGAAAAAAATGGTTTCGAGGAGTTAGAGGTGAGGGTTGCAGCAGATCTGCTGTTTTCTGGGAGTTTGTTCCAGATACCGTATGGTGGTGCACGGCCTCCACATGTTTAGTTTTGACAGAAAGCAGACCTGCCCCAGGGGACCTGAGAGGTCTAGAGGGTTCACAACGTAGCAGAAGATCAGGAATGTATTTTGGACCTACAGTGAACCATTCAGTGCTTTATAAACCAACAGTAGTATTTTGAAAGCAATTCTTTGACGCACAAGGAAGCCAGTGTAGAGATCTGAGAACTTGGGTGATAGGATCCACTTTCTGGGTCTTAGTGAGGACTCGAGCAGCAGCGTTCTGAATCAACTGCAGCTCTCTGATCCATCTTTCAGGGAGACCTGTGAAGACACCGTTACAGTTGTCTTGTCTACGAAGGATGAATGCATGGACGGGTTTTTCCAAAAATCTGCAGAGGCATAAGTCCTTTAATCCTTGATATGTTGTTAAGGTGATAGTAGGTTGACTTTGTCATTGTTTTAATGTGACCGTTGAAATTTAGGTCCCACTCCATGACTACACCAAGATTTCTGGCTTGGTTTGTGCTTTTTAACATGACCGATTGAAGCTGAGCGCTGACTTTCAGTCGTTCTTCCTTGGCTCCAAAAACAATTACTTCCGTTTTGTTTTTTGTTTCATTGGAGAGAATTCTGCCACATCCAATCGTTGATTTGTTCACTGCACTTGCTCAGTGATTGTATTGAACCATAGTCCCCTGGTGATATGGTTTTGTCAATTTTTGTCGTCTGCGTAAGTATGGTAACATATTTTGTTGTTTTCCATAATCTGAGCCAGTGGGAGCATGTAGATGTTCAACAGAAGAGGCCCCAGAATGGAGCCATGGGGAACTCCGCACGTCATTTTTGTTTGCTCAGATGTGGAATTACAGTGGGGCAAAAAAGTATTTAGTCAGCCACCAATTGTACAAGTTCTCCCACATAAAAAGATGAGAGAGGCCTGTAATTTTCATCATAGGTACACTTCGACTATGAGAGATAGAATGGGGGGAAAGAATCCAGGAAATCACATTGTAGGATTTTTAATGAATTAATTGGTAAATTCCTCGGTAAAATAAGTATTTGGTCACCTACAAACAAGCAAGATTTCTGGCTTTCACAGACCTGTAACTTTTTCTTTAAGAGGCTCCTCTGTCCTCAACTCGTTACCTGTATTAATGGCACCTGTTTGAACTTGTTATCAGTATAAAAGACACCTGTCCACAACCTCAAACAGTCACACTCCAAACTCCACTATGGCCAAGACCAAAGAGCTGTCAAAGGACACCAGAAACAAAATTGTAGACCTGCACCAGGCTGGGAAGACTGAATCTGCAATAGGTCAGCAGCTTGTTGTGATGAAATCAACTGTGGAAGCAATTATTAGAAAATGGAAGACATACAAGACCACTGATAATCTCCCTCGATCTGGGGCTCCAAGCAAGATCTCACCGCGTGGGGTCAAAATGATCACAAGAACGGTGAGCAAACATCCCAAAACCACACGGGGGAACCTAGTGAATGACCTGCAGAGAGCTGGGACCAAAGTAACAAAGGCTACCATCAGTAACACACTACGCCGCCAGGGACTCAAATCCTGCAGTGCCAGACGTGTCCCCCTGCTTAAGCCAGTACATGTCCAGGCCCGTCTGAAGTTTGCTAGAGAGCATTTGGATGATCCAGAAGAGGATTGGGAGAATGTCATATGGTCAGATGAAACCAAAATAGAACTTTTTGGTAAAAACTCAACTGGTCGTGTTTGGAGGAGAAAGAAAACTGAATGGCATCCAAAGGACACCATACCTACTGTGAAGCATGGGGGTGGAAACATCATGCTTTGGGGCTGTTTTTCTGCAAAGGGACCAGGACGACTGATCCGTGTAAAGGAAAGAATGAATGGGGCCATGAATCGTGAGATTTTGAGTGAAAACCTCCTTCCATCAGCAAGGGCATTGAAGATGAAACGTGGCTGGGTCTTTCAGCATGACAATGATCCCAAACACACCGCCCGGGCAACGAAGGAGTGGCTTCGTAAGAAGCATTTCAAGGTCCTGGAGTGGCCTAGCCAGTCTCCAGATCTCAGCCCCATAGAAAATCTTTGGAGGGAGTTGAAAGTCCGTGTTGCCCAGTGACAGCCCCAAAACATCACTGCTCTAGAGGAGATCTGCATGGAGGAATGGGCCAAAATACCAGCAACAGTGTGTGAAAACCTTGTGAAGACTTACAGAAAACGTTTGACCTCTGTCATTGCAAACAAAGGGTATATAACAAAGTATTGAGATGAACTTTTGTTATTGACCAAAAACTTATTTTCCACCATCATTTGCAAATAAATTCTTTAAAAATCAGACAATGTGGTTTTCTGGATTTTTTTTCCCATTTTGTCTCTCATAGTTGAGGTATGCCTATGATGAAAATAACAGGCCTCTCTCATCTTTTTAAGTGGGAGAACTTGCACAATTGGTGGCTGACTAAATACTTTTTTGCCCCACTGTACCTATAAACACAAATAGTCCCTGTCCTTTAAGTAGGATTTAAACCGGTTTAGTACTGTGCCAGAAAGGCCCACCCAGTTTTCCAGTCGGTCTAGTAATGTGTTGTGGTCAACCGTGTCAAAGGCAGCACTGAGATCCAGTGATACTGGGACTGAAATTCTGCCACCGTCTGTGTTTAGACGAAATGTCAGTGAAGACCTAAACAAGAGCAGCCTCGGTGCTGTGGTGTGGTCGAAATCCTGACGGGAAGACATCAAAACAGTTGTGTAGTGCCAAGAAATTGTTCGGCTGTTGAAAAACAGCTTTTTCAATGATTTTACTTAAAAACGGGAGGTTTGATATGGGCCTATAACAGTTCATGAGCGAGGTGTCAGGATGGTTCTTTTTTCAAGAGCGGCTTGATGACGGCTGTTTTCACGGCCTGTGGGAAGAAAACCTGAGAGAAGAGAGGTGTTGACAATTTGCAGAAGATCTGAGGCCGTGCAACTTTCAACATTTTTGAGCCTCTTGGCAGAATTTCAAGGCGGCAGGAGGAAGATTTGAGATGTTGTATAATGTCCTCCAAGTTTTTACGGTTGATCTGATCAAATTGTGTCATGGCATTTGAATTGAGCTTTATGGGACCCAGGGACAGCACATATGCTGTACCCGATATGGCGGTACTGACCGCATGTCTTATTTCAGATTTTTTTCTGTGAAGAAGGAGGCAAATTCATCGCAGGCCCCGGTGGAAGTTCAGAGGCTGCTGACACGGTGGGGGGGGGGGGGGGGGGGGGGGTTGTTAGCCTGTCCACAGCAGCGGACAAGGCACGTGCACTGTTATTGTTTTTGGCGATGATGTCAGAGAAGAAGTAGCGCCTTGCATTTCTCAATTCCAAATTATAAATGCAAAGCCTCTCTTTAGATTGAGAGATTTGTTTTTTCGCCGCCTGCACTCGGCTTTTTGACACTTTTTTTCTGTTCTCACCGGTGTGGCATTTCTCCATGGAGATCTTTCATTACCAGAGACCACCTTCACCTGAGTGGGTGCGATGGCATCAATAAACATTTGTCATTTTAGAATTGAAATGATCTACAAGCTGAGACCCAAGCGAGAGCGGGTGTGTGAAGAGAAGTGTAGCACAGGCTTCACGGGGAACTCCGCCCGCACTTTAATACGTGTGGCGCCCGGAAGGACGTGCTCGTATGAGAGAATTATGGCGGTGAGACCAAGCGAAGCGTCGCCTTGTTTTACCCAATTTGGGAAAAAAGGATTCATGTGAAATTTCGCCATTTTCGTCGTGCCATCGGTGGTGTGGGGACGGCGCGGTAACTGTTTTCGTGCGCGGTTAATGTTGGGCGGGGGGGGGGTGACGTCTCGGCAAGTCGACTAATCGTCCAATCGACCGAGATCCTCGTAAGTCGTCGACTACTAAAATAAATGTAAATGCCCATCCCTCATCTCATCTCATCTTTCTGTACCTTTATCTTATCTTAAACCATCAGTACTGTATAACCCGCAGGAACGTAGAACAGTTGATTTCTTTTTTTTTTTCATTCACACTATGTATGCAGTGGAACTTCATGTATTATTAAGTTTCCCCCATCGAGCGTTTTAGCTGGTTGTGTTTGAGGTCTTAGGTTTCTATGTTGTTTTTTTTATAAGTAAAGATCCCCGTGCGATGAAGACGTGAATGGATGAAAATGTATTTGTTTGACCAATTTCTTTTTCCGAGGCTGTCTCGACCTAAGTTGTACATCCTGATTTCTCAATTTCAAGTTGAGAACCCGAGAGAAATATCGATTTTTACAAATTTTGGAAACGTTTTTTAAACAAAAACCCACGTTTATATCATCGAGGTTAAAAACCATTCCATTTCAGAAATAAAGGAAAACAGCAAGGAAAAATATTGAAAAGTGTTTCTTCATTTTTATCTGACTAGCACCCCCGTCTTACAGAGTTTGAAGGAGAATAAGCCAAGGAAAAAAATAATAAAGGTAAAATGTGATGGCCATTTCCAAGTGTCGAGTGTTTCTGGCTAGTCATGGCCTGTTGGCTTCCTCTCCATCCTGAAGCGGTGACCTTTGACCCCGTGCCTCCTCAGCCTGAGTGCAGATGGGAATCAGCAGCCATCAAATTAATTCACTCCAACGCCGCCTCCTACACGCGAGGGCAAACCCAGAAAAAAAATAAAATATATTTTTTTAGGTTTATATTTACTGGATATCATTAGGTCTTATTGTATATTTGCTGTATTTGGATTATTTATTGGTTTATTTTGTCTGATTCTTATTGTTTGGGCTCATTCGTATTTCCAATTGTTAAGTCAGGTTTATTGTCGTTTGTGTTATCCATCTATCCATCCGTCCGTCTATCTATCATTCTATCTCTCTAGGAGTAAATGATCTGATAGAGTTCGCCTGTGAACAAAGTGAAATCTGGTGGGTTTTTTTCATTTTTCGGATTTGAACTGCGTTCCGTTCAGTGTTCACGGCAGACGCTCCACTTGAAGCATTTTTCGAGACCAGCTAGCGGTGGAGTTAGTTAACCTTGTCCGGAGGCAGCGGCCCCTTCATCCCACTTGGGTGATCAGTCTCTCATAGCAGCCAATTAAGTGGTGAAATTTCTCGAGCCGCTGCTACGGTTTGATAGATCATGCACCAGGAGCTCCAGCAGAGGAACGTAGCCAAGCATGGTCCGAGGTCAAGCCAAGCGCGGTCTGCCTCCCTCCCCGTCCCGGCATCAGTCAGCCGAGGCCGACCCGGTGATCAATGGGAGGGAAGCGGAGCGGCTATTATTTATGGGATCACCAGGCCATTGGACCCGGCTCTCCACTTAGCCTTTGCCACCGACTGGTTCTGAGTGCCGACCGGCGGAGGAATGGAGATGGAGTGTGACCGGCCGCCGCCATATTGTGCGGATCTCTCCTTTCATTTATCAATCCCGCCATCCCCCCGCCTCCAAAGTCCTGTGATCCACTTTCTAGGGACGTAACCGTTCGGCGATGGCTGAGGTTCAGCGCTTAACTGTGGCCCCCGAACGACATATTTGCTAACGACTGGAATTTAGGATAAGATAAGATGGTACTTTATTGATCGAAATTCAAGTGAGAGGATGTATGCACTATATCCCTGGACAGGGATGGCGCCAGGGATTTTGGAGTTTAGGTCAGGGCCCTGTCATTCACAGGCCCTTAGAATCACCCGACCCCCCCAGTTCATAGATACTGTATTTACATTCAGAAATAAAACAATAAGTAATTAGTAATGAACAGCTCAGCAAAATAAAACAAGTAGTAAAGTATTAATAAACAGATTAAGAATAAACAGTATAATTACAACTGTTGTACAGGATACACTTTCGTAAGAAATTAAAAAGTAAGTAATTTAGAACATTTCTAAGTTCTATTTTGACCATAAAAAAATGTATAATGTAAATGAGTAATTCAGTTAACTAATATAGCATTATTATTATTATTATTATTATTATTAATAATGTTAATATTGTTATACTCTTTACTTATTTACATAATAATAATAATCATAATAATCATAATAATCATAATAATCATAATAATAAATATAGCTGCAGGCAGAAATACACAAGGTCCGGTTTCGTCGTGTTAGATAGTTATTACAGCTCTCTGGATTTGTTTTTTACAACCACTCAGAGACGAACCGTGGATTTATAGCATTGGTTCATGATGTCACCAAGTGCCTGTGTTCTCAATGTAACGTCAGTGGTCGGTGTGAATCAAAATTGGACGCCGAGACGCATGAAACGTTGCCATTGTTGTTTGGGAAAGGAACGGGGAAACATTTTGCCTCGCTGGTTTCATCTGCCGATAACGGTGCAGGGCCGTTCGCTCAGGCTGGTGCTACAGACAGCGTCGACTATGTGCTGCTCTCGTACTTCCTGTACAATATCAACTGGTTGGAAACGTGTGTCCATGAACATCCCATGTTGTTGTTTATCAGTGTGGACGTGCGTTCTGGCCCAGGGTCAGGGAATGAGAGCGAGGGGGCAGGTGGGGGCGGAACAGCGCCTGTCGTCATGCATTTATTAATAGTGTAAACAAAAGGTGGCTCGTGGGTCCAAAAAAGGGAGGAACGAACTGCTCGCTGGCAAAACGGGGAAACGAGTCCGGAATGGCGGCGCTCAGGCACTCTGCCGCCGCGACGTGTCCGGCCACGCTCGGCGCTTTGCCTCGGCCGGTCCGCACGCGCGCCCCTCCAGCACGCATCTCCCCCGCTGCGGGGGAAGAAACAACAAAGCCTAAATGACTTCCTGGGCCCGGATCGGAGGAATCAGCGGAGCCCCGCCGTCGATTCCCCCTGATGCGCAGCAGCTGGGCGGCCCCGGGATGGGCCACAATCACAACCCTATTCTGATCTTCTGAACTTAAGTGTGCATTTTTAATATTATCAATACACATAGATTCATTAATGTGGTTTGTGGTTTTTTGGATCTTCTTCAATTTTGGAAGGAGGGTTATTCCATTCCTTGTTCAACTCTACAACCTTATACCACTTGTTATGCGGCTGTTTTTCGGCATCTGGAACAATAAAAAAAACTTTATAATGACTTTACAGAACAATAATAATAAATACATTTTATTTTATAAATATAATAAACAAATGTTAGCTTTAATTAGTACTTCATTGTATTTTTTCTGTTAATCATCTCCAATTGTAAAAATTCAGTTTAATGGATTACTTGCCTTTATTGTAATGCAACAACATTTATGGAGCTTTAACATTAATTTAGCATTAGAATGACAGTATTATGGAAGAAACCTATTACGTGACGTCTCTTTAAAACAACCGTTTATTTTTCACTTTAAACCAAACCTGTGTCCTTGTTATAACTTACCTTGTTGTATGTTGTCGTGATTATATGCTCTGCGGTTATGTGCGGGGACGTTTGGGGCGGGCCGAGGGACTCTTTCTGACCGCGCCAGACCACAAGTCCCTGAAAATCGCTGATTCGTTCTTCAGTCGCTCTCGTATCGCGAGAGCCGCGCCGGGCTCGGGTCGGGAGGAGGAGGAGGGCGAGTTCAAGTTGCGTCATTCAGCCATTGCGCGGCTTCCATTTTTCCGACGAATTTAAGTTATTAAATTTACGTAAAACAGTTGAGTTCACGCCATTTATTTGTTGAGGCTTTTGCTTCGTAAGTTACGTTTCCATGAAATACGAACAACGTCGTGGTACCTCTTTGAGTAATTACCATTGCACGGTTTCTATTTTTTCAACGCCTCACTGGATCTTGAACGCATCACTCAGTCGCACATTTCAGTGGTTTCGAGTGGACCCGGTCACCAATTTGTGGACTTTTTATTGTATTTTTCATTAATCCAGCAAAGAGAGGTGGACCATGGATTTAAAATATCAATCGAACTGATCTACTGACATCTACCAGGTAAGAAGCTATATAAATATACAGGTAAATAGATAGTTTGGTATTGCTAAACACTACAGAGTGACCGATTCCACCCCGCACACTAGACACGGTCCAACTGGACATTCTCAATCGGAATCTGTACATTTATAGTAAATAATATGATGACATCATAAAGCATCTTACTGTAAATCTCATTTAGTTCATTTCAGAACAAGACTTGTGACGTGTCAGTTCACCAAGACCAAGTGAATATTTCGGGTCAAAGTTCTTTAGTTTTCCACTAATATCTGCTCAGTATGTGGATCAATTTAGATACAATTCGAACCACGAGATCCTTGTGACATAGCGGTTTAAACGACACCTCAACCTCTGTTCATTGGTTCTGGTGAAGTATAACCAGATAGTTTCAGCCGAGTTCGACATATTTCGGCGTGAAAGGCATTGGCCCGTGTCTGTAATATCCATCTAAATTTGTTTGGTTTCTCGCTAATATGTGCTCCATATGTGGATCGATTTGGATCAAACTTCAACCACGAGATGTTTGTGACAGCGCGGTTTCAAAGAAGATGTAAAATCTGTTCGTGAGTTATGCCGAAGTTGGTGTTCCAAATAGTTTTAGACGTCAAAATTCAGAGAATCTTCCTACGGGCTGGAGCCCTAATATTAATAATAATATTAATAATACCAACAAATTTACCTAATTTACTATTTTTGACAGAGTGTAAATTATTCAAAGTATTGTTAATGTTCAGGCCTATTGCATATTCATAATATCCGGGTGCGTTACAAAGAGATTTCACTGCATATATGTATGAACGTATGTATATGTATGTGTCAAATAGACCTCTTGAATCTCGAATCTTGAATATTCTTTGTTAATTTAGTCAATAGGATTGTTGTGTATAGCCATTTTCTTTATATTTTTTGAGTTAACTTTAAGGTCTATTGTATTTTCCCATTTTTCTTTCTGTGTTTGTTTTCTTATCACTCATTATTACATTATTATTCACATTCTTATCACAGCTGGTGTGTTTTGGATCCTTTTAAAGTTTTGTATTTGATTTGTCTAAAGGCTCTGGGCGTCCCATTTCAACTAAGAGGGAAGCCATCTATCAATCCATCTATCAATTGATATGAAAACATATAGTTGAAATGGTTCTTTTCTTCATAAGTGAAACACTTGAAGGACACCTGGTGGCGGACCCTGCCACAGACAAAACAGCACATAGAGAAGTACATGAGCCATCATAACGCAAATACATTGAACGGCTCTTTGTTCAAAGAAAGTGCCAGCTAGAAAAAGCCCCAAACCAAATTTTCTTTTTTTTTAAATGTGGTGATAGGTCAGCGTCAGCACCTTGTTGTTCTTTAAATACCGTTTATTAAATTCCATGATGGCTTTGGGCTCGAGGCGAAGCTGCCTGATATGCATAAATCACGTGACTGACTTTCCCCTTTTAGCTCATGCAAATTAGGAACAAACATCCTCACGGAATTTGGGTCTTTTGAACATCGGCTGTGTTTTGTTAATTAAATTATTATATATTTTTAAATGGTAATCATTCCCTCTTCCATTGAGGAATCTATTTCTTTTTTGGAATAAGTTGAAAATGCAACTCGGCACCGCTCGTACTTGAGCGGGAGTGTATATTTTTTTTCCCCGTGTCGGTACATTCCGTGCAGCATTCTGCGTAGGTCTTTTCATTATCCTGTTCTACTTTTCATATCCTTGTTACAGTTGAGCTGAGAGGGAATAAATTACAGATTTTTTTTCTTCCCCGTAGTTTCAAACAAACATCGCAGCAGATCTCATTCAGCGGAGGATGTATCCCGTCCTTGACAAATCACTTGAGGCCTCATTTGTGACACAGTCTCCGCTGAGTCCCATACACACCCATGTGATTAGATTGGGAGAGTAGTGGCCTTATATGTAATATAATTACATGAGTGATATGCAAGTGTTTTTGACACTAGTGTGCCATCATAGCTCGCAGGGTGGCGACGTGATTCATTTATCAGCCCACCGAACAAAAAAAAAATATATAGTTTTAGATCTTGTGTTGCAAGATCAAAATTGCGAGGCTGCCCTTAATTCATTGAATTCATCGGTTCCAGCCAGAACAGCAGCTGCAGCAAAACAAGTGACGACTGTTCGTAACGATATAAGGTTTGACTCTTTTTTTCGGGATTCGGCTCTTGACGACTCATTCGGCAAAAAGAGTCGTTTGATTTTTGAACCTCTGTTCGCTTGGTTCAGTTGATGTGAGGTTCCGGAAGAATGAACAAGAGTCAGAAGAGTCAGTTCAGCTCCCAGTTGTGAATGGAATTCTCACAAGAATCATTTGGTCCTGTGAATCAAAATTCAATATGAATTACGCCAAATGCCTTGGCACGTATGTCCGTTGGACTTTTAATTTATTCCTCAGTAATTATTTTCAGTTTCTAAATCGAAGATTCACTCGCTCGGCCACTGTTTTGCCAGGGTGACTCCAAACTCCTGAGTCATTTAAGCGATTTGTTCGCTATGAGCCAATCGTTGGCAAGCCTTGCATCGCTATTAGTAGGCCTTGATAATAAGCAGTTATACGTGTTTTTAGTGGTTAACAGGATTGTGGTGTCACCGTGGGATTATTTCATTGTAAAAAAAAAAGGTTGGGAAACACTATATATGCTGATATATTTAGCGTCATATCTGATACAACTGTACTGAATAGAGCAGTGTGAACAAACGCCTCCACACGTGGCAGCCTTTCCAGTTGGAATTCGGAATTAGGAAGATTCCTAGTGATTCAGAAACAGAGGAAACCCATGTGTACCCCCCATCTCCTCAAACAACCCAGGCCCCTGTGCTGTGAAGCAGCGGTGCTCAACCACTCAGCCATGACACCCATAATAATCTATAAATAGTCAATGAACCGCACCTTATTAATATTGATATTTTGCCGTATGTTACGGCTAAAGAACCCGCCGTCGTCTGATAGGAAACTGACAAAAGCCTAGAGTGTGAGAGCGTCAAAGACAGAGATAGGATGGGTAGATAGAATGATAGATGGATGGATGGATAATTTAATAGATAGATAGATAGACAGACAGACAGACAGACAGATAGATAGATAGATAGATAGACAGACAGACAGACAGACAGACGGACGGACGGACGGACGGACGGACGGACGGACGGACGGACGGACGGACGGACGGACGGACGGACAGACGGACGGACGGACGGACGGACGGACGGACGGACGGACAGATAGACGGACAGATAGACGGACAGATAGACGGACAGATAGACGGATAGATAGACGGATAGATAGACGGATGGATGGATAGATGGATAGATGGATAGATGGATAGATGGATAGATGGATAGATGGATAGATAGATGGATAGATAGATGGATAGATGGATAGATAGATAGATAGATTGATGGATGGATGGATAGAGACAAATAGAGAGATAGATGGATAGACGCCCAAGTTTCACTGTCTTTCATTTCACTTTGTGGGCGGCCAAAACATATGTATTTTTAGTAAGTAACTTGTTCCGTTGTTTGTTGTTTTTGTCTCTGGAAAAATGAAAGCATTAGCCTAATTTCATGACACTTCATTAATTTAAAAGGTAGCGAGTGGAACGTACCGCTCCAGAGATTCCAACCTTTTAAATAAGATGTTTTGCTGCAACCATGATACAAAAAGTTCTACGGCAATTATGTCCTCTGAAGTAAATGCTTTATATGATATTTATATGCATCAATATTTTATATTATACCTTGAGGTCAGAAGCAAAGCTATTTCCCGATGTTCAGGCTCCTGGTAGTAAAATGCATGTAAACTGAACAGGATAAGTGGTTTTATTATTATATTAAATATTATTATTATTATTATTATTATTATTATTATTATTACTAGTATTAGTAGTAGTAGTAGTAGTATTATTATTAGTATTATCATTATTATTATAAATGAGTTCTTGTTTTGCAAGATCTAAATGACAAGGCTGCACAAATTAATGTCATTGATCAGTTCCAGTCAGAACAGCAGCTCTGTGTTCAACAGAACAAGTTTCCCTCCGAAGGTGACGACAATTCGCGGTGATGAAAGGTTCGACTCTTTATTGAGACTCGGTTCTTGACGAGTCACTCAGAAAAAAACAATCGTTCCCTTTTCTGGCTTTTGGCTCATTTGAGATGAGCTCATTCTTAAAGTGAGGACTACGACAGGTTGTTTTTTTCGACAATTGGTTACAGGCATTCCTCAATACTGACTCCGCCTTTTCAAAACTCTTGGCACCGTCAGCAGGGGAGCAGTCTGTGTGGACTAAATCGGGGATCATTTCTCATTGCTTTGTCACAAAGTGCATTCACTCAGCACATCTTTCAAAGTCCATGAATTAATTCCTCGCTCAAGCTCAACCATCGGCGAAACTCTGCGTATCTACATCCCTTTCTGCAGTTGTTTACACACTCCTCTCAAAGCGGTTCAATTGAAGTTCAAAACAAGACCGCAATTTCCACAGTAACACGGTCCTCAAATATCCTCCACAGGAGAAACTACAAGAATTTGTTTTGCCTTTTTGGTTTTTTGACATGACTTTGTTTTCGCAGTGATTTGTTCGATCGTATCCCCTGTTTGTGCAGCGTCAGTGAGTTTGCAAAGGATAAGGGTTTTGTAAAGGCTTCCCAAATTGGAAATGTCAGACTTTTGTTTCTGGACATCCGTGCTCGTGAGTGACATTCATGGTGCGGAAAAGGATACAGCCATACTGTGATGTGTTCCTCTTAACGGCACACACTGTAATATCAGCACATGGTGCAGACAGGTACAAGGGGGTTAACCATGTGAGGGTATATCAGGACAGTTGTAGTCAGTATTTATTGGGCCATTGTGTAATGATTGATTGCAATAGCTTTTCATTAGATGACAAGTTGTATGTGGTGTTTCGGAGCATTTTGCAAAAACTAAATTGCCCTTCTGGCCCAACGTGTTAAAGGTTTGGCCTGTCCTGTCCGTTGTTTTGAAAAAGTGAATCCTGCCGGGCCGAATGTGCTCAAGCAATCGAGAAGAACTGCAGTGGCCCTGAAAGGTCCGACCCAGCGTCGAGATCCGGTTATTGACGAGTCACTCGGTAAAAAGAGTCATAGCATTTTTCTGGCTCTTGGTTTGTTTGCTTGAGACTCCAGACGTCTGAGTCATGTCAACGTTTTTGGGGTTTTTTTCGCGACGAAGGAATCCTTCACAAGTCGTGCATCACTATCATTATGGCCATAATTGTGATGAGCACCTTTTCCACATGTTTCTGATGTTTTTAGTGATTAACAGGATAGTGGTGCGTTGGGGAAGAAAACAGTTTGGGAAACACTGTCTTGTATTATGTAGAGAATGAGTTATTGCATTTATTTCCTCGTTCTGACCAGGGTCTTTTGCTCCACACCCAAACAAAGAATATGAATAAACGCGTCGTTTCCAGGGGCTTTGGTTCAATGTGTGTTTGCCAGCGTGAGCGTCCCGGCACAAACAGACACTGGCGTCGTTGGGAAATTGAACGCGACAGTTTCTGTTGGTTTTAAGCAGTTTCACACTGTTACGGAAACACAGAAAAACCAAAACACGACAGAAGCCGTGAGCCGACGTCAAATTAAATCAAATTGGCCATTTCAGATCTGTTCTTTCCCAGCACATGAGTCGTTGAGTTGGATTTAGATTGATGGATGGAGAGATCGATAGAACAGCTACATTAACAAAAGAAAGTGAAAGAATATGCAATAGACATGACCATTAAAAATAAAACGCTGTCAAAAACTCACATGATACATACTATGTATACATGTATAAATAAGTAAATAATGATAAAAACAAGCACAATATTATTATTTATTTATTTATTTATTTATTTATTTATTTATTTATTTATTTATTGTATTAATAATGATAATAATATACATAATATTCATGATAATCATAATAATAGTAATATTAGTAATATGATTTATTAATAATATTGATAATCATCATAATAATAGAACTTCACTCCACCCATACATTTTCAAATTGTCAAAATATAATTAGAAATGTGTGTGTGTCTGTGTGTGTGTGTGTGTGTGTGTGTGTGTGTGTGTGTGTGTGTGTGTGTGTATATATATATATATATATATATATATATATACTTATGCAAGACAAGTTGAAGTGCTCCACCATTATTCATAAAGGGTCTCTGTGTCTTAGTGTCGAGCTCAATTAAGCAAAGCTCACACACTTCACCCTGACACTGAGCTGCCATTAGCATCAGCCTCCCCCAGATTACAGGACACCTCCCCCTCCCTCCCCGCCTCGCTCGCTACCCCCCTCCCTGCATACCGCTCCCTCCTTACCCCACCACCTCTCCGTCCCTCGCGCTCTTCCTCCCCTTCTGCCCCCCCCCCTCTCTTCCTCTCCCTCCGTCTCTCTGCACCTCCATTGATCTTGTGTACACATGTATGTTTTCTGAAAAAATACCTGATATTCGCAGAACTCTACGCACAAATCCAAACACACGCGCGCACACACGCGCACACACAGCGCGCACACACACGCACACACACACACACACACACACACACACACACACACACACACACACACATACACACACACATACACAAGGAAAAACTCCACAAATCTCCTGCAAAATGAAACTCTGCCTTCAGAACAAGGTTATGTCTTCTCAAAATGTTGTTTCTGTGTGGAAATGACACCAACACACTCCATCAAATGAACAGACATCACTAAGAAGCAAAACACTGCTATGAATGGAAAACACCAGTACGAGGCTTTCTCAGGAGACTTATGCCCTTTGCATGTTCAGTGTTGTACTTACTACGTATGTACAATGTTTGTATTGTATAATGTTTATTAAATATAAAACACACAGATAATGTAAAATAAACAAAAATATGTTTTTATTTTTTCCCAAAATACTGTATACATCCCAACAAGCACAAAGTGGGATGTGTAAAGTGTTCTACATGAAGAACAAATAAAAGAAAAATGTACTGTACATAGTAATCATTGAGTACTGTCTTGATGTGCACTACTGTACTATAATGAGAGTAGGTTTCCAAACGATTCTTACTTTGGAAAGTCCGAACAATGGACGCTACCGTGAACCTCCTCAAGTTTGGCTGTAGTCTCTGCCCGGCCTGCCTCATTGTGGGACTGTGGTGGGACAAAGTGGCCCGGATTTCATCGGACCTGATGTGTCCGATTTCTTTGGTCTTCCTCTTCCCCGTCCTCCTCCTCTTACTCTCACTCCTCTCGCTGTGCCTCTCTCTCCTGTTCCATCCGTTGCTCCAGAACAGAAGAGCTCGCCCGTGGCCCTTTTGCCGCAATAAAGCTCGGCTTGATAATTGAGCAATTGTGCAACATGTGTTTGCCCCTGGGCGGAGTCCGCGTGGATAGCAGGACATTTAAGCTTAGCATTTTGAATGGCAGCGTGTTCCGTGTGAACACAGGAGATTTCATTCATGGAGATGGTGCCAAATGTAGAGAATTGTGTGTGGTGTTTTGGAAAAAAACGTCAATCTGAGTGTAAAGCAGGAAATGAGCTTGCATTTTAGCAGAATTGGTTCAGGGGATCAGTGCATGAGTTGCAGGTTGTGGTCGTTGTGTCTCGAGTACCAGTGTAAGTGTGTAAACGGTTTAGAAAAAACTGTAATGTATGACTGTATGTATATGTATGTGACAAATAATCCCTTGAACTTGAGCTAATGTGAAATTTCCCCATTCATCTCTTCACCTCTTCCATTGTAGTTTCTATGTGGAGTCACCAGGTGGCGCCACTGGCTAGTGTGCATGTAGTGTAGATGGGGTGATGCAAGGGAGGTGAATCCAGGCGAAGAAGTGGTTGCCCGTGACAACGGTCATCATTAACAGGTCAGCGGTCGTTATTCAGGAATAACTGACCGCTACCGACCAATCAGAGCCACCGTGTACGGAGACATAACCACAGTACGGGGACGACAACCTGTTTGGCTGCGGTGAAAGTAGTCTTGTGGTTTTATTTAGAGTAATGCTCCGCGTGCAAACCAGTTTATTACACACTGGCGTTGTTTTTCAACGCTCAAAGATTTCGCACGACAGCGGCACAGGTGAACTGCGGCGAGAGAGTCGTCCGATCACGGCTCGCCAAACGCAGCCCCACACACAGCCGCCTCCCCGCAGACAGAAAAATAACCACCCGGGATGAAATGAACGTGACGAAAACGGAGAAGGCTTTTGGCGGGAATTCATGTCGAAAATGTGACCGAGCTCAGCGGAGTGGCATTCATTTTCAATGACAAATATTCCGTTTGTCGTGCGCTTTGCATTTGTGGTTACGCAGGCGTTTTGTACCAATGGAGCGGAGAAAGTAAGCTCATCTGGCCGCCGCACAGCCTCAGCTTCACGATGAAGGAGCAGGCGTAGACCAGATGAACTGCTGTCTCACTGACTGGTTTGCACTTCCATGAGCGTTTACAGTATGATAATAAGCCTTGGCCCTTCACCCAAATATATAATCGAATTAAGTTGTCATGATTCAAACAAACACACCCACGATATACTGTAGCTTATTATCGAGAGACCATGCGCGAAGCGGCTGTTGGACATTTCAGGGCAACGGACGGCGTCAGCCAAATAAATGCAACACTGTTATGTCTCATCACAACACGACCCGGCGACCCGAGATAATGAACTTGGACTGTACGTAGCGGCAGTTCCAAAAACACAACAGCCCTGCATTAAATCTGGTGCGTACTCGCTGTTTGTCGGGCCGAAGGCGCCGCTTGTGAGCCGAGTGGAGCTTTCCGAGGACGGCGTTCCTTCCATTCCTCGCCGCACATTTCTTGTCGAGTCCTTTCTCAAAGGCGAGTTGAACCAGTCTGGCCGTTTCGCGCGCGGCGCGCGCTGCCTCTGCGTTCTGAGAACACATCTTCGAGAGGGGAGGAGGGATTTCCGCAGGTCGCCGTGTAGACGCACCAAATCCCAAGGCCGGTCGGAGTGCAGTCAGTACTGTGGGCGTCGCCTCAAGCGTTTGGGCAATGGTCTCTGATCTGTCCACTTCTCCTTGGAGTCTTCTTCCCTTTGGGACTGCAGGTTTCTCTTGGCGGCTTGGATACTTGTCTAGTTTCACCTGGTCGGGCTTTGCATCGCTGAGCATCCTCCAGTGGACCATGAGGTGGAGGAGGGTCCGGTCCAAATGTACCGGAGCCGCCACGGGGGCTGGCTGGGGAAGCCGCGACAGAGTCACGAATGTTGGCCGGGCTTTGGTTTTCTTGCCGTACGGCGAGGTCAGCAGAATCGTTGATTGAAGTGCTTGATGTAGATGCGCTCCCTTGAGATTCAGAGTTTAAACCGGTTAACAGGTGTGGAGTCGGTCAAATCGAATCAAATCACAAACCTTTTTACTGAGTCACTCACTGGAGTGCGGCTCAAAGCCGGATCGGTGGATGTTCATAACGATGGTAGCGTTTCAAATGGGAGTTTTTCTTTCTCTCACCTTAACAACAATAATAATAATTATAATAATAATAATACCGTCTCTCATTTAAATCATCACACAACTTTAAAACAACGCCAAAAGAAGCAAGTACTGATGCACAGGGTGTCTGCAGCTGTAAATGCAGCTGAAAATCTGTGGCTGTGTATCGACCATATACATATACAATATATATATACGTATATATGTATATATATATTAGGGCTGTCAAGCGATTCAAATATGTAATCGTGACTAATCGCAAATACTGTTCGTGGGCTCTTTTACCTGGACCGAAGATACGTAGGTGTGGCTGCTCAAACCACACCATCCCCACACACCAATTGCATTTTTCCGCTTACTTTGAGTATTCTCTGCAGCCACTGCGTGGTACCTACGTGAATTGGCCAGGGGTGTGTGTGTGTGTGTGTGTGTGTGTGTGTGTGTGTGTGTGTGTGTGTGTGTGCACGCGTGTGTGTGTGTGTTTGTGTTTGTGTTTGTGTGTGTGTGTGTGAGAAAGTATGTTGTATAGTCATGGATATAACCGTAAGGCATGTCTGTGTCGATGCAGCATGCAAACTAAACAATATAACAGTCATCAATTTGCGCCCCTATATATATATATATGTATATATATATATATATATATATATATTTATATATAGTTCAAATACAGATAAAGTCAAATCTATGGCTGGCAAAATGATGCAGCACACAGCCTAGTGCTTTAACGGCTGGAGTGCTGACGTGATAAGTCGGCTCCTCCAGATAGTAACCCCGGGCTTATGTATTATGGCTATTTATTACCCCCAAGTGGTTTTGAGGCTTAATCAATCCTGCACAAACCAAATAAATAAATAAAGAGCACATTCCTTCCAGCAATCTATTACCGCCACTGCTCTTGCTGCTGCAGCCGCTGTCGCTACTGCTGCAGCCGCCGCTGCCACTGCTGCAGCCGCCGCCGTCGCCGCCGCTGCTGCTGTTGCTGCTACTGCTGCTATTTCTGCTGCTGCTGTTTCTGCTGCTGCCGCCACCGCCGCTGCTGCTTTTCTGCTGCTGCTGCTGCTTGTCACACGCTGCAGCAATTCTTCTCACACACGCGTTGCAGCTGTACCCTGCGACACTTAACTTTATATTTTTGAGCATTTCTTCATTGTGCCCCAAAGGTGCTCTGCCTGGATCTCCTCCATAAAATATGTATTGAACTCTGACCGTACAGGATGGTGAACCAGTGTTTCTCAGCTTTATTCTACCGCTCGTCCTCGGTGGTTTCTCATGCTCACTAAATCGGAAAATAACACACAAATGATTTCAAGGAAAACTGGTATTTTTCATTTAACCCGAACCTTATGTTGCGATCATTGGGGGTCAGCCTGAGTGAATCTTTCAAACTGAATCCAGAATTGAAAACCAATTCTGCCGTACGGTGCAGCGGGGCAACCGCAACCACTGCGCCAACCATAGTTGCCCAGGCGCTCGGCTGTTGTCTCACTGTAGTAAGTGTTTCAGAGCTTAAATTATGTAGGGGAAATATATATGGGAATGAGTATGGGGAAATATTTAAATAGTAATAATATTTAAAAAAATAATAAATGTAATAATTAATAAATATAAATAATAAATGAATAATAATATTTCCAAATGATTTGTAATGTTCATGAGGAAAACCATGACATTTTTCAATTGTTTGCATCGTCTACAATAAAGCCACTTGTGTTTAAATATTTAAAGGTGAACTGGTGGCTACTCAGGGGGTCCTTCTTATTGAAGTAGGTGTGTTCCCCCAGAAGTCAATGTTTTTAATGTAAAAAGCAACAACAAGAGATAAAGGTGATGCAGCCGCGTGCCCTTTAATGAGGCGGCATTAAAAATTAACCCGGCGGATTTACCGCACCAACACCGTCTTCTGGCCACGTCTAATTATGGAGTAGGAAGCGGCATGAATATTTAATGGAACACACACACACACACACACACACTCACACACACACACACGTTGCTGTCGCGCGGCGCATCGGGGGAAGAAGTTTGTTTGTTCGCAGCTGAAATTTCACCTCCGTCCTCCCGATCCTTCCCCGCTTTCCCGTTCGGTCGCTGTGGGAAAGGAAGGAGGTTGAGAAAGCGTTTGGATTAAAACGCCTTTTCCATCTGTGCTGGAGCGATAAGGTGGGGTGAGGGGACAGGGGCGTGTTATGTAAAATAATATTTTGCAGTTTGTTTTCTTCTTGTTGCTCTCTGGAGGATTTTTGGCGAGCGCGGCTGGGGAGCCGTGGACACTTTTGTCAGGTTTTCCGAGGATCAGGATCCGTGCAGCAGGTCTGAGCAGGGAACAAAGGCAAACAATCCGTCCGCATCGAACAAATCTTTGGAGCGACTCGGGAGTGGTGAGTCACTCCGGTTAAAAGAGTCGTTCAATCGCGACTCTGTAACTGCAGCCGGCCACGGAGGACGAACTGCGACTCGGATCGCGATTCGCGCGCGGAAAGAGGCGGGAGCCCCGAGTCACGAATCTTCTACTCGCGGACGGGAGATAACGACCGAGGATTGAGTTAATGTGAAACAAGGGTGAATGCATTTGACATAACGCGTCTCATTTGCGGTTTGTGTTCTCCCTAATTAATTGCTTTTCACAGAATGAAATGATTCTTGTGGGAATAAATTCGCAAAGTCGAATCTCCAAAACACTCGATACTTTCTCGATGTCTCCGAGATCGCCATTTTCTGTCCGACAAACATCGTAGTGGTGGCAAAATATTAATGAGCAAAAGCGTGGATTCGATCTCGTGACATACTGACAAAAAAAAAACAACCTCTTGAATCTTGAACCTTGAAACTTGAAATAGGTTTAACCAACTGTCCACAGCTGCTATGACTCCGGCTGCCAGCAGGTGTCACTGTTGAGTAAATGTTTGGAGTGTAAATGTCTCAGGGTTTGGGAAGGCCTCGTTCTAACCCATCCCTAAAAAAAAAAAAAAAGAAAACATTTCATCCCTAGTTCTGAGAAGGGTGGTGCACCAGCAGGAAGAAAAAGAGCAGTCCAGAAATTGATCCAAAGATCTGTTTTACCGAGGTTCAGCAGCCCACGAGTAAAGAGAAAAAGCAGCTTTAAATATATTTTGTTAATCCGCTGGGGAGCTACAAAAAAGCAAGTTGGCTGCAAAGTAGGTTATTCCCATGATTCATGTCACTAAGCTTCAATGTACAATAACACAACGAAAACAGGCCAGAGTTCATGCTACTATTGGCTGATGGAGAAAATAAAATAAACTAACAAAATACCCAGCAACCCTCTGCACAAGGCATTCCTGGGCCTTCACGAGAGCACATGCTCAACCAGGCAGTAGAAACAATGATTAGACGCAAAGAAAACGGAGAATATAACAAATCAACTGGGTGATGTCTTATAATACGATAAAATCCTATAAAAAATCCCAAATGAAGCAAATGCATTCATCAGCTACACTGGATCCAATACTTGGAACATAATGACATCATCAACAGAATGAAATTGATCGCGAGGCGGCGGACAAGGGGGACGACTCCATCCTGGCGCGCTGGGGAGCAGCACCACAGGCATGTTTTCCCCATCGACTGATCCGCGTCCGTACATTCTCCATCAACACTGTCGCCCTTGTGTTCTCCTCCCCCGGTCGTGCCGTGGCTTATCGCACGGACCGGAAACCAAAATCTCGTGGACAACGGCCTCTCTTGTCCGGTGTCTTTGCCCCCTCGCCGTCGAACTCCCACTTCTACTTTCCATGACCGCAATGACGGCCGGCAGAAGGAATTTATCGGCCGGCGAGTGAATAGGAGCCGGATAGGGGCGCTTTGGCGTTTTTGTCTTCGTTATCGCCGTTAGACCCTTTCTCGACGCTGTCTTTGTTGTTCTCCACTGGCTTATTTATTGTTACATTAAATATAAATAAGGGATAGCGTGCAGCCGGCCGGTGAATATCGCAAACTAACCCCAGACCGGGGTATCGCGCAGAGGATGGGATGGAATGGGCTTCAAACTGACCAAACCGCAGGTCAAAGATCAGAGCGGTCTGGGTGAAATAAGCCAAATATTGAAAAAGTCTCAGTAAGTAAGGAGAGCAGAGAGAACAGTACTCAGACTGTCCTGTCGGAGGATGCAGAGCGCCCCCCAGCAACAATCGGCCGAGACAGGAATCCGAGGAATCCGCGGGGTCCGAGACAGAGTTCCACAAAAACACCCCAGTTCTCATTGTGTCCATCTGGCTCAGCCTTCACCAGGAAGGGGAAAAAAAAAAAAAAAAAAGAGGCTCTGGAAGAGGAGAGTCGTGGGCTTTTCCCGGCTTTTCCCATCTTCTCAATTTCACTCTCTCCGTCGCTGGATAACACAGATTTCCTAATGAATGGGAACGCTTTTGAAATGCCACGCTTGTCAGAAACCATCAACGCCCCCTGCGTTCGGCTCGCGCGGCGCTTTGAAGTGTCCCGCTTTTGATTTTTTTTTTTTTTTCCTCTCCTTATGTAACAGGGGTCTGTTTTCTAACCAGTGGGAACAGTAGGGGGAAGAAAAAAAAAAAATCTGAAGAAAGCGTATGGATTAGCATTTCTCACTTGGATCCAGGCTACTTGGATATGGATGTTCGTCCTCCAACTCTTCAATCGGAATGGGTCGGCATCGCCGTAGTTGCCGTGCATTTTACGTCACGTGCACCAATGGCGAGGACCGGCGTCGCCTCGTTTGTTGTCGCTGCGTTGTTGGTTGTCTTGTTTGCAGCCGTGATGAAAAGTCTGCCTCTTTGTTGGAGACGAGCCGCCCGGTAACAACATTGGCTTTATTCCCGACTCTCCGGGGTTGTTGGGTTCAGCCGGTTGTCACGAGTCCGAAGAGTGGGGTTTTCGGATCTGAGTCGCAAACGGAATTCATGCGCGCCGGCGGCGGCGGGAGAGCGACGGAGCCGATTCATTGGCCTTCAATGGACTTGACTCACTTAAGTCACAACTCATAACTCACAGGTTCTTTTCATTCCGCGTCTTTTGTTTCTGGGTGTTTCAGAAATGGTGTGAAGTCGTCCAGCGTGAACTACGTCTTTGCCACAAAGACGCTCGTTAACTAAAGTCATGACCGTAGATGGTACAGTTAACACTATGGCTCCACACTCAAGAACTTGCCGGTGAATAGGGTGGCATGCCATTGTTCAGACGGCCCGTTATTCCGAAACCCCGGTACAGGTACTCCTCACTTAACAACCTACCTGTTTAACAACCGTTCAGACTTACCACCAGCTCTCTGACCAGTCTGTATTGTGCGCTGCGTACAATACATCAAGCATCTCATCGGTCATCACCCTTTATATACTATATTCACTATATATACTATATACACTATATACACTATATACACTGTATATATACTATATACACTATATATACTATATACACTATATACACTATATACACTGTATATATACTATATACACTATATATACTATATACACTATATACACTATATACACTGTATATATACTATATACACTATAAATACTTTATACACTATATACACTATATACGCTGTATATATACTATATACACTATATATACTATATACACTGTATATATACTATATACACTATATACCATATACACTTTATATACTATATACACTATATATACTATACACTATATACACTATATACACTGTATATATACTATATACACTATATACACTATATACGCTGTATATATACTATATTCACTATATACACTATATACACTATATACACTATATACACTGTATATATACCATATACTCTTTATATACTATATACACTATATATACTATACACTATATACACTGTATATATACTATATACACAATATACATTATTTATACTATATACACTATATATACTATATACACTGTATATATTATATACATTATATACCATATACACTGTATATATACTATATACACTATATATACTATATACACTATATACATTATATATACTATATACACTATATATACTATATACACTATATACATTATATATACTATATATGCTATATACACTATATACATTATATATACTATATATACTATATACACTATATACATTATATATACTATATACACTATATATACTATATATACTATATACACTATATACACTATATACAATATATATACTATATACACTATATACACTATATACACTATATACACTATATATACTATATATACTATATACACTATATACACTATATATACTATATATACTATATACACTATATATACTATATACACTATATACACTATATATACTATATACACTATATACACTATATATACTATATAGACCATCTCTAACACTACATTACAGAATAATGTGCCTTCGGAACAATCAGTCCCACTAAATAGTTCATCTTCTCATTCCAAAACTTAAGTCAGCAAAAATACTGAATGTGGGCAAAAAAAAAAAGTCTTTGCTTACCTGTGTAAGCACAGCTTCTACTTTGAGTTTTGCGGAATATTATATCATGCTTTGAGTGTTTTTTTTTTTTGTTTTGTTTTTTGTGTGTGTGTGTGTCTCTGCTTTCTTCCCGCCTTGTACTTTCCCCAACCTTGCAATGCGCCTCCCCCCTGGGAATCACAGGAGAGAAACCCTCAGAAGAGGCGAGACGGCGCCAGACGTCTCCCCGACTGCCGCCGCGTCCACGCCGCTGATCTCTGCAGAAACCCTATCGCTTTCATCTCAATTATGATATTGTGCCTCGTGTGAGATTAAGCGAACTACACGGCGAGCGCGACAGAGGTTCGTGAGGACCCGCCGCGCTGCAGTGACGTCCTTGAGGAGGGTAAAAAAAAAAACAAAAAAACGGAACGCTAGATGCGCATCTTGTGACGTTATCAGCCAGCCGAGACGCGGCCGATGTCCTCGCCGGGCTCACGTCCTTAAGCGTGGCGGCGCCTGTTTCCACGAAGGCGGGGGAGCTCGGTCCCCCTGGCGTCCGTTCGTTTTTCCGTTCAAAGGATTCGACGACTTCCTCGGCATTTCCTGAAATGCAACGCGATTCGTGACAACAAAAGAGTGAGGCGTCGACAGGGAATATGGTGACTCACGGCGTTAATGCCGTCATTCGTTCACGCGCATCGCTTGTTTACCTCGTTTGGAGCCCGGTTGCGGGAACGCTTGCGCGTTGCACCACAGCAGGGGTCCGACCGAAATTTGTCGCGAGAGCGGGCAAAATTTCGAGGGTTGCAGTTTTCCGACTATTCATAAATAATGGGTTGCTGCCGTGAAAGTCGGCAGAAGATCGCCAATGGAAGAGAGGCTCGCTAGCTGACGTACACCAGAGACACAATTGAAGGAAACTCTATCAACATGGCCGTGTTCATCCCCCTGGATGTGGATCAAACGGCGAGGAGATATGAAACTCCGCGAGGAAAACAACCGAAAATTAGCGACTGGCGATTTGATCCACGGAACCATCCGTCCGTTGCTCTACACGACACTTGTACCCATTGATTCGCCGCACGTAGACAAAAAAAAAACTCACTCACTCACTCACTTTAGGTTTTATCTTCTTTCGCCGGCCCCGAGGACGCCGTTGACCCCGGCCGCCACCGCTGAAGTGGAAGAGACTGATGCGGCGGCGAGAGCTGTGACAGCACAAATGGTGCCAAAGAGTCCCTCAGCTGCAAAGTGTTGTACTTGTCTTTTATCACTGCCATTCTATCGCGGATCGTCTGCCGAGCGGCCCCCACGTCTCCAAAATACACACCGGAAAAAGGCTTCCCCAGGAAGTTCTTGGGGTCTTTTTAAAGAGTGTCGGTTTTCAAGCCGCACTCACAAAAGGTTTTTAACATTTAGCTAAAGGCGGTTAGTGAGGGACCGACTCCCTTGTCAGTACATCTGAATGTATCGAGTTTTCTGAGATTCAAGCTTTTAGAGCGTTGGTTTGTAAGTCACACTTGCGGTGTGCAAAGAAAATACATGTTTTATTGTGGTGGTTAGCTAGGATGTCCATCAAGCTCCTGTGTAAAGCAGAATTGTGGTATTTTGAAACCCAAAACAGATATGTTGTAACAGCTAGCTAGTTAGCTAGCTACTACCATTTTGAAACCCAAAGCTAATATCTTGCAGTAGCATTATGCTAACTGGTGGTGAGCCCAATGCGGGCAAATGGCAGTACGCTATTTGCGCGCTATTTACACGCTTAAGTCAGTAAATGATGCGTAGCTTGCGGAGCTAGTTATGTCAGACAACTCGACGGCGCCACATGCTTCACGCCCTTATATGGGCCGTCCTGTTCAGGCAGCCCGTCCGTTCTGCTCCACCTGCTTTGCTTCCTGCTTGCTGTGTTGTGTGCTTCCTCCACCTTCCCTGCAGCCGCCTGTCTGGCTCTGCTCTTCCATCCGATGGGGAATGATTCAAGCTCATCACTCCTACGGTACATTTCCAGTTCACTGAGGATGTCGGTGTCCGCTGTCACACCTCGCCGGGGGTGATGCGCAGTCGAGCCCGGACGCCCAAACTCAAACTCAAAATAAATAAAGGTCATTTAAAAGTAAATCTAAGAGTTGTCAGAGGCACAGCGAGTAGTGGCGGTGTAGCTTCCACTGCGACATTAACAGATAAGCTGCTGTTCATTCATAAACATTGCACTTTAACTTTAACCGCCAACTTTTAGGTGCTGTGTATCCGTAAAAGTCGATGATCCGTTAAAGTGCGTGGTCCCTGTTGCTTGCAGGTGCGCCCAGGGGGACATTGTCACGCACACCGCCTGGCTCAACCGCTCCAGCATCCTGTACGCCGGCGACGAGAAGTGGTCCGTGGACCCCCGGGTGAGCCTGGTGGCCCTCAACCAGGAGGAGTTCACCATCAAAATCCAGAACGTGGACATGGCGGACGAAGGCCTGTACGTGTGCGCCGTCCAGACCAGCAGTCGGCCCCGGACCACGGCGGTGCACATCCTGGTGCAAGGTGAGCAGCGGTCCTAATCCGACACCGGCCCTTTTTGTGTTGAACTTGTGTTCTTTCCCCCAGCCCGGTAGGTTGGTGGAGATCTTAAACATCCTTCGGCTCATCGAAGGTGTGGCTCCATAACGGTGGCTTCTCAGCCTGGGGTGCGGGGGCCTCCCGGGGGGCGTCCTTCAAGAGGTTCCAGGGGGACGACGGCCAAATGATTACGAGTTAAACTAGCACTGTCATTCCATTTGCAACACATCCAACATAATAATGACTTCTAATAATGAATCCTGGTTTCACTGTTATCTCCCAAACCTAGAGACACTGAATCAGATCTCACAATGAGGAACTTCGGGGAGATAACCCCTTCAAATGGGGTCCGTGGCCTAATGCGTATCAGATTGAGGGTCCTTGACGTGAGAAAGGCTGAGAAGGTGGTTTGGTTATGGATGATGTCACACGGGCTTTATACACTCGCGCATGTGGGACTTTTTATTTTATTTTATTTTTATGGCTGTGAATCATTGGAGGCCGAGTGAATATGAGTGATGGCGTGTCACTCCTGCGTGGGGGCAGAACTGAGCTAAACAAAGCTGCTGACAAAGGCAGGGGTGTGCGTGCGTGCGTGCGTTACTCCTATAAATCACCAACAGGTTTTTTTTTTGTTGTATTTTCATTGATTTATTCACAATTATAGGATGAAAAAAAAAAAGTCCAATCACGCTAACGTCAAGCTTAAACTTCAACCTAAAAGAGGAAAATGTGTGGGAATATACTATATATAAAGAATGTATATAGATACCCACATACTGTGTATATACTGTATATATATCTATATATAGGCCAAATTATTTATGTATTTAATATATATATATATATATATATATAAATAGGCCATATATATATATATATATATATATATATATATATCCACATACTGTGTATATACAATAACAACATCATTCATGACTTTTTACTGAACGCTAATTAGCTGAATTTATTTTCTTATGTCGTAAACAAGACACATTATAAAACATTTGTTCCAGCGATTAGTTTGTTTGGGAAATATCTCAGTTTTAAGTCAAATGTTAAAAATAAGGAGGGATTTTAAAGTCAGCAGTACTCAGGCCCTGTTGCTGTTGTTATTTTTGTCGGGTTCCCCCCCCCCCCCCCCCCCCTTGCTGTGTCTCTTTACAATCAAGCAATTTAACAAAGATTGAATCTTTACATTTTGATATTCATATTGAAGTGGGATACACAACGTGTCCCGGAATCAACATCCAGGTTCGCCCTCGTTCACCCTCGTTCACAGCCTCCTTTTCTTTCCCCCAAAGTTTCTCCTTCTTTTGATCCATTGATTTGTTTCTCTTTCTCCACTTGAGTTGCTGCAACTATTTCTGTTGTTTTGTCTTTTTTTTGGGGGGGGGCGGGCGGGGGGGGTTCACCCATATCGCCAGTTGAGTGACCACACCTAGCTATGCTGCTTCAGCAAATTCCCTGTTCGGCTGAATCCGTAAATTTGGCTGCCTGTCACTTCTTTCTGTGCGGCGGACCCCGCCACCAACAATGGAAGCAGCCCGTCGACGAGCACAAGCGGAATGCAAATGCAATGAATGGCTGTTTCTTATAAAGCCCAAGGTAAATAAATATGGGATGAATGTCAAACGTGGCATCTTTTTAAACAAAACATTGTGACGGATTCCCACTTTAAGGTTTCACCCAGGCTAGTGAAAGATATGATTGGTGGGTTTTTTGGGGGGTTTTTTTCCCACACGAAAAAAAAAAAAACCCAAAACACGACAGACCCTCCTGGACGGTAGCTGCTCACACATGCGGCATGATGACACAGTGCGCGCAATCTCAAAGCAGAATCATGAGATGTACAAGACGTAACAGGGAAAAATAATTGATGCTTGGAGAGAAAGCCGGAAATTAAGGCACTTCCTCTCATTTGCATAAATCCTTTCGCTTTTTAATTAGCCCCCCCCCCCCCCCCCCCACACGCGCGCACACACACACACACACACACACACACCGCCACCACCACCACCACCGTACTGCGGTGCTTTCTTCCACAGCGCTACGCCACTATGCCGTCAACCTCTAACAATGTCAGAAACATTAAGAACCGTGCTTATTATTATGACCCACCGAATCACCGTTTGAAATGATTCGGGGAGTCCGGAGGCACTTGGCGAAAGAACAAAAAAAAACGGAAGGATATTTGCGGGGGGGGACCAAATTAAAAAAAGGCCGAGGCGTTTGTTGTGACTTCATAGTGAATGTGACTGTCTCGCTCGCTCATCCCTCATTTGGACAGAAAGACACTTCTGCCGTCCGATTCTCTCTCTTCTTCTTCCCCTCGTTCATCGTTCGGGGAGGCCTCCCTCGCTCACTCCTCTCGGAGCCACTCGTCAAGAGCAGGATCTCAGTAAAAGGGTCGAACCTTTCATCACTGGGAATAGTCGTCACTCCCAGAGTGACACTGGTTCTGACGAACGCAGCGCTGCTGTTCTGTCTGGAGCTGATGCGTTTGAATAAAGAAATTTGGATCTTGCAACACCAGAGCGAGTTTCCATTATTCATGTACTTTATGTGGCCTTTTAAAAGCATTCTCGGCACGCGGCGGTTGCAGAACCCGGGTGTACTGGGCGTACTGGTGAGCTTCCCGTGGCCTCCTTTCCTCTCTCTCTCTCTCTCTCTCTCTCTCTCTCTCTCTCTCTCTCCCCGGATTCGACTCCGCCCGCCTCTCCGGGGACATCAAACGGCTGAGCTCGCCATCAGCCCACTTTTTACTTTTTCCCTTCTTCCTCCTCTTTTTTTAGCCTCAAGGCTACTGCCACCAACTTGGACGGTGTTGGGGGAGATGGTACCAGATGTTTCACTTCGTGGGCCAAAAATTACGAGTTGAGGCAAAAAGAAATCCATCTATCCACCCGTCTCTCCCTCCGCGCGCCCGCCCGTCCGTCCATCCATCTACAGTATAATGTCACAGATTACCACTTTAACGTTTCATCCAGGGTAGTGAATTTCCCGGGACTCTATAGCCCGGATACCATAACCATTCATATTTTGATTACCAGTTACAAATAATGGATATTCATTTCTAACAGTGATGATTCTTGCAATGGGGACCATAAATAAAGAATGTTAGCGCGACAACCGACTCCTACACACGTGATCGACAGACATATGGGAAAGACCGGGAGGTGGACCTGGCGAGGGCAGGGTGGGGGAAAACCAAAATAGGTCGCTGCCCGCGGGAGGTCCGATCCGCTTCCGCCCAGAAGGCCCACGCGGGTGTGTTAACCACAGCAGGGTCGTGTACCTGCACCACGTCCACTTGGAGTCACCTTTCTCCAAACAGAGAACTTCATGAATAATCATGACGATGGAGGTGTAAGTGTGGCGAGCTGAGTTTAAAGCAGCTCTGGTCGGAGCTCTGAGTTCCCTCCCCCCGCTGATCGCTTCCCGACGCCGATCCCCCGCCGGCAGCGAGCACCTGCTCAGGAAGCCGCTCCCCAGCGCCCCCTGCTGGCCAAGCCTTCTGCCCACGGCCGCAATACATGGGCCATGGGCCTGGCCCATCTGGTGCTTATATCGGGTAGACAGACAGACAGCATTCTAACTAAGTGGTGTGCGTTTTGAACTGAAAAACTTAATGAATCAAACACATGGGGGTATGAAACGCTGAATGGACAAAGTCGACTTGTTCACCTGTAACCCACAGGTAACTGTATCTCTGCATCATTAATGCTCAAAATAATGACTCACTTTAGTTTTTGAAACACACACCACTAAGTAAGTACACCATCTATCTATCTATCTATCTGTCTGTCTATCTATCTATCTATCTATCTATCTATCTGTCTATCTGTCTATCTGTCTATCTATCTATCTATCTATCCATCTATCTATCTATCTATCTATCTATCTATCTATCTATCTATCTATCTATCTATCTATCTATCTATCTGTCTGTCTGTCTGTCTGTCTGTCTGTCTGTCTGTCTGTCTGTCTGTCTGTCTGTCTGTCTGTCTGTCTATGTGTCTATCTATCTATCTATCTATCTATCTATCTGTCTGTTTGTTTGTCTGTCTATGTATGTGTCTGTCTGTCTGTCTGTCTGTCTATGTGTCTGTCTATCTATCTATCTATCTATCTATCTATCTATCTGTCTGTCTGTCTGTCTGTCTGTCTATGTATGTGTCTGTCTGTCTGTCTGTCTGTCTGTCTATCTGTCTGTCTGTCTATCTATGTGTCTGTCTGTCTGTCTATGTGTCTGTCTGTCTGTCTATCTATCTATCTATCTATCTATCTATCTATCTATCTATCTATCTATCTATCTATCTATCTATCTATGTGTCTGTCTGTCTGTCTGTCTGTCTGTCTATGTGTCTGTCTGTCTGTCTATGTGTCTATCTGTCTGTCTATCTATCTATCTATCTATCTATCTGTCTGTCTGTCTATGTATGTGTCTGTCTGTCTGTCTGTCTGTCTGTCTGTCTGTCTGTCTGTCTATCTATCTATAGGCTAGAAGTCGTGAATGTAATTCTCACAGGGATGATTCAATTCTGTCAAAGTAATTTATTTAGGGAGAATGCAAAGTGTAACTCAGTCACCCTCAAAAACTCTGAGTGATGCCAGAAGCCTCTGCCAGGCTGCACTTACTGAGAGCGAAGGAACGACTCTTGCTGGAGTGACTCCCGACGCCGAGTCATTTGAAAGATTTGTTTGTGTTTATTTGAGGTCAGGGTCCAACGTGTCGCTCTCTGGGCGTCCAGTATCCTTGTGTAAAACTCGTAGTAAGGCTCATGGCACTCCCCCAGTGGTATTCCAATCTATTATTCAGTTAGTAAAGTTAAGGTGTGAGTTGTATTGTCAATAAACCTAACTGCTTCAATAGAACCCTCCCTGAAACAATGGCACTGTATCAAGCCCAACCTGACCCATACCTTCCGCTCAGAGTTTGTTCGGGGGAAGAACGCCTTGGAGTGTCCTTATCCAGCAGCCTCCTTTGAGCTATCTGGGTCAACTCAGTCAGCCCAGTCAGCCCAGTTAGCCCAGTTAGCCCAATTAGCCCAGTCAGCCCAGTTACCCAAGTCAGCCCAGTTAGCTCAATCAGCCCAGTTGGCCCAATTAGCCCAGTCAGCCTAGTCAGCACAATAAGCCCAATTAGCCTTGTTAGCCCAATTAGCCCAGTCAGCCCAATTAGCCCATTCAGCCCAGTTACCCAAGTCAGCCCAGTTAGCCCAATTAGCCAAGTCAGCCCCGTCAGCCCAGTTACCCCAGTCAGCCCAGTTAGCTGACTATCCCAGTTAGCCAATGTCCTTGACTTTTATAGGGACCAGGGGAGGGAGAAACAAATCCGGCAGAACTTTAAGCTGGTTCTTGGCCTGGCGGGAACCCCAGTTTGGAACAGAACCTGTCCAGACTGACTCACTAAAGTGAAAAGAGAGATGAGTTCACAATTGGAGAGCAGATGGCAAGTGGCCCCTGTCTCTTCACTCTGCGGACGGCAAGACTTTGTAGTTGGAGCTCTGGCTGATTTGCTGTGACTTAGCGGTCTCATTAGCTGTACCTGTTAGTCAGCCCAGTCAGCCCAGTTAGAATGTCAGTGCAGTCAGCCCAGTCAGTGCAGTCAGCCCACTCAGCCCAGTCAGTGCAGTCAGCCCAGTCAGTGCAGTCAGCCCACTCAGCCCAGTCAGTGCAGTTTGCCCAGTTAGCCCAGTCAGTGCAGTTACCTCAGCCAGCCCAGTAATGCCAATTAGCCCAGTTAGCCCAGTTAGCCCAATTAGCCCAGTTAGCCCAAATAGCCCAAATAGCCCAGTCAGCCCACTTAGCCCAGTCAGCCCAGTTAGCCAAAGTCCTCGACTTTTCTCAGGATGAGGGGAGGGAGAAACAAATTTTTAGGTGGCAACTTTTAGGTGGTTCTTGGCTTGGCGGGAGCTGGTCCAGACTTCTCCACTGAAGTAAAGAGAGGGACGAGTTGTCAAGAGGAGAGCAGATTTTGGGAAGTGGTCTCACTCGGCGGATCGTCGAGGCTTTGTCATAGCTTTGTCTGGCTTATTATTTGCGACTCAGCGGTCTCATTAGCTGTACCTGGAGGCCAGGGGCGTCGCCGGCGTGTTACACTATATCGTCAGGAATTACCTCATTTATTCATGTGTTTGATTTGGACTTTGTCCGTAACAATCCTGTCATTTACATTTTAGAGGCTGTGTAGCTGTCATCGCCAATCAATTGCCAATCATCTCCGTCGCCCGGAGCCATAAACACCTTTAACATTTTAAAGGTTGCCGGCGTGCGCATGGTTTTCCCACTAAATCGAACATAAGCCGTAGTCCCCTGGCACGCTAAGTGCTTATCGAGTCGGAGGGAACCGCGACCGCAGCGACTTCGGCCACGCAAGGTTTTTTTTGATGATTGCTTCGCTAACTAGGAGTGGGACTCAGCGACCCAGGGCTCGGGCTCCAAGGCGTTTTCTTTTACATTTTTATCACCGTGGAACGAGGCAGAAATTGAATGACATTCCAATCTTTCTTTGCCTTGTTCAAAGCCTATGAAGACATAATGGTATTCAATTATATTAGGTTAAAGCTGAAATATGCAACATTTGTCTTGAGGCGCGGAGCTGAATTCCAAACGCCGCGGTCCCCAGTGGATTCTGCGTCGGGGGTCAGCTGTGACACGAAAGCGACCTATAAATGTTGTTCACACAGATAATTATGTCACATTAATAATGTCCAGTCAAAAACTACTGAGGTAGTAAACATTTAACCCTCTGAGTTCGATAATCGCGCCCGCGCCATCGCAGGTACGAAAAAAAGTGACTTTGGTTTATAAAATCTGTCTCTACCGCCGCGTGATTTTATCATACGTGCGCGGCCAAAAACAATTGCCAGAAAGCTGAGAATCACGACTTTCCGACTTTGCGTTTTAGAACAATATGATAATTATTAAATTAGGGTTCGATTTGGCATTAAGTTCGACCTTGAATTTGTTCTCTCTATCTGTCTTTCCAAACAACTATTTATCATGTCAATGGCTTCGCGGCTCCCGGATCCACATCCTTCCATTTGGACCTGATGCTGCTTTGCATAATGACGCGCGCTCCGCCGGGACGCGACCGCGTGCCCCGTGCCAGTCTGACCTGTGGACGCATTCAATAAATCGTCATGTCCTGATACTCAGGAAGAAAGACAACATTTTGAATCTAGAATTGACCCAGCTGAGGACCCAATACCTGACCATGAGTAAGTAACATTTTTTTTTTACTCGCACAAGTTAACGTTGAAATGATTTCTGCAACTTGTACACCCCTTCATTAACTCTAACGTTAGCAAGCCAGAGTACTAGTTGGATGAGTAGCTAGCTAAGCTAGCCAGAGAGCGTTCATGGAATCCTGTTTGCCACGACGATAACACTGTCAAGTTAGCTAACGTTACCGCTGTTACCGGCAGGAGCACGTCCAGGCGAAAGCTGAAAACAGTAGCACGCAGCCTTTATGCAGCTCTGCTCTGCTCTCCACTTAGCCCTGGCCTGCGTCTTACAACCTTTTTGTTTTGTTTTACTAAAGGTGGCAGTGTGTGTGTGTGTGTGTGTGTGTGTGTGTGTGTGTGTGTGTGTGTGTGTGTGTGTGTGTGTTTGCATGCCCTCTATAAGCTGGTGAGCTGTACGTGATATTTGGCATTCCCCTGGCAGGTGTGATGGAGGTAGTCTGTAGGGTTATGTCCGATGATGTTAATATGACATTTCCTTACACTTTTTTTTGTTTGTTTTTACAGTACGAGAGCACCTCTGCAAGCTGCCACAGAAAATCATCTTGCGCCTACACCAGCTAGCAGGCCAAGACCCAGACCGCATGCTCCTGCCCCTCTTTATAAATATATTTTGTTCGTGAATTCAAATTTAAATTCTACTTGAATGTGATTGTTCTTTCTAGAGTTGCTTGAATCTTCTCACCTATCACCCAAAACCAATTTAGGAGGTTTTGAATAAAGTTTGTGTGACGTTTTCAATAAATCTTTCAAAACTAAACACCTCTCTTACATCTCTTGCATTGCCCCACTCCCACTGGCCTACAGCCTCATTCCTTTGTCTGAGAGTCTGACAAGAGAGAGGGCCCCGCCTGCTGCAGATCCACACCTCTCACCTCTCCTCACCTCTTATTTCGACATCAGATTTGATCAGCTATTTTGACTTCATTATTTACCCAAGACCATGATGAATAACTTTTGTGTTGACAAAACAGTTCGTCAATAATTTCGAGTGTGCGCTAGGACGACATTTCTGGCGGCAACACAAAATACGAAAACATACTCATTATATCTTGTGTGTTTTAGATCTATCAAAAAGCCCCATAATGATACTGACCAAACTATTGATGGCACATCAATGTAGGTGGCATTTTCGTTCAAATAGATATGTCAGCCACTTTGGAGTCAAAGTGTGTTGATCAAGTTGATCATATTTAGATAAATATCAGACCAAAATCACAACGCTTCTCTGAATTCACCTTGGTCTTCAGATGGTTTATAAATGAATACATTGTTTAATGTTTTGTTATAATTGTTATATAATTGTTATACTGTTTAATGACCTTTCGGACTTGCGACCAGCTCTCCGACCAGTCTGTATTGTGCGCTGCTTACTGTACAATACCGCGGCGTGCGCGCTGTCTCAGCGTGAAGCATCTCATGGTGCGTCACCCTTCTCAGTCCCAGTGTCGTTCCCGCAGTCTGTCAGTATTCACCACACTAGCGTTCTCAGTCGCCACACCCCCTTACCGTGAAATAACACGGGTCCTCGCTTATCGAACAATTACCTTAACAACCTGGTCCTAGGAATGGAACTCAGTCATTAAGTGAGGAGAATCTGTGTGCGTGTGTATATATATATATATATATATATATATATATATACCGTTTATATGGTTTATATACCGTTTTGTGTCCTGTGTTTGGGTTCACCTGACAGTATTTGTAACAGTGTGTGTGTATAAAGTTGGACATACTCTAAATATATCCAATATATATATATATATCCAGCAAGTTTATGCACACACACTGTTACGAATACTGTCAGGTGAACCCAAACACAGGACAAAAAATGGTTTTGGGAGTAGGTGTAAGGATTTTATGAGGTGACAGCTAAAGGATCAGGGTCCAGGGAGAGACAGGGAATCAGGAACAGGAAACAGGATCAGGAACAGGCTGGGGATCAGGGCCAGGAGTCTGAAAAGGGAGCAAGCACCCATCAGGCAGACGGCTGGGGAGCTGTAACCCTGCCCAAGCCACCAGGGCAGGTAGGTGTAGGCCTTCTGGAGGGCAACCAGGGGGCCAGGCCACTTGGGGGGTCGACCTGACCTTGGGGTAGATGAGCGGGGCTGCTCCGGAGGCGTTGGATGGGGCGACCCCAGGCTGGGACCAGGAGTGGACCGAGCCCCGGGAAAAGTGGATGACCACTCAGGAACGGGAATGGGCTGGACATTGGGAGAGCCCAGTGACGGCTCAGAAACTGGAACAGGCCGGCCATCAGAAGAGGCAGCCGAAGGCTCGGGAACTGGAACAGGCTGCACCTCAGGAGAGGCAGCCAACAGCTCTGGAATCGGGACGGACTGGACATCAGGAGAGGTGACAGGCACCTTGTGAACCGGAACGGACTGGACCTTGGGCGAGGCAGCCGTTGGGTTGGGAACCGGAACGCACTGGACCTTGGGCAATTAAGCCGACGCTCTTGGACGGGAACAGACTAGACCTCGGGCGAGGCGGCCGATGGCTCGGGGACTGGAACGATTGAGCCTCGGGACAGGCGGACAACAGATCAGGGACTGGAACCTACTCTGCCTCGGGAGAGGCGGACTACGGCTCCAGAACTGGAACGGACTGAGCCTCGAAAGAGGCGGCCGACGGCTCGGGGACTGGGCACTGGGACGGACTGGACCTTGGGAGAGGCGGCCGGCGGCTCGGGGACTGGAAGGACAGGCCTTGGAGACAAGGGAGTTGGAGAAGGGGGGTCATATAATTTCCACATCATAATAAACATCTGGCAAAAAACTGGATCCTGCTTAAGGAGGTAGTGAGTAACCTGAGGAAAGCGGGCTCTTCTCCTTCGAACACCTTCTTTGCAACGCCAAAGGCCTGCCAGGAGAAAGGCAAGCAGGGCGCCGGAAGCTCTGTGGCACTGGGCAAGGGAGACATGGGGGTGGTGGGCAATGGAGACTGGGGAGTGCCGGGCCACCGAGACTGGGGAGCGCCGGGCCATGAAGACTGGGGAGTGCCGGGCCACCGAGACTGGAGAGCGCCGGGCCATGAAGACTGGGGCGCGCCGGATAGTGGTGAACGTGGACGGCCCCGGGGATCCTTGGGACCACACCCTCTTCTGGAGGACTTCTGGACTTCTGGGGACTTCTTTTCCCCTGAGAAAAAGGCCCGCAGTCCTCCAGAAGGTGGACTGCAGGGGATCCTAAGGGGCAGGAACAACACAGGTGAGTACCAGGCTAGCCTGCTCAGGACTGGGGGCTTGGCAAAGAATTAGCTCCAGGCTTGCCACCCCACATCTAATGGAATGGACGGGAGTGCAGGTGGGGGGCGAGCAGTCCGGGGTGTCTTGAGGGGACATCCAGGCCGGGAAGCATGCTGGCAACCAGCAGGCCTGCAGCTAGCAGACGAGTCTCCAGGTCGGCCCTAGATGAGGAACCCCTTGAATGCATGAAAACCGGGTCCGCTGGTTTCATGTTTGATCAGATCATACTGTTAGGAATTTGGTCAGGTGAACCCAAATGCAGGACAAAAAACGGTTTTGGGAGTAGGTGTAAGGATTAAATGAGGTGACAGGTAAAGGATCAGGGTCCAGGGACGGACAGGGAATCAGGAACAGGAAACAGGCAGGGGATCAGGAACAGGCCCGGAATCAGGGCCAGGCCAGGAATCAGGACCAGGAACCAGCAGGGAATCAGGAACCAGGAGCAGGCAGGGAATCAGAACCAGGAAACAGGATCAGGCACAGGCCTGGAATCAGGACCAGGACCAGGCTGGGAACCAGGGCCAGGAACAGGCCAGGAACCAGGGCCAGGAACAGGCAGGGAATCAGGGCCAGGAACAGGCAGGGAATCAGGGCCAGGAACAGGCCGGGAGTCAGGTCCAGGAACAGGCCAGGAGTCAGGACCAGGAACAGGCCGGGAGTCAGGGCCAGGAATCTGAATCTTAGACAGGACCAAGAGTTCAAGAGACACACACAGGAACAAATGCAATGATCTGACAGGAACAGAGTATATGGGGACCAGTTTAAATACAAAAGGAGTGAGGAGGAAGGTGAAAATAGGTGGTGCAGTTGCTGACTGGGGACAGGTGTGCGGTGGCAGGGATGTGACGTGACACCAGACACAGACAGAGGGAGCTAAAGAGGGACAGAGGGAGACAGAGACAGACAGATGGAGCCAGAGAGAGACAGACGGAGACAGAGCGCGACAGATAGAACAAATGCAAGGCAGGATCCTGACACACACACACACACACACACTGAGTCTTTTCGTTTTCAAAAAAGCGGAAAATCGGGGCAGGGGATTTCTCAATATTTGTCCGTCTTGCAGAGGGGATCAGTGCACGAGCTCGTCAGCCGACCAGGAGCCAGAGAGCGGAACGCCATTCCTCCTGCGCCCAAAACCATTATTTATTAATATTTATACTTCTGGCCAACAAGTCTTTTTGTTCATCTTTATAATAAAAAAACTCTCGCCAGATTGGCAAACCACGGCCAGAAAGACCCTCCCTCCCTCAACCACTACCTGTGGGCAGAGACTGGGTCATTTTAAGTTTTTTGTACAGACACAATTTTTAGAACAAAAAACAGTGTATATACAGTCGGTTTGCGGCCACAGATTTGCGGCCCAAAGTTTGCGGCCCAAAGTTCCCGAACTTTTGAAAAGTACTACCTCCTGAGCAGGGACTTACTGAATTTGGACCCTGGTTCCTGTGGTTGGAAACGCACTGAGTTCCTCCGAAGGTTCCTAGTACCTGGGGAAAGCTCCTGCGGTGGAAATGCGGCTATAACGTACACCTTGGTTACAGCGCCCCTTGCCCGTCTCATCCGCGCCGTGGGGGAGGTAGAGCGGCGACGTTTTGTATGAGCATTATTACGGGGCAATTCGACCAGCAAGTTTATAATTTATCGTTTCGGTTTTTTTTTTTATACATTTTACCTTAACCTTAAATTTTTCGTAACGTCAAGAAAGTGACGTAGTAGCGCACTTTCCCTGGGGTTTCGTACCCGAACACGGAAGTTACAAAGTGCATGGATTGGAGGTTCTCCATATTTCAAGTCAGTTACCATCAAAATGATGCTGATATTCTGTTATTTTAAGGTAAAGAAAAAGTCAAATAGTGTTGCAATAGTCTTAAATTTGAACTCATGAGGTCTGAATTTATTATATTATTATAGTATCTTCTCTTATTTAAAGTGTTTTTTTTCCTTAAAACATTATTTTTTTTTTTGCCATTTTTAAAAATTACATTATCATTTTATTGTTCATTTATTATCTTTTGCACACTTTACTTTAAATCATGTCTGCCCTTCTGCAGCTTTTTACTAAGTTGTTACTCTTTTGAAACCCTGTTTTTATCTTTGATAACAATAACAAGACAACAAAAACCACATATTCATTTCACGTATAAGTTTATGTATGATCAATCGATCAATTGATCAATCAATCGAGCGCTGGCAGAATAAAAGCGACTGAATGGTGGTGCTCGGAAATGTTAAGTTAGAATGTTTTTACTTATTACTTACTTTTAACCCTTCCGTTTTCATTCCAAGAAAACTTGACACAGTGACTCCAAAGTGTTGAGCACAGAAAAGAGGCAGTTCCCACATTTGAGCTCCATTTTTCAGTTCTATACACTGTGGGCACTCTCCACAGCCATGTTTTCCACTGAGTCAAAGCTCTTTCTTCTCGTGGAATGCCAGAGGCTGTTCAGGTAGAAAGGCAACAGTGGAAGGATAGAAAATCAGTGTGGAAAAAACATGCCGTTATACTCATTTTATTCCTTCTTTCAATGAGTAATGTAGTATTTTTGCCCCCGTGATCTCACAGCAAACGTCTTTTCATCGACAGTTCATGACGCAGGAGTCCTTGTGCTTTAACCATTTCTCGTCTTCCTCTTTTTCCTTTAAAAATACTTTTGGTCTTACTTTTTGTTTGTGTCCCAGCTGCCGCCACACATGCAGTAGTTCCCACAATATCAGCTGTGGACCTCCTGGAATTATTTTCATTCCTTCACACGTTCACAGTTTTTACTGGATATTATTATTATTTTTATCTTTGACTTTTGATATCCGTTATTTCTCAATTAATTAAAAGTTTAAAATAAAACACATAATGATGCCCCTCCCATGTCCATATATGGTAAAATATGGCAAGGGTGTTCCAGGACCAAACTCTGAAATAGGGTGTGCTACATACAGTACATTGATAGGCTTCTGCCCCCACCACGCATACAGTATATGTACGTAGCTATGCAGCAAGCTAAACATTCTCCCAAAAGGTGAATGTTAAGGTTAAGGTGTTTTTAATGATTGCGGTGTGAAACAGCGCAAAGTATGTCGATGAACGATCAATCCCATGCAAATGCAAATAACTTGTTAATTCGTTATCATAACCCTTACACTGTGTGCAGACACGAATAAACGTACAGATTCTGCTTCCTCGAGGGCAACAACAAGGCAGATGGATGGAGATACCACAATGCTGCCTTCCCCCGGTGTAGTGTTAGTGTGACCGGCCGATTTGGGATGTTGAAAGCGTTGGTCGCAGTGTTACGATGTCACAGCTCTGTGATGTCACAGTGCCGATTTGGGAGGGGCAGAGACTGCATAGAAACGGTCAATAGGCGGGACCAAACGCCCTCATTTGGAGGCGCGGAATCTCAATTAACGCTTACTTTTGGAGAGACAGAACACAGAGGAACGGAATTTGTTGACAGAAGTGATGAGAAGTTTGGCTCTTTTTCGAGATTCGGCTGGTGACGAACAAACAAACGAGCAAACAGCTCGTCACTCATTTAAAGAGATTAGTTACATTTTTTTTTTCCTTGTCATTGTGGTGTGGCGATGGTGTGGTTTGAGCAGCCACACCTGTCCTGGGTCTAGGTAATTGGGGGCCCAGGATCAGAGTGGCTGCCTACCTGTTGCTAGTTGGTTGGTCTAATGATCAACAGGTAAAACCCCCATCCCCACACACACTCATAGGAGAGGAGCCCTGGCATGACATGTTGTCCATCTGCTCCTGGGCTTGTTCCACCTAGCCCACTCCCTACAACAAACTGGTTTCTTCTCGACCCCATCGTCTGTGTCTCTGTGCCAAAGGGTCCTGAAAACGCCACTCGGGTGGCGTGTGGCAGGCGAAACTGCCACTGTTACATCATGGGCTTCATTATGACATCCCTTTTTTCTTTTTGTGACAAAAACAATCCCCAAATTCTATGAGTAAAGCCGGCTTTACATCAACTCCGGAACTGCATCCTTCAGCGGGATACTGCCCCCATCAATCTGCTTTCCTGTCGGGTCCTTTATTTACACTTTTCCTTTATTCATAAAACAGCAGATGTATTGATAGTGGATACGGCAGCATCTAACGTTAATTGTATATACGTAGTGTGTATATAAATCACATCTATGTACTTGCATTTTAAATTTGTTTAAACTTCAATGCCGCTTCGCAAGGACGACTGATATTTGACCCGAGAGTTAAAAAATTCAATGGAAACCTGTCACTGCAGAGGGGGCGGGGCCTATTTATCGCAGAGCCCCGCAGATTTTCGCGTGCGGGAATCCGATTTTTTTTTTTTCCAAAGAAATGAACAGACTTCAGCTTTGTTGTTGCCGTTTGTCCGTGTCAGTGCAAGGCTTTCATATCTCATCAGACTCACTTTGATGCTGGCTAACACAAACGCTGAGCTGGGAAAGAGGCAGACTCTCTTTTTGTTCGCCGCGATGCACCTTCCTCCTGGAATGAACCACAATGAGTCTTTGAACTTGAGAATCGCTCGTCACCCCCCCAGAAGATATGAACGTTTTAATTGCTGATGTATTTAACGACACTTGTCGCTTGATAAATGACCCTTCATTGTCCCTGCGATGTGTGATCTTTCATTCTGCAACGTGTGAAAAGGGGAAAAAAAACGAGGCCCCGATGAGTCAAAGAGTTTTAAGAAGCCTTGAAGAGCTTTCAAGCCGTCAACACTTTTCAAGGAGCCCTTTTTTTTTTTTTAAGGTTAAAATTGTAATGAGTCTACAGAATCATTACAATTTTAACCTTAAAAAAAAAAAAGGATTGGAAATAAATTGGGAATAAAGGTTATCGGTGTGTGTGCGAACGTTTCCGCCGATCGCGCTGAGCGTTTGGCGGAGCGTTTGGATCTTAATTGTTAAAGATTTCAGTTTGCGGGTGAAATTGTAAACTTTATTTTTTATTTGCATTGCAATAACATTTTCGTTTTTGTTTCTTCTGGGGGTGCAACCCAATGGCGTCCATATCACTTTTTCATGTTCAAGTATCAAGTGTGTCCTTTGAGCGCATTTCCTTGAATTAGGGGAATTAGTCATTTGTAGCAGTAGCTTGAATGAGTGTCTTTCAGCCACTGATCCACTGCACACCAGCGCACTGTGAGAGCTTGTCACGTGTGGATATAATAATGGAAGACTTAGGCTTTGTGTTGCAAGATCAAAATTGCAAGGCTGCACTAATTCATCAAACTCATAATTTCCACCTGAATAGAACAAGTTTCACTTGAGAGCGAAGACTTTACTCAGCGATGAACGGTTCGACTCCTTTTTGAGATTCGCCTCTTGACGAGTCACTCGGCGGAAAGAGCCGTTCCATTTTCCGACTCTTGGTCCGTTTGGTTCAGTCGGTGTAACGGTTGGGGGTGCAAGGGAGGAAGCAGCAGTTAATTCTTTTCAGTTTGTGAATTGAAGAGTCACCTTCCCACTCTTGCAACCCTACTGCTAGGCCATAATAATAATAATAATAATAATAATAATAATAATAATATTAAGTAGTTCTACATGTTTCTGAGGTTTTTAGTGCAGGATAATATTGTGCCGTGGGATTATTTCATTGTAAATAGCGTGGAAAAATTGGTTCACCAGCTGCTGGTGGCCATGTATGATTTGGATGAACTGTTCAACTCATACATTTTTCATTCTCTCGCCCCAGTCCCGCCGAAAATCATCAACTTGTCAAAAGACACGGCGGTGAACGAAGGCTCCAATGTGACGCTGCTGTGCCAGGCCAGTGGCAAGCCGGAGCCCTCCATCAGCTGGAAGCTCATCTCTCCTTCAGGTAACCTACCGGCCCCTAAGCGCATTAGACACACACTTTCCCCGGATCCACTCCTTTTTCCCATACATCATATTAATTGTTTCACTCATTTCCCATCTCCCGCTCTTCCTTATCGCGGTCGTTATCGTACTCCTCTGGTATCCTTTTCGCCCTCTGTCTCACACCCTCCACTCCTCTCTATTTATAACGCCATCTTTAACATCCAGTCGATTCCCAACTCGACCTTTTGCCCGTCATTACCTGTTTCCCAGCGGCCGTTACGTTGTAAGCGCCACAGATGAACATACCCGAGCCCTCACTGCGTCCGGGCTAATTAATTGGGATAATTGGATGGATGTAAATGTTGCGGATGCTCTTTGAATGGCGATGTTATGCGAGCGTCGCTGCCGAGTCGCATTGTGGTTCCGTTTGGCTTATCTCCCGCTTGCAACTACCCCCCCCCCCCCCCCCCCCCCCCCAAAAAACCCTCAAATGGTCGTCTATTCCTGTGTGCCAGGGCGTCTGCGCTTCGCCTAATCAGGCCAAGCGCTTGCATTGTCGCCATTGTTTGCGCGGAGCGGTTCAAAGCTGGAGCCCTCGCGCTTTCATCGCCTCCTTTGTCTGGCGACGCGGATCTGGGAATCCAAATGTTAATATGACAGGGGTGTGACTGACCTGTCTGTAAGGAGATAAGTGGGGAAGAGGCGGAGGGATGTTGACTGAGGCCTTTTCCTTCTTTCTTTTCGTCTTTTGGAAAACAAAATAGGAGGCTTTTTTTGATGGAGCTCCCCTGAAAAGAACTGTCACCGGGCGGCGGTGAGTGCTATTGTCTTACTGGCGAAGAGAGGGCGGTGCAACGTTTTTATTTGTTTTTCCTCAGAGAGGGGGGGAGCAGGTAGGGAAGACAGTAAGAAGGGAGAGGAAGACGCGTCGTGTCAGATGTCTGAGCGAAATACAGCAGCGTGTGGCTTTGGCGAACAAAAGTCTCCGCTGCCGTCATATTTTTATGGACGGAGAGAGATCGTCGAAGCAGATACCCGTATCGATCGATCTATCTATCTACAGTATATACACACCGATCAGCCACGCCACCAAAACCACCACTAATAACCACTAATACTGTGTAGCTTCCCCTCGCGCCGCCAAAACAGCTCTGACCCGTGGAGGCATGGACTCCACAAGACCCCTGAAGGTGTCCTGTGGTATCTGGCACCAAGACGTTATCAGCAGATCACAATTTGGTCCTTGTCAAAGTCGACCAGATGGACCTGCATGGGCGCCCATGACCCTGTCGCCGGGTCACCGGTTGTCCTTCCTTGGACCACTTTTGGTCGGTACTAACCACTGCATACCGGGAACGGGAACGCCCCACAAGACCTGCCGTTTTGGAGATGCTCTGCCCCAGTCGTCTAGCCGTCACAATATTGCCCTTGTCAAAGTCGCTCAGATCTTCAAACTTTCCCATTTTTCCTGCTTCCACCACATCAACTTCAACAACTGACTGTTCACTCGCTGCCTCATGTATCCCACCCCTTGACAGGTGCCATTGGAAACGAGATAAGCAATGTGATTCACTTCACCTGTCAGTGGTTTCAATGTTGTGGCGGATCGCTGTATATCTGTATTACAGCTTCACAGGCGGGGAAGTGGCGCCAAGCTGTTTTGTGTGAAATAGCAGGGAAAATGTGCTGTGGTGTCCATCCAAGCGGCCCCCGTAGCACGCGCTTATACATAAACACGGGACTGAAACAATCGAGATTCCGCCGGGGAGGGATCGCGGACGTTCCCCACCTTCTCAGAACGCAACTTGACCTCTCTCTCTCCCGTCGCAGAGTCCCCTCACGTTGCGGATTGCCGGGAAAACCATTTGACATGAATTTGCATCGCGTTTGAGTTTCTAAACACACAACGTCAAAAAAATCCACGCTGATGGGTTTGGATTCCTTTTGGATTCGATTTATTTGTTTATACGTGTCGGAAAGGGAGTGCATGCGCTGTGTCGATCAGGGCTGTCCTTCTGTTAAAAGCAGAAAACTCACAAAGAGTCTGAACGCTGTGCACGCAATCTATTCTTTTGCACCGGATGGCAATTTGGCGATGAAACATTTGTCATACTTGCGACTTGAGGCTTTCCCAAGTTCATATGCATTTTGATCACCAGGCTGACAGTGTAAGTATCTTACACTTTGACAGTATAAGTAACGCAATCAATTCAACCACTTTTTAGTTCAGATCCAAGATTTCGGGAGATACAAACAAGGTCAAGCTTCTGGAAAAGAAAAAAAAAAAAAAAAAGAATCACATCGGTAACTTACATAGATTATTCCGAATGTTGCGAAGCCAAGCTGGGATCCATGAGCTCTCAGAGCTAATGAGGCGACTTTAAGTCAGGTATAAGCCTGGGACGAGCAGTGTCAGTTCAAGGTTGAGGCGAATAATCAAAGAATCAGCGACAACAGTAATCCCAAATTGTGTTTGGGTTTTGACAAAATGTGGATCCTGAGGCTGCACCAGTTGAGAACCCCTGCATTCTGCATTTAGCTTCTGTCGTTCGTTCGTTCATGCATTCGTTTCGTCGTTCATTAGTTAGTAAGTTAGTTAGTTAGTTCGTTCGTTTGTTCTTCTTTCTTTCTTCCCCGTCCTTAGTGTGCCAGTAAAGGAGGGATGAACCTAAAGAACTCAGAGTCCCTGGCACTCCATCTTTGCAGCTCAAAACTAAGAAATGGACATTAATGTCACCTAGCTCTCTGTAAATAGAGAAGATAGATGGTAAATAAAAAAACAGTAAATCTGTTCGGCGTGATGGGAAAGGACACTGGGGATTTGCCACAAAGAACAGATGATGGAGTGCAATGGAGACGGCGAACCTGTTTCCGGTGGAAGGACTGGGTTTCAGTCGAAAAAACACTCGGCTCATGAGTACGTTATTATTTTAGCTTATTTCAAATTTCGCTCGTGGGGTTTTCCCGTCACCCAGGTGCTGGTTGTTAACTCAGCAGGAGCTCTGCAAACTCTACATTCTTTGGGCTCCGCCTCTGAAAGAGTAGAAGCGTAGAAGCAGTTAGAGGTAGTTTAAGCAAGTGCTCAAACTCGATTCTTTTCAAACATACGTTTGACGAGTGGTGGGAAGGAGGGCCTCTCCACCAATGAGCATGGTATGTAAGTGCAAACGACAAGTTGCTTTGGAAACTTAAAGCTGCACTGACTACTGTATTCGATTATTCTGCTTCATTGTACTCTTGGGGAAATTGTCGTAATTGCAGCAAGAAATATATGTGACACACACACACACACACGCACGCACGCGCACGCATGCATGCACACACACACACACACACACACACACACACACACACACACACACACACACACACACACTCCTCTATACAAACAGAAGTAGGAGTCTTATTAGTTAGAGTCTTATTAGAGTCTTATAATGTTCAAATGTTTAATATACATATATATATATATTTAAGATATCATCGTCCAGGCCTTTATTTTCATTTCAAACTTGAAATGTCCAAATAACCATTAGAACATGCTCCATTATTGCCTTTGGTAAAAGCAGTGCCTCAGTTACCCGCTGCACGATTGTTGCTTAGGTCATACTTTTGTGTGTGTGTGTGTGTGTGTGTGTGTGTGTGTGTATGTGTGTCTGTGTGTGTGTGTGTGTGTGTGTGTGTGTGTGTGTGCGTGCATGCGTGCGTGCGTGCGTGCCTGCGTGTGTGTATGTGTGTCTGTGTGTGTTTGTGTGTGTGTGTGTGTGTGTGTGTGCGTGCGTGCGTGCGTGCGTGCCTGCGTGTGTGTATGTGTGTCTGTGTGTGTGTGTGTGTGCCCTTGACTAGTTCACCATGTGTAAAAGCCAGTTGTTCCTTGCTCATTATATACATTTTCTTTCCATCTTTGGCCTAGAGGACCACCCTATTTTTTTTTTTACCAGAAACTGTGCCAAGAAAACCGCAAACATGGACTTCCAACTAGATAGATAGATAGATAACACTAAACCTAATGATAAACAACAAATATAACCTACAAAATTACAGAAAATAATTGAATACATAAATAAATAAAATAAAAATAGATCAAGAAATGAAAATAAATAGACCTATACATTTAAGAAACGGTCATAAAGAATAACAAATTTAAATGTAGCTGCAGGCAGCAGTCCACTGGGTCCAGTTAATTCATTTAAGGTATGTGTTACAGTTACTACGGAAGAACTTCTTGCCATTTTGTTGCGTAGAGTAATTCAAAAATATGCAAATATGCCTAACAGTCCAGTTTAATCGTGTTAGGTGTGTTGTACAGTTTCCCGGGTTCTCTGAAACGCAGCTAGATTTTCCGAGTTTACTTGAACGCAGCGTGGGCTCCCCCCCGATTGCTCGTCTCGTTTCTTCAGTCCTTTTTTTTTTTAATATTCTGACTGACCTTGACGTCAGGATTTTTGGACAACGGCTTCTTTTTTGTCTTTGATTTTCAGTGATATTTCTGTGGTCAATTACCATTGCACAGCTTCTATTTTTCTGAGGCCACCTTGAATTTTGAACCCGTCACTGAGTCGCACATTACTGTTCTTCTAAGGGACGCTAAGTCAACTTTTTAAGGATTATTTCCTATTCTTTTGTTCATTAATCCGGCAAAGTAATGGGACCACAGATTTAAAATATTAATCCAACTGATCTACTGACATCTAACAGGTAAGAAGCTATATAAATATACACGGTAAATGATGTTTGAAAATTTCTAAAGACTACAGAGTGACCCATTCCACACCACCCTACGGACACGGTCCAACTGGACATCCTCAATCGGAATCTACATTTATATCAAATAATAACATGATGTCGTAAAGCGTCTTACTGTAAATCTCATCGCGTTCAATTTTAGACAAGACATAACCGTGTTCGTGTATTACGTAGAAGTTGGTTTTCCAGATAGTTTTAGGGTTCAAAATTCAGAGAAGTCTGTGTTATTTTTCCTCATACGGGAATATTAATATTAATTTTATACGGGATTTACCGTATAAACAGTAAATCAGATGAGTCTATAGATTAAGAAAAAATGCACAGAAATGTATCAAAGTATTCTATACTAAAGTAAGATAAGAGATAAGATGAGATAAACCTTTATTAGTCCCACAACGGGGGAAATTTGCAATTTTGTATTTCGTAGAAAAATAAAATCTCATGGACTTGCACTTTAAACAAACCAGAGCAAGGAAAGATGTCAACACACGTATCTTGCTGTGATATCCAGTCCAGTCTATATGAGTCCATATGAGTCCCAGTTGCATTATGGGATGCATCTTGAGAGTTCAGGAAGAAGGAGGTCTCGCACAGGGAACTCAACAATGGCTGCATAAAACCTGCTGCTGCAGCTAAACTAGAGGCTGTGCTGTGGGAATAGGAGTTGGATTCATTAAAATGCATCGCCAAAGCTATTTTGGTCTTTTTTTCTCTGGGAGGCGGGGGGGTTGAATCACAGGTGGAAGTTGCAGCATCTCCAGTTGATTAAACAATGTTTTGCAGCGGTCGTACAATTTATTCATCAAGACCAACAAGTGTAGAAGACACAAGAGCATCCTTCATTTGCATCTTTGAAGCCTCTGCCACTACTAATGCATAATTACACTGTTGCAGAATGGAATATGATGATGTCCGTCATGGGGGAATAAAGACAAAAACCTAAGAACCATAACAACATCGTTTTTTACAATTGGTTACAAACATTCCTCAATACTGACTTCACCTTTTCAAAACTCTTGGCACCGTCAGCACGGCAGCAGTCTGTGTGGACTAAACCGGGGATCATTTCTCATTGCTTTGACCCAAAGTGCATTCACTCAGCACATCTTTCAAAGTCCATGAATTATTTTCTCGCTCAAGCTCAACCATCGGCGAAACTCTGTGTATCTACATCCCATTTTGACTGATGTTTTAACATGGGTAAATTCAAATTTTCAGCCCAACGCCGCTATTTTATCCAGTAAAATCGTATCTATGAATGAAATTCATACTGACGGCACCCTATATCCCTACTCTCCCTGACCTTGAATTGAATAGGCCATTCAATCGCGTAAAAGCAAAACCGGTAAGGTGCTTTTATTTTTGTGCTAGTCACAACCAAATTTAAAACCCTGCATTTTTTATTTGAATACATCCACGCCCCCAACCTCCCCGTGGTGGCGTACCTTCGTCAGGTTAGTTTTAGTTTTAGGGTACATATCTGGCCCCCGCCTCCTAAAGTCGAATAAAATCTCCCCATTCAAATGAACTGGTTTAGATGTGTAGCACAAAGAAAGTCGGACCATCATACTCGGGGACACGATTCAATAGATTTTCTTTTTGTGACGATGAGCACGAAAAAAGGGTGAGACCGGGTTGGATGCTTGTACTTTTTTCAAAACGGTTAATTGAAGTTCAAAACCTAACATAAAACAAGACTGAATAACACATTTCTACAGTAATTGTATTGTATTGTATTGTATTATTGTATTGTTGTATTGTAAGATATACTCAATATGCACAGTACATACAGCGGAGGCTGGGCTAAGCCCTCCCCGTATTTTCTAAAAAAATATGAGAAAAGAAGGTTGAACTAAAATGCACTTGTATGAATATGGCCTCGTATTCCATGTCCATAACTACCTTGAAACAGATTATTTTGGTAGAATGCAGAAAAACAGAAACACACAGAGTAATGTCAGGTGGGGGCTGGAGCTCTGCATCTCATTCTGCTTATCAGCCTGTCACAGCGTCACCTGTCGCATGAATCACATCAATGATACAGAGACACGCCCCCTGCCCGCTCCGTAACACATTGGGGCTCAAACATTTCAGCCCCTTAATCTGTCTGGCTGCAGTGAGACGGAGTGACTCCCGACTCCTGAGTCGTTCGTTTCGATTCGTTCACAATGAACGAATCGTTCCCAAGTGGGTTCATAATGCTGAAATCTGGATTAAAAAAAAAGGGGGGGGGGGGGTGAAAGGGGACAAGTTTTTCTTGTTTTTATAACATACAAAACATTTTATCACAATAAATGAAAAAGCAGGAATGCAGTCTGGAGCTGCTTTCACACATGAACCCCGGACAATAGCCGGATAATCAGGTCCGGACATTATCCGGAGTTGTACTTTCAAACATGCAGCAGAGAACCGGAGATTGTCCGTGTCAGTTTGGTTTAGACAAGGGGCGGGGCCTGGGTGGAGCGTGCAGGAGGCAGGACGTGACGCAATGACGCTGCGGAGTTTGACCACACCCAAGATGGAGGACGAGGCTGCCGGCTTTTCAGCAGCTGTGACTTTTTTTTGCCTTGATACTCCATGTATTTGGACGTGTCCGCAAATCAAACAAAAGAGTGGAAAGATATATATAAATGAAAGTAGAAAGGAGTACGAGGCGGCTACGCTCCGGTGCACGAGGATCCCAACGGAGGAAGAAAGCCGCAGCGTTCGCTCGTTGCGGATTGTGGTCGTCAACACATGGCCCGCTTACGTCGCTTGGCTTTTGATATATTTCTTATTTTAATTCTGCTTTTATTCGTTGTCATTTCCGGTGTCAGTTCTGCCGTGTGTTTGTGACAGAACGTCGTTTGGAGACCCGACAGACTCGTCAGTGAAAGATCTTGTAACGTGTGACGCCCCGTCACCGACCAGTCTTGTAGTGTGAGGGCCACGAGACTCGCAAGATCCCCCATCGCCAGACAGAAAGTTGTGTCGTGTGAACGGTACAGCGATCCGACCACTTTGAAAGTCCTGTAGCGTGCCCATGGCATTAACCGTGAGCTTCAATAGAATGTTCAATAGACTTTTATTTAACCTTCCCATCCAATATCACTACAAGCCGCAACTGTAAAAAGAAAAGAAAAAAAAAAAAATATATATATATATATATATATATATATATATATATATATATATATATATAATTCGATTAGACCAGCCACAGCTGATTCCCATTTTAGCTGAAGACCTGCAGGCAAAGGGATTCTTTCCCAGGAGCATTGAGAGAGGACAGAAGGTATGATGTAGAAGAGAAGACAAGGCGGACTAGCATCGCTATATATCTATATCTGTATCCATTGGTAGACATCCTTTATATATTTAGTGTTTATGCACTTTTTTTTTAAATTACTGGAAAATTACTGGAATTGCTGTAGTTCAATAAGGCATATTTTTTAATTACCCTATGCAACAAAATGGCAAGAATTAAGGCATATTGAAGCATTTCTGTAACATAGACTGTAGTACATAATATACAGTAAAGAGGTCCCATTCTTGTTTTATGATGGGATGTTGTCAGTTTATTTTTGCTCATTGCGTTATGAGTGACAGCGTTTGGGAGAGAATGTTTGCACGCGTTACGGTGGAATTTGTGGCTGGGAGATATACTGTACACCAGGGCGCTTTCACATTATGCCGAGTTGAGTCCCTTTGGATGGAACCCCGGTGTGTTCACCCCTGTGGTGCGGATCGTTTGGGCTTGTGTGAATGCGGTAAAGACCGGAATAATCACTCCCAGACCGCATGGAGAGGTGGTGTCGGACCCTTTACAAGCGAACCCTCGTGCGGTTCGCTTGCGGCGAAAACACAATTGGACCCTGATTCCACCCAATTGCAGGAGGTGAACCCAACATGCTGTGTCTTATTGGTTGCGGGCAGCCATTTGTTCACACACCTGCTCACATTTGTTTACATTTACAGCCTCACCCTGTCCCACACGCTGCTGGCTCGCAGTGGGAACTTCCAACAAGTAGTAATTTCCTCCCAACAAAGACACCTTGAGGCAGGACTTCCTGTGGACGACAGGAAGTAGACAGGCGCCTTCTAACTTTTAGAATAATATAATAACAAGTGTATCCTCTCCACCTCCTCTAGACATGCACCAACAGGGCTCCTACATTACCCACAACGCACTTTAATATACGCCGTTGATGGAGTCTCCGGGGACTATGATGTTCGCGGATGACATTGTGATAGAAGTAGAAGAAAGAAATGATGGGAGGGCGTTCAACTGCCAATATTTTGAAGAAAAATGGGACCAATGAGAGGACAGTTGAATAGCGGGAATTTGTTTGCAAGAGCCCAAGGGCGACTTCAACTCAGTATGGGTTCAGCCCCCGATTCGGAATGATCATTGAATGGTCATTGTGTTTTTAGCGCATTTTGGTCGTGAGACGAACCGCCGCGCCCAGCTGCGTGTCGCTGAGGAGAACAGTTTGGAAAAGTTTTGAAAAACTTTTTCTGTGAGAAGTGCGCAGAGATGTGTGGAAGCAATCGTCAAAAGAAAAAAAAAAATACCTCTTGAGCCCTGGAAGAGCGCGGTGGTGTTAGTGCAGGGAAACACTAAGTGGTGGAAATCAAGGTCACATTTTGCACTGTTTCTCTCCTTTGGATGGAAGGGATAAAAAAAAAGTGACAAGCAGTTTGTGGTTCAAGAGAAGCTGGCGTCTGTCACGTCAACCGCCTGGAAGAAGGTAGCGCCTCGTGCTGTCTCATGGTCGTTTTCAGACTTTTCAGACTTCTAAACAATGGAGATGAGCACCTAACGGCCTTGTCGAAAAAGTTATTTATGCCGTTTTACTTCATTTCCTTGATGACATCCTTTCAAGTCAAACTTTTAAGCCACTATTTCTGTTCGTGTCCCCTTGAATCCATTCCAAAATCCCGTCTTTCAAGCTTCCGCTCCAGTGAGTTTTGGAACTCTAATTTGCTCCGTTGCGTTATGACCACATTAAGAATTCAAATTTCACTCGTTAAAACAGGGATCAATTTATGTACTGTAGCGTTATATGGTTCATTAATTATTAAGTTATCATATTAAAAGATATTTGATTATACAAACAATATACAGAAACAATATAAACCGAATTGACAATAATTAATTAGTCTCAGAAGGATTGGAGTTCTCTTTTGTTTCCATTGACTATTATTGACCTCTTAAGGAACACCAACAGCTGAACTTCTTTCCAATAAATTGATTTATTTTATCATGCACATCTACTTGGATAAATGAAATAATAGTAAACACACGAGTAATGAAAACAATAAAATAAATGGTTGGAGAATAAACAAATGAATGCAGGACTTAAAAAGGGTCACAAACTTTAAACTCGTAGACAATAATGAGGTAGGATGTGAGGTGAGTCCTTCGTCAAAATAGCAAAACGAGACACGCTTAAGGGGCGCTCGATCTCTCTCAAAGGGAAATTCAATAAATTTGACACGTCAACGCATATCACGAAGCAGGTTTGGAAGCCTTTTGCCTTGCGGATCGTCGAGGCGTGGGGGGGGGGGGGGGGGGTTTCTTGGCTCTCCAGAGCTTACGTCGGCTGAGTGGAGTTCGTAGGTGGTCGCGGCCGCTGGTGATTTTTATCCACGACGTGTAGGAGACGAGCCCTGGTCGTACCCCCCCCGAGCATTTTCACAGCACCCTCTGGAACCACCGGGTGGCGGCGGAGAAAAAGTACCGTGGGAAGCAGGAAGTAGTGCACGAAGAAGACGCGAGACGGGCAAAGACGGAAAAGGAGAGAGAGAGTTGGTCTGTCCGCCCGCCCACGAACCCATGTCCTGCTCAGCATTTTATTACGGAGGAAGTGACCAAACTATGGAACGGCGTCACAATGTGTAATTGCGCTCCCTTATCGCAAGATTCTCTAAAAAGGAAATGCACATAAATAGCAATTAAAACATAACCTATTATTTGTGAACTGAACTTTACAACGACTCTGTTCATCTACAATAAAATCACCAAAACACGAATGAGCCGTTTGCGTAGCCGAGTTTATCTCCGCGTCAAAAAGTAATTGGTGGACTCTGAATTTCACATCGGAAATTGCGCCGCGGATCAATGTTGTCCAACTTATTAGAAATAAATTTTTATGATGTTTAAATCGGTTGAACTTTAAATATGTTTGGGTTTGTGGACTTTGTGCCGCGAATGCTTTTCGGCAATTGGGTAAAAAACAAAACTTTCCCGAGCGATGGATTAGAGCAACGACGAGTCGTTGGACGTGTGTTGTTTTCCATGTGAACGGGGATGAGGGTGCTTCGTTCTCACTAATGAGCTAAAGCTGCTTATTTGCTCACTGTCTCAAACAGCACAATCGATACGTTATGAACGCGGCGGAGGACACCCTAATCCCATTTCAGTGTGAATGCAAGACAGTTACACCTATTAGCGGGGGGGCGAGGGGGGGGCTGCTTGCGCTTTTGTTTGTTATAAAGGAAAACGGAGCAGCTGGCTCGGCTGTTTGTTTTCCGCTTCCCGTGACAAGAAAAAAATGGGGAGAAAAGGAAAGAAAGACGATAGAAGAAAAAGAAAAGACGAAGCACAGAGAGAGGAGGAGATTAGATTCAGGTTGGAGGTTTTGTTTCGAGCGCCACGGGTGCGCAGCAACACACATATACTACAAGGCGTCTTGAGGTGGCAATCCATACGTTTGTCCGTGGCGGGTGCATCCCACTGCAGGTCCCGGAATTCCATTCGGAACGGCAAAAATTGTGGTTTTGCTCTAAAATGGTGAAATTCTTCGATCAATTGATAGATAGATAGATTGATAGATTGATAGATTGATAGATAGGTAGATAGACGGACGGATGGATGGATAGGTAGATAGATATATAGGTAGATGGATGGATGGATGAATGGATGGATAGATGGATAGATAGACAAACAGACAGACAGACAGACAAATAGACGGACAAATGGACACATCTTTCGACGGCACGCGTCCCTGATCGGTCAAACTCTTCCGAATTTGGGGATTGGGATTTTTTTATTTTTTTATTTTTTTTCAACAAAATAACCTCACGGAATTACAGCACCACTCTCATTTACCTCCATCCTGGGCGTCAGCGTAGATACAGACAGCACCTGATATGCGCGGGAGGATTATTGATGCTCTTATCGACAGAATTATATTTCGTATTGTGCATTTGCTTCTCATAACTACTGACTTCCTGATCTAATCTTTCAGCAAACAGCTGCGTCGTTTCACAGAACCTGGAAAAAAGGACTAAACTGGACCCTGTGTATTGCTGCCTGCAGCTATATTAGTTATTATTATTATTCTTTTGTTTTTTTGTTATTATTCATATTATTATTAGCTGTTGGATCTTTTTTCGTGTCTTGCTTGTTGTGCGTTTGTGGTGTCAGTCCGCGGCTGCAGTTCAGATAAGAATCTCTAATCTCTTATCTCTGCCGGCTGCAATTTACTTTCGAGCAAACCAACATATCTTTGGATCTTTATGTAGAAGCGAGTCATTTTCCCAGTCGTCACCTCGATGAGACAGTGATCTTCTCATTGCGGTGACAAGTCGATTCTGCCACTGGTTCGGCGCCACGACGTGCCTCCCGGTCACCCGCACTTTGTGGGGTTATTTTTTGTTGTTGTTTGTTTGCCTGGCAGCCACTGTTTCCTTTTTCCTGTTTCCTCGGTTTCCTCCCAGATGAGTTTCATCCCTAACGTTTGATTTAGTGGATGATAGGGGGAAATAAACTTGTGATAATACACCCGGTATAAATAGATAGATAGATAGATGTAAAAAAAATAAAAAATGTAATATAATAATCAAGAATGAACCAGAAAAATGTACCCAAAGATAAACAATGCACAGTAAAAGTGTGTGTCTGTGTGTGTGTGTGTGTGTGTGTGTGTGTGTGTGTGTGTGTGTGTGTGTGTGTGTGTGTGTGTGTGTGTGTGTGTGTGTGTGTGTGTGTGTGTGTGTGTGTGTGTGTGTGTGTGTGTGGATTGATGATATTCCAGGCTCAGGCCCGGGGTTTCACACAGGCTTGTCCTGGCTCTGTGACTCACACACACACACACACACACGCACATACACACACACACACACACATTGATAGATAGATGGCTCAAGGGGCTTGCGGTGGATCAGAGCGGATCCAGCGCATATGAACACACACACAGTGTGATGGAACTTAAATCGTCAATCGCGATCGAGAGAGAGGGCGAGAGAGGGAGAGGGAGAGAGGGGGGGTTAGAGGGGAGAGGGAGAGGGAGTGGAAGCTCTTGGCCTCTCCGCCCAGAGCTGTCGAGTAACCACTTGTGATCGGATCTCACTTCCCCGCTCTACATGCAAATGCTGTGATTATAATATAGCAATATATAATATAATGTCAAAGAGAACGATTTTGATTTATTTTGTTTCTTTCGTTTCGTACTTGTATGGAAAACACAAACATTCAGAGAACAGTTTTTTTCTTAGCGCTGCAGCGAGTTTTTATTTTAGATCTTTTAGATTTATTTTTGTTTGTTTCCTACTTGTATGAACAACAATTTAAAACACAACTGAGTCAAGGGACTGTCCCGTTCCAAAAAAAAACCGATGTGTCCCCACTGTGCCGCGCCGCCTCACACGTGTCTCCCTGTTACTTTCCGTTGCTATGGGACTGCATTTCGTAAAAAACAGATGTTTATGCGTTCATACTTTACTTGCAAATAATAAATCCACTTCTGTAACGGGGAGAGCGCTTTCGTCACATTTCGTTACGTTCCACGCCTGCGTGCGCACCCACACCTTGCTGATAAAATCTCCAATTGGAATTCTGCACCATCGCCCAAGCTGAACTTGCAGGTTGTTTTGCTTTCACCCTTCTGTCCATTTTCATCCCAAACCTGCTCCGTGGGGTTTAAGTCTGGAGACTGGATCCAGCTTAAGACCACCGCAGACCATCACGCTTCCCCCTGTTTGAGAGGAGGAAGCGTGTTTGACAGTTGGTGTCACGCACCGCACCACCCTTTCGCACCACCCTTTCGCCGACTCCACGGCATGTTTCCAATTACAGGGGCGATTGAGGGGATCTGACCCCCTAATTAAGACTTGGACCCTCCCAAAAGAGGTAGGAATAACAGGTTGAGGGGGGTCGAAACATTAATATATTCTTCTTGCCGGTGCACGTAAACACTACAATATATTTTTCCCATATTCATGCCTGGAAGAATCTTGAAATAAGATTTCAGACAGTCTTGAAGTGGAGCATACCAGAAAAAAAAAAAAGCCCCGTGCATTTACTGTGAGTAATAGAGACACTTTCTCCACTTTCACTTAGTCATTGCCTCCCCCCAGAGAAAAATGTTGACCCCAACCGATTGTCGTTATTAAAATTCCCACACGGCTCCATGGCGTACGAAAACCCTGCGCAATTAACCCAAGATTTCAGATTTCAATTCGTCGCTCCATAAGACCTTCTTCCAGTCTGCAGTGGTCCGCTGCTGGTGCTTCCCGGTCCAGGCAGGCCTCTTTTTCTTTTTTTTTAAGCAACGTCTTTCTTACCGCCGCTCGACCCGTCAAACCCGCAGCTCCAAGTCCTCTTTTCGCACCTGACACTGAGACTTGCTTTCTTGGGCCGGTGTTAAGCTGCGCTGGAAGCTGTTCTCCTGTGAGCTGCCTGGCAACGCGAGCCGTCGAGTCTCAGAAACGCGTCTTCGGATTCTGCTGTGGCTCTTCCTGTCAGAGCTTCCTCCGGTTTCCAAGCGCCGTTTGATGGAGTAGGGAGCTGTACTCCCCGACACGCCTCTCTCGCCTTGCTCAGGGGCGTCGGCAGGAGGGTTGAACCCTGACGACTTTTGTCTCCCGCACGGGCGGGAAACCTGAGGAAACTCGAGTGATCACTGGGAGAGCAAACCCAGAAGCTCCTTGCTGCAAGGCCACAGCACTACCCCCTGAGCTCCTACTAATGGACTAATGTCTGTGTTACCAAAGTGTGTACGCTTTCCAAACCTCTCCCGTTCCTTTTGCTTTTCATTTGTGACATTGAGTGAAAGAATTTCAAAGCATATTTTTATTTTATTTTATCTTAGATTTTTTGCAGTTGGAAAGGATATATTTTTTTAAGAATTAAGAATCTTTATTTGCCACATGACCGCACTACAACACATGCATATATATACACACACACACACACACACACACACACACACACACACACACATGCACATGCTTTTTGGGGTGGTGGCCGGTGAAATGTGGCCCTCTGCATTTTTCCCATCCTGACTTGTCCTTCCTCCGGGGGGGCAGCCAGGAGCAGTGGGCAGCATTCGACGACGCGCCGGGGACCTGGTGACGAGTGTCCATAGCTGCTCAGACGATGATGTGTGCATGTTTTTGGTGGGGGTCCTTACTGATGTTAGGTGGAGGAAACCCCATGTGAGCACGGGGAGAACATGCAAACCCCGCACAGAAAGGCTCCTATTTGGGAGATAACCCGCCGGAGCACGGTGCCGACAGCGCCCCAATTTAGGGGCAGTGTCACTCCGAAGGGGGTCATTTTTTGATGATGACCGCTCATCTGCACATTAACCCCTTATTCCACTGCTACTAACTAAAAAGAAAATACATTGAGATGGAATATTGATTTGAAATGGATTTTATTACTATTATGTTTAGTTACAGAGCTTACTCTAAGCAAAACACCTTTCTCTCCACAAAAACAATCTTCTCTCTAACTATGACAAATGTATTTACTGTTATTAATGTGGAATTGGACTGGATTGGATTCCCACATTCATCTCTTCAAGTCTTCCATTGTAGTTTCTATGAAGCATCACCAGATGGTACCACAAGGTAGTGTTAACATTAGCATGGAGCAGGATGTAAATAAAGATATTATTAGTAAACATTAATATATTTTGATATTTGGCAATTACACACCTAAGACGTTATCTTCTCATATCCGACACCCTCAGAAACTCGGCCCTTTCATCATCATTGTTTGAGCAGCACTTGGCCCTGTGTAAGCAAAGATCTTTATAAAATTATTTTCCTGTGCTAATTATGAATATTTTACAACACTTTTAACAGTCATTTAGACACCCCTTCCCCATCTGTTTAAACTTTGGGCCAGCCTTGATTAAATATTAACTGGCTTTTTAATTGAGTTAATGAATAATGTGAGAGCGCTATTCCATTCTTCATTTGTCTCTGAGCTGCAGCCAGTCCCCTAAAACAGTGGAATCAAGATAGATGGATAGATGGATAGATAGACAGCCAGGCAGACAGACAGACAGACGGACAGAGATATAGATAGACAGACAGACAGACAGAGATATAGACAGACAGACAGATTGATAAAGGAAGAATCGATGGAAAGAAAAAACAAAGGAAAGAAAGAAAGAAATGAAGAAAGAAAGAAAGAAAGGACGAAAGAAAGGACGAAAGAAAGGACGAAAGAAAGGTAATAAGAAGCGAGACAACGCAGAGGCGAAGGAGGGCGACACCCAACTTCACTAACGACCGGCAGCTACACCTGACGACGCTCCTGCACCATCCACTCACTGCCGACAGGTCCAAGAAGAAGAAGAAGAGGAAGAAGAAGAGGAAGAGGAAGAAGCAGAAGAAGAGGAAGAAGAAGAGGAAGAAGCAGAAGAGGAGGAAGAGGAAGAGGCAGAAGAAAAGGAAGAAGAAGAAGAAGAGGAAGAGGAGGAAGAAGAGGAAGAAGAAGAAGAAGAAGAGAAGAAGAAGAAGCAGCAGAAGAGGAGGAAGAGGAAGAAGAAGAAGAGGAAGAGGAGGAAGAAGAGGAAGAGGAGGAAGAAGAAGAAGAGGAGGAAGAAGAGGAAGAAAAAGAAGAGGAAGAAGAAGAAGAAGAAGAGGAAGAAGGAGAGGAAGAGGAAGAAGCAGAAGAAGAGGAAGAAAAAGAGGAAGAAGAAGAAGAGGAAGAGGAGGAAGAAGAGGAAGAAGAAGAGGAAGAGGAGGAGGAAGAGGAAGAAGAAGAAGAGGAGAAGAAGAAGAAGAAGCAGAAGAGGAGGAAGAGGAAGAAGCAGAAGAAGAAGCAGAAGAGGAGGAAGAAGAAGAAGAGGAAGAGGAGGAAGAAGAGGAAGAGGAAGAAAAAGAAGAGGAAGAAGAAGAAGGAGAAGAAGAAGAGGAGGAATTGCTCGCTCTGCTTCTTTTACGTGTTTCCTTCAGACAGGAAAAAATAGGAATTCAATTCATTTCAATCCGTGCAACTCTTGAAAGGCCGTCTGCGGCGTTGCTCTTTAATTATTATTGTCACCGTTATTTATTTGTATTCATTTTTTTTTTAACCATGAGCTCATTAAATGATTAGGATTTTTCGTTTTATCGTCACACTCCCTGCCAAGACACATGGATTACACCGCCCAGCGCCACGTCACCATTTGGACAAATCACTGATCTTAGCGACAAGAAGAGGTTAAAACAATTACTTTAAACGCTACTTGGCGGCGAAAGTAAGTGAAGTAAGTAAGCAAATGTTTATCGTGATGTCGCTTCAGGTTTCCAAGCGTGCAGTTAGAAAGTGCTTTACAAACAGCCAGGCAGCATAAAAGAAGCACAGGAGAATAATACTGACACCAGAGGGAGTGGGCAGGAAAAATGATCATCAATCAGAAATCCTGGTGCATTTGTAATCTGTTGCAACGCCCATATTTCCTACGATCACTTTGTTCTGCTTCTTCACTTTGGCAAAAGGTCGAAATTGCTGTTTTCCAACGTTCTGTCTTTCTAAACCCCCCCCCCCCCCAGCTCATTCCATCGGCGCCTCCCCCCTGAATGATCTTCTGATTCTCGCGACGTCATCAGACGCACTCACGTGCGCCCGGCCAATCAGGCCACGCAGCGGCGCGAGGAAGCCTACATTTCACTGCATATATGTATGGAAGTATGTATATGTATGTGACAAATAAAAATCTTGAATCTTGAATCTTGAAGCCGCCGCCACACCGCGTTCGCTGGCCACGCCCGACGGCACCCGTCGTTGACGCCGGCGGGTAGTGACGGAGGTGTCGACAAGGATTGGTTCCGAGTGAACCGATCCTGTTGACGTCCGGGGAGGCGGGAGTCGCTCCGACAAATGAGTCGTTTGTTTGCGACGCGGTAGCTGCAGCCCAGACTGAAGGCTTCTAGTTGCGCTTTTGGGAAATACATATTTTTGACCGAATTCAATTATTCCGATGAGGATTCCGTCCAGGACTCGGAGCCGACTCTTCCGACTCGTTGCACCGACTGAATCGAACCAACGAAGCGTCGGTCAAATGGAACAAATCTCCGTACCGAGTCACTCGCGTCTCAAACTTTTCAGACGTAGGTCAGCCCATGAATGAGGGCGCGGCCGCTCCTTCGCTGTTTTTCCGAGGATAGAAAGAAAGCATGATATCACTCATTTGCAAATATAAAACACAGACGATTTCTGTATCAGGTGCTCCGCGCAATTCATTCCGATGGTGGTTTTCCACAGGACGGCTTCCATCTCCCCCGCCTCCACCGCCGCTCTCTCTTTTGTGAGGTGTTATTCCTGTTATTCCTCCTTTTCTTTTTTTCCTCCTCCTGTCGTGCTTTCTGATCTCCCAGCCCCCGGTTTCTATACCTCCGCTCAGATCCTGTTTTCTGTTTAATCTAAATCTTGGCTCGCAGCGCTGCCTCCCCCTAAATGCCTCTATCCCTCAAGCATCTGCACCTCCTGTCTTTCTTTTCTTGTTATTTTCCCTCGCCCTCCCTCCCTCTCATTCTCCATTTCCTCTCCCACTTTCCTCCCTACCCTTGAGTTTTAAAAAGGGCAAAAGAAAACGATGTTTCAGTGGCAGTGCCCCCCTCCACCGCCTTTCTTTCTTTCTTTCTTTCTTTCTTTCTTTCATTCTTTCTTCCTTTCCTTCTTCCTTTACTTTCTTTCTTTCTTTCTTTCTTTCTTTCTTTCTGCTAGGGTCACACAGCTGGCGACGGGGCCTCTGTGCCTCTGGCGTTTGGGGCGTGTTGGCTCAAAATCCACTGGCTGTTGTGTGTGCGCCAAACATTTCAAAGCTCTCTCCTCTTCCATATTTAATATACATTATATACGTAGATGGGGCGGTGTCTACTCATTTTTTCATTAAAATGCGTTGGTTTGTTTGCTGAGCAAAATAAATAACCCCTTGGTGGCATGGGGTTGGGATGTTTTGAGCAGCCACATCTGACCTGGATCTAGGTGATTGGGATCAGAGTGGCTGCATACCCGCTGCTCGTTGGCTGGGCTTACGAGCAACAGGTTAAAACCCCCATCCCCACACACACTCAGGATACCCTGAGTGTGTGTGGGGATGGTCATGCGCCCTGTCATGACATGTTCGATCTGCTCCTGGCTAATTCCACCTGGCCTCCTCTTTACAATAAACTGGTATCTACTACCCCCATCTTCTGTGTCACTGTGCTGGAGGGCCCTGCAAATACCAACCTGGGTGCAGTGTGGTAGGAATCTTGCCACCCGTCCCTTAAAATAAAGAATTGTCCTGGTTGAAGAAACATAAAATGACGTGTTCCTTCATTTATCGATTGTTTAGGTGGCGCATTTCCGTTAAATAATAGGAACAATGCAGTGGTCTGAGCATCCATTTTCCAAAGATCACCGCCATTGAGAGGGTACGTTCCCTCCTATTGGCTGCCGCCTGGCGCCCGGCGCTGCGCATTTGCATGACGTTGAAACCTGCTCAACTCTCCTTGTCGCCGTGAAGCTATCAGCTCGTCGCCGGCCGTGGCCCCGCCCCTGCAGCTGGATGAAGCTGCGCTCCGTTTGACATGCATTGCAGCAGTGTGACCGTGCCATTCTTTTCTTTCTTTCCTTCTTTCTTTCTTTCTCCTCCGTGTGGTCTCCCCAACGCCCCACCACGTCCCCCAGTCGGCCTTGTTAAGAGATTGAGGGGTTAAAAAGGGAAGGGTTCCTTCTTCCTGGAAGATGAAAACAAACGATTTAATGTCGCTGATGTAATGGCTTTGTTTTCATGTTCGTAGAGTTTGGTTTTTCCGTCGCGCCCGCCCTGGCCGAGACATGAAAGTGGATTTCAGAAAATGGATTTGGGTATTGTCTTGGCACGATGACTCTCCACTGGCAACACCTCTGACGCTGAAGGAATTTACACTCCACAAAAGAAAAAAATTGAATTAAATAAAGTTGGCAGCTTTCGCAGGGGGGTTGTGCTGGGTATAGACCTAGGCCTCCTTTCCTAAATAAAAATGTTTCCCAACCAATCAACATATGGAAACAATTTACAGTATGCTCTGCATACAAATCATAAAAATTTACTTTTTTATTCATTGGCAGAATGCCCTGTTTTTTATGGTTGGTTTTATGAAAGGATTTTAACTCGAGATTCACTGTGACTTCTTCCCAGTCAACTAATGATGAAAAGTTTGGCTCTTTTTAGAGATTTGGCTCTTTACGAGTCACCCATTAAAACCACTCGTAAAAATTTCCGACTCTTCGTTGGTTTGATTCCCTCGGTGTAATGGGTCAGAGGAGTCACTTCAGCTCTGAGTTGTGGATGGAATCGTCAGAAGAATCAGTGGTGAATGCGTGCCTCGCGTCTCACAGATTTTGTTTGCGAATCAGTTGGGTCTAATTGAGAAAAGGGCCTAGACGCAGACATGGCGGACGTCCGCCATAGGCCCGTCCACGGTCGACAGGAAATCACATGTCGTCAGCAGCGGAAGTTGGTCTTCTTCGTGTTCGTTTTTTCCCCTGTGAAGTCCCCTTTAACTACTGACCTGAATTCTGCAGGAACTCATATTTCTTTTTCATTCATATCTTTATTTATATTCCTATATGTAACTTTATATATATTGTATTTAATGATAGACCGAGGTTGAAAGACAGAGACTTTTGTTGACAGACTGTACATATGTTCATGTTTATATACATCGATAGACTGTACATACAGCATGTTCACTCATTCACTCTCTAGGGATCCAGTGCAGACATCTAGGGCCTGCAGCTCAGTGTTTTATCTTGTTTTATTTAAATTTATTTTTAATTTATATTTTTATTCCAATCATCTTGGTTCGGCTCTTACACTTACTCTTACAGTACCTGTGCCGCTACTGTGTTTCATTCTCATTGATGTTGCTGCCTGAATTTCCCTCAGCGCATTAATGAAGGTTTATCTTATCTTATCTTATCTAAAGTTAGCACACACATTTAAAAAATTTACAAAGTTTATTCATTAATACATTTTAAACGTCAACTGACTCAAAAATAGGCTGTCTTTGATAGTCACCCTTAGCATTTTTTTTGCATCCTTCGTTGTCAAAATCAAAATTAACCCGGTTATTATATTTACATAAACGGACATATTTTATGTTTGAGGTAAAATTGACCCCAGCAATTTACACCTACAAAAAAAGACTAATTGAAAGTGTGACCCAAGTTTACAGTTCAGAATATCATAGCACATAGAACATATAGCAGTTTGTCAATAATGGAAAAAATGCAAATAAGAAGTAGTCTGGAGTCTGGAAAGAACTCGCCAATGTCCCGGATAAAGCCTGACTCAACAGGTCATCAGAGCAGCAGAGAGGAACGGCTGTGCCTTCAGGACCTCTATACTTCCAGGTCAAGAAAGGCAAAAAAAATGTTTCAGTAACCCTTGTCAGGGAGAAAGGATCTTCTCAGTAGCCTGAGGGGCTCCTTAGACCTTACACATGTACATGGGGAGAGGACTCTAACATGAGAATCATCACACCAACTCACTGTTTTCCATTTATTTATTCATGTTAACAAACAAATTACTTGCAGTGCAATAACAATATTGTTTTCTTCTAGTGGTAAAACTGTCTCCCTCTGGCCATGGTGACCTCTGCTTGGTACCGGGTTTGTCCTTGGGCCTGCAGGATTTTGATGATAATCTGAAAAACATTTTGCAAATGATCCAATCATTCCTTGTGCTGTCCTAGATAATGCACTTTTTTCCAGAGGGGTAAAAGATTGACAGCATGAACCCTATAATAACCTCCCATTTCACAGTAAAATTCTTGAAAAGATGGATTACAAACAATTACACTATTACTTATCCACTAATGATATTTATGATGGTTTACAAAGCTCTCACTGAGCTGGCACCAAATTATATTTCCAACATGCTTGTCAGCTATGAGCCAGTCAGGTCTCTCCGGTCCTCTGGCCTTTTACACATTCCAAGAGTTAATACTGAAGCTGGCAAAGCAGCCTTCTGTTATAATGCTCCCATGCTAAAACAGTTTTCGTGTTGATCTGGGATATGCCCCCACAAGTTATCTATTTTTAATAATAAATTATAATAATATAATAATAATATTATATATATGAAGATGCGGCGGTTTGAGCAGCCACACCTGTCCTGTGTCAAGGTAATTGGGGCCCAGGATCAGAGTGGCTGCCTACCTGTTGCTCATTGGTTGGTCTTACGAGCAACAGGTAAAACCCCCATCACCACACACACTCAGCTAAGGAGCCCCGTCATGATATGTTCGATCTGCTCCTGGCTGATTCCACCTAGCCTCCTCTCTATAATAAACTGTGTGTCTGAAACCCCGTGGGCTGTGTCTCTGCGCCGGGGGTCCCTGAAAATGCCACTTGGGTGGCGTGTGGTAGGCAAAACTGCCACAATAATATCCCTTTTTTTCCCGGTCATTGTAGATTGTTTTTTTAAAGTGACTTTATCCAGACACACACACAGAGCCTCCATTATGAGCTGGTTTCCCAGACAGGCCCTACACTACCGATGGCTAGTTGTGGTCAGACCCGTTGAAAGAGAGAGTTGCCTGCGATTGCTGGATGCTTCAATATATTATAGTTTGAAAGACAACATTGAATAAAACCTCAGAAAATTAAACAAACTTTTTAAAAGATCTTGCAGAGATACAGACATTTGTGACCCACCAAAGACTTCAGGTACATTTGGTGGCTTTTGTCTCTTTTTCGCATCATTTGAAAGTGAAGAATCAGAGCTTCAAACAAGGTGTCACTTGTGCAAATCAGGCAAATATTTTTAAATGTAGTAGTTAATAACAAGGGTCTGTCATTCTGAGATAATCCCCTTAAAAGTTTTCCCCCACACTTGGCTTCATTCAGCCAGCTCCCAGAATGCAAATGGGGAAGCATAATGGCTACTTGTTACATGGCCACTTGACACCCTGCTGAATGGGGCAATCACTGCATTGTCCTTGTGTGCATCTTTTGTTTTTAAAAAGGCTTTTATTTAACAGTAATAATATACATGTTTTGTAAAGGTTGAATTATTAAGTAGTTTCAAACTGCGGACAACACAACAAAATGTATATCAATAATAGGAGTCTCTGTATATCAGCCTCGGTGTGTCATTTAATATATAAATGTGCGTATGCCAAATATCTTCAAAGTTCTTGGAGTTATTATGTGGGCTAACCCCAACCCTACCCCAGCTACACTCTGAGAGCCTGTTTGGGGCCTCTTTTCATTTTCTTTTGGCCCCTGTCTGCATTTGCAGGTAAACTTGAGAATCTTGTCACCTGCTACTTGTTCATAATCTGCATCACCAACCTTAACACACTTAATCACGTCATCAACTTTTCAGTTGTAACAACAACGGGCATAGCGTCAGTCTTCTCCGGTGGTTCTTGAAAATATTCCGTTTCATCGTCAAGGTTAGGTTGAAATCCACTGTTTGAAATGTTCTCCAAATCCGGCATAACGCCAGTATCAGATTCAGCATCGTTGTCGGAGAACTAACTATAATCGCGGAAAATGAAGTCCAGTACGCGCTGCTTACATTGACTTGGATCAATCGCACTGGTCAGATTAAGATCCGCGATATGATTTAGGTCTTCCGCCACCTGCTTCTTGTAATCAATAACAACATGGAGATGAAAGTTTTCAGACAAGTGAAACCGAAGGATACTCGTCTTGTTCATGAAAGTGACGTGAGCATTACTTATTTGTTCTGTACGCGCCGCCTACACAATAATGTCTCTGTGTCTGTGTAAAAGTAGTATGATTAAAAGGTTTAACTCTATCAAAACAATTTTCCATTGTGACTTCACATCACATGGAATATGGAGAAATAATCTTCACCTGGATGGTCGTTTTTAAGGAAACAATTGATTGGCGTTCGCGCTGTTCAGTGTCTCGGAAAGTTAACTGTGTTTCGTAACACAGTTAATTCTACGGTTCAACATTTATCTCCTATTTATAAATCAAACTCGGTTTTGAAAATACATTGAGAGATAAAAAAAAAGCCCACAAAGGAACACGAATCTGGAAAAATCTAATTTTCCTTCAAGGTTTTTTCAACTTTTGGGCGCTCATGATGTTTTTAGAAATGCACGACAATGCGGGTTTCGCTGCGGTGAGTGACATATGTTCTCTCTTCTCCCCACACATCAACCAGTGCTGTACTCACAAGCTTCAGACTTTTCCCTTTCCATAACCCGTGATGTGGGGACATTGTGAAGGTCTCTTTCTCTGCCCATGGACATTGAGCCTGATAAAGAGGTCGATATCTAATACTTGCAAGCGATCAAAGTGGCTAGCTGTACTATCAACCTTTTGGCACAGAATGGAGAACTTCCCATCGTCTCCCAGTCTTTAGAACAATAGCAGAGGTTACAGGGGTTTACAGAAAGGAAACAATTCCTACATTTGTGTCAAAGTTGATAGTTAAGACTTTCATGCGTTCAAAGTCATCAGCTTTTTCCAACTTTTTTCCCGACTTTTGCGAGACGAGGGCCCTGCGACAAATCTGGACACCAAGAGGGATCCATCTCACTTTTTTGTCTTTACTACCAACCAGTTTTATGATATGAGCCGTTTGCACATGCAGGTATCGATTTTGTATAAACATTTTTATATAAACTGTCTTAAAATTGCCTTGTTTTGTTTTTTCAGTTCTCAGTTCAGCTGTGGGTTTAATGGGATTCTCACACAAATCATTTAATTCAGTCAAAATGATCCATTTAGAAAAAATGCAAAGTTTAAATCAGTCGCATTCAATATGAATGATGCCAAATGCCTTCACCCTTTTTTTTTTACATTCATTTGATCCTCATTCTGTATTTTCTGTTCAGGAGTAGAAGATTTACTGCAGTTACCTAGTCGTGGACGAACGACTCTTTTGCCAAATACCAACTTCCGAGTAATTTCAGTCACCAGTCACAAAAGATTCGATTCCAGTCATAAAAGGTTCTGGGTTCGATTCCCGCCTGGGGCGATGTTTGCACTGTGCTCTGGCAGGTGATCTCCCGATTAGGGGCCTTTCTGTGTGGAGTTTGCATTTTCGCCCCGTGCTCACATGGGGTTTCCTCCATATAAGAACCCCCACTAAAATCATGCACAAGAAACATGACCAGCGATGGATGTTGAAGTTGGTCCCCAGGTGCCGTAAGCTGCCCACTGTTCCTGGCCTGCCCCCTAGAGGAAGGACAAGCTCTCGTTGAGAAAAATGCAGAGAAGACATTTCACAGCCTCCATCTGCGTGTGTGTGAGGCTGTAGCTGCACGTAATGCATGTGTTATGGTGTGTGTGATAATAAACGACGAGCCAAGGCTTGTCCAGTTTAATTAGTTTGCTACGGACGAATCATTCGCGAGTCGTGCATCAATACTTGTAACACCAGTTAAGATGGACGCCGTGGTCTCTAGTGACAGAGGAGCGCGAGGAGACGTAAAGGAGGAGGTGAACGCGCGACAAGTTCTCCTGACGCTGGTTGTCAAGTTCCAAACCGTCCAAAGCAGTGGAGTGGATCCACCTGCAGATCATTCTGTCACCTCCCAGACACCTCGGGAAGAAGAGGAGCAGCACTGACACCAATTATGCTCCTTGTATTTTATGTTAAGTGCTGTGTTAAGTTAAGTGTCTGTCAAATTGTCACAGGAAAAATTACAACAGGTTCCTCAGGGTTTCATGTTCGTTTTTTTCCACGTTTTCCACATTTGATCTGTCCTGACCTGGTTTTTACTTGTAGACTTGATACAAACGAACCAAAAATGTATCAGTAAACAAGAAAAAATGGCGATATACTATACAGCAGACCTAAGAAATGAACAATGACAACTGTATCAACCATCCACATTCTGAAAGTTGTTCAATATAATGACCATCTGTCCTCTGTGCCTTTTTTCCTTTTCTTTTATGTTCTTTCCTTTGTTTTTCTTTCTTAAATTCGGCAGCCGAGCTGTTGTCGGACGATGAGTTCCTGGAGATCCCAAACATCTCCAGAACCAGAGCGGGAACCTATGAGTGCTCAGCCAGCAACGACATCGACACAGACGTCCAGACAGTGGACATCACCGTCAACTGTGAGTTCCAGCGTACCAACACATTCGCTCAACATACTCACAACACAATCACTTCCCAATGAAAGAATAAAAATACCTTAAAAAATCAACCCTTTAGTTCAGAATCAGAATCTGTTTATTCGGCAAGGTGCTTTTTTATATACAAGGAATTTGTATCTAGTGGTGAGAGACAATTATATCTAGGCACTGTGGCACAGTGCATTGCATTTGTTGCCTCACAGCAAGAAGATCCTGGGTTCGATTCCCGCCTGGGGACCCCTGGGTGCCTGTTGGCACTGTGCTCTGGCGGGTTATCGCCCAGTAAGGAAGGCCCTTTCTGTGTGGAGTTTGCACGTTCTCCCCGTGCTCAAATGGGGTTTCCTACATCTAACATCAGTAAGGACCCCCACAAAAAACATGCACGGGTCCCTGGGCGCGTCGTCAAATGCTGCCCACTGCTCCTGGCTGCCCTCCGGAGTAAGGACAAGCCGGATGGGTTAAATGCAGAGGCCACATTTCACCAGCCACCACCCAAAGCATTTGCATGTGTGTGTGTGTATGCATGTGTTGTAGTGTGATCAGTAAAGATTCTTCTTCTATCTTAATATTAACCAAGAAAATGAAAAATAAATATTGAACAATTCACAATAAACCTATAAATATATACACACACACACACTGATCAGCCACAACATTAAAACCACCACTTATAACCACTAATATTATGTAGCTCCCCCTCGTGCCATCAAAACAGCTGTGACCCGTCAAGGCATGGACTCCACAAGACCTAGGATGGTGTCCTGTGGTATTTAGCACCAAGACGTCAGCAGCAGATCCTTTAAGTCCTGTAAGTTGCGAGGTGGGTCCAGCACATCCCACAGATGCCCGATGGGATGGGACCCCAACCAAGGCCATACACATGATCTAGAAGAAAACGTAATTCATCAGACCAGGCCACCTTCTTCCATTGCTGTACATGTACAGTTCTGATGCTCACATGCCCATTGTAGGCACTTTCGGCGATGGACAGGGGTCAGTATGGCCATACATTTGCTGTGTATGGGGCTACGTTTCGGAGTCGAAAGCAGCGGTACACAGTCAAGCAAGCTTAACTGATTGTTGTGTTGTCCAAATAATAACAGTAATAATAAAAACAATAGTAATAATAAACTGTACATGTACAGTTCTGATGCTCACATGCCCATTGTAGGCGCTTTCGGCGGTGGACAGGGGTCAGTATGGCCATACGCTTGCTGTGTATGCGGCTACGCAGCCCCTTACACAGCAAGCTGCGATGCACTGTGTGTTCTGACACCTTTCTATTATAGCCAGAATTAACTTTTCACCAAATTTTGCTGCAGTAGCTCTCCTGTGGGATCGGCCCAGATGTGCTTGCATGGGCGCCCATGACCCTGTTGCCGGTTCACCGGTTTTCCTTCCTTGGACCACTTTTGGTAGGTACTAACCACTGCATACCTCGAACAGCCCACAAGACCTGACATTTTGGAGATGCTCTGACCCAGTCATCTAGCCATCACAATATGGCCCTTGTCAAAGTCACCTAGATCCTTATACTTGCCCATTTTTCCTGCTTCCAACACATCAACTTCAACAACTGACTGTTCACTTGCTGCCTCATATATCCCACCCCTTGACAGGTGCCATAGGAATTAATTGATCATTGTTATTCACTTCATCTGTCAGTGGTTTTAATTTAATTTTGTGGCTGATCAGTATATAAACATACTGTATAAATACAGTACAGTATATATTATATATTAAATATACTGAATGTACTGTGTATATATATATACTGTATATATATATATATATATATATATATATATATAACTTGGTGCTCTGCGTTTCCTGCAGCTCAGAGCCGGTTGCGATGTTTGCATGATTACCTGCATCTTGTGTTGCAGATGCCCCCAGTGTGTCAGAGGGCAGGGACGTTGGCATCAGCCTGGGCCAGAGGGGAGTTCTGGAGTGCGAGGCCAACGCCGTGCCCGAGGCCAACTTCGAGTGGTATAAGGACGACCGGAGGTAATCTCGTGCAGTCCGAAGGGAGGGGAAGTCTTTCGTTTATTTTGGAAATCGCAATAATGCTTTGAGTCTATTGGATGTGCGAAAACCAGAAATAAACTGCACAGAGACTAGCACTGCTGTTAGGATCAACATAGGATCGTCAGTGGTCTGTCAGACAACTTGACCGCGCCACACGCTTCCATGCCCTTATTTGGGCCAACCTATTTAAGCAGCCAATCCCTCCTGTCCTACCTGCTTTGCTGCCTGCTTTGATGTGTTGCTGGCTCCCTTCACCTCCCCTACATCCACCTGGGCCGGACCCGGGCCGGCTCTTCGGCTGTCTAGTGCGCCATCCCGAGGGCAATAGGGAGAGGGATCGATCGTGTTGCAATTTGTGCAGCTGTCTCCCTCTCCGATGACACTGACGGTGCCAACCCAGGTGCGATCGTCGCCTCAAAACACAGTGTTTTTATCTTCGATGTAGGTTATTTTATTTTACTTATTATATTCGCTTTCTTATGGAACAAAACGAGTACCGTGAGTAACTCCCCCTATTTGCCAAAATGGCTAGAGCCGGCCCTGGGATCTACTCTTCTATCCAACGAGCGATTTGAGCTCATCACGTCTATATTTCCAGCTGACTAAACATAACTGTGGTTGCTGTTACACCTCACCGGGAGTGATGAGTGGTCCAAACTTAAATCGTGCAACATAAATACAGATTGTTTTTGAAGTACATCTAAGAGTTGTCTGTCAGAAATACTGTTATTATGGACTACATTTTATGCCACTCTTTGACTGCTGTTATTACTCTATCACTGTATTTGTTTTCGACTACTGTTACTAATGTATTCCACTTTTTACTAGTAGACTAACTGACACCTGCCATGTTGGACTCACTAGATACTAGTCAGCACAGCGCTACTAGTTAGTATAGTGCTTCCTCATGTTAGTGTGTTGATCGATAGTGTACATATGTGTTATTCCTTATCTTATTCAAATCGATATCTCTTTCTTGACTGCACTGTTTTTTGCTGATGTAACACCTGGATTTCCCTCCAGGGATGAATAGTGACATTAAAAAGTGTCACAAAAGTCTTATCTTATCTTATGATCCAGATTAAAATCAATTCCCCCCCCATTCAGGATCTTCAACGGCTTGGAGGGCATGGAGATAGATAGCACCGGCTCGCTGTCCAAGCTGACCTTCTTCAATGTTTCCGAAGGAGATTACGGAAACTACACCTGCGTCGCTGTCAACAAACTGGGGAGTTCCAACACCAGCTTCCTGCTGTACGGTGAGAACTCCCCTCCTTTACGTTTCAGCCGTCAGGTGACGATCAGTAAGGCCATGAATCTCGGTTTTCCCAACCGGTGTGAAAAACCCTTTAAATTCTACCTTCTTCATTCTTCATACACATGATGAATGGAAACTAGCTCCTGTTGCAAGACTGCACTAATTCATCGAATAAATCAGTTCCAGCCGTATAGCAGCCCTGTGTCCATCAACACGAGATTCACTCTGAAAGTGAGGACCTCATTCATAGTGATGAAAGGTTGGACGAGATTCGGCTCTTGACGACTCACTCAGTAAAAAGAGTCGTTTTGATTTCTCGACTCCTCGTTCGTTTTATCCGTTCCTTTCGTGTGATGCTGAACAAGTAAGGACTTCAGTGAACGAATAACGAGAGTCTGAGTTAAGAATGTGAATGGAATTCTCAAAAGAATCATTTAATTCTGTCTAAATTTTGTATTTTTTGTCGTTCGAATTACGAAATTACACCAAATAATCTTTTTTTTTTTTTGGCCTTGGATTTCATCATTTGGCCCTCAGTAATTATTTTGAAGTGTGAATGTCAGTCAAAGTTTTACTCTTTTGACGGCGTGACTTCAGACACCCGAGTCATTAAAACAGTCGTTCGGGATGAACACATCATTTATGAATGTTGGGTTGGGAAACACTGATAGTGATGTGTTAAATCTACTAAGTACAGAATGTGTTTCACAGCTTAACATGAGGAACTGAATATTCACTGTGGTCAGAAAATAATAATAAATGACAAGAAATTACCTAAAAAGCTCATTGTACCTATGCAGTATATTACCCTCCATGTGTGTATCAATGCAGCATTATGTCCAGCTTTTCACAAGCGTTGTCAGTGATGTGTTGCTGTTTTGTTCTGGATGTGTCGCTCCTTCCCATTCCTTCTCTGGTGTAGAGGTAATCGAACCCACTAGCTCAACGCTATTGCAAGGTTGGTATCGCCTCTGAACGGACCCGTCGCCGCATGCCCGGGTCGCGCGGCCATTTTCACAAACCCAACGCGGTGTTCTGTCGTCGCTGTAGTGGAGCCTCCACCGTCACTGGCGGAGGAGAGGCCGCGGGGTCAACAATTGAAATTTCAAAAAAGTTTAAAGGCTCTCGTGACAGGAAAACATCCTGGGAGTATTGATTAAAAGTTCGGCTGGTGTTTGATTTGTTCGACTCTCCCTCGGTCAATCACATTCAATATGAATTGTGCCTTGGTCTTGGTGCCTTGACTTTTATTTAGTCCTCGATAATTTTTGTTTTCGTCATAATATTGTTATATTTGTATTATTTATTTCATGATATTTATTATACAACATTCACGCTTTTACCTAAGTGACTCGGGACTACCGAGTCACTTTAAAAGAGTAGTTTCCTGCGAACGAATCGTTTGCGAGCCGCGCATCGCCACGGCAGCAACAGCGACAGACGACCCCGCCAGTTGTGGAAATGGTCCGTGCCGCCTGTGAACGCTCCACTAACGCCCTCTCATTTCTTCTCTCATTTCTCTTCTTCCTTCCTTCCTTCGCACATCTTCCCGTGGGTCTTCTTCATTTTGCTTTGTTGCATGCCCTTTGCCGTTGTAAGTATTTATTTGTTGACGCTTCTCTTTCTCCGAGCCATCTCGGTAGTCAGTCTTGCAACCTGGAGGTCCTGTAATCCTGCAGTGTAGATATCTGTAATTCCCTCCATAGATAAGGGCTAACGATGTAATACCTTGACCATCTCCCCCGGTCCTCATGTCCCCGTCACAGGTGATTGAAGGATCCCGAATCCCAAAATCCACCCAGCTCCATTAACACATCAGAGTGCGATTCCGGGAGAGCTGACGGGTTATTTTAATTAACCGTATTCAGGATTATACAGGCTAATCTAGCGAGGCAGGATAATTGGATGGATGTCCCGTGTGAGAGCCCGGTGAACTCTGGGAAATTCACTGGAAATAAGGAAGACTTTGGCGCTTAAATTGACACTTTTCATTTTGTCCCCAATAAAACACTTGTTTTTTTTTTTTTTTCGTTTTTTTTTTGCTTTTTTTCTCAAGAGGGTTTCAGAAAAGAGCTTCATATTTGGCAACCCGGCAGCCCACACGCTTGATCGGATTCCCGAACACAAGTGGCGTAGTTATAGCCCTTACCTTCGTTTTGACAGAGGGACGGGAGGGTGGAGGGATGGAGGGATGGAGGGGGCTGTGTCAATGGAAAAGACAAAAATCCCCGATGAGATCCATCCAAACCGGAGCCGGATTTGACATCTAGCGGGGGAAAAAAAGAAATTACAGAAAGTCCTCTCGATTGCCAGGTCACTTAACACCCCCTTTTCCAGAGACTAGTTGACCTTCTTTTAGAGGTAGAGGATGGACAGTTTGAGGATTTTCTTTTGTTTCTTTGTTTGTTGGTTTTTAACTCCGTTATATCTGACTGCAGGATTCGCGACGGTGGATCTTTCGGGTTTTTTTTCCGCTTTCTTGTGATCTTTTCATCTTCTCTGCCCGCGCTCTTTTTGTAACTTGCTCCTGTCTTCCGCGCAATTACAAACCCTAGATTACACAGAGGCTTTGGTCCTGCAAAATTATTAATTCAGGGAAGATTTGGTGGGAAAAGAGGCTAATGTGACGTTTGAACTCTTCTTTGTTTTTCTCTAAATTGTTCTTCTCTGAATAGAAATAAATTGCGGGCCATATGAAACAAATTTGAAAAATTGAAAAAAGAAAAAAAAAAAAAAGAAAAAATACAACTAATTGAAAACAAGTTTTTCTTCTTAACTTTTTTGAACGGTTGAATTCTTTCTTTTGGTGTGGGGGGGGGGATTTTAATTGGTCATTTGAATGAACAAAGACCCAGGGCAATGTCACTTACTTCACAATATAATAATAAACTTTAGTCATATATTCGTCATCACACCTGAAAAAACCTGTAAGAAAAATGTGTTAAAAATTATAATATCATTATGTTTATCTTGTTGACAAGGCTAATTAATCAGCGTACGATGTGCTGCGTTTCTAACTCCCCCGAGCTCGTTAACAGGCCCGCGTTGCCAGTTCTGTTAAATACCAGCCAGTTTGAAAGGCAAACTAATTAACAGCAACACACCGAATATATTTTAATATCTTTAATGAATCCCTCTGAAAGTGCGAGCTATTTTTCACCCGTGGCAAAAGTTGATGGTTCCAACCCCCCTGCTGTGGTTCACTCCGAAACAACCTCTCCTCTAGACGGGCCAGGGTCCCAGATAAACGTAAAGTCCCTGCCACTTAAAAAGACGACTTCCGAGGCAGGTCGCTGGCGTCCAGTTGCGGTGACATTTTAACCTGATTCCAAACGAAAACAACAACATATAAATAATAATATGATAACAATAAATAAAATCAACGAATAGTGATTATAATAATAATAGTAATATTTTCTATAATAATAACTCTTTGGAATAGTGTTACAGATTCAATCAAATATTTTATAAACATTACATTAACATTTATGAACATTTTGAAAACAATTAAAACCTTTTATTAACACTTCAAAAAAACACTTTTATTTTGGGATTGACAATTAGACAGACAATTAACAGATCACAAGAGCTCCAGTAATCCCATACTACTTATTATTATATATATATATATATATATATATATATATATATATATTTTGTTTTTTTTTATTTATATTTAATGTTTGACCTCTGTCCGTCAGGGCCGAGAGCAGTGCAGGACGGGAGCGGCGGAGCAGAGGGAACGCACCTCCACACCTTTCTCCTCCTCCTCCTCCTCTTCCTGCCCTTCATGCAGCCCGTTTGAACAGGAGTGGCTTCCAACCCACTGTTTTGGATTTCGTTTTTATTTGATTTCATTTAATTTCAGTTATTTTTTTCAGCGCGTGTGAATATGTATGTGGTGTGTGTGTGGGTGTGTGTGTGTATGTGTATGTGCGTGTGAGTGTGTGTGTATGTGTGTGTGTGTGTATGTGTATGTGTGTGTGTGTGTGTGTGTGTGTGTGTGTGTGTGTGTGTGTGTGTGGGTGTGTGTGGGTGTGTGCACTCGCATGTATTTCTTTTTGGGGTTTTTTTTACTTCTCAACTGGAAACCACAAACTGATGCAGAGGCATGAGCTGTCACACCATGTTAATGTTGACTCACGAAAAAAAAGTATATATGTATGTATAGATTTATATATATATATATATATATATATATATATATATATATATATATATATATATATATATATATATATGTATTCTATATATCGTATATATATATATTTAAAATAGTAACAAGCTGTTGTTTCTTTTTTCTTTTTTGTTTGTTAGGTTTTTGGGGAGGTAGTGCAACGGCATTCTTATCTGGACAATATATATATATATTCTTTCTCTCTCTCTAAAGCGGGCTTCACACTGAATCTGAAAACGCAGCCCCTAGTGGCCGTCGGATGGAAATGGGAGCGCCACAGTAATTGTTTTTAGAGTAGCGAGTAGTTTGCTCAGCTTTTTTCTTCGCAAACGAGGGTTTAAAATGCCCTTTATATAAACTTTTCAAAGTCTGGAAAATGATTCAGGCAGAATTCACTGCTATGAGAAGGGATTTATTGATAGTGGAGAACATGACGTTCAAGGTTAAACGTTAATGACGTCGCTATTCTATAAACGTGACTTATTTACCTAGTTTCAAACCCAGTTCCACATTGGGGCGGGGCTTTTCACCGAGGGGGCAGGGCTCGTCACGGAGCCTCACAGCTCTTGCACGCCGAATCCGACTTTCCATGGGAATGAGCGGACTTCTGCTTTGTTGTCGTCGTTTTTTCGGATTCGGTGTAAAGCTGGCTTTAATTATTCTCACTCTCACTCTCACTCTCTAAAAAAAAAACCAAGATTCTTTTTTTTTTTTTTTCTAAACATGGGGGGTTTTCTTATTCACATGATCTTGATCCTTGAGCCTTTTTTTGTTTTATTTATTTTATTTTTTTTTTTTTCCAGTTGGAATTTTTTACTGTGTTCCATAGTCATGTTCATCATCACATTTGGATGAATCATAAATATGAATGTGGTTTGAGAGGGAAAATAATTAGTATTTTTATTTTATTTTATTTTTTTTTTTGGAGAGCATTCTTGGTTTCCCAGCTTTGTAATAATGTTATTGATCTTGGGTTTGTGTTTCGGTCGATGCGTATGAATTGATCTTTTTTCTTTTTCTTTTTAGTTGTAACACAAGGAAAGAAGACATGAAGATGTAATTATTTCGGCAGATTTAGGCCTAGTTTTAATTCCTATTTTAGTTTGTTTATTCTTACGATGCAGCTGTTCACAAAGTGGTGGATGGAGATGGACGGAAAGACTTTTTCCAGATGTGTGTGGAGTTGACGTCGCACCGAATTAATGCAAAATGTACTGTTGCTGTCGGGGATTTTAGGAAGAGAAACTGTACTCACAATGCCCTTTACATGAATACCATTTTTAAATACACACACACACACACACATTTATATATATATATATATATATATATATATATATATAGCTGTTTTAACCAAACTAGCACCGATGGCAGACAGGGCCGTCCAGTCAGAGTCTGTGTTAAAATCTTAATTTAAATTAAATGAACTGTGAATCAACCCAATCACCCAAAGACTGAAACTGGTTTTACTACGCAGCACGCCAGAAATACTTCTGTTTTGTCGTCCCAAAAAACCAAGGCATAAAAAAGTGATGCAAACGATTGTTATTATTTTATTTATTTTTAATGTTATTGGGAGATATTTCTGTTTGTCTCCAGACCGTACCGACGAAAAGTTTGTCTCTTTTTGGGGATTTACGTCTCACTCTGTTAAAAAAAAAAAAAAAAAAAAGGTGTTCCCGGTCTTGAATGGAATTCTCAGGAGGGTCGTTTCCTTCTGTCGAAATTGTTTCGTTTTTTTTTTTTGGGTGGAAGAATGCAAAGTGTAACTCAGTCCCATTCAACATGGATGATGTCCAACAGCCCGTCTTTACCCATAAACTCTGCTGAATGACCTGCTCCCTGGGAAGTTATCTTCCCTGAGCACACCGCCCGTTAAAGCCGCTCTCAGCGTCCGCGAGGCCATTTAATTAGGACGGAAGCCATTTAGAGCGTCGTAAAAACGGAGCCCGAACGCCGTCCGCCTTATTTTGTTGACGAGGACGAGCAGAGGTTTACAACAGTGCTCTGCTTCTCCAGAACTAATAGTTAACTAATAGAAACTAATAGTGAGCCGTGCCAACCATGCTCACCGAGGTAGCATCCGCAACCACCGCGACGCTCGGAGGCGTCGCTGCACGACAGGGTTGGACACAGGTTCACCCGAGAAAGCCATGAGACTTATGTTGATTGGCTGATGTAGGTGAACGCAAGTGGTCGATAGAACGCTGGGGGCTGCATTATACAGGGTTATGTTACATTTCTGGAAAATGTTTTAATTTAATGGCATTTTGGCCCGAGGACGCTGAGACAGCGGAACATCAGGCGGTTTTGAAACGACTACGTGTATGTCCGTGTGTGTGTGTCCGTGTGTGTGTGTGTCCGTGTGTGTGCGTGTGTGTGTGCGCGTGTGTGTGTGTGCGTGTTTGTGCCTGCGTGCATGTGTTTGTGTTCGTCTGTTTGTATGTGTGCGTGCGTGCATGCATGTGTGTGTGCCTGTGTTTGCGTGCGTGTGGTTGTGTGTGCGTGCGTGCAGGCATGTGGCCGTGAGTTTGTGTGCAAGTGTGCATCTGTGTGTGTGTGTGTGTGTGTGTGTGTGTCTGTCTATTAAGGGTGTGTGTGTGTGTGTGTGTGTGTGTGTGTGTGTGTGTGCGTGCATTTGTGCGCGTGTTTGTGTGTGTGCATGTGTTTGGTGTTTGTGGGTGTCTGTGTGCGTGTGTGTGTGTGTGCGCGCGTGTGAGTGCGTGTGCCTGCATGTCTGCGTGTGTTTGTGTGCGTGTGTGTGTGTATGTGCATGTGTTTGTGTGTATGTGTGTGTTTGTATGTGTTTATGTCTGTGAGTGTTCGCACCCACGGTTTGGATCGTATCACATCATCGTATCAGATTATTTTTTACGGATCAGCAAAAAAAGAAACATACATGACTTTGCTTTCCATTTATTCTGTAAAACACTTAACGCCAGGAACCTTTGCCCATGGTCTTAAATGAAAACAACATGCAAGACGTCCAATGTTTGAAGAAAATCTTAAAATATATATATATAAAATATTCAATACTCAATTGCTAAATGAAAGTGCAATACGAGGCAGGCGTGATACCTTCCTTTAAACATGGTAGTGAAAGAAAAAATATGATTAGATCCGCCCCCAGTAACTGAATTTAATTCCAGTAAGAAACCAGCCTCATGTTCAATTTCTCACGTTTATAACAAACCAAATTTCATAAAATTTCGGTTCAGAATGAAGTGAGTTACAGTCGGTTCCGTAGAGAGGTCTGCATCTCTCGATATTCATTGTATTTGTTCACTAGTGGATGGTGACTGATCCAATGTGGCGGACTCGCAGACGCATAGCGGCGACATTGTCTGTATCCACAGCTCATTCACCGCATGTGGTAAAGTAGCAGCAACGCAGCGCGACGCTCCGTCAAAACACAGCAGCAGCTGTTCTTGTCTCCTGTTCTCGCTGCACAACTCTGCATCCAGCGCGCACGGAATTACGACGTTAAAAAGTAACAGCGGCAGTAAAACTGTGCTTCACTACGATGGTTCAATTTCGCAATTGATCCGCGGTTCACATGCGAGCCGAACCGCGGAGGGGGCGACCCGTACGGATCGCGGATCAACTGCGTTCCGTTCACACCACTCGGTCTGTGTGTGTCTAGTATCTGTTAACAGATGTTTTTTAGGATTCTCACAAATGGCTCCTTTCGAAAAGGAACTCGCTCCATTCGTAGTTTAAACAGCTTCCCCGTCTCTTCGGGGGTGTTTCCTCGGTCTCCGTCCCTCTGCCTCCCTTTGACGACCATTAACCCTCGCCTTTAGCAGCCCGTCGGGCGCCTTCTGTCGCGGCGTCTTTCGGATAACGTTGTTAAGCGCTCCTTCCCGTGACAGGAAGTCGCTGTCAAAATCGAAAAAGGCATGACACCCGATAGGCCCCTGAAATTGATCATCGGACGCATCTATCGTCTGCGGTGTTTGTTACAATGAGGCAACGCTAACCAATGGTCACCTCTGGCTTATATCTACCCAGTACCACCGCCACGTGTATTCAAATGTGTTTTAGGGGGAAAACAATAGCAAGATTTTGATGTCAATAGTCATTCTTCCAGTCATTTTAAGCTATTCAGGGTTAAGCCTTTATCTCTGCACAAACAAATGTGTTTTCTCACTGTTTTCGGTTCGTTCGCAGGGTTGAAAGAAAAAAAAAAAACTAAAAACCAACCCGCACAGTTATAGCGATGAAAGGTTCGACTCGTTCTTTCCGATTCGGCTCTTGACGAGTCTCTCGAGTCAAAATGAGCCGCCCGACTGGTCCGTCTCTTGGTTCGTCTGGTTCAGTCGCTGTAACGTGCGCTGAGCGAGCGAGGGAGGACCTCGTGCACGAAGGACGAGGGCCAGAAGAGTCGCTTTGGCTCTCAGTTGGGAATTCAATTATTGGGGAAAAAAAATCCCCATTTAATTCTGTCAAAAATGATTTATTTCGGCGGAAGAATGCTTACTCCAGTCAAAAATGATTTATTGTGCGGGTAAATGGTCATAATCAGTCACATTCAACATGAGGTGATTTGCCAAATTCCCCTTTTTCCACATTCATTAATTTAATTATCGGTCATTATTTTCAGTTTGCGAAGATTCTCTTTCGCTGAATCGAAACCCAAGGAGCTCTGCGAGGGTTAGGTTGATCTTCTAGTTTGGGACCCCAGTATGGTGCCGTCCCGGAGTCGCCCGCCGAACGAACGGACGAACAATCGAACCCGAACGAACCAACCAGCCAACAACTTGTTTTCCGGGGTGACTCCCGCCTCCCGGGTCATCTAAAGCCGGGGTCCCCAACCACCGCAGGCTGGTACGGGGCCGCACAGCGTGTGGCACCGGGTCACCGGGTCGGTCCGCACTCCGCAGCCCATAGGACATATAAAATAAGTTTCCATTTTGAAGTCAGCTCTTCATCACCGCTCAGCGTCTGCGCCAGTCGTCAAATCCAACCCTCACAGCTCAACTTGATCCCATGTCTTTATTCAGATTCATCGATAAGCGGAACAGGTTTAAAAAAAAACGTTTTTTGTTTTTTTTTTATAACCCGAGGTGTGATTCTGGAACAGTTGCGCATCAAACACCTTCGGTGACTTTATTCCAACCTTTAAGATTCTGCCGCGTCTATTTAAGACCTCAAACTAAATATGTGCGTGCTGTAAAAAAAAAAAAAAAAAAAACAACCCAAAACAATGTTGACGAATCCTTTCCCAACCTTGAACAGTGTGGTATCGCTGCCATTTTATATCCCCTTCCACTCTTTTGGTGAGATCTACGGCCGTAGACAAACAAGGCCGGGAGCAGCCGGGTTTGAGCTTTGTTTGTTTTGTTTGCATCTTTTTCGCTGTGCTCTCACGTGCTCTCTGGAAATGACAAAAACACAGGTTTTTATTTACTTCTCCCACAAAAATGGACCGATATGGATCGAACTCGGATGACGGCGTGTCTGAATTGCCTAGGCCATTTTTTTCGACTGCCATTTTGTTCTGAACAAAAAACAATAGGTTACAATAGGTTATTATTTAGGTTTATTATACAGCCCCTTCAGGGCAGGACCCCGAATAATCATAATAATCATAATAATAATAATAAGAGGAACACCTAATAACCCAGTGAGGATGCGAAAACTAGAATATTAATGAATATGCCACAGTAAATAGATCAGATATTCATAAAAATATTTATTTTGTTCTCCCAAAATATGGTTTGGATGGTCCATTAAGTTCCGTATTAAAAGCTCAAGATAAAATATAGTCGTATCCCCGCTTGGTTTCTAAGCAGCCTTCCCGGGAAGGTTTTAACCTATTGATTTTAACGGGGCTAAAAATAAATAAATATGTAATATGTATATGTAATAATAAAAAAAAATAATAAAGACACGCTCGTATCGTACTATTGATTTTTTATGTGTCGTGTGACATTGAGCGGAGGAAAATGGTTTTGAATGTGAACTTGAGTCGGACGCCACCGCAGGAGCATCACGTCGCGGCAGACCAGGCGATCTGCTCCGATACGGCCCCATTATCATTTTGAGGTATTTATATATCGACACACACTGACAGTTCACTGGGCTCCCCGGATTTTTGGATTGTTCCAAAATGGAATTGTGGGGGGGCTGACGTACTTATTTAACTCCCTGCGATGTAAAAGGATTGTTGGTTCATATGTATTTTCTTTATGAAAAGTGTGTGCTCATATTTAAGACTGACAATAATAAACTGTTGTATCTTAACACCAGGTGGGGAATGCACGATTTTTTCTTGTTTCAAAGTCATCCCCCATGCACCTATTTCTGCAGTTATACACCTGCGTTCCAGCACTACTTGGAATGTTTCTGAAAAATCATCCTTCATACTTTATCCCTGACCTGTAAAAACTGTTTTGGCTAAAACTGCTCCGACGTAATGTATTGATCGCCTTAAGCTTTAGGGCTTCAATCAATCTAGTATTGAGACGAAGGGATATAGGGATATCAGGGATATAGTTGCAATAAAGTTAAATGTGCGAGGCTTTAATGCTGCATTAGAGTAAAGTAGCGCAGTTTTCCAAACTTGTCGAGTCACTTGGTAAAAAAAGAAAAAAGACGGTTGATTCAGTTGCGGGTTTTGCTCAAAGACAATTCAGCATGCAACCAGCCAGGGATAGAACTCGCAATATTCCAATGACCAGACGACCCACTCGACCTCCTGGGCTACTGCCCACACGAAAAAAAATAAAAATCGGAATCGGAATCGGAATCGGAATAGTCTTTATTGCCAAGTATGTTTGCACGTACAAGGAATTTGTCTTGGTGTACATACATACATGAAACATAAATGTAAAACACTAAGATAAAATATAAATATGTAAGAATATGTAAAATAAGGCTGTTTTTGTTTTTTGGGGGTTTTTTGTTGTGCTTTTTTTTTTTTTAAATAAAGGAATGTGCAGGAATGTGCAAATGTTTCGTCTAAAGTGTAACAGTAATGTGCAATGTTCACGGGTAAGAGTCCAGAAGAATGAGGAATGTGCGTTAATGTAATGCATTGACACACCCATTCAATTTAGTACAGGACCGTGTCGGGTCTATGGGGAGGGTCAATGCAGTGAGTGAGGAACCATTGCTACTTGCTTGGTCATAACCAATAGTCATCCCCAAATATAATAATAATAATAATAATAATAATAATAATAAAAACATAATCAATTATCAACATTGAGGTGTCCAAACAATATTGTGACAGCTGATTTCCTCAACCGCGCCCAGCCCGCCTTCAATCTAAAGTAACTCCCGAGATTCCCGTTTGCAAACAGGACCTTTGAGCAGGGGAAGACGGACCAACCCTTCAGCCCTTCGTTAGGGGAGTGCTGGCGTTCTGCTGTGCCAACACATTATTCCGAGGCGTCCATTTAGCGCTGTCCACTGCCCTGGCTCCGCTCCAGGAACCGGAGAAGCCCTATTGATTTCCTGGGCCCCCTCAAGTCCTAACCTTGGGTTGATCTTGCCATGGCCTGTCCCGTACATGGCCAGCTAACTGCTAACTGCTGTGGCCCGGACGGCAGCAGTCCCACACCCTGACGTTGTGCAGTGTGTGTGTGTGTGTGTGTGTGTGTGTGTGTGTGTGTGTGTGTGTGTGTGTGTGTGTGCGTGTGTGTGTGTGTTGGGGGGGGAAGGAGGATGCTTTCCTCTCTCTCTGCGAGTGACAGCAATTCACCCTTTTTTTCCTACTTTGTTTGTGCAAAGGAATGTACGGTACATTTATCTCGGGGGGGGGGGGAGGCCTCGGTTGGGGTCTCACAAGTGGAAAAAATGACAACGACAAATCGTAAGTCGGTTGGTTTCTATGGCAACGGATTGGGCAGGCAAAAAGCTTCCACGCTCCGTAATGAGCCCCGCCCCTCTGTCGCAAGCTCCGCCCCCTCGAGATTTCCGCATCCAATCGAGGCTGCGGGATGTATTTTCATTTTCAAACTCTCGTGACAAATTTCATTCTGACCCTACGACCGGAAGCGGTGTTGACGTTTCAACTCATTTAAACTGTAAGTTGCATATAAAGCCTTAGATATGTACATTTAATTAACGTTATATTGACGAAAAAAAAAATTGTGAGAATAAATACAACAATATATAACAAAAATGTTTCAAACATTTTACGAATGGATTATTTTAGCGCATTTTCAATCAGTGTAAAAGGCAAAGGCAATATTTGGAAAACGATGTATGCACTGTATGTATGTATGCAAAACCTTTGGATGCACGAAGGGGAAGCATCCAACTGTGGGATTCAGATGCGTTTTCGGATTCAGTGTAAAGCCAGCTTCTGTCAAATCGGTCATATGCGGCACAATGCGACAAGAGAAGTTCTGCCAATCTCATGTTTCCACCGGTTTTGTCTTGCTTTGCTGATTCGCCCAGATATCTACTTGGCGCGGCGGAAGAACATTTCCTGAGTTACACAGTATACTTGCTTTCCTCAGTATACTGTACTTACACCATTATTAAAATGACAGATTCATCCTCTTTACGCTCTCTCACTGGCTATTGTATTCTATTATGTACAGATGTATGTATGTTTGTACGAATGTAAGAATGTATATGTATGCATGTATGTATGTATGTACATATGTATATATATATATGTATATATATTTGTATGTACATATGTATCTATGTATGTATGTATGTATGTGAGTATACTTTGTACAAATGTATGTATGTATGAGATTTCACTGCATATTTGTAAGGAAGTATGTATATGTATGTGACAAATAAACCTCTTGAATCTTGAATCTTGTATGTATGTATGTATGTATGTATGTATATACATATATATACTTTATATACAGTATATATGTATGTACATAGGTAGGCATGCATGTATGTATGTATGTATGTACGTATGTATATATGTATATATATATATATATATTTGTATGTACATATGTATGTATGTATGCAAATTTGTATGTATGTATGTATGTATGTACGTACATTTACATGTATGTATGTGAGTATACTTTGTACAAATGTACGTATGTATGACATTTCACGTATGTATGTATGTATGTATGTATGTATGTATGTATGCATCTATGTATGTATGTATGTATGAACGTTTGTATGTATGTATGTGAGTATACTTTGTATGAATGTACGAATGTATGTATGTATGACATTTCACTGGATATATGTATGGAAGTATGTATATGTATGTGACAAATAAACCTCTTGAATCTTGAATGTATGTTTGTGCGAATGTATGTATGTATGTATGTATGTATGTATGTATGTGTGTATGTATGCATGTATGTTTGTATGTACGTATGTGTGTATGTATGTATGTATGTATGTATGTATGTATGTGTGTATGTATGCATGTATGTATGTATGTACGTATGTGTATGTATGTATGTATGTATGTATGTATGTATGTACGTGTGTGTATGTATGTAGGTATGTACTGTATGTATGTTTGTACGAATTCAGGTTGTGGCGGACAAAGGGGCGTGGTCAAGCTCGGCTGTGGACAACAGCACGGTTCGCTTTCCCCGTAGCCACCAAGTGCTGATTGGTCCGACTCGAGGCTCAAGTTTTCTTAATGTTCGTTTGTCTTACAGAGGAGATCGGCACACGGGCTCGTCAGCAGTCCAGGAGCGGAACACCATTCCTCTTGCACCCGAGAGGACTATTATCTGCAATTAATATAATAAATCCTCAGTTATACATATAATAGTGGCCTGCGTGCCAGAGATTGAAATGTACCATAAAACTCTCGCCATGTGGGCGCACCACGGCCAGAACGACTCCCCCTCCCTCCCTAAACCATTACCTGTGGGAAGAGACCCCCACATATGTATGGATGTATGTATGTATGTACTTATGTACGTATGTATGTATGTTTGTACGAATGTACTTATGTATGGAATGTATGTATGTAGGGATGTATTTCTGGATTTATGTATACATGTCTATGTGTATACCTTGTACGAATGTACGTATGTATGACATTTCACTGCATATACTGTATGTATGGAAGTATGTATGTGACAAATAAACCTCTTGAATCTTGAATATTGTATGTACTGTATGTATGTGTGTATGTATGTATGTACGTATGTATGTATATCCATACATCATATGTATATACTGTATGTAGCTGGTTGCAGGAAGCCACGTCAGCACTGTAGCACAAGAGAAACTGATCGACAGAATAGGATGTATGTTTGGGTGTAAACTGTGTTACAATGTTGGTTTCCATCATTTAGAACTGTTCATAGCAGCAACTATGCTGAACGCTTTACCGTTGAGAAACGTACCGCTTTGTTGCAGCGTCTCAGTGTTCTAAGCTGCAGAAAAATGGGGCAAAGTAATTGCAAATAATAACTTTTTTGCAATTGCTACAGCACATCTAGAGCGTAACATTGGCCAGTAGGAAGCGTCACAACTTCCTGTTTCTAGTTTCTTCCGTTGGCACGGATGCCAAAACCCCCCCCCCGGAAATCCTGATCAAATGCGCTGTTTGAAAAGGAGATATTCACATGTTTTTTGTCAGGCTTGAACATTTGCGCCATTGGAATGCATTGAAGCTGCAACAGACGGCTGAGTTTCACAACAGTGAAGCGTTCAGAGAGGTTAGTGCTGTACAATACATACAGTAGAAGGCGTCTTTGTTATCTAGCAGGAAACCCGTGATGGACGTTCAGGCACCGCCGGGGAAAAACCTGGTGTCACGCCGTCTCCCTTCCAACTCCCAGCAGAAGCAGTCCCCTGATTCTCTCCCCATTACATTCAACCTAATTAATGTCAAAACACAGTCAAAAAATGAACGGTCCGTCGGTGCCGAGCGGCTGATTCCTCATTCGGCTCTCCTCGCTCATCAAGGTGGGGAGACAGTCCGAGGGCTGGTAAAACATCTTTTGATCCGCCTGATTGCCTGATCGCGAGCCGAGTGCCGAACGGAGGAACGGCGCGGTGCCGATCAAAACTAAGAGCAACGACGTCGGAGAGCGGTTCAGATTGGGATTCCCGCTCTGCTGTGGCGTTACAGCTCCCCCTCGTTTAGGCGGCACCTCTCCTCTTTGTTGCCAGACACGAATGATGGCAGCGTTTCTCCAAGGTCTCAGAGCGATAAAGAGAAAAGAAAAAAACAAGAGGAACAAAACACAACAACAACAATTAAATCGGTCGAGCGAGGGCCCTGCTTGGGAAGGAGCTGAGGGGCTCCTCAAGAAGCAACTGCACTTAATACTTTGCTTAACACCGCTTTCTCACCGCACAAAAAATCCGACTGTCGTCTTGTGTGGGAAAGGTTACAATCGGCATTCATTCCAGGGACAGAAGACTCTGCAGTAGTCACGGGTATTTATCGGCTCCAGCTCCATTCGGCTGTGATGGAAACATGACCACATTTCGTGTCCCGTTTAGGGTCCAAAATAAAAATCAGAAGTTATTGACTTTTTTTTCCCCCCTCATGCTGGACCATGAAATGTTTTGAGTGCGGTGACCGCTCCGACCGCTCCGCTCCGCGCTCCCCAGCGGGCGCCCAGCCCCTCCGGCACCGTCCCTTGCCGTCCTCCGAACCGGCGGAGCGTCTCCGCTCCCCGCCGCCCAGGGACCGCGCCCCGACGCCCGGAGAGCCGGCCTGCTCGGCAGCCAGCTCATGGATCCCCAACGCTACTTCCTACAGATTTTTTTTCCCGGTCACACTGAAAAACAACACTTTTCCGGCGTGTTCGTGACATCAAACATGACACACCAGAAAATCTAAAAAGAAAGGCATACTGGTCTACAATGGTACAGGAGTCAATCGGCTCTTTTAGCAGATTTTCCTGTGTTTTGAAAACAACTGTATTCATTGAACTAATGTTGGTGTTTGGCGTTCTTGTTTTGTCCAAAGTGATTTCAGGAATCTCTCTTCTGAATAAATGAAACTTCAACTCCATCTTGCTCGACGAAAACATGTGCGCCGTTGCTATTTTCTCTTTACAGCAAGGCCAAGTACAATGTTTATCATACATCAAGGCAGATAACAGCCTGAAATATGATAATAGTTCTGTTAGAAATTATGGGTTCCATATAAAAAAAACATGTCCCACATGAGGAGCTTTTGCTTTTGAACTGTGACACCAATGCCTTACTTTAGACCTTTCAGCGCGCTTTACACCATATCCACTTACGCATTTTACACAGTCAAACCCTCCCCCTAGTGGCCATCAGATGAACTGTGGGGTAGGAGAGTCACGGAGGGAGTGTCCCCAAAATGCAGGGTGCTTGTTTCGTTCCATAAAGAGACGTAAAATAAAATAACCTTCATAAAAAAATAAAAATTAAAAAAAAACACGCGGCTCCCCATCGCCGGAGTGCGTATCGTCAGCGGCATCGAAGATTGAGACAGGTGCGCAAAACACGTCCCCGTCGCCGCCCTCGGGGTGGCAGCCTAAGCGGCCGCCTATGTCGCCTGGGGGAAGCGCCAGTCCTGGTGACATTTAACATTAATAATGTCATTATCTTTTTATATACGTGACTTGTTTTCTTAGTTTTCAGCCCAAAGGATCCGACTCCCCGTAGGAATGGACTTCCGCTTTGTTCTTGCCGTTCGATTTAGACCATACTTTACCTTACAACCAGGGATGGGGCGATAACACTTTTACATTTCCGGTACCGCAACCTGTCTCAAACCTTGTCTCAAACAACTATTAAACTCTTAATTTACTGATAGCCGTCTTGAAAAACCCCCCAAAAAAAACAATCCTGCTCAAACTGTTTCCATTTCCAACTCCCTTTCCCCAAAGAAAGAAATACAACATGGAGTGGGGACTTGCTGCTTCCTTTTTTTTTTAAAGGAAGAAAACAAAAAATCTGCAAGTGAAGCGCCCTTGGAAAGTGCATTGGTTCATCGCTGTCAAAGGAGGTATTTGTCTTGTCTGCCCATTCTCTTCTGACTTAATGTTTGACCACACTCAATTCGAAAAACATTGAAAACACAGAAGATGCCAACGTAAAGACGCCGTCCATGCAGCGACCTTTTTTTCTCAGGGTCTCCATTTTCAGCCTCCACCCACCTCCAGCTGAGCTTACATTTAATTCCCTGTTTGGGACTCGGGTCAAGGAGCGATGCAGCCTTTTGGCTCAATCGCCAATCAAGCAAACCTAGCGTAAGCTCCATTTTATCATCTTTTCTCCTTTTTTTTCTTGGTTAAAATCCCAAATTCTTCTGCGTGTACATGATCAGAATCACAATAAGTTCATTACACGTTTAATCTACGAGGAATTTACCGTGATTACCGAGTTTCTCTACAGACGATTAGCATTTATAAAAATCTTAAAAGTCGTAATAATAATAATAATAATAATAATGATAATAAAAAGTTAAATAAAAATACAATAAAAATAGCAGTAAAATACAACAGAAATGGTCAAATATATAAAGATACAGAATATACAAAATATACAAAATGTGATGTAACTGTATGCACAGGATAGATTATTGGTATGTGTATATAGGGTGTAAATTAGAGCTTAGTATAATGACAACATTATTTGTGCATACAAGTGTGAGTGACATTGTCAATCTGATGGTTTGGCCTCAGGTTGGCAAAGCACATATAAAGTATAAAAAGTAAAGTATCTCCAAGAAAATGGTAATGTAACAGAAAGTGCTAAACTGCGAGCAAATGCATCATCTGGTGGTGGAGCTCAAAGTCTTTTTTAATCGTGTACCCCCGCGAATATATTTTTTTCTGTACACCCTTCAATGGCATTGGTAGAACTTTTTTATTTTTACATAAATGATGTACTGTATGTGCGTCATATTTTTATACATTATTGTATATTATATATAACCAACATGTTTCTTAACACGTTTCTTTTTAATTTTGGGAGTACCCCCTGCAGTACCTCTAGGGGTATGAGTACCCCCTTTTGAGAAACACTGATACGATATGCTATGATACATACTGCTTGCAGCTCGGGCCATGACTGACTAGGATGTGTATCATGATGCTTGAATGAAAAAATCGAATATTGATAACATACTGTAGTGGGACATAACATTAATATTAAAGCTAGGCTATTTTGTGGAAAACTTCTCAACTAAAGAGAAATCTATATTAAACTACCCCAAACATAAAAATACATACAAATTAGAATTATTACTTTTTTTTTCCTATAAATTATTTAACAGTATGAAAAAAAAAAAGCTGTGCTAAAGGCCTATCCTGTTCTTCCGCTTGCAGGAGCTTTTACCTGCATTGGTAATACAGTATGTGCGTCCAGATGTGATGTTGATAAGCTTGTTCCACACCAGGCCAGATGTTTAACAACTGTCATGGAACCAACTGTCATGTCAGCCAAAAGTTCAGAACGTCACAACTACCAATTATCGCCTGAGACACAAAGGGTATGTTCCAATCCACAGTGTAAATGAGGTTTGCTTTTTTCTCACTGTACTTAAAAATGAAACACTTATCTTATCTCAAATTAGCTCTTTTTCTAGAGCTCTGCAGACCAAAACATGTCTTTTTAACGTCTGAAATCCCATTTTGTCGCCGTGAGACTCCAGGTCCAATCCACCGTGGCCCACAAGGATGATCAAGCTGCGAAAGCAGAAGCACAGACATGCAGCCCCAAAACAATTTGCCGTTGCGTGCCCCTTGATGTTTGTGCTTTTCTCTATTGAAAAGCCACCGTGTCCTTTGTGGGCCACCATACGAATCCGATTTCGAGTGTCACTCTCCGTACAACAGGCTTCCTGTGCCACAGACACATGAAAAGCCAGGGAATCGCAAATCAACGGAGCAGATATTTTGACCTTCTTTTTGTCCATATCCTGAACTTGTTTTCCCTTGTTTTTTGCTCCTACCTGAGCTCACATGTCAACATGCTTGAATAGACCATCAAATAATAAAAATACACCGTTGTAAACGCACAAATCACATCTGATTCACCTGTTTCAACAATAATAAATAATGAATAACAATACATGCAATAACACTGTACAACTGTAATATCTTAGCAAGTACATAGCAATAACTTTCAATTTTAATTTATACCCTATATACCCATACCAATAATTCATCCTGTACATAGAATCGCACCTTGTGTATTCTGTTTATTTCAATGTCTTATTATTTTTATTTAGTATTTTTAGGCTATTTGTGATTATTTCACAACTGTTATTTTTTAATATTTAGTGAAAAAAAAATACTTTTCATTACAGTGTATTATTATCATCATTATTATAAATGTTGTTACTATGCATATTTTTTATGTTGAACATCTGGAGAGAAACGCACAAATACTCACTGTGACTCATTTCTCGTCAATGTGAATGTACTGCACCTGTTACTCCTTCTGAATCTGGAAGTCCTATTTTACTGACATTGCTTGTATATAGGATGTGCTGTGTGCGTATAAATACCCTCGAGACACCTCTGGAGATGTCGTCAGGAGAGGTCACTTGTGTCGGTGTGAGCTGGCAGGTGATTATATATCAGGAGATTACATGTCTTTGAAAATGCATGTGAAAATGTTTTCCGCCGTCAAATAGGGCATCTTTAGAAAACAGAGGAGAAAGAAATGATGTTGTTGTGTTCAAATGTATCCGCATTATAGTCGACAGGGCCTGATTTTCCGTGTTCTGACATCAATCCCCCCATGACAGGGTGCCAGTCGTGTTGGAAAGAGCGGGAAAGAAATGCAAAGTACAGTGGTGGAGGACTAAAGGGCAGGTGCCCGCCCCCTTCTCTCAAGCGGTGTGTGTTGTGGACAGAAAAATAATGGTTCTCAAGACGCCGTGTGCAAAGAACCACCATCGAATAAAGCGTTACCATCTCATGGATCTTCATGTTCCTCTTAATGTTATTAAAAGAGTCGTAATCCTTGTTTGTTTTGCATTGAATGTCATGATTTTAGAAAATAACCAACCCCCATTGATATACAGTATATTGTGCAATACAAGGGCAATGGCACAAGGGCACAAAATGTTTCGCTACCTTATTATTACTATATGTTGTTCATATGCCAGAAACAGATTTATAATGCAGTTAATCACAATGCTGACCCCGAATTAACCACACATAGGAAGGTACTGAGGGGGAAACTCTGCTGTACTTCCCTCAGTAACCCTGATGAGCCTGAATCCAGAGCTACAAGCCGATAGTCCATGTATCCAAGGTGTGTCCAAGGTGTGTCCGAGGTGTGTCCAAGGTGTGTCCGAGGTGTGTCCAATAAGGCATTCATAAATTGAAAACAAAAACAAGTACAGGGGATGAAAAGGGGAACAGAAAGACAGCTCCCATCAATTGCCATTGAAACAGTGAGTTTCCACACCATTAAGGAACTTCAGATGATTTAGCGTTGAGGCGACTGCAGCCTTTCCCAACTGGCCGCATAATATCAAGGATTATGCAACAATGAGCCACAAAATTCCAAACGAAGCCAAGATGACAATGTGGAAGTGCCTGGATGCGAGCAAAGTATCGCGTAGTTAAAAAAAACGAATCCGATGCTGATGCCCGGGAACACTAGGGGAGCTTACCGGCCGAGGTCAGCAAGTGTTTGAGGTTGAGGGTCAAGGAATATAACGTACATATTAAAGAGCTATCTGCGACTAATTGAAAGTTATCTGAGTATCCCTGTTTCACATGCACGAAGCTGCTCCCTTCTAGTTAATTCATTGTTTTAATTTGAAACGCATGTCTGGGCTACACAATTCTTTGTGCGAGGAGTGAGGCAGCATCAAATAGAGCTGCTTAAAACACATCACTGGCCACAACTTCACCTTGCTGCTAAAACCAGAAGTAGCAGGGTTAGAAAACAGAAGATGAATAGAAACAATCATCCCAAATCTGGGGCTGTGTAAATCGTTAAACATAATACTTCGTTTTGGTTAATGCTTGATGTTGAGTCAGTTTTAGGGTTTAAGATTTGAGTCAGTGTTATAATTTCAACCCGATGGAAAGGTTGGATCTTTCTCGTTGCATGGGAACATGCCTGCTTCACAACACAGACAGTGGTGGATAGTCTTGACAGATACGACTTTAGATGCAACGTTGTCCTGGCAACTGTGTTCTCCGTGGGACAGTTTTCATTAAAGCCAGAATAGACTTGACGATTATTGACCAAACGTGGTGAAAGATTTATAATTAATATGTGTCTTGTCTTGCTCAGAGATGGGGTTTACCCCAAAATCCACTTCAATGTTATCAACAAGTGTGACCCTTGTATAAAGGGAAGCTTACCGGCCGAGGTCAGCGAGTGTAAAATCTGATGTAGAGAATCAAGGAAAATACGTACGTAAGTACATATTAAACAGCTATCTACCGCTCCTTGAAAGTTATCTGGGGTTTATCGAGTTCAACTGTTGAACTGCTGGCTTTAACTTTCTGGAGTATCTCCATTGAAGTGATGAAGTCACCCATAAGAAGGACCGCCAATATCAGGCTTCGTGTGGAGATTGAAGTACTTCAATTGTTTCCCCGGGTAAACCCTTTTCATTGATCTGAGATCAGTGATTGCGGGTTCTCGTACTTCTCTCAGGTGGTGCAAATGTCTCCTTTTGACATTAGTTGCATGAAAAGAGTGTGACGAGAGGGCAATGAGTGTACCAGTGGCGGTCAGGGAGTAAAAATCCAAAAACCGAATGAATGCACAGGGGCTGGAAATGGAGCTGAGGAAGTCTATCACTTCAGTCTCTTATGGCTTTATCAGAGAAATCTAACAAGTGACCACGACTCAAATGACGGGGGGCTGCTGCTTTTTATCGCTAAAAGCTGCCTCCGAAATGCAAATTCAGCGGCAAGTGGTACTTTAAGCCGTTTCAATAACATCAATATTTCATATATATTTTTCAATGTCAAATTTAATTGGGGGCTTCAGGACGTCAAACAATTATCATTTACATCAGACGAACAGTCACAATAGCCCAGCCTATTAGTCGGCGTCGTTCATCATCTTGTCCTACGGTTGTGTTGATCCCCTCACCCCCCCCCCCCCCCCCACTATCCCCCCTCCCCACCCAATTTCAAATCCCAACGGACCTGTCTTCTGTAGTGATGTAAGACTCGCATGATTTGCTCATAGATAACAAATCTTTTAAAGGGCTCGGGTGTTGGGAGACACTCTGGGAAAAAAGGAGTTGTTCATTCTGATTTACGTGACTGATTTGCTCCTGGCATTCTTCCAAAATAAATTATTTGGACAGTTGCTGTACTGACCTACAATAACGTCTTCTATTCACAACTCGGGCTAACCGACTCTTCTGGCTCTCGTTGCACCAACTGAATCAAACGAACAGTGTTGGAAAGAATTAACCAAATCGTTTTAGAGAGTCACTCGTAAGGAGCTGACCTGCCAAAACGAGGCAGACTTTTCATCACTAGTCTTCTGGCCATCGGACATGTTTCTCATGTGTGTGCTGGCTATACCTCTCAATTTAACGCTTGCACGCTCCCTCAGACCGTCCTGCCACTCTTCCATAGTTGTGTGAACCCAGCCAATCTGCCCGGCGGCTCAGCCTCCTCTGTGGCAGATCCCCGGTTCCGGCCGGCGTCCATTCTACACGGTCTCTTGCACCGAGCCGCCATGTTGGACATCAGGTTGGATTCCACAAGAGACACAATGGCTCATTCCCCCACCTCTCTGTTTTTTCTCTCTTCTTCTTCTTTTTTGTCTTTTTTCTTCTCGCAGCTTGACTCTCTGGTTCGGTACTGATAGCTTTTTGGCAGCTCTCTCTCCCTCTCTCTCTCTCTCTCTCTCTCTCTCAAATCTCTCGCTACCTCTACCCAAGTGCGCAAGCAATCCTGTCTCTCTACAAGGGACAATACGAGCATTGAACATACACCGATCAGCCCCAACATTAAAGCCACTGACAGGAGAAGTGAATAACATTGCTGGTCTCGTTCCAATGGCACCTGTCAAGAGGTGGGATATATAAGGCAGCAAGTAAACAGTCAGTTGTTGAAGTTGATGTGTTGGAAGAAGGAAAAATGGGCAAGCGTAAGGATCTGAGCGACTTCGACAAGGGCCAAAATGTGATGGCTAGACAATTGGGGCAGAGCATCTCCCAAATGGCAGGTCTTGTGTGGTGTTCCTGGTACGCAGTGGTTAGTACCGACCAAAAGTGGTCCAAGGAAGGACAACCAGGGAACTGGCGACGGGGTCATGAGCGCCCATGGGCTCAGCGATGTGCGTGGGGAGCGAAGTCTAACCCGTCTTCCGACGGAAGAGCTACTGCAGCACAAATTGCTGAAAAAGTTAATGCTGCTATGATAGAAAGGTGGCAGAACACATGGGGCTGCATACAGTAGCTGCAGACCGGTCAGAGTGCCCATGCTGACCCCTGTCCACCACCTAAAGCGGCCACAATTGGCATGTGAGCGTCACAACTGGACCATGGAGCAATGGAAGAAGGTGGCCTGGTCTGATGAACCTTTTTTTCTTCTACATCATGTGGATGGCCGGGGTTGGGGTCCGATCCGATGGAGCATCTGTGGGATGTGCTGGAAAAACAAACCCGATCCATGGGGGCCCCACCTCGCAACTTACAGGACTTAAAGGATCTGCCGCTAACATCTTGGTGCCAGATACCACAGGACACCTTCAGAGGTCTTGTGGAGTCCATGCCTCCACGGGTCAGAGCTGCTTTGGCGGCACGAGGGGGAGCTACACAGTATTAGCGGTTTTTAGATGTGGTTTTAGTGTTCTGGCTGATTGGCGTACGTTAGCCACCCATGCCTTACTTTTCCTTCCTTTTCAGCACTCTGACTTGACATTATTGACTCTCGGCTGGCTTGCTCTAGAGTACCGTGTTTTAAATGCATGAAGCTGCTCCCTTCTTGTTAATTCATCGTTTTAATTTTAAACGAATGACTGGACTACACAATGTTTCATGCGAGAAAAAAGGCAGTATCAAATAGAGTTGCTTCATTCACATCACTGCACACAACTTCTCCTTGTTACTAAAAACTGAAGAAGCATGATTGGAAAATAGATACAGAACAGAAACAATCATGCCAAATCTAGGGCTGTGTAAATCGTTAAACATGATACTAAGTTTGGCTTATTGGTTGATTCAGAGTCAGTTTTAGGATTTAGGATTTGAGTCAGTTATAATTTCAACCTGATTGTCAGAGTTGAATCTTTCTCGTTGCAGGGGAACATGCCACTTCACAACACAGACAGTGGTGGTTAGTCTTGACAGAAAGGACTTTAGATGAACTGTTGTCCTGGCAACCGTGTTCTCCATGGAAGAGTTTTCATTTAAGCCAGAATGGCCTTGACGATTGTTGGCCAAACTTGTTGATCCTCTGCTGAAAGATTTAAAATAAATATGTGAATAACTGCGCAATTAAATCAGTAGTACTTACTGTATTTACTCAGTAGAATATCTGATCTTCTATTGTCTAGATCAATTATTACTATTATTATCAAGTGTGACCCATGTAGTGTAATTGGTACTTAGCGGCATTTCCCCTCTGAAGTTCACTTCGGAACGTAATATTCAACCAGTTAATCTCCTTGATCCTCTGCCAGACAATGATTTCTCTCTTTCACAGGACAGATTGTAGATTCTGTGTTTAGGAAAAGTGCAGGTAATGTCTGTGAGGTCTCTGCAGGCTATCGACATCCTGGTGGAGACCATTTATGTTGCCCATAAAGTCGTTCTGGATTTAATTCAATGCGGAAGCAGCATGCTGGAACGGCCTGTAGATCAGCTGCTACTGGAGTCTTTGTTCATTGCTTGGAAATATAAATAATTTTAACGGCTGGTGTCCAACAAGGACAAATGGCAAATGGACCTAATTTGGCTTCAGCCACTATATAGGGGGAGGAGGGATAAGACCAGCAACCCTTGGCACCATTGGTGGACAACTGTTCTACCTCTAATAGCTTGGAATGTGTCTGATTTTCGCACGAGAACAAAGCCGGCACGTTGACTGACAGACATCTGGTCAAGGGATGCCAGCGTAAGGCAATTGCCAATTTCACAACTTAACAAGGTGATCCTTCTGCCCCAAAAAAAGAGAGTGTGCACATCTCAGTTCTTATTTTCATCTCAAACGGGAGACGCTAGCGGATGGGATAATTCTGTCCATTTTCAACCTTGACCTAATTTTCCCATCTTTAACAACCACAGTAATCCCTTTTGGCCAATTGAGTAAATTGAGTAAAATGCTTCCGTATAGTGTTTTGGACTTTTGATTGTCAAGAATCGGACACATAACAGAGCAGGAAGACTCGTGATATGTCACACCCATTCGCTCATCCGAGCAATAACTGCCCATCAACCCAAGCTGCTTATTCTGATCGTTGATTACAAGGACAAACTCATTATGGGTCACAATCCTGGCGGTAAAGTGAACTGAAGTGAGCTCTCATGTGCCTGTGAGCTCACCTGATGCCGTGCATTTGGAAATGAACCAGGTAGGATAACCAATTTGTGAAGCGGATAAAACAGAATGTGCTGCAGCTGCTGACAGTGTACCCTGCCAAAATGAAATATGTGGTCTTGCGTAAATCCTCCTCAGCGAGACAGGATTAAGCCAGGGTTGGCGCGACCAAATAAAGCACAACGGTCCTAGTTAGTTTTGCAGCGAGAAGAGTCAGTTTAGGACTCCAGGAGGAAGTCCAACAGACACTTAGGCTAACCGAAATAACTTTCAATAATTGAAGATAAAAATGGTTCTCCATGTTCTTCATGATCACCTCGATCAGGTTGACGGCTGCTACGGGTGGAATTCCGCAGCTGGGCCCACTAAAAATAAAACTATATGTTTACAAATTGTAGCAAATAGCATTAAATTTTGTATTTTCTCAGTGAACACAACTTTGATGTCGAACGGGTTTACGTCTACCCTGGACACACCCATCCAACCAATCCGGCTATTTAGATACTGTATATTGTATGCCTGCCTGTGTATCATTTAATAAATAAATGTGCATATGCCAAATATCTTCAAAGTTGCTTCAAAGTTCTTGGAGTTATTATGTGGGCTAACCCCAACCCAACCCCAGCTACACGCTGAGAATCTGTTTTGGGCCTGTTTTTGGGCCCCTTCTCTTTTCAATTTCTTTTCACCCCTGGCTGCATTTTCAGGTAAACTCGAAAATTGTGTCCTTTGCTACTTGCATCACCAACCTCAACGGACTTCAGCACGTCATCAACTTCTTCCGTTGTAACAACAACGGGCGTATTGTCTGTCTCCTCGGGTGGTTCTTGAAAATATCCCGTTTCATCGTCACATTCAGGTTGAAATCCGCTGTTTGAAATGTTCTCCGGGTCCGGGATAACGCTGGTATCAGATTCAACATCGCTGTCGGAGAACTGACAATCATCGCGAAAAAGTCCAGTACGCGCTGCTTACACTGACTTGGATCTATCGCACTGGTCAGATGAAGGTCCGCAATATGATTTAGATCTTCCTCCACCCGCTTCTCCTTATCAATAAGAACACGGAGATTAAAGTTTTCACAGACAAGTGAAACTGAAGGATCCTCGTCTTGTTTACGGAAGTGACGTCAGCGTTACATCTTTGTTGGTACACGCCCCCTTCACAATAATGTCTCCGTGTGTGTGTAAAAATCGTACTCTTTAAAGGTTGAATTCTATCAAAACGGTTTCACATTGTGACTTCACATCACATGGAATATGGAGGAATGATCTTCACCTGGACGCTCGTTTTAAAGGAAACGATCAATCGGCGTTGTTCAGCGCTGTTCAGCGTCTCGGTAAGTGAACTGTGTTTCCCCATGTGGTATAATGGGAATATTCCACGCTTTAACATTTTCTTCTGTTTTCAAATCAAACTCAGCTTTGAAAATATGTTGAGAGATAAAAAAAAAAAAAAAACCCACAAAGGAACACAAATCTGGAAAAATCGAATTTTCCTTCAAGAAAAGTTTCTCAGCTTCAAGAAAGGTGCAACTTATTAGAAATGCGTGAGATAGCGGTTTTGCTGCGGTGGGTCACAAATTGTATATACTGCATTTTAATACTGTATATTGTATATATATTGCTTTTTGACACTGTATATTGTATATACAGCCTTTTGATACTATATAATGTCTATACTGCCTTTTGGTACTGTATATTGTATATATATTGACTTTTAATGCTGTATATTGTATACATATACTGCCTTTTGATACTGTATATTGTATATACTGCCTTTTCATACTGAATATTGCCTTTTGATGCTATATATTGTATATATACTGCCTATATTGTATTTATCCTGGCTTTTGATACTGAATATTGTCTATATTGCCTTTTGATACTGTATATTGTATATACTTTATACTGCATTTGGATACTGTGTATTGTATGTACTGCCTTTGATAAATTCAAGGTGCTGAACTAACAGATCCCCGGCTTCGACTGCTTGACCGTCTCAATTCAGTGAACCTCCAGTTCCATCACTAACGTAAAATTGAGTTATAGGTCATTTGCAAATAGGTCATTTTATTTATTTTTTAACGTTTTTATTTATTTTTATTTTTTATTTTTTTTGTGATTTTAAAGGGATACTCCAGTTTTCGGGGAAATATTTTATCTATCTTTCCCAGATTGAGACTAGAAGATTAATACCAATTTCATGCATGTGTGTCCAGTAAAAAAGATAGTTACTGGTTGCATGCTAACAGTGTTTGCTCAATGCATGGCTCAAAAGCGTACTTATTTGAAGTTTTCTTCGGACTTTATAACAAATGATCGGATCAACAAATGAACAAATGATCATTTCAGCATCGGGAAATAAAAATCCAGACATCAGCTTTAAAAGAGAAAAGACAGCTTCCCTAGGGAACCAACAAACAAAAACAACAAAGAAGAAGTTCATTCCTATGGAACATTTGCAGGATTGCGCACACAAAAAGAGCGGTCGAGGCCCCTGATGCGTTCAAATCGCGGCAAGTTCAAGAGGCGACTATGGAGGGAAGTCACGTCAGTCAGGTTGTTTGTCGGAACTGGGCTTAAAACAAAGTAAACAAATCACGTAGACAAAATAATGACGCTCTTAATTTCAACGTTGGAAGTCACCGCTATCAATAAATATTATTTTATATCAGTGAATTATGTGTATTTTTTATTTTTGTTTCACACGTTGCAAACACAGTATAAAGGAAGCTTTATAAAATGGAAAATTGTCCAGCTGAGCAAACTACTCTCCGTTGTAGTGAAAAAAATAAATAAATGTCCTCCCTTTTACCCTGACGCAGATCACCCGCCACTAGAAGGTGTTCTGTCTAATGCGTTCTCGGGGTCGGTGTGAATCCGGCTTCAGAAATCCGTCCAGGCAGCGGACCACATGACTCGCGGTGTCTCATTATTTGAGCGAAAAAGGAGGAAAATAAAGGAATAAGCGAAGCCGCGGCGTAGCAGCCTTGGGGGAGTCGTTCTTCGTGGTCGCTGTGTTGAAAGGCCGCTCATCATGCATCCCATAATACGAATGAAAAGCTCTGCCCCGGTTTCCTCTGTGTATATCTGTTGGGACAAGACGTTTGCTGTTATATTCTCGGGAACGGTTTGTCCCGGCGGTAGTTTTAGCTGATATATTTGTCCAGAGACCTTGGCCAGTGACAAGGGCTTTTAAATAACAACCACACTTTATAGAACTATATAGTCCATAAAATGACAGCAGTCCATAAATGTTAAATTATATAGTCCCTGTTTTCATTTCATGTTTTATCCATTTCTTCCCAATGCTTTACAGTAAAACGTTTGGCGTTACTATATAATCTTATTACATATCATAACTGAAACCTCAAATGTAGTGCAAAGACGTTCTCAATCAATTTCAAAGGTTAGAGTCTAGGAATATTTTTCATTTTGCATTTTTGATAAACTCACACACTTATAACATTATCCATTATCCATTATCCATCCATCCATATATATACTGAATATATATATATATATATATATATATATATATATATATATATATATATGGTATATTAGACATTTTTATCCTCTTGAATGACACAAGGTTGCATTGGGAAGAGGCCAAGATTTACTGAACTCAAAGCTTTCACGATTCCTAATGCATTGTGCAGGTAAAATATTTGTAGTCCTGGAAGTTGGAAATGAGTCAACTTAGGGAGTCTAAGTATCTGAAAGAAAAGAGAGAGAAGGGACTCAAGGACCTCCTACCTGACCTTCCTTTCCTTTGTCAGACCCGCCGATTAATAGAGCACGCTGTGCAATAAGTCAATCATGGCAACCGGGATATTTTTCAGCGTTGATCTGGCATTGAAATGCATTTCACGGCCATTATGCACGTGTCAGAAATCACTCTTATGATTCATGTCACCTTACAATGTTCGCTTCAGAATACTTTTCAGAAGAAAGCAACTTTTGTGAGAGGGAGGAGGAAATGCAGCGGTGTGACTGTTCGAAGCAACAACCTCACTGGGTACTTTCCTATTGAGAAATGTAATACCCTGCTGGAGCGCCTCACTGTGCTTGGAGGCAGAACGGGAAATGCTCATTATATTCCCATGCAGCTAAGTGTAATTTTTTGTGTTTGAAATAACAGTTATATCATTGGCTACAGCAGGTCGCCAGTAGGAAGCATATCAAATTCCTGTTTCTAGTCTCTTACATGGCTGTAGCTATAAGAGTTTATTTGTGAAAAGAGTAATAAACCCTAGAAATTTTATTTTTAATATATATATATATATACATATACTGTATATATATATATATATATATATATATATATATATATATATATATATATATATATATATATATATATATATATATATATATATATATATACTGTGTATATATATATATATATATATATATATATATATATAATATTTATTTATTTATTTTTATAGCAGAAAACAATTGGCCGAAACCATATTTTATATAGTTTCGGCCAATTGTTTTCTGCTATAACATATTGTGAGCTTACAGCTTTGAAAAGAATATTAAAAGGTAAAGGCTAAAAAACATTTTCCCCAGAGAGAGAGTGGTAAGTGTCAGAGAGTGGTAAGTTTCTCAGTAGTAAAATGTTCAGCAAGGTTGTTGCTATGATTAGTTATAAATTATGGGACATTTTAATGTTAAATTATTTATATAATCTATAATTTTTATAATTTTATTTATTTTACAATAAATTATTGTTAGAATAATAATAATAATTATTATTATTATTATTATTATAACTATTGTAATATTTTATAAGGTTAGAAATGGCGAGCCTTTATTTTTACTCTTAATTCTGCATTTTGTGGACAAATACTCAAATATTGACTTCAAACGATAATGTTTCCATTCCACAATTACAATTTTTAAATCTTGATGGACAGACGCCGGTGAGTCCCATATGGAGTGACGTACAGTTCAATGATGCAGCCTCATCATGAACTCACGTGAAAAAAAAAATGCGTAATTTCAAAATGTCCCAAAGATTATGTATTAAGTAGGAGTGGGATTTATTTTTCTTAAAAGGAAAACGGAACAAAATAAAAATCCCTCCATCTCATGACATCCATTACTTTAATACTTTTTCCTCCAGGCGCCGTACGCACAAATACACCTTATCCATATTCCAGTAGTTTCTTTCTTTAATAGGGATTTAAAACAAGATGACTCAAGCTTGTTGACATCAATATCACATGTTTCATTTGTCCGGGATAAAACGGTGTTAGACGCACCCTTAGCGTTAGTGTTTCACAGGCAATAAGAGTCTCACCTGTGGGTTTTTTTATTGTCATTTTTTTTTTTTCTTTTTTCCACAAACTCTTAAATGTTAGATCACATCCTGTTACATAGTCTGCCACTGACTGGTTCACCACCGCTACAAATATGCATTGTGACGCAATTACAACAAAAGCATTTCCACTCGCCTGGATCTCACCTCCGCCCATTTAGCTAGAATACACTTTGGGGAAACTCAATAAGTATACAGGCAATCGGGAGCGGCGAAACATCAGCATCGTCAGCCACTTGTGCTCTAAGTCGTTTCGCTCTCTGCTGGAAAACAGTCCATCGGCAAACACAACCCCACAACGGCCAAAGAAAACAAAAATAATCCAAAAAGCAAGACTACTCTCGAAGGCAACGTCCCAATGAGGACAGGGTGCCCACATTTTGAAACCCGGCAACTGGGACCTTAAATGCACCGCACGTTCAGCACTCTGTTTGCAGGGGGTGGGGGGGGGTTAAAGAGGGTGATTGAGAGAGCGTCCCTGTTACGCATGGTGCTTTTTTTGTTTCGTTCAATAAGGTAACGGAGAGGCAAGGGGACGCGCAGCGGAGTCGCATATAGGAAGCGCCGGCCCTACGCACACACACACACACACACACACGCACACACGCACACGCACACGCACACACACACACACATACACACACACACACACACACACACACACCGCTGAAAGCACACAATTTGCAGCGAACGAGTGGGCGTGTTGATGACGACGCCCACTTCTCGTGGGATCTTTGTGCACACTCTTTTCTGCTTGCGTGTATACAGTATATAATATATGTAAGCGCTGAAAACAAGTATAATATTATTATCACTATCTTATTTGTGCTGAAAACCGGGACAATTGGGTAGTGAATGTTGAAAACCGGGACATTTTAGGGTTTTACTGTCGGGACTCGGGACACCCAGCTGGAAACCGTCTGGTCACATACATTCACATACATTAGGAGGACGTAGCTGTGATCGGGGCGGTGCTGTTGCGGCGGTGTTGTGCAGCCGCGCGGCTCAAATGGGGAACGACGTCTGTAAACGTGTAAAAAAAACAACCAACAAAAAAAAACAACAACCCAAAACAATCGATAGCACATTCATAACATCCGAGACAAAAGCTTTGCGCCGGTGACCAATTCAACAGAGTTGGTTCGGCTTTTCTTTTTCATTGCGGCTTGCCTCTAAAAGGGTAGTTTGGAGGGGTGGTTTGCAGTGTAGAGAGGAAAGCTTTCCTTCGCCAGTTCTGGATTCGTTTCGCTGTATTTAAACCAAGTTCATTATTCACCTCACCCATACACAGCAAAATAATAAGGTTGTTTGAAATACAAAGCGTGTTGTCTGATGTTAAAGGGGACCTATTATGCATTTTACTGTTTTCTGTCACATAAATAATGTTACAATGTGGGATGTTCATATAATGAGGCAAACTAATCGCTGTGAGAAAAATGCTCAGGCCTCCGACCGCTCCGAACGCATCGGTTTCCAACCCTCTTTTTCGACTCCCCGCACGAGCTGACGTCGGGTAGTCACGCATTTCTTTATACGTTATTGTAGACGCACTTGTTTTATCCGTTTTGTTTGATTTGATTTTCAGACGCCTGCATGAAACTTAAAAGCCCCGCGTGCGAGAGTTCCGGTGCTTCCCAGTGCGGCGTCCGCGTCCCCGCCACGCGTAAGTGGGAACTAACATTTAAATGAGGCCTCGTAGATCTAATGGGAGTGAAGATTCAGCCACCGGGTTGCTTATTTCTCGCCTCAAATTTGTTCAGAGACAGATTTTGGTGGAGTGATAATGTGAAATCTGTAAAAGTTACGGAGTAAATACAACGCAACCCGGAGTAAAGCTCAAACCCCATACGTTCAGGGGACCTCAGAGACCTAGATTAACTTGTGTAAAAAGGAGTACAACAGGTCCCCTTTAAAAATGCTTGGCTGTGACTACGCTAGTGTTAAGCTCCCTGTCAAAAAGCCTCTGTATGCGGCGTCTATCGCATATTACAAACGCCATAAACGTATAATGAAGGACTTTAATCACGGGGTGGGTGGCTCTAAAGAATTTCTGTGACTTACAGCAAGTGAGCTCGAGCTTGACGCCCTGCGGCTCCCAGGGGGCACTACAGCATCCATTCCGAGCTCGCCGGCAGCATAACAGCGGCTTAGTTGGGGGATAAACCGTCGACTAGTTCAATAAACGGAAATTCTGCGTTCGGGGAGTTACGGTTTCCCAATTGCATCGCGGGAGTTCGTTCAAAATCGTTGCCATGGCGGTCATAGCCCAAGTGACACATATATTACACAAATAGTTAAAAGATAGCTGCTACTATGCTTCATTATAGGAGGAGGTACAAACGTAGCAGGTTTTAAGTAAAGTACAGGATAGTCATTTTGAAAACAAACCACTGTAGATTCTCTGTACACGCTTTGTACACGCTCTATACACACCCACACACACACACACACACGCACACACGCACACGCACACGCACACGCACACACACACACACACACACACACACACACACACACACACACACCCGAGGGGAGACTTCTCAGAACTGAGGATGAGCCAGGATGGAGGGCGTGGCCTGAGAAATTGTTCTTTTTTTCCGACTTGTTCATACACAATGCTTTCATTTTTGTGTTGCATACAACTGTAAAAATACAGTAAAGTTCAACAATCACGTTGCATTTTTTTTTTTTTTTTTTTTTTTTAACGCCATTTTTCTCGTTTTACTCAAAAAAAAAAGAAAAGAAAAACTCCTATGGCATTGTACAGATTGAACAGGACGTGACACACTAGTAATCTTAATGTACACTTCAATATTGGGCAAAAAACAGTCAACTATCCACATTTACATTAACTTTTTTTTGTTTGTTTTTTTTCTCTCGTTTTTTCTTCCCATTTTACAAACAAAAAAGGTCGGGGGAAATGCTAACTCGAGGTTCTGCCGTCGTCAATTAGTGCATGATTGATACCACCCCCCCCAAAAAAAAGACCGGGCGTCTCTTCCGGAGCCGAGCGGAGCCGGAGGAAAACTAAAGCACGAAGAGAGTAAGAGGGCGAACCAGCGACGCTCGGGGACGCTCTCTCTCCACTCATCGGACTAATAGTCTGTTGGTGCCGAGGGGAGCGCAGGGGGGATCAGAACTTGAGTAGATGCAGTAAGCTCAGAGTCAGCAGGAGCCACTGGGAGCAGAACGGCAACACGGCCACCCTGTTGACGTCGTGCATGGCGCCGGGACCTGCGGAGGAAAATATTCCGTGTGAACGATGTGATGTTGTTATTAATGATGTTTTTTTAAAGGGTCACCGCCGTCCCATCCCACAACCTTCTGCCTCCTTCAATTTGCCTCGAAATGGGCGATGGGGGAGCGTGGGGGTGGCATGGTTAGTATTTGAAATTCATGCATTACTATCGGCTCTGACATTAGCATTAACAACGTGGTTTCTTGTGCATAGTATTGATTTTTTTTCTATATTTGGAATATTTTGTATATTTGGATTTTTCCTTTTCTTTGGGAATGTGGCTTTGTTTTTGTACATTTGGCTTGTCTTGTTTAATTTTATCAGACTGCAAATTTTTGTTAAATGCAAATGAGTTGTTCGGCAAGGCACCAATCTTCATCACAACAAATTCCTGGTACGTGAAAATGTACTTGCCGAACTAAACATATTCTGATTCCGAACCTCAAATCTTTTACTCGACGCCGGGGTCAGGAGTCACTCTGGCACAAGAGTGAAGTCGTCACAAGAGACAACTTTTCGACTTGATAAACAAGATTAGAGCCTTGACTCACGGCGTGCGGCTCAAGCTTTTGGAATTTCAGCGAGAAATAACAGTAAAAAATTACATTTAATAGCTTAAAAATTACCAAAGTGGCCAATCTTGGTGCAAAGTGCCTCGGACCACAAAATACAATAATAACACCCGGACAGGAATTACATGTATTAAGTCCATTTTGTTCATTTTATTATACATTACATACATATTATACATTTTGCATTCTGGAGTCTTACCGAAAAGGACTATACTGGCGTTGGTGATGCCCATGGTGTTGACGGCCACGCAGGTGTAGTTCCCATAGTCTTCTTCTGACACGTTAAAAAACACCAGCATGGATTGTTTACCCTGGTTCTCTATCTTGACCCCGTTGAGTCCATTGAAGAGCCTGTGAGAAAGACACAAGACGGGAGAAGCATTTTCAACACATTTTACCATTTAGCCTCAACGCTACGTTGCGGAGATTCATGCTGCATCCATTAGGACCTCCGTGGTTCTATCTCGTGGCGTGGGCTATAAAGACATTACACCCACATGGAAGGAGAGGGAAAATAGCTATTATTTCTGGGGCAATATTACAGCGAACACTAGACAAATTGTATAAAGCCTTTTCTCGCCATCAAGCACGAATAAAGCTCATTGGTCCACCGAAGTGGCTGTGCTATTGCGCCCTATTCTACGAATCAATATACCTTTATCTTTTGCCATTCACTATTCCCGGGCTTTTCTGTTTTATCGGTGTTCCGGGCTTTCGCAAATGCAATAGGTTAAATCAGCGATTTCCATCTATTGTTGTTCTTTAAATCAGATTTTTTATTCCGTTTCTCAGGGACTGACACCAGAGACGCTATGCTGCTGTCACCGTCAAGGACCATTTCACAGCCTAACATGCCCCCTACCCAGATCGTCTTACTGCCTTGGGGGGCCGTTCATGAACATCCAACCATTCCTCATCTCGCGTCCCGGCGTTCCTCAGCCTTGAGATGGAAAAACACTGCATTATATACTCTCTACATCTTCTACAATGCTTTAAGCAGAGCACCCCGCTGACACAAGCGACCTGCGTCGGAAAAATGAAATGAAGTCGGGTTTTCATTCATTTATTCAGCCGTTATTTTCATTTGACTTTGAAAACATTTATTGAAGGTAAAGGTCACGCCGCTATTCGGATGTCGGCTCACTTCATCCCTTAAAAGGGGTGCATCAAGGGCTGATCCGAAAAAATGATCTTCTTTTCTGACTCTCCTGTCAGGCTTTCTGTTTGGAAGTGAGCTACAGATCCGTTGGAAGTGCATCGCTGGCACAGGACTTTTCATTGTGTGTCCGTAATACCGACAGATAAGAAGAGGGACTTGCCTGCGGTCTTCTTTGTACCACTCAAAATCTGCTCTCGGTACAGCGGACGCTTCACACTGGAGAACTCCCTTCTGTCCGACAGGTGTACCTGTACTTCTCGCCTTGGAAATGAAGGGAGGGTCTGTTGAAACAGATCACAAAAATAACTTAAAACAACACAGAGGTTTGCAACACGCAATGCGTGGCATGCTGTGTTATTTAACATGACAACACAACGGCAACAATAGCAAGAGCAGACAAGGTGTCTGAGTCTTCTCCCCTTTGGCTGTCAAAGGCAGGACGACTATTAGATATGACTGTGGATCATCTTTGTGTATTTGAGCATGTCAGATGAACAAAACGCCTTTGCTGAGCACACGCCACCGCCGCTGTTCGGTGTTACGTCTCGCTTTGGCCCGCAGCCCCGGCTGGACGGCTGTTGTCACGGTGCTTACAGTTGACGGTGACGTGCACTGTGGTGGTGTCTGGGGCGGAGATGTCATTGGAGGCGATGCATTCGTAGGATCCCGACTGCTCTTTGGTGATGCCTCTCAGCTCCAGATGTTCCCCGTCAGACACAAACTTCTGTATACCTGCAGGTGTGGGGAGACAAGCAACACATCCATTGATTAGTGAATATGATAATGTATGGTAAGGTACAGTAAGGTAATACGATAAGGTAACAAAAGGTAAGGCAAAAAGGTAAGAAGAGGTACGCTAAGATTGAAAAGGTCGTGTGAGGTGAGGTAAAACAAGGTAAAGAAAGCTCAGGTAAGGAAAGGTGAGATGAGATAAGGTGAGGTAAGAAAAGAAAATGTCAGGCAATATAAGGTAAGGTGAGGTTGGATACAGATACTTTGAGATAAGGTAAGAAAGATAAGGTGAGGAGGTAAGGTAAAACAAGGTAAGGTAATGTTATGATGTGATATGATAATGTCAGATATGGCAAGATAATGTAAGATATGATAAGGTAAGATAAATTGATATAAGCCAAACAAAGCTAAGGCAATATAAGGTGAGGGGAGATAATGAAAGGTAAGGAACCTAAGGTTAGCTTACTACTTACTTACTAGGTTAGGTAAGATAATGTAAGGTAAGCTAAGGCAAGATTAAGTACAATCCGGTGAGATAATGTAAAATAGGGTAATTTGGGGCAAGATCAGGTGAGATAAGCTTAACTCATCTATGGTGAGCTAATGTGAAGTGAGATAAGATAAGGTAAGGATACAAAAGAGTGGTAAGGTAGGGAAAGGTGAGGCAAGATAAGGTAAGGTAGGCAAGATACGGAAAAGTAATAACATAAAGTAAGGTAAGATGAGATAAGGTAAGGGAAAACAAGACAGGGAGAAACTTAGGGGTGAATTCACAAAGGGATTGCACAGCTTTTGCTGCCGCTAAACCTCTGCAAATACGTCAAAAAGAAAGCGTCTAATTCACAAAGCAGCTGCAAATGGTGAAACTGCGCTGCCAAGCAAAGTCTTAGTGCTCCGGTGCTATTTGCACATATTTAAATTAGGTATTATGCATACTTTAGCATAAAATTGGCCCCTTTCTAAGCAAATGAGCCTCATGGCAAAAAACTTCCAATTGACAAACACCGGCGCTAATAGCCACAAGTGGTTGGAGTGAAATTGTTACAGTCTGCAGAGAGCTGGTGGTAACTGAAGTGCATTAATAAGGGGTGTCACCCCCAGACTTTGCAGCATCTGAAGTTAGCGGAACAAGCAGTCTCTGGTGGTTTTCAAAACACACTCCAAAAGCAACTTGTTAAAACTTTGAATAATATTGTACAAAAATGGGTTACAAACATCGACAAAACCGGTTAAGTAATTCCTATTAAACCCAAAAGATAAAAAAAACGAACAAAAAAACCTAAAAGATATATTGGGAATAGCAATAATTGTTAAAATCGGCATTGAACCACAGCCTCCGTCCGACACTGCTCCTGCAGTGTCTGAAAAACTTAAGGACCATGGACAGCTCTGCTCAAACCCTTTTTTTTACTGAATGCAATGACAGTTGTCATGAAAAATGAATTAATAAAGATTCCCATACATGTTATTTTTGAAAATATATGATGAAAAGTTAGAAAAAAATAGTGAAAATTAAGGTTATTATATAGGGAAGAGCATTCGGGGCATGTGATAAAAATAAGAAAAATACGTGTTTTGATAATAAACTCGGAATTTCGACTTTGTATTGGAAATTAAATCTTTAAAATAAAGTCAGAATTTAGGGGGGGCCATTGCACCCAATCGAAGTCTGCACCGTGGTCTCGAACCAAATGTTGAAATAATAATGTATATTGGAACACAAAACATCTGCTGTGTCAGATGACGCTGAAAAATAATTTCAGAGGTGATATGCCTTTATCAGCAAGTTGCCCCACCAGAATTTCAGTGGCAAAAACATCACTGTCTAGCATCCCTTCCATGCAGTATTCCAACATTGCGTAGCAGTGTACAAGTGTTGATTGCTCCGTGAAGTCCCAGGAGCCCATAAGTGTAAAAGCTGCACCAGCTATGGGAGGGTAATGAGATGTTTAGGGAAAAGCAAGTTACTTCTTCAGCATGAAAATAAGCGGTGCTGGGTTCCTTGCGGTACAAGTGATCTCGATGCAAATGACAAATCTTCATCATTACTCGTTTCCAGAGGTTGTGAAAAAAAGTCCTAATTTTGCTTAATGCTTCAGTATTTCCTGGGAATCACCTCCCTGGGTCTCCAACCCAGGACCCGCATTCTACTAGATTACTCAATTAGGCAATGATCAAGCGGGAAGCGAGGTATTATACCCCAAGAAGAAGCAGATAGCTCAGGGCATGTGTTAATTATACAAAGAAAATAAATTAATTGCGTTGAAACAAGCCCACTTGAGTAAAACCACAAATTATGTCTGACACCAGTGCTGTTAAAAGCATGTTCTGGCGACAGAACGACCCAGAGCCAGCGCTGCGTAGGCGGGAAAATGGATAGGAGCACTAATCCCAATCAGGAGAAATGTCAATCCAGCAATATCAGTGCATTAGCATAATATCATTATGTTTTCCTCCCAAATCAGAAGCTGCAGATTCAGATGCCGTTGCTGCCAGCGGAGGATTCGCCGAGAGGTTTGCGGGTGGAGAATAATCAGCCCGTTGTGTGTAACTTAATGTTTGAGACACCGTGGGAGCTGCTCACACAGGTAATTGAACATTTTCATCTTAGATAATGACGTTAGTGACTGCGCTGAATAGCATGTCACCAACTTTCAAATTTCCAGAATTCGATTTATTTTTTGGATATATTACTTTGTAGGATAGTTCAACCAGAGTGTCGACAAATGGAGATTTATCGCAAGTTCAGGCAGGAAGCCTACGTAATCGTCAGCAGGTGGCACTCATCAGCTCCGGCGTGGAGCCATCCAGTCAGAGCGCACCACCACCCTGGGGGAGCCAATCTCTGCCGGTATTTACACATATCCGCTTGCTCTCTTCTCTCTCTCTCTCTGTCATTTCAGATGCCACGCTCAAGCTCCCCACCTCCACTCCACCTCCGCCCAGTGGCAGCCCAGTTGGCTTCCCTCGGACGCCCTCAGCGGCTCCATCACCACCCGTGTCAGGACCCCATTAGGGGGGCATCTCTCCAGGGGCCTTCGAGATCCCTCCTCCATTCTATGTTTATATGTTTGTCCGGAAAATGAGGTTGGGAGCCCTTTCTTGTTTGTTTGTTGTATGTTTGTTCCCTTTCACACGTGTAGCACACAACCGGAGATTGTCCGTGTCAGACGCGATTACACTACCTGGAAATACTCCATTTGGTTTAGAAGAGGGCCTGGGTAGAGCGTGCAGGAGGAAGGGCGTGACGCAATGACGCAAGACCCTGCAGAGTTTTAGCACACCGAAGATGGCGGACAAGGCTACTGACTTATCTTTTTTGCCGTTGATCTATTTGGAGGTATCCGCAATATAAATGAAAGAGTGGAAGGGAATATAAAGGAAAGCAGAAAGGAGTACGAAATAGCTACGCTCTATAAAAAGGTAAGTAACTGGTGCACTTGCTGTGAATGCTCTAGACAATGACCTGTTCTGTTCACACATACCACTCAATCGGACATAATGCTACGACTTTGTACTCGGGTGCTGGCTGGGTAAAGTCCGGTTAATGTCCGGTCCAACTGATTCAGACATTTGCGATAACACATACAGCTCTCATCTCTCCGGATTGAAAATGGGTAGTCGGAAGCAGACTAAGGCGAAGTCAAGTGAAAAGAAAACAAAGGTGCAGATTCAAAAATATTTACATAGGATAACAAAAGAAAACAAAGGTTCTTTACAAAACTGAGCATCAAACAGCATGTGACCTATGCTTGTGCAACCTACCTCCCTCCCCCCTTTAAATTACTCCTTAAATGGAGCTTTCCCAGACAATCAATTTTGCAGCTCTCACATCAGGTAAGTACAGAGCAATCAAATGAATTACTCTAGTAATCAGATAAACACACTTAAGTTAACGTTTTATTTACCATCTAAAGCTTTAACATGTTTAATATTAAAGAAAATGAAAATACAAATAGTTTAACTTAACGAATATAATCAATTAATAAACCAACTTTCATATACATACACGGTATAGTCCTTGGCTGGTGAGTCAACGCCGATTGAACAGAGAAACTTAAGAACACTGATTTATCATTTCTGTAACAAAACGTGAATTAACGTTTGTGTCCGTGGTCTGATTTAACCTAAAGTGCCTGACGATTGATGTTAATAGTAAACCATGGCACTAAACAAACATCAAATCACGAAAATAAATAATAACCAAGACACTTAACCCCTAATTGCTCCTGATGGCTGCGTCCGTCGGTGTTTGAACAATTGTAAGTCGCTTTGGATAAAAGCGTCTGCTAAATGTAATGTAATGTAATGTAATGTATAAAAACAAGTATAAATGTTCAAGTAACATCTCACCCACATTCTGACATACTTGCTGACTCATGATTTCAATTACCATTTTTGAATATATTTTGAAATATATTTCTTTGATGCAATTGCATTTGCTTTTAATCAAGTCGTGATTCCGAAAAATATACCGATATAACGATTGTGGTGTGGGAGTGGTGTGGTTTGAGCGGCCACACATGTCTTGGGTCTAGGTAATTGCGCCCAGGATCAGTGTGGCTGTATGCCTGTTGCTCATTAGAATAATCAACAAGCAACATGTAAAGCCCCCATCCCCACATGCTGTTCATCTGCTCCGGGCTTGTTCCACCTTGCCCACTATTTACAATAAACTGACATGTTTTATCTCCTTCATCTGTGTCTGTGCCAGAGGGCCCCGAAAATGCCATTCGGGTGGTGTGTGGTAGGCGGAACTGCCATACATATATATATATATATATATATATATCTGCTGTAAATATGATTCTTGTTGGGGAACATCATAACATCATATGGGCACGCTGATAAATCAAGCTCTTTATGAATCCAGTCGGTAGAACAGCAAAAGCGTCTTTTCCTCCGATCAAACCCACAGTGCACACTTGAGTTGGTGTTTTATTGCTGTTATAACATGTTATAACATCTATTCCAGCAAAAACTGATGCTAGAGCTGCATCGGCACCATCGTCTTCGGGAGCCGCCATTGTTCCGAAATGCGGCGGGCGCCATACTGCCTCGCCAACGAACCCGCCTCCTAGAACAACGGCAGCCTCCCATTGGTCTGCCACGCTCGTTGGGATGAGAGGAATCCAAATGACCGTTCCCCTGGCAGTAGAGGAGCTGTCAGCGGTGGGGTAGCACGGCTGGGCGGATAATAACTGAGCCCTCACAGCGCAGGGTGGCAGCTGGCACAAATGAGCGTCTAAAAACACTCGATGGAGAAACCTCGGCGATATAAGCCATTAGCTTTAAGTAGCTTTGAGGCAGAGACAGCGCATGCTGCACTTTCTGTAGATGGATGGCATTAGTTTCCTGTTTCTAAGTCACCCAAGATCTTACTGGTGTGAAAAACACATTCTAATTACCGGAAAAGCAACTTATTTACCCGTCTGGCTGAACTTCACAGTTTATTGTGCGTTCACATCTGCACAAAATGCTTCGAAGGGACTCTGAGCCATACTTCCCATACTTTCCAGGTCTTGGTACTCCCTTGTCACTACCTCAGTTTTTCTCCCTCTCCGCCGTGGTTTGTCCATTACTAAGCGGCCATTTGATTCAGCAAATTCATCATATATGGCTGGAGGTTAAGGCTCCACAACGTCTTGGCCAAGTGGCCTCCTCCTCCGTCACTGGCCCGATGAATTCAACGCCACAGTCTGGGGAGAAAATGTGTTTTGCTGTTATTTCCTTACTTCCTCTTTCAACAACAAAGAGACTAGCCATCAGGGAAATAAAGGAGACGCTCTGGAGATCTGGCGCCTGCAGTGACAGGAACCAGCAGGTAATCCTAGACACTGATGTCTGATTCCTCTCACCACTTCCCTGGCTCCACACTCCGAGAACCAATCCCCTTCTGTCGTACTTTCTTTTCTCCACGCCTTGGGGACTTACGCTTCCTAGCAACATAAGGCCTTTTTTCCCTGACCTCAAGGGGAGGTCAAAACCAGGTAAGACCCACTCCCTGCCTCAGGCAGCGGTCCACATGGCGTGGAGTCACACAAAAACTCAAGTGCCTCTGCCACCAGCTTTTATCCTCATGACCTTTGTGTGGATCGTTTCAAGCCTCTCATTTCGCTGCTCCCCAGCTCCCCGTGCTGCTGGGGAGGACGCCATGACAGCGGAGGGTGGAGGGTGTAGAGCCTTCCACTGCCACTCGGTCTCCAAGGAGACACACAGGCCAAGGACCTTCTCTTTTAGCGATGTCATCCCAACAACTTCAACACTGTAGCCAACGGTAGATTACCCCACTTTTCCAGAACCCTTTTCCCACTGCTGCTGACGCCGAGGATAGTGTAAAGATTTTAAAAAAAGAAAAAGGTTTCTGGAAGTTCTAAAAAGACTGGAGTCCGTCAGTCCGTCAATTCATGGATCCTCGCTCGCTCACTGTGCATTAGGAACCTCTCTCACTTTGAGTATGAAACCTCAGCTTGTTCTGATGACCACAGAGCATCAAACAGACACTCCAGAGCGTCTCCTTTATTACTGACTGGAACCTTTAGTGCAACCTTGCAATTTGGATCTTGCAACATTAGAGCTAAGAGCTTGTTTCCATTATTTATGCAATTGAGGTGAAAAATGAAACATATTCACGGGGTACCGAGCGAGCTGTTGACAAACAGTGGTTTAAAGCCGGAGAATAAAATGCGTCACAATTACTTAGGAAAATGGAATAAGTGAGAAAAAGCAGCCGGCTTGAAGGTCTTTATTTCTGAGGTGTTAAAAGCCCTCTCTCTCTCCACATCATATAATTGGTCACCATCTGGGACTCATCGATCGTTCTCTACCCCAGTCTCTCGCTCTCTCTCTCTCGCTCTCTCTCTCGCGCTCTCTCTCTGACAAAACCATCTGATTGCCACCATCGATACGGCGTCGCAGCCTTTTCAAGTACTGACGCTCTGCACTACAACTTGATCCCAACTCTCGAGTGAGGCGACCCGATAACACGCGCGTTGCTGCCTTTATGTGACAATAAGAATGAATTTGATCTTGGGCTTTTCTCATGTTTTTGCTCCGTTCAAAAGGCCACGGTCTCCAATCTGACAGAGATCTGAGCTTGTGTTGTCTCTCAGATTCACTTTGAGTGGAAGAGTTTGGCGCGTCAGGAAGGCCCGTTGTTGAAAGATGCTGTAAAGGAGGTGTTGGGCATTACATCCGTCCTTGTTCTGGTGTGATTAAAGTGGTAATCCTTAAAAGACGTTTATTGATTTATTTATTTTTTTTATAAAAATGAGAACATTGATGATTATAATGACAATTCAATAACATTGGGATTATTAATCATTGGAATTGTGAACAATATTGTTCCCATGTATATGTAATGTACTCAGATTTTAATAGGAGGGTTAGAAATGGATCTATTCACTTACAGCATCATCCCCAAGTCTCATTACAGACCAGAGGACGTCTATTCTGAATTCCAGCCCAACTTCACCCAGTTGCCTGAGCCACATCTCTATTGTGGGCACTGCATTTAATTTTTATTCCTGCAATTTCAATTACTTTTGTCAACACCATGGATAGGTAAACAGCCCATTTGTCCCTACTTGGTTCAGGCTCACGGTCGTCAGTTTAAAACCGTTTTTTATAGGTGATAAAAGGCTTTCTCTATGGTCTTGTCCACTTCATTTAAATGTGTCAGTTTTGTTTTGCTTTTACTTTTTATACTTTACTTTATTTAAGTATCATTTTATTGTTAGTTGTGTCGTCTTCATTTAACTATGTCGGTTTGCTTTGCTTTTACACTTATCTCATCATGTTTTTACTTTATATTCTTTACATTATTTATTTTGAACTGTTTTGGTTTCCACTTACTTACTAATCGGTGAGATCGTCTTGTTAAAAAATACCATATGACACTCTGTACTAAAGTAGCATTTTTTATTAAAAAAAAACATTGAATCAAGATATGAATTGATGGTGTTGACTAGTTTAAAATTGCTATTTTGACATGATGCACTAACATATCAAGCAAAAAAAAGGTTGTTTTTTTCTACCAATAAGACAATTTTTATTCTGATTCCTTACAGCATCTTGCAATTGTATCTGGTTGAATTTAGAAACAGAAGCTCATGCACTTAAGTCCGAGGTTGCCCCAACGGTCAGTGTCTGCTTTGATTGTTTCTAGCCTTATCAGTGAATGAATGTAAATGAATGTATTGGCCTTGGGAATGCTCCTCTACGTGTTTTACATTGTTGGCAAGAATGGTTCTGGCAAGAATGCAAAGTTCGGACGGGCAAAAAAGAAACTAATTTGACATTTTAGAGCAAAAACTTGTGGTTAATCCGGACATTGAAAAAAAACCTTAAAACATTGCAGTTTCCAAAGGCATTCTGTCACTTTCGGTGTAGCCTCCACAGTGTTTGTCTTACATCACTGTCTATCTTGCCATTCAGTATGACACTGCATTGTTTTGGCCCATGACTATTTAGGATGCGTACTATCAAATTGATTCACAGTCATTAGTCTCTGTATTTAATTTTTTCTTTTTAGTAAATACTTAAAAAAAAAAAATATTACACTACTCATTTGCATTTTTTTTTTAATACTGATTTTAAATACTGTTTAAATACTCTTTAAATTCTGTTTTTAGATTGTTTTATTTTAATCACTACTATGCCCTTATTTTACTTATTTTGTAAAGTTGAGTTGGCTCTGAGACTAAGAATCTAATTTCCGGTAATGATGCTTGCATTGTTATCAAGTATTTGAGAAAAAACTTGAAACTATAACTATATAAACCTAGTTTGAGTGCTCTCATGACAAAGCTATTGAACTTTGTCATTTTGAAAATGTAAATAAAACAACAGCTTCTATTTTGAAATTAGAAAACCTGTGCAACATGTAGATTAGAATAAAGCATAAAGACTAGAACTGTACTCATTCATATGACAAAAAAAAAATTAACTTTGAAATATGACCTCTGGTCAGGGTTCAGAGGACAATAGCTCAGGTTCACTGAAATCTCTCTCTGAATTTTGCTTCTGTTTTTGTGAAGTGTGTGACACACTGCAATTGAATGAATGGGCATGTTTACAGTTAAAATTGCGGGTGGCGGGGCGATCCCTGGGAGAGTGGCGGGGAGATCCCTGCCGGTTGAGCGCCGCCTGGTAATTGACTGAAAAGTGACTGGAAGCTGGTTGCCATTCGGCTGTCAGCCAAGAGACCACAGGCTAGGAGAGCCCACTTCAAGTGGCTCCTGCTGTATCACTCTACACTTGTGATTTTGATTTTGGATTATAAATCCGATGTGAAATGAAGAAGAAGAAGAAGAAAAATAATCTGTATTTGTCACACGACACGCCACTACAACACATACACACACACACACGCACATGCGTCGGATGGTGGCCAGTGAAAAAGGTTCTCTGCATTTAACCCATCCTGGCATCCCTTCCTCCGGGGGGGCAGCCAGGAGCAGTGGGCAGCATTCAATGACTCGCCCGAGGACCTGGTTCCATATGTCCATTGCTGGTCAGACGATGATGTGTGCATGTTTTTGGTGGGGGTCCTTTCTGTTGTGAGATGGAGAAAACCCCATGTGAGCATGGAGAGAACATTCAAACTCCACACAGAAAGGTCCCTAATTGGGAGATAGCCTTTCTGTGTGATGATGAATGAATGAATAAATGATCGAATGATACAAAATATTCCTGTCTATTTACCCCAACGTCGGAACTTCAATGCGCATTGCATTGCGCCAGTAAAGGGTCTTAAATTTGCGTGTGTACCCGGGTGTCGTGTTTCCATCAGAGCCGATCGGAGCCTGGGTGTAACCTTTCCCACTAATGACACATTCCAGACGTTAGCGGGTGTTACAAGGTTTTTGGTGTAGTGGAAGCCGCCCCTTGGCACAGACGAGCCTCCACGACACAGACCATCTTGTGGATTTCCACTTCAGGAAACATTCAAACTAATTTGAAATAGTTTGAGGTATACCGTTTTTTAAACCATGTCTCAGGAAGTTATATTTCCATCAAAGGGGAACGGGTAAAAAATAACACCATGGGAATAATTATTTTTGAATGACACGGCAGAAAGAATGGCGATACAGAAGCCTCATTATAATAATCTGTGGCTGCAATCTTGCCGTTAAAAAAAAAAATAGCAGTTGTCATGGCAACAAACAGCCGCCAATTAAAGCTCACACCTTCCCCTCCAAGCCTGGAAAACATGGGCTGAAGTCAGGTTATCTCTTCTATTTTGTTGTTACCAATGTCAGGATCTCAATCTCCACAATAAGAGGTAACACGTGAACTGCTGTCTTGATGTTATTTTTTATCTTTTAAGGAAGGGAATGTAACTCAATTCTCAATTCTCCGGGGTGAACAGATCGACCGCATAAATACTTTCAGGAACATTATCGACTATTTAGCAATAGCTTGTAGGCCTTCAACAAATGATCGCATCTGCCCATTTCATTTTGTGACCCTAAAAGGTCTTGGAATTCTGCCCAAAAAACATTGATGGTCCATCATTTACATAAGCCATTAAAAGGAGCAAGCGGCCATTGACCACTTCTTTATCCGGGAATCTATTTAGTCTGGAGGTTTTATTAGTGCTGCTTCAATAATTTAATTAGGACGACCACATATTCATTAAGGGGTTTGCACGCTTGTGTTTTGGACGATACGACGACGAGACGAGAGATAAAATGACTCCAGCAGGAATGCCATTACTTTAAATATTATCACAAATAACAAATTATTCTCATTGGTGTATTTGAAGAAGGGGACAGGTGGCGCTTCTGTCCGGAGTTTCTGATTTTCCAAATGGATTTCATACATACAGTACAATGTGTCGGTGTTTTTGAGAGATTTATGAACAACTCTGGATCCAAGCCAACAAACCTGTTCACATATCAGCACGTGAACCAGACTCCACACGTAAGCCCTCATTTTCAACGTTGTTTTCTGTTTATTCATATTAGACCATGTTCAAAGACATACGGGACCTAATCCAACACTTACTGAAAATCCAACAAGCGCTCCGGCAGATGTTCACTGGGTAGGGAAGGCCAGTACTGGGAAGGTGTGAGGTTGGGTGTTAACAGATCGTGGGGTTTGGCTTCTGGGTCAGTCTGCAGTGAGAGCGGGAGCTAACTAATTAGCAGCACTAATTACCTGCTGCTGCAAGCCATTGGTAATCAGCGATTATTATCAATTTATCCCCTCGGAGCGAGGCTGCTGGTCCTCTTCCGCAGACGCCGAGCCATCATCTGCTAAGCTCGGTAGAGTTATTAAAGAGGTGCCGCGCACTTCTCTTTGAGCCGTAAAACTGAGAGATATGACTGTCCTCTAATGAAACACATCAATCCTGGGCGTGATATTAACCTGTCTTAACAGATGGGACTAAATAGGCATTACAGATAGTGACCTTCTCCTGGTTGAAATCAGCACAGAGCCTCCCAGGAGAGGGCTGATGGCTCAAGGTTTCCGAAAGAAAAAAAAATAATAATCACAACTGACATGAACTGCTTATTTTTAATCAGCTGACCAATCACAACAAAGACAGACAGTTTCCCAAAAACACAACAACGAAGATTGAGTGGGACGGAGAGTTAGTTTTGACAGTGAGTGAATATATATACATATACTACATATATATATATATATATATATATATATATATATATATATATATATATATATATATACATACACTGTAAACTGCTGTTTACCTAATCTACCACTAGTCACTTTAATGTATCAAGTATTGCATTGCATACCCTGTCTTACCTCTTAGTAGTACTTTGCAGTGTTTGTCTTACATCACTGTCTATCTTGCCATTCAGTATGACACTGCATTGTTGTGGCCCATGACTATTTAGGATGCGTACTATCAAATTGATTCACAGTCATTATTCTCTGTATTTAATTTTTTATTTTTAGGAAATACTTTTATATTATTTTTATTATACTACTCACTTGCATTTTTGATTTTTTTTTATACTGAATTTAAATACTGTTTAAATACTGTTAAAATTCAGTTTATAGATTGTTTTATTTTAATCACTACTATGCCCTTATTTTACTTATTTTGTAAAGTTGAGTTGGCTCTGAGACTAAGAACCTAATTTCCGGTAATGATGTTTGCATTGTTATCAAGTATTTGAGAATAAACTTGAAACTATAACTATATAAACCTATTTTGAGTGCTCTCATGACAAAGCTATTGAACTTTGTCATTTTGAAAATGTAAATAAAACAACAGCTTCTATTTTGAAATTAGAGAACCTGTGCAACATGTAGATTAGAATAAGGCATAAAGACTAGAACTGTACTCATTCATATGACAAAAAAAAATTGAACTTTGAAAGATGACCTCTGGTCAGGGTTCAGAGGACAATATCTCAGGTTCACTGAAATCTCTCGCTGATTTGTGATTGTGTTTTTGTGAAGTGTGTGACACACTGCAACTGAATGAATGGGCATGTTTACAGTTAAAATTTAACACGCCCGGTCAGGACACCTGGGTGGTGGCGGGGAGATCCCTGCCGGTGTGAGCGCCGCCTGGTAATTGACTGAAAACTGACTGGAAGCTGGTTTACATTCGGCTGTCAGCCAAGAGACCACTAGGACAGCCCTCTTCAAGTGGCTCCTGCTGTATCACTCTACACTTGTGATTTTGATTTTGGATTATAAATCCGATGTGAAATGAAGAAGAAGAAGAAGAAAAATAATCTGTATTTGTCACACGACACGCCACTACAACACATACACACACACACACACACGCACATGCGTCGGATGGTGGCCGGTGAAATAGGTTCTCTGCAATTAACCCATCCTGGCATCCCTTCCTCCGGGGGGGCAGCCAGGAGCAGTGGGCAGCATTCAATGACTCGCCCGAGGACCTGGTTCCACATGTCCATTGCTGGTCAGACGATGATGTGTGCATGTTTTTGGTGGGGGTCCTTACTGTTGTTAGATGGAGAAAACCCCATGTGAGCATGGGGAGAACCTTCAAACTCCACACAGAAAGGTCCCTAATTGGGAGATAGCCTTTCTGTGTGATGATGAATGAATGAATAAATGATCGAATGATACAAAATATTCCTGTCTATTTACCCCAACGTCGGAACTTCAATGCGCATCGCATTGCGCCAGTAAAGGGTCTTAAATTTGCGTGTGTACCCGGGTGTCGTGTTTCCATCAGAGCCGATCGGAGCCTGGGTGTAACCTTTCCCACTAATGACACATTCCAGACGTTAGCGGGTGTTACAAGGTTTTTGGTGTAGTGGAAAAGGATATATGTAATAGAACATTGTCTGATGGCGGTGCGCTTGGGTAGTAGTTTTGTAGCCGCCCCTTGGTGACGCCACTGATGATATTTTCAGTTTTACAGTACCACTCCATTCCAAAGAGCTGTGGCCGAGACCTGCTCAGGCTGGAGGACATTCTTCAATCACCTTGTGCTCTCAGAGGCACAAGCATTATACATTTTGTTCCCCTCCTTTAAAATACCAGGCACCAACATAGCTACATAATGAGTTCCTTCCCACAGGTGATAATAGTTGGAAATAAGGGACACTTCATGTAGCGTCACATCGTTTGAAGTTTGTATGTCGAGTACTCTCGAGGAGCACCCAGTTTGAAGGGCCCTCGGCGGCGATCAAAGCCATTTCTAAATGTAATTTCACCCAGATGCCATGGGTTGAAGTGATCGCTTATTATTATTCACGTAAATGTCACAATTGTATTGAGCTTAGAAATATGGGGAAAAACACATAACAATCAAGTCAGGTCAAGTGTTTCATCGGAGAGAAAATTACTAAACGGATTCCTTTGCTGTCACATCAAATATGCTCGTTACAGAAGGTGTGAAGTCCATTCACAACGTCACAGGGCAGTTCCAAACCTGTTCAATCAATCACTATTTTGTGTTTCTTTGCTAATTATTGTTAAGTGAGTTCAGTTACACCAGAACTTGATCTAATTTTCAGAGGCACTCCGTGTATAGGGATTTTCAAACTGCGCAGTAGCTTTGCGATCCGCTAGGATGTTATTGGTGAACACCGTTTTTCTTCCACGTCACACTTTTAACAATGAAACTATCATTGTAAAATCTATCACTATCCTGTTCACCACTAAAAACAACCACTTCAGAAATGTGCGTAACGGCTTAATATGGCCTACTTATAGTGCTGCACCACCGCAAACGATTTGCTCGTTGCGAACAAAGATTTGCAATGACTGGGAAGTCTGAAGTCACTCTGCAAAAGAGCGGGCAAGGGAGTGAACTAGTTCGGTTCACAAAGTGAAAGTAATTACTGAGGACCAAATTAAAGTCCAGGAAAAACTGCATTTGTCATAATTCATATAGAATGTGACAGATTCACTGCTTTACATTCCGCCACAAAATATATATTTTTGGGAGAATTGCATTCACAACTAAGAGCCGAACAGACTCTTCTGACTCTCGTTCATCTTTGAGGAAGTCCACCCTGGCTCACCACTGGTACACCAGCTCTTCATGGCACACCTGGCGGGCTCTCAAGACACACTAGTACCACAGCACAGCGGCTGAAAAGCACTGCCAGCTCATCCAATGTGTTCCATGTGATTCCAGCCAAAGGAATTGCAATTCTACAACCCTGAAACAATATTTGCCAGAGCCATACGTCTGGAAAGGGCTACTTAAAGGCTACGAAACAAACAATGAATTTTCAAAGTTACATTTCGGTCAGCAGTACGACGCTGTTGCCCCGGAAACACATCGCTGATGAACCGCTGTACTTCCTTCCTTCCTGGGGGGGGATGTTGTGTAGCTGAATGGGATCAAACCTCTCGCTCTGTTAATCATCTGCTGCCTTTGCCCTCTGATCGTTCGCTTCAAAACCATCTGGTGTTCAAAGACACCGGCCTCAAACACAAAGAACATTTGTGTTTGTGGCCGGTGTTGGTCTCTCGGTTAAAAGGCCTTAGATTAGAAACAACCAGATCAAATCGTTGATTGTGATCCAATTTTGCTATTCTTCATGACTGTACGCCACTTCTAGATTATCTTTTTACTAGGCGCCACTTTTTACTAGTAATGCTGCAATAATAACTTGTACTTTCATTAGACTAACCGACATCTGCCATGTTGGGCTCACTAGTAACTAGTTAGTAATGTATAGCATGCTATATTATCGTATAATATGGTGCTACAAGTTAATATAGTGCTTCTAGTTCATATAGTTATACAAGTTAATGTAGTACTACAAGTGAGCATAGTGCTACTAGTTAGCACAATGCAACTAGTTAGTTTAGTGCTGCAGTACTAGTTAGTATAGTGCTACTAATTAGTATAGTGCTACTGGTTAGCATAGTTCTATTAGCTAGTATAGTGCTACTAGTTAATACAGTGCTACTAGTTAGCACTGTTTTAAATGAATTTCCCTCCAGGAATTAACAAAGTGGGGATCGGCAGACGGGGGTCTCGGCCACAGATCGCCCCATTGGGCAAAGTGATCAGTCAGCAAGGCACCGTGGGACTGTGATGCATTATGCAGGGACTGTGTTGTCAGCTTAAAAGGTGAAGAAGATGTCTGCCTTCTGTTGCCGCTCACCATTCAATTCCTATACGGGGACGTGCCGTATGCCCTTTAAAGCTCCAGTGGCCGCACAGAATGCACCCTAAATATTAACCACACCGGCTTCATCCACTCACCATCTGGGAAGAGGAAGGGAGGACTGATTTGGGTTTCCCTTGACTTTGAAAAACAAAAGTTGCCTGAATGATGACTTGAATTTCCACAGACAGATGGAAATTATTTCACACAATTATGGATAGATAGACAGACGGACGGATAGGCAGCTAACAGACAGACAGACAGACAGACAGACACATAGATAGATAGATAGATAGATAGATAGATAGATAGATAGATAGATAGATACATAGATAGATAGATAGATAGATAGACAGACAGACAGACAGACAGACAGACAGACAGACAGACAGACAGACAGACAGACAGACAGTTAGATAGATAGATAGATAGATAGATAGATAGATAGATAGATAGATAGATAGATAGATAGATAGATAGATAGATAGATAGATAGATAGATAGATAGACAGACAGAGACAGACAGACAGTTAGATAGATAGATAGATAGACAGACAGACAGATAGATAGATAGATAGATAGATAGATAGACAGACAGACAGACAGACAGACAGACACATAGATAGATGGATAGATGGATAGATAGACAGACAGACAGACAGATACATAGATAGATAGATAGATGGATAGATAGGTAGATTGATGGATAGATAGACAGACAGACAGACGGACAGACAGACAGACAGACAGACAGACGGATAGATAGATAGACAGACAGACAGACAGACAGACAGACAGACAGACAGACACATAGATAGATGGATAGATAGATAGATAGATAGAGTGTCACAGCACAACACTCATATCATAAACAACAGGCAATAATTAGAAAAGTGAAACCCAGACGCAGTTCATCGAATGGCCACTAGGGGAGAGGCTCCAACTGTGGGGTACGTGTTGGTGTGAAGGGCCTTTACCTCGCTCTTGGATAGCCAATTAGCTTCAAAAGCACACAGGCACATACTTGACATTAGAGGAAGTCTTCTGATTAATGTCATTAGCGGAAATAACTTTAAACACCGCTTCTATCTTGCACGGCTAACAGAGACGGCGTGTCAAGGCTTACCCTTATCAAGCACCTTATCAAGCACCTTATCAACCGCGGAGAACAGCCAACTCTCCAGATACACGGCGTAGCTTTTCACCGTGGCATCAAATTCCCAGGCCCCGTGTTGCGTCAGCCCGATAATTCCAACTGATGATAATTAATAACGATCCAGCGGCGAGCCGTTCATGCATGCCGTCCCAGCGGCACCACCCCAAGGACCACGAGGAAGGAAGACAGAGGATGAAAGTGACGCCAAGGGGGGAAGGGATCGCGCGGCTCCATCAGGTGTGCAACCGGTTTAATAATGTGCAGGAACGGAGGCTGACTGAGGATGCCACGCTAATGATGTGACGAGGGAGGGGACGTTAAAGGGGCTTCTCTGGGGTCGCTACAATCCATTAGCCACCGTTCCAGGGACCCTAAGAAAACAAGTCTGCTGCTACTGGCGGCTCCGTGTTTGCACTGAGGCGCACTGCTACCTCACAGCAAGAAGGTCCTGGGACTAGGGTGCTTCTGTGTGGAGTCTCCATGTTCTCCCTGTGTTCACGTGGGCTTCCTCCAGGTGCTCAGGTTTCCATCCACGCTAGAAACATGCATGTCAGGGTTAGACACTCCTGCCGACGCCCCTCTGCGAGGCATCGGTCAAGATCTGGAGTTGGTCTCTCTGAAAACGCAAAGATCTGCCCTTGAGGATTATTTTGCAGGTGACCTTGGTGTCAAAAGAAGAGATATTGGGCAACTATTGAGTGATGAAAAAAACAAGTATTTATGACACTGTTGTGTTTGTAGTTGTTATGTATGCAGCGCACCAGCAGATTGGATGTGGTTATTGATCGATTAATTAAAGAAAAAAAGGCTTTGATTGTGCACGGCAGTTGTTGACATCGCGTTAACGATGAGAGCAACACGTTTTTTTTTTTTCAATTCAATACAGAAATCCCTTCAGGAAAAAAATTACTTATTCAAATACAAACCCAGTAGGCAGCTGTATTCGGCATCAAAGTTGAGAATAGGAACTGCGGTACTCGATTACAGTTTAACCCTTTGTCTGAGCGCAGCCTTGAGATCACAAGAGGACGTTTCTCCGACGGTTCTTGTTCTGACAGGCCTCCTCCACCTACGAGGGGAGACGACCGGCGTGGGAGTGGATTCTCTTGGCGCCGATGCCCTGCAGCCTCTTGGCATGGACCCCCTTTCACCTCTGTCATCACCGAAACCTGAGCTCCACCACCGACAGAGATGTGGGGAAACGCTACACATCGGTTTACATAAAACACCGAAAATAAGCTAAAGATCCATTTCCACCTTGAAAATACATTTCAAAAGGATAGGCCTGTTAAATCCTTTACAATGTTGGTCATTTTAGCCCCAACTACTGTAACTGTTCATCGCACAACCTTGCTTAAAAACACGTCAAATCTCCATTTCAAAAACCAGAAACTCACAATATAATCAATTCCCATATGTTGTACTGTATAGGGAAAATATGGTCGCCAACCCTGCAACCCTGCAACCCTGCAACCCTGCAACCCTGCATGCGTTATACGAGGAATAATTGGTCTCAAACTGCTCTTTTTGCTACATCTACACTTATAGTAAGAGACTTGAAACAGGAAGTTTCGCGACTTCTTACTGTCAAGCTGCTGTAGCCAAGGTTACACTATGGATGTACTGCAGCAATTGCAAAAATAATTTCAAAAATAGTGGGATGGTACTTTTACTTAAACCATGTAAAACAAAAAAATTGGAACACTATTACACACCATAATGTGAGGCCTAAAGACTCAAACGTTCGCCCAACTGGACTGCATTCAAGCACAATGAGAAGCTGCCGCAGAGTGATACGTTTCTCAATAGTCAGGCGATCGGTGAGGTTGTGCTGTGCTGTGTTGTGAACAATTATAAATGACGGAAACCTACATTTTCATACGGCGCATAAGGTTAAAAAAACAAAACATAAACCTATTCTTTAATTGTGAACTCCAAAATTCGAGATGGAAAATTGAAATCTTTCACCATCACGAAGCATACTGTAGAAGTATGCAGTATGCAGCTAGTGGGCGAGGGACTGAGTGAGGAGAAACACTCTTGAAACAATGGCCACGCCACCCACAAGTACTTTCAATGATATTCCAACTACCCACATTAATTACCTGCTGCTGCCAAAATGTAAATGACCCCAGCAGTCTTACATTTTTGACACCAGTGTAGGAGACACCAACAAGGGGGCGTGATACACCCTTCTCACTGAGGTGTTATAGCAGTGGAACACAGCAGTGGAACATTCAGTACGGATCCGTTTCATCGACTTATGCCTTTGCCCGGGAAGTAATTGAATTGACAAAACCTTTGAGCTAACTCTACGGCGTCTATAGCAATTCACCGGCAACACCCGGGATAAGGAACAGAGCCATAATTAACCATATGAGCTATACCTGTGATTACCCTACTGTGTAACACCTCTGTGAAAAGGCTACTTTCAGGGATAAGAGCCAACGCCATCGTGCGTCCTTGATACTCAATGAGTAATTCATTTAACATCTCAAACTCAGTCAGGTTGTACACCAGATACCGTCACATTCAGAGCGAGGGGGAGGAGGTGGTAGACCTGCCATTTAACTCAAGACTCAAGAATAATTAACGGTTTGGAGCGAGATTTTTTTTTCCCCTCGTGCCACAAACATTGCATCATATTTTATCCAAAGGCCACTTCCTAGACGCCCCGTAGCCCCTCCCCCCTCCCACCTTGTGTGTTTTCATCATGCGACAGTAGATTAATCAACATCATCGCTCGAACTGATTCCTTTTCATGCATCTGACATGTTGCCGACACGCACACGTACTTCTGCTCCCAGGAGCGTTGATCAGCTGAGCAACACCCCCAACCACCCGCCCACACATCCACAAAGGAGCAACTATCTCACTGTAAAGTGATACGTCCAACGTCAAATGATGTTGGTTCTGCCGTCAATCCCCCTCCTGCCTTCCTACACTTACAGTAGGTAGTATGGGTATGCAGGTATATAGGTACACTCACGGTAGTTTCTTAGGTGGGTAGCTAGGTAGGAAGGGAGGGAGGGAAGTAGATAGGTAGGTAGGGACCCACACATCCACAAAGGAACAATTATCATACTGTTAAGTGTCAAATGATGCAAAATGATGTTGGTGGTAGGTCAGGAGGGGGGTGGGTGGGCAGGTAGGTAGGTAGGTAGGTAGGTAAGTAGGTTGGTGGGTAAGGAGGAAGGTATATAGCGAGGATGTAGGTTAATAGGTTGATACGTAGGAAGGGAGAGAGGTAGGTAGGTAGTTATGTAGATGGGTAGGTAAGGAGGGAAGTGGGTAGGTGTGTAGACGGTAGAAAGGTAGCTAGGTACGTAGGTAGGGAGGGAAGGAGGGGTGTAGATAGGTAGGGAGGTAGGGAGGGGAGCAGGGTTGGTGTGTCGGACGGTAGCTAGTTAGATGGGAAGTAAGGTACCTTGATGTCTGTAGCACAAACATGCACTCAGTGTCCGAGAATGTGAGCACAGAGCGGACATTTTGAATGGTGGAAAGTATCATGTGACAATGAGACAAGCGGGTCAGGATAGCACTTAAGGAGACAACGAGTGGAGTTTGTCGAGTTGTCAAAGAAAAGAACCGACAGAGAGATGTACAGCATTCTGCATGGAGAGGCCCAGAGAATTAAATGTAGTTATTACAGAAACAACTCACTATGCTACATCTTCAAAAACATACAAAAATACGCAGTATGCGAAAAGGAATGTGAGAGAGGAAAGGCAGATTAATTGACTCATTTCGATATGAGAGCCTCTGATTTAGAGACCACATCTGCTTTGCTGACCCACATCTTTCCAAAGGAAAAGCAGAACCTAATAAATAAAATAAATAAAAAAATGCTAGAAAGTCTTTACATCTGTCCTTGAACTTGACAGAATGGGGACAGTTTAAATTGATATACTGTATATACAGGTAGTCCTCTCATTACGACCTACCTGTTTAATGACCGTTCAGACTTACGACCAGCTCTCTGACCACAACAAATTATATAATAATGATGATACTTCATTATACAACGCTCAAATTATGCTCAGATAATGAACACTTTTCGTTTAGGCAGGTTTTTATGTGTTGATAAAACAATGAAAAAAATGAAAACTGAAGGTTTGCAAGACAGAAAAGTGTACAGTCCTGTACAATGCTTGACACATGCAGTAAAGCAGCGCTGCAGCCCTCGATGCTGGGATCAGACTACACTGATTCAGCCTGACTTTGACCAAATTTTGCCGACAGATTTTTCAATATGAACAGTGTGACATAATCAACGAACAGTCACCCGAGGAAAGGTCTAGCAAGTCAGAATTTTTGGTATTTACATGTACACATGTACATGCCCATTTACACAAGTACACAGGGAACCGAGTCCGTCCGGGAGCGCCGGGAGACTGCGAAGTGGAAGCCGAATCCGTAGATGCCGATCGCATCTACACTGGAATGGCTCCACAATCACTTTTTATTTCTCTTCTTTTTCTTTTCAGAACACAAGACCGCCAGCATAACACCTGACGCTTCTGTAGCCATGTTTGGTGACAGTTTCTTGACCCTCCCCCCCCGATGACCTATGAACTTGAACAACGATGATTGGTCGGCGTCACACAGCCACACAGCAAGAATTTATGGCACTGTCATCGCCTTATCTCACATGGTGATGGTGACCATCGCGAAAGACTAAATTATTCTGCAGTCTGATCCGGGCGTCGAGGAACGTCGGAAAAACATCTTTTCATTTGGTAGCGGCGAGCTCTAACTGAGCTATCGTGTTATTGGATATGTGAGGGGGAAAACAGCTGCTCATTTGATTCTATGAATAAAGTACACAAGGATAAATGGAGCTCCTGGGTCCCGGGCTCATCGTGAAAGGCAATATCTTCTGGCTGTCTAAGTGAGTGCCAAGGATCGGCGGAAATATTAAAAAACTTCTTCGTTCCAACTCGGCTCAACAAAGGCCAAACAGAGAGATTTTGATTTATCGTCAACGCTGCTAATATTACTGGAACGATTTACCTGCGAATCAATATCCCACTGACATGAAGCAACCTAATGAGAGCCACGATTACCATATTTATGAGTGACCCCGAAACCTTTGTGTAGAAAGGAGAATGCCATATTTTAAATGAGCACCTCTGCAATAAGTGCCGGCGTTGCACAGCCTCCTCACTTTTATATTTGAACAAACGGTTTCCATAACAACCCTTAGCCGGCAACAATCTAATATATTTTTATACTTTCCCAGTGGCCCGATGTTTGACTTGTCTGACCCGCCTACTAAAACATACGTAATGAAAAAAACGGCGCGTGACAGTCTCTTTGCATCACCCCCTGACACGAATAAGCGCAGTACGAGTGTTTCTTGTGAAACACTCCCAAGCCTCTTCCCACATACTTCCGCACCGCGGGTTGGCGCTGTTTGTGATTTTGTGATGTGTAAATATGTGTTTTTGTGATGTGTATAAATATGTGTTTTTGTGGGTCTGCAGATCATTGCGGCTTGTAGCAGCCTGTCATGCAATAACTGCACAGAAACATAATGACCGCCTGTAATGAGATAAAGAAGGAATCCTAATAACCATGTTCATATTTGCCAGCAAACTTGGTAATAAATCAATCAAACAACGATTGTGACGAGCATTAAATTAATAATAATTGTTCAAAGAAAACAAGTGAAAACCTAATTCTCTGGCATCCATTGTACCTTAAGTCAAAACAGACCTACCTACCTACCTAGTTGCTTGCTTACCTACCTACCTACCTAGTTGCTTGACTACCTACCTACCTACCTAGTTGCTTGACTACCTACCTACCTACCTAGTTGCTTGACTACCTACCTACCTACCTAGTTGCTTGACTACCTACCTACCTACCTAGTTGCTTACCTACCTACCTACATACCTTCCTACAGTACATACATACATGGTTGCTTACCTACCTACCTACCTACCTAGTTGCTTAACTACCTACCTACCTAGTTGCTTACCTACCTACCTACCTACAGTACATACTGTACATGGTTGCTTACCCACCTACCTACCTAGTTTCTTAACTACCTACCTACCTAGTTGCTTACCTACCTACCGACACCTCACGCACAGGTTAATACACTGCAAATGACGATACCTATGTCACTTAAAACTTCCCACAACAAAAATATAAACTAAAATTCTGCAATAGTAACGGAATGGAATGAGCAGTTCATTTTGTCACGTAATAAGATTAACACAGAATCCAAATATAAGCTGCCAATTACAGTACAGTGCCTTGAATGCCCCGAAGCCTTGGCTTTGGAGGCCTGAATGGGGAGTGGTATTCAGCCCAGTCTGACCACCTCCATTACTCATCCACTGTCTCCATTACTGACGGGAGGATCTCTTGGCTCCGCCGACTTCCGATGACGGGCCGTGTTAGCGACACTTAACCCACTACTAATCCTGCTAACCCTAACCCGATAGCGGCCTACCCCATTAACATCATGATTTAATTGTGAACATTCCCCCTCTCCCGTGCCTCATTTCAAATGCATGACCTTTCCAGAAGACAATGATCAATCAATAGCTGTTTTCACCCCTCGTCTGCTCCATTCAAATGAGTCATGTCAAGTCAAATAAGTCCTTCATCGCAGCTACTGTTCCAGCCATCACAGTTCCAGGCTGCTAGTTATTATTATTATTATTATTATTATTATTATTATTATTATTATTATTATTATTATTATTACAGGAGAAAGAGTGGTTGAAGGAGCCAATCCATCTGCTCCAAGAAGCTCAATCCACCGGCAAAGCAGCTGTTTTCTGCACTGAATTCACACTGCTGATAAGAGTTTAAAAGTTTTATTGCAGAGGTGCCACCGTTCTTACACTAAAAAGGAAAACAACTGTTGATGGTAACCGCAAGTCACCCATCCCACCCGCCTTGCCACATCTAAAGGAATCACATATTAAAGGAGTTTGTCACAGTGAGGATTTCTCAACAGAAGAGCTAGAGTTAGCTTTAAAATACAAAAACCTTAGAAGAAAAAATAAAAATGAGAATAAAAATCTGAAAAAAAAAAAAAAAAAAAAAAATAATAATAAGGATAGAAAATAGAATAAAAAGTGAAATAAAAATAAAAACTGTCAAATATACACAAATACAGAAATATAAAAATTAGAAATAGTACAAAACAGAAATAGTCAAATATACAGTATAATATACAGAATATACAAGGTGCGATTTTATGCACTGGATAATATATTGGTATTGGTATAAAGTGTATGAATTTTAATCCTGAATGATTGCTATGCACTAAGTTATTACAGCTTGTACAGTGTTATTGCATGTATATCGTAACAAGTCTCGACAATGAACCAGATCAACCGATTCAATCAAGCATAGGCTGAATTGAGAGTTTTCGCTCCTTCCAGGTGGAGGGTCTGGGGAGGATCTGCTGAGGGTCCCGCTGCATTATTGATGAGCGCCGTTTCCCAAACAGCTGCTCGTGCATCTGGGAACGCTTTAGATTCCTTTAAGGTCTGGCTAAGGTTTGCTCAGCACGCTCCCTCACCGTCTGCAAACCACGGAGGCAATCTGCAGTCTACCATCCATGCAATATGGCCAACAGAGCGCGAATCCTCTCCAGATTTACAGTTTCCAGACAAAAAAAAAAAAAAACGAGAAAAAGCAAAACAAAAAGAATATCACTCAACTTGTGGAGAGATAATATAGTAGTAATATACTAGCCCTCTGGCTCGCAGCGTCTTGATACTGTTTCCTAACGTCTTATAAGAGCTGAACATGTAGGTTTTAAGTTTCCTTGCCCACGACAAGAAACCAGGAAAACCACGAAAAAAGAAAGCAACTACTACTCTTCTTTCTCAGAGCAGACATAATCAGTTTATAGAAAGTACGTTCTCACAAAATCGCGAACAAGAGTGCGACGGCCGGCCCCAGCTCAAGGTTAAACGCTGGAAGACGACGACTGCGAGTGATGAATGCGTCGTGGAAATCCATTTAGTTCCTTGCAAATGAGGTTTGCTTCTGTTTTTTTGGAGGCTTCTATTTAAATTTGGGGACGCTTTGGTATAAAAGGGCTTGGTTTTTTTTTTGTTTTTTTTCTTGTGCCGCTGAAGGACAAGTCTGATGCAATATAGATAGAACAATAGCCGGGCCCCCGTAACGGATTAAGGATCGCACTCCCTTTCTCTCCCAAAGATCTGAAGAAAACCACAGAAAGCGCTTGAGCGACGCACGCGCGTACACACACACACGCGCACGCACGCACGCACGCACGCAGGCACGCACACACACACACACACACCATAATCCATGTAAAAAGCCTTTCATGTACACTGAAGTGTAAGACCCATAACTTGACCCATAACTAGCAAAAACAGGAGGATTTCAACTAGTCAGTTGTTCCTGTGTTTTTTTCTTTTTTGAGTGTGAATTGTTAATATGTTTATCGTAACTTTCCTTTGGATTATTGTGTATTGCCTTTTTAAAATATATTTTTTTAGTTCATTTTTAGTTTATTGTGCATTGCCAAATGTTACTACTTTTAGTTTTAGTAGCTTTATTATATAAAGTTTTGCCATTTATTCTAAATAGTAGCTTTGATGAGGTTTATTGCATATTGCAATTTCTTTCAATTTTTATTGGCATGATACTGTAATCACACAATACATGAAATGTGAACTAAATATGAATATTAACTCTTGAGTTTCCATACAATAGGTGCCTTTATTCCAGTAGCACCCTCCCACACTGTGTTATTTTTGTTGGATTTGGATCCCGAACAAGTTGTGGAAGAAAGGATTTTTAGATGTAGGTAAAAGTAGCGGCATCGATTATAAAGACTTGATTAACAGCAGAATTGGACTTACGAAATATTTACACCTGTATATACAAAAAAACAACAAACAATCCAATTCTGTAACCCGCTGAGGGATCGCAGATAAAAATAAGCTGAAGCCAATTCTGGAACAATACATCAAATGCCGACATCTATGATTATTACTGTACATGGTCCCTTAAGAATGAATGAATAAATAGGTAAATCAACTAATCAACAAATGAACAAACAAACAAACAAATATGTAATGAATGAATGAATGAACTAACCAACGAGTGTACAAAGAATGAATTAATGAATAAATAAATAAATAAACAAACAAACAAATAAATAAATAAACAAACAAATAAATAGATAAGTGAATAAATGAATGAATGAATGAATGAATGAATGAATGAATGAATAAATAAATAAATAAATAAGTAAATAAATAAATAAATAAATAAATAAATAGATAAATAAATAGATAAGTGAATAAATGAATGAATGAATGAATGAATAAATAAATAAACAAACAAATAAATAGATAAGTGAATAAATGAATGAATGAATGAATGAATGAATAAATAAATAAATAAATAAACAAATAAATAAACAAATAAATACATAAAACAGTGATATATAGTAGTTACTAACAGTAATTAGTTCAGCCGAGTTCAGGACTTGTGTGGACTACATTGCAGAGTGCCGATAAAGGAACAATTTTGCTTATTCCGTGTAATACTAAAAATGCAGAGACCTGAAACATATTATTTCAAGGTGAGGTTATTTTTCAATTTGCAGGAATATTTCGTTTTTAGAGGAAAAAGTACGGAACTCCAATATGCCCTTTGCCAAAGCGCCGGGGAAGCTCCGGGAGTAGACAAATGGAAAAAATATAAATGTCCATAAGATCAAAAATTGCTTTTACAATTATCCTATGAGCTGTTGAAGTAACAGCCTAATTTTCTGGATAAAGCCCCCCCTGTTTTTAGACAAATTGAGATTCTGACTTGAGGCTTTTGAATCGGAAGGAAATGCATGAAAATAAGGACTTAAATAAGTCAGAGACGGAGCAGTAGGGAAGCACGAGTGAGAGGAAGGGTTGGGATAACACCCGGCGTTGTAGAGCACCGCGATTCCCTGATTATTATTCCACCGCGCCGGAATAATAATCAGGAAGTGGAAGCCGTCGTCTCCTAGAAGCCCCCGTCCCTCAAAGCTATAGGCACAAGCAGGGTGGCGGCGGCTCGTGGGGGAAGCCGCGGAGAGGTCAACAATTGCTCTCCGTGAGACAAGAGGCGGAGAGGGGTGGAAAGTTGCACCTGTCATCCATAACAAGCCCTTTTCCAGGAGGAACCGTCTTTTGAAGCACATTAAACTGTCTCTCAATGTAACACTCTGGTGCTGGGCTACAGACCAGAAGATAAGAGCGTGATAGTGGGGCAGCCATATTGGATTCTGGAGGCCATGTGGAATTCCTCGTTGAATGTATTGAGACAAGAAAAGTTTTGTCACTGACATGGAGGCGGTTGAGAGTAACAAACCACTCATTATATCATTGAATGGCCTGAAATTTTGGATCCAGCCTGGAATGCAATCAGATCGGAAATGTTCTGTACAAACACAGGAAGGTGCTTGATGACAAAACCTAAAAAATAAAAAATAAAAAAAAGACATCATCCGTTTTTTTCATTTGTGGAAATTCATTTTGAAATTTGTGATATTTCGGCGGCCACAAAGAAATGTTGTCGGCCATTTTGGATTTGGGGCAACATCTAAGATGGCCCCTCGCCTGATTACAAAGAATAGTCTATTCGAACACATCCGCCGTTTTCCCAGAGAGCATGAAGAGAAGGCCCCAGAGGCAAATTGGAATAAGCAAAACACAGGAAATACTTCAAGAGAGTGAGTGACTCATGAACGAGTCACTCACTTTGAAATGACTTTGAAATGATGTTGGGAGTCACTATGGGCTGATTAATTGAATTCTCGGCTCATGAAATGAGAAAAGTTACTGAGGACTAAATCTTGCGCTGAAATAAAGGTCAAGGCATAATTCATATTGAATGTAACTAATTTAATATTCCACCAAAATAACTAGTTTTGACAGAATTAAATTATTCTTGTGATTCACAATCTGCCTCATTTTGGGAGAATTAGTCTAAAATATTTTCTTGGATCCACAGCTTGAATTCTTTAGCGGAGATAAATAATTTTGTAATTAAATAATTGGTGATAAATAACACCAATTGAATTAAGCGAACAAAGACTCGGAAAATGACTAATGAAGAACGGAGGAATCCAGAAAAAAAAGAGTCAAACCTTTCATCAATACACAGTCAAATGTGAAGTTCGGGAGGAAAAATCACCAGTTTAACCAGTGACCATGTTCCGTCTCCCAGTCCACAGAAACAGTGGATTTGCTGAAGAACAAAAAGTAGGAACTCTCTGGTGCAGTGAAAAGTTTTGATCAATCTGTGAAAAATTTGTGTGACCGTTTGAGAATTTCAGTCCACGAGCAGACACAACCGATCTAGCGAGGAGGACGGATGAAAAATCTGCCCTCAAACTGTCCTCAAACAGAGTTGGAGCAGCACAGTTACTCCTAAATACTTTAAGCTGCTTTCAGGGGGAGGAAGGATGACTGTACCAAATAATAAGTGGCACATTTCAGTCGCTGCCAAAATGACACATAAGTCATCTTGGCTTTGGAAGGGCAATGCTAGAGTTCAATACCAAATAATAACAATAAGAAGAAAAACAAAACATGTATTTTACAAGATTTTCATCAGGTTTCAAGGAAGGTGACAACAATTTGGATAAACATGTTTGCTGTGTGGGGGTGGTGTGGCTGAAACAGCCACATCTGTCTTGGGTCTAGGTAATTGGGCCCCCGATCAGGATGGCTGTACGCCTGTAACTCATCAGAGCAATCAACGAGCAACAGGTAAATCACCCACACACACACACACACACACACACACACACACACACACACACACACACACACACACACACACACACACACACCCACACACACACACACACACGTTGAGAGCCTCCGTTATAATTCCTCTTAAAAATATAGATGATGGAAATTAGCTTCTGTGTTGCAAGGGTCAAAATTGCAACGCTGTAATAATTCATCTAGTTGCTCAGTTCCAGCAGAACATCAGCTCTGTGTCCATCAGAACGAGTTTCATGATGATTCTTTCGGTATAAACAGTCGTTCAATTATCCGACTTTTCGACATCCCGACTTTGTTCGTTTGGTTCAGTTGATGGAACGCACGGTGAGCGAGGGGAGGACTTCTGGAGAATCAGAAGAGTCGGTTCGGCTCTGAGTTGTGAATAAAAATTCTCATTTAATTTTGTCAAAAGTATTTATTTCGGAGGAGAGTGGAGATCAGTTATATTCAATGTGAATTATGCCAAATGCCTTGGCCATTTTAGCCTTGGACCTTTTAATTTAGCCGTCAGTGATAATTTTCAGTTCGTGAGTTAAAGATTCACTCTTTTAGTGGAGTGACTCCCAACTCATTCATTTGTTTGAGTGTGGCATCACCATTAGTCGTCCATAATAATAAGCTCAGTTCTACATGTTTCTGAGTATTTTAGCGGTTTAGTGCTGTGGGATAATTTCATTGCAAAAACACATCGGAAACTCTTGTCTTTATGGAAGAAACGCAGGTGCATTTCACAGATAAACGCGTAGAAGTTCCAAACAAACATTTCGAAAGGATATCCGATGTCCCCCCCGCTTCATGAACCAAAGGGTTTCGCCCCCCGATAAGTTGAACAATCTATCACGGGTGTACGGCAATTAATAAGAAAACAGCGGCGCTTGTCGCCCCCTCCACCAGTCAGAAGGAAAGCGCGTGAGACCCGTCCATTCCCCTCCAGTGTGAGAGGAGGAAGGGGGGGAGGAAAGAGAGAAAGAAAGAAAGAAAGAAAGAAGGAAATAAAGAGAGAAAGAAGTGGCGTGAGTGCGGACAGGTCCACCTACGATGGGTTATTAATGAGGAGGGCTCAGAGAGGAATTAGCGGCGTTTTGTCTGTGATTAATGATGGAGGACGGTCGCGCACCTGTCTCTGGCCTGGAGGACGCCCTGGATACCAGCCCGCTACAAGGCTCCCCCTCGGCCCTACCCTCCTGCCCCTCACGCCTTTCCTTTCCCCCTTCTTCTCCCCTTCCTCCGTTTTCCACGTCTCCAACTTTTCATCATTTTTCGCCTCTTGCTTCGACTTTTCCCTCTGACTTTTCCCTCCCGCAGCCTTTTGCCGATGTGTGTGGGCGATTGGGTGAGTAAGCCCTGCTCGCAAGCCCCCTCAATAGAGTGCCACATGCACGCACACGCACACACACACACACACACACACACACACACACACACACACACACACACACACACACACACACACACACACACACACACACACACACACACACACACACACACACACAAATGTCAATCAACACAAAAGTACAGCATCCGCAAACCACACTTGACTTCGCCCCATCTCTTTGCCAAACAGCACCTGTACGCTGTAAGTGCATTTGGCCAATTAAAGGACGCTCGCCCAGTACTTTATGTCCCAAAAGTACTTTTTTTTTTGCATTTTCTAACGTTGGGAAGTCTCGTTACCACCGAGACTCCATCCGCCAGCGAATGTAGTCGAATGCACACAACTCGAAATCATCAGCAAACATGATTTTACCCCGTATGCTCGCTGGGTTCAGCCGTTTGGGTTTCTGGGGATTCAACGTAATTGACAATGAATTTACAATGTCATCGCCAATCAGGCGGCAATGAAGTCCCAAGCGATGGGGAGGTCGCTGCTAACGCAGGGATCTGGTTTTCGAGGAGCAGTCATTTTTGTCTTGTTTAAAGGACAAAAATGACTATATGCCAAAGTGTGCCTGCCAATCAAGCCGCAATAAATTCCCACAGCAGAGCAAATGAAACATAGGATTGCGCGGCGTTTCTGACAGCCGACTTCGAGATTTACTTTAAAATTGATTGTTTATTTAGCATAGTTTGAGTGTGGGGTCTGGGCTCTACCGCTCACCACTCCCAGTGAGGTGCACAGCAACCACAGTCATGCTTATTAAGCTAGAAACACCGGAGTGATGAGCTTGAATCCCCCCACTGGATAGAAGAGTAGAGCCCGACAGGTGGATGCAGGGGAGGTGGAGGGAGCAGGAGGGACAGGCTGCAGAAGTAGGCCGGCCACTATAAGAAGCATGTGGCGCCGTCCAGTTGTCTGACAGAACTCGTTCTGCGGGCCACACATCATTTTTGTGGCCACTGGGATTCCTGCATTCTTGGTTTGGGTATAACGGCAGAATGTCTATCAGCGCTCTCACCACTGCTGTTACAACTCACCGTACAGGTTAAAATTCTCATTCAAAAACATACACTGTGCCCGGGAAGATAGAGGAGAGTTATAAATTGACACACCTTGAACAACATGCGAAAACAAATTTCCCTGGCAGCCTCTGCAGATTGCTCTCAAGAAGCGAGTCAATTCAACCGCTAAGCGACGACGCTCAAGCCTTCACTCTTTGCTCATTGAAGACGCTTTAATTGTAAACAATAGAATGAGGAAACTCCTCTTGTACCGGGGAACGTCTCTCAGTCGTAATCACACTTTTCACTATTGACCTATCCACTATGGCCACTATCTTTCAATTATGACCAATATAGACCAATTGTGTGCGCCAGACATTCATATAACCAAACAAAGACAAAGATTTAACAAAAACAAACAACTTTCAAACACAACTTTTTTTTCATCCACAAATTGAATTATTCTTCCATCTCGAACGCGGTGGAGGTATATTTTTCTTTCATCTTATTTTTATGTTTTTACTTGCAGGGAAAAATGCCAGACCCCACATATGTCGTGAATGCGTATCTGCAAAACGCGCGGCCTTGTGGTTTAGCGAGGATGCTTTTTGTCTCTTCACCGAGAAACGACTCTGACAAGCTCTAATGGATGGAGGGGGTTGGCGGCAAAATGCTGGTTCCCCGTTACACTGTCATAACAAACAGACAGCACATATTTTAACCTCGACAAATAGATTTCCTCTGTCAGGGACAGCGGCCGTTCTGCGATCATTTGACTTGTTCCTTACTTCTAGAGTAAACTATCTCTCAATGCATCACTGGTGCTGGGCTTCAGTGCCTTGTCTTGCCGCAGAAAAAATAGACAAGAGGAGTGAATGATAGTTCGGCAGCCATATTGGATTCTAATGGTCTATTGGATCCGATAGAGAATGCAATGAGACAGAAAATGTTCTGTATAAACACTGGGACGACAAAACAGTTCAAGATATTATCCGGGGTTTTTTTTTCGGCAAAATATGACATTACTGTAATTGAAAGAGGAGGGTCTGAAGTATACAAAATCCACTGAGAAAACCCTAATCAATTAGAGGGTGAATGTTCTATAAGGACAGGTTTGCTATAATGTAAAATATATATATATATACACAGTATATACACACACAATAAAAAATAAAAATAAAAATTGATTAAAAAATAAAATAAATAAATAAATAAATAATAATAATAATAATAATCATAATCATAATAATAATCGATTAAAAATCAATCAATACATATATTTGAAATGAGGGCCTTATAGTTCTCGTTGTAAACTGTTGAGTTCAAGCTCGAAAGCAAGCTTTCTGCACCACAAAAGCTAGACGACAGAGGATTTTTTTTAACAATTATTTGTGTGTTATTTTATTCATGGGAAAAAGATGGAGAAAATGCACAGAAATAGAAAATAAGTGGGAAAAAAACCCAACAAAAATAAATTTAAATAGAAAGGACAAATCTGAATAGCTTTTCAGAACTGAAACAAACATTTCCAGAATAAAGAGCAGATATTATCCGCATCAAAATCAAACGTATAGGATGCGGGATGAAAAGCAATCTTTCTCCCGCGGCCAACATGTACACAAAGCGGCAGGAGACTGCGTTAGATGTGAGCGACGTCCTTCACGTCAGGGTGTACGCCGATTCCACCGGTTCAATTCCACGAAAGGTTTTCATCTTTGGGACTCCGAGAGGCGCTCGGAAAATTGGCACAATTGTTGAACGTGAAAGCAAAGAGTCAAATCACACCTGATGCCTCAGGTGGGAGATGAAAGCCACCGGAAATCCACAACATTTCTTTTTTTCAATTTAAATATTTCACCACCCTTTCTGGATGTTTGTGATGTGTGTGTTATCGTACTAAATATGAAAACAATGACACCCTGTGTGTGTGTGTGACCGTTATATGTCATTACCCGCGCACATACCAAAACATGGTAAGTGCCGCCATTGCTCACTCTCGATCGCCCTTGGTCAAATTCGATATATCGCTCGTGGCTTCCACTCCTCCGCCGCACTCATTTTTTCTTGTTAAAAGCAAAAAGAAATTCCTTTCTCCAGGCTCTCCCTGGAAGAATCTGATAACTGCTTCGTCTCTTATATCGGGACCCGAGCACTTCCCGACGCAGGGACCCTGAAGCCAGCGTCACACCGACTCTGACAAACGACAGCAAACAAAGCAAAGCGGAAGTCGGCTTGTTTCTGTGGAAAAAGTCGGATGAGTTCTAATCATGCAACTCTTGGGACAAGTTTCGGGGCCGAGGAGGCGACGGGAAGTTAGGCCAGTGAATATTTACGTTAACGTTGAATGTCACCAAATTCACCAGATGAGTAAAAATCCCTTTTTGCATCAGTGAACTGTATTTTTTACACTGCATAAAGTTTTCTGTTGTAGTCACTCTGGGGTCATTATTCAGTATTAACTGACTGCTCCTTGCAGCTGTTGACCAACCAGGATGCAGTATTCCGCAGCGCCACAGTGGAATCACTGTGGTTGAAAACAGGAAAAAAGACTTTGCTTTTCCTCAGAAGATTTTGTCCACTGGTAAATCAATCAGCAACTTTGCAGAAACATTTGTTTTAATCACTCCAAACGTTTCACCTTTTCCTATCGCCGATTGAAAAATTTTTTAAAAAAGGATTTCAGCTCGGCTTACAGAATTATTCAGTCTGTGAATAAACAGCACACGAACGTACATATCAATTTGAGACTAATTCAATCATGTCATAAAATGACAATAAAAAATAAATGTGATGATTTTTTTTTCTCTTTTAGCCTGCTGATAAGATTGACAGTAAATTAGATTATGCCTAATTAAAGGCGGGAGACGGGCAACAGATGTGCCTCGGGTCAGCAACAGAGAGGAACCGGAGAGCCTGGCTGGCAAGGTCACCATTCATTCGCCTACGGCAAAAAAGAAAAAGAGGCGCCAAAAAAAAAAGGGGGAGAAGACAATACAGGAATTATAAAAAAACAACCAGACCCCACGGAGGAGTGCGCTCATCATCTGTCATCTCCAAACCGGTGAAATCTGCAGCGCCTGCATATTCAACAGCATCATGACTCCTCGGTGACCCCCCACGCGGAGCCTGGCTCCGGACCAGCATCCCAGATGGGGGAACCTAAAACGGGCCACAAAGAGCTGCCTCCGAGATGGACGTAAACACCGGCTTGTCCCTTTGAGCGCCGGGGTTTTAGCCTCTGTTCATTTGAAATGGGAGGTTTCACCGGAACATCCCAAACCACCCCGTGCGCTTCATTCTAAGTTCATGCTCGCAATAATAGCATGAGCCCGTAATCATCAGGTAATTTCGAAACATTCCCATTTCCTGCATTTATTGTTTTATAACAATGGTTATATTATATATTTTGATTCCCAGAATGCAATTGGCGAGGTGGAATATCAGAACAAATATTTATTTTTGCTTTACAGGGACAATAATAGTCTAATTAGGGCAAAAAACATTTATTTTAAAGTCGGGGAAAAAATTCTCAAAAAATTCATCGAAAAATTCGACCTCTTGAACAATTGTGACAGAGTCTGGTGTTTTGGTTCCCAGCTACGGCCAGGTCCTTTTTTCAGTTTTTTACAGATAATGAAAGCAAAGATTGTACGCTTTGAAATGATGTGTCATACACTGAAATCTGAAAATATTTGAAGAACACATTGTTATTTGAATGTTGGTACACCTCATCTCCTCTAGCAGAGAATATCCACCCTCCAAGATTTCGAGCTTTTACACACTTATCAGAGGCAGGTCATGGGCGGGAAGAAAATCTGTTAACTCCACCCCTAACCACTCCTCCACTAGATTACCTGTCATTATCTGTCAGTGGGGTAGTCTGCTAAGCCTCAGGAAACAAACTTGCAGGGCTGACATGTTTAAATTGCTAAATGTACATTAAAATAAACTTAAATCGCAAACCTAAGCACTATAAAATGTATATCTTATAATAGCCTTTTAAGCCTCTAAACCCAACCCTTGACACCTAATGTATTACGCCAAAAGGTATATTAAGTTTTTAAGCCAATAGACATACGGTAGGAGGCAAAGTTCTTGCCTAATCCCAAATACCAGCACAATTATGATGTGATTAATGACAGACATGGGATATTAACTCTTTGTAATTTATTGAAAGAAAGCACCATTATATATAATTTAAATAGATTAATAGTTTATTCTCAACTCAACAAAAACATCTCTTGAAATAAAAAAATATATATATCAATTTATGGCAATTTAAAATAATTGTCATGTCTGTTGCATTTTTGTCTTTTTAAAAACAATTCCAAGACGGGTCCCGGTAGTGCCGGGGCCTGTCACTTTAAGACACTGCATCGTGGGTAATCTGTGGAAGGAAATCACTCCGTGTGGAAGATCCCAACAACACGGTTCTATGCAAAGGGATTAATTGTTCATACTGTCTAGTCCCCAAAACAAGCATGTCTCCGTTGACCGACTGCTGTGCTGGCTTGCTTGTGGGAGGGGTTTCACCCGAACACTCTGGAACAACAGCCAGTAAAAAACAAAGACGCAAATCGATCACCACGCCCGCACGGCGCCCCCCAGACGAGAATAAAACAAGCTTACTTTGCTGGCAAACCACAAGTATTGAGCGATCCCCAAACTGTTGGTTGATATATTGAGTGGGTTCTTCAATATTTAAACTTGGTACATATATGTGACCTTTCCTACTTCGTACACTCTGCTGTTCCAAACCCTTCACAGGAGTCGGGATGGATGGATCACTCAAAATGGTTTGTCCTGTAATAACGGGACGCACACGCAAACGTAGCTGTTGAGCATTAATGGAAATATGAGACGACGTTCAGACGTTCACTGCGGCTCGCACTAGAAAGCAAAGGTGGATGTTAGCGGACTGGTCTGGCTCAGACCAGAGGTCGGGATTGAAAGCCAGTAATGATTGAAGCCAGTAATGAAAAGAGCTACCAAAATAAGGTCAACTGATTTGGACAGCTCCGAACATGTACTTTTAGAAGGGTGGGCGTGTCAATAGGGGGCGCCACTTAAGATGCCCTAACATATAATTCAGGGCTTTGGAAATGACATATGTACACCTGACCACGCAGGTATATTCCCCGACCAAATGAACCCCTACTAATACATGCATGTCGTTCTTCACCCATGAATTCATTTTCAGGTTTTTAATAATACAACTACTTTAACCATGAGGCAGTTGCATCAAGATGCATAACAAAATGGCCCAGAATTGTAGATTTTGTAGTTGGCTCGGGTTACGGTTTGAAACGTTTATAAATAATTGCTCTTCGCAAATTGCATATGTAAATCGGACAGTGCAGGTATATTCCCCGACCAAATTAACCCCTAGTAATATATGCACGTAGTTTTTCAACTAGACCTTCTTTTCCTTTTATATTTATAATAATATAACTACTTCACCCATGGGGCAATTGTATCAAGATGCAAAACAAAATGGCAAAGTAGTATTTGTAGTTTCTAGGATGAGGGTGAATATTATATAATTTATTAATAATTGAGTTCATTTTAAATGATTATATTTATAATAATTGATATTATAATTTATAATAGATATTGTTTATAAATAATTGCGTAAATATTACGTCATGTATATAAGAATTCGTTTTTGCTCCTGTAGAAGCCTAAAGGTCTGTATGATACCAATCTTGTTTTAAGAAAAACATGTCATGTTATTTATGTCATGGAGACTACATTACCCATAACCCTAAGTGTAACAGCGACATCTGTGATTGGTGGAGCTCGCTGTCACCTTGTTTGGTATGATGTAAAGTTTGCCAGTGCAGTAAAAATGTTCACCGCACCGGCTGATGGGTACACAGGCACACGCAAGCACCAATAATTATGTCCAGTTAAATTGTGTCTATGAATGAAATTCATACTGACGGTATGAAATCCCTATTCCCAAACCGACCTTGAATTTAATAGACCATTCAATGGAGAAAAAGCAAAAACAGTATACAGCTTTTATGTCGTGCTTGTCAGAATAGAATATAAACCCATGCATTTTAAATTTCAATCCATGGTCCCCCACCTTCCCGTGGTGGCAGACTAACTCGTCAGGTCAGTTTTGGTTTTAGTGTAAGCATCCGCGCGCCCCTCCTTCCCCGTTCACTTCTGAAGTCGAATAAAATCCCCCCATTCAAATGAGTCGGTTGGAATTTCGTTATTTCGCTATTTAAAAAGCTGGTCAATCATACTCCGGGACACAATTCAATAGATTCAATCGATCATTTTCGTGACCGCGAGCACAAAAAAAGCATGAGACCAGGCTGTAAATAGAGGACGACAGGGCCTCCCCTCCAGTGTTGCAACTCTGAAGCTTATTTTCCTGTCAGTGCGGTGGCTGAAATGCTTGTACCTACTACAAAACCCATGACGCTCATCGGCTGTTGCTATGGAGACACGAAAACCTGAATCGCAAGACTAATAAGTCCTCGCCCGAGTGTAAGATTCAAAACCACGAGGAAGCGGTACAAAAAAAAAAAGCGATGAAAATTCACAGAATGCGTCCCCTTATACTACCTCAAGCATCTTTCTTTCTGTTTTCTAATTGGCCGATTTGATCATGTCAAACAAATAAGAGATACCAAGGGAGGAGGAGGAGAAGGAAGAAGAAGAAGAAGAGGACGAAGAATAATAATAATAATAATAAGAAGAAGAAGAACAACAACAACAAGGGTTGTGCATTCCTGATCGCTGGTCGTGATAAAACCAAAACAAAAAAAACAACAATAACACGGCCGCAATCGATGCCTCTCGTCACTTTTCCTCGTCGCAGATTGAAGGTGGATAATCGGGTGATTTCATGACAAAACCTCGATGAACTGCGAGATCGCCCTTTTATATATTTCAAACGGACCGTGACCGCCCCGTCGCATGAGCCGAAAAGGCGATTCGATTATTTGCGCCACAGTAACGCATCAGCGCCGACGTTCACGACCGTGGCTGAGCTCCGCTATCCAGGCGGGGCTGCGTGCGAATGAGGGGTTCAAAGGTGACGGGGCTGCGGTCCAGGATCCACATCGAAAATACCGGCGGGACACTTCAGACATCCCGGCTGACAACACGACTGACGGGCGTTTTGGAAACGCTTGAATCGAAGCATAGAGGATCATCCCCGACTAAAACAAAAAAGAACAGCGCCACTGCGCCGAGGACCATTAATTATTCGAGGATTAAGTCAATTCAAGACCAATATTTAAAGAGAAATCATTCGCCGACGATCGACGGTGACCCTGCAACGTCTGAATTGACCTTTTTGTTTATTAAATGCGCTCAGCTATTTGATCGGTACCTGTTCGTGTCAAGCGGGCGGAGTTGCATGCCGTGTATGAAAGCCGCCGTACGAATGAAGTTTATTATTCTTATCCCCCTTCTGAAGCCCTAAGTTTTAAAGTCGCCATCCAAACCGTTTTACTTTGGGAGCCCGCGTTTGGTCCGGGGGGCCCGGGGGAAGGAACCTCGCCGTGCCCCCTCCGACAGCCTCGTTCACACCAACTGCCTCCGCCCAAACAAACGCCCCCTCCGCCAGCGAGGAAACAGACCCGGGCGTCGGGCGCCGAGAAGAATGAATGGCGCGCCTCGGAACGCTCCTCAAGAACCTGTCAGCATCCGTCTGCGGCGCTGCAGGTTGTCTCGGGCAAGCCACCGCGCCGCCTAAATAGAGATTGATTTTCCATTCGGAGGTCTTACTCATTTTTATTTCCGCCGAGCCATCTCCTCCGCCTGACTGTGCGGGGAAAACAAAAAAACAAACAAACCACAGATAAATAAACATACAAAGGGAATCGCCGGCGATGGCGGGATAACGTTCCATATATTTTCCCGGACCAGGAATAACTGGTGGACGCCTCGAAGGCCGCCCAACGCCGTTTGGAGGTGGTAATTGATGACGCAGTGAACCCGTTCCAACCGTTACATCTGTAAACGCTTCAGTTTAATGAGCCTTAATGGGGGGGAAATTGATCCGAATTGTATCTTCCTTTGAATATAATGCGCCCCCCCGCTCCGCACCCCCACACCCCACCCTGCCGTCCGTCTATCGTCTAATCCTTTCAGCCAGCCAGGAGCCAAGATTAAGTGGACCCCCCCACCACCACCACCACCCCCCCCCCACTCTTGAATAATTTACGGTGGCGCGAGCTCGCCGGCTTATAAAAAAAACAAAAAAAAAAAACGGCACAAAGGCCCGTACCGTACGCGCGGCGGAAAAACATTGCCTGCGCCGAGAAACTGACAGCGCTCGCGCGTTAAGTGGAGGAGGGCGGCGGACGCGTCAACCGGGGCGCCAGTGGCACAACGACGAGTATCCCCAGCGGCGGCGGAAGCGTCCCCGTCAGGCGCGGTGCCTGGCATTTTGTGGCGGCTTTTGTCGAACACGAGAGCTACAATAAAAACACTGTTTTTATTTGCTTGGATGGGTCCGATCGGAGCTGACGAGCCCGATGCCCGGCGTGATGGCCCGGTCCGCTTTAGGGGTGTCCGAAATCGTATTACAAGACCCGTCCGGGCTTGAATTTGGGGAACATACTGTGATGCTTACAATTGGAGGCAAGAAGGATATATAAACATTGCGACCTCCCTCCAACTTCTTTTATTTTTTATTTTTGGTGCGGTCCAAGTTCCCCCCATAATTCAAACTACAGTGTCGGCGCCTCCCCTCACATCTCCCTGAGCTGACATGTGGGGATCCCTCATTAACTGCGTTCCTTCTGAGAGCGCGGTAAAACACACACACACACACACACACACACACACACACACAACTATTCCACTGCACAGACACACTCCGATAATAGCACCCTGGACTGCAACTCTGGATGACACGTGATACCACCTTGGAGAGTAAATATGAGCTTGTTACTTTTTCGGGCGGCGTAGGACTGTTTTATTCGGATCATTAGCACCATCACCCATTAAGGCTGTTATGATGGACTGCTGTTATATTATATGACTTTTGACTGTTGTTACTACTGTATGACTCGACTGCACTTTAATTAGTAATGCTGTAATACTGTAACTGCTACTTAGACTTAACTTGAACTGGAGAGTAACTGCCACATATTTGACTCACTAGTCACTACTTAGTATTAGTTAATATACTACTGGTACTGCTACTGGTTAGAATAGAGCTACTAGTTAGCACAATACCACTAGTTAGCATGGTGCTACTACATAGTTAGCAGATAGCTACTAGGTAGCATAGAGCTACTAGTCCAATGCCACGAGTTAGGATGGTATTACTAGTTAGCATCGAGCTGTTAGTTAGCATAGCGCTACTAGTTAGCACAGTGCTACTTCATGTTAACTTTGTAGATAGCGCAGTTATGTGTAGTAGCGTGTAGATAGTGTAGCAGTGTAGTAGTGTGTAGTAGTGTAGTTGTATTGTAGTAGTGTGTAGATCGTATAGTAGAACTGTAGAGAGTGTAGTAGTGTAGTAGTAGTGTGAAGTAGTGTAGTAGTGTATTGGTGTGTAGATAGTGTAGTCGTGTAGGGGTAGTGTGTAGTAGTTTAGTAATGTGTAGATAGTGTAGCAGTGTAGTAGTAGTGTGTAGTAGTGTGTAGATAGTGTAGTAGTGTGTAGTAGAGTGCTGATAGTGTAGTAGTGAGTAGTAGTGTAGTAGTATTGAGATGGTGTAGTAGTAGGGTAGTAGTGTAGTAGTGTGTAGATAGTGTAGATAGTGTAGTAGTGTGTGGTAGTGTGTATATCATGTATTAGTGTAGTAGTATAATAGTGTATAGTAATGTAGTAGTGTAGCAGTGTGTAGACAGTGTCGTGTGTTGTAGTAGTGTAGTAGTGTAGATGGTGTAGTAGTGTAGTAGTGTGTAGTAGTAGTGTAGTATTGCAGATGGTGTAGTAGTGTAGTGGTGTGTAGATAGTGTAGGAGTGTAGTAGTGTGTAGTAGTAAATGTGTTATGTCTTTCTCGACTGCACTGTTTACACTCTGTAACACTGCGTTTCCCTCCTGGGATGAATAAAGTCTTATCTTATTCTGTGCTCATGCGCGTGTACTTCAGTGACGGGTTTTCGACAAAGATTCTGACTTTCTTCGGCGTTGTCTTTATCATTTCAGGTTTTAAACTGAACGACTTGACCTGGTTCCATCCGAGGCTCACGCAGCCCGATCGCTCTCGCGTTGTGGAGGTTTCAGCGGCGCACGGGGTTCGACACAGAAAAACACGTCTTTTTGCAGTAAGCGGACACAGCAGCCCGACGCCACTGCCCTCTGACTGCAGCTTCTCCGGCGAATGCGCGGTAACTCGAGCGGAGGAAGGAGGCCGCCCGCTCCGGTGGCATTTGCCGACAGACACAAACACTGTCCTTCCCGGGGAATTGTCCGTTATCGCCGGCGACAAACACAGGGGGGGGGGGGGAAAGAGAAAAGCGGAAAAAGCGAGAAAAGAGAAAAGGCGAGCGGTGGCGGTGGCGGTGGCGGTGGCGAACCGGCCGGGGGAAAATGCCACTCGCGGGGGAAAAAAAAAAAAAAAAAGGAACATTTTAGCCTCTCGCTGCCGAAACCGGAATGTCTCTGGCTGTCTCCCACATCTTCTCTCTTTTCATTAGTGGTACACAGAGAAATGTCACACAAGAAAAGCCATTATCTCCTCAGCTGACAGTAACACACACACACGAGCACACGCGCACGCACCGGCGCACGCACCGGCGCACGCACACACACCTAGGACAGGCCGCTGTCTCCGCCTGGATATTGCCTCTCAGGAGTGATTACATTTCTTCATATTTGACACAACAATTGATGCGATGCGTCCGTCCCGGCGGCTGCCGACGGACACGGCATCCATCAAAAATCCGTCCCTTCTGCTGGAGAATTATCTCGTATATTAGGGTGGAGCCGATGGGGCCGATGGAGCCGATGGGGCCATTGGAGCCAACATGGCCAACAGGGCCAGTGGCACCAAGGGAGTCAATGGAGCTAATGGGGCCAATGGAGCCAACATGGCTAAGAGGGCCAATGGGGCCAAGGGTACAATGGGGCCAATGGAGCCAATGGAGCCAACAGGGCTAATGGGCCCAATGGAGCCAAGGAGGCCAATGGAGTTAATGGAGCCAATAAGGCCAATAGGGCCAATAGAGCCAATGGGACCAATGGGGTCAATGAAGCTAAAAGGCCCAATGGAGCCAATAGGGCCAATGCAGCCAATGGGGTCGATGGAACAATGCAGTCAATGGAGGCAATAGGGCCAATAAGGCCAATAGAGCCAGTGGAGCCAATGGTGCTAATGGGACCAACAGGGCAAATGGGGCCAATGGGGTCAATGGGAGAATGGGGCCAATGGAGCCAATGGAGCCGGTGGGGTCAATGGGGTCAATGGAGCAAATGGGGCCAATGGAGCAAGTGGGACCAACGGGGCCAATGGGCTAATTGAGACAATTGAGCCAATAGGGTTAATTGAGCCAATAGGGCCAACAGGGCCAATGGGGTCAATGGAGCCAGTGAAGTCAGTGGAGCAAATAAGGCCAATGGGGCCAATAGAGCCAACAGGGCCAACAAGGTCAATGGAGGCAATAGGGCCAATGGAACCAATAAGGCCAATGGAGTCAATGGGGTCAATGGGACAATGCAGTCAATGGAGCAAATATGGCCAAGAAGGTCAATGGAGCCAATGGGGCCAGTGAAGTCAGTGGAGCCAATGTAGCCAATGGCACCAACAAGGCCAATGGGGCCAATGGGGTCAATGAAGAGAATGGGGCCAATGGGGCCAATGGAGCCTATGGGGTCAATGGGGTCAATGGAGCGAATGGGGCCAATGGGGCTAATGGGAACAATGGGGCTAATGGGACCAACAGAGCCAATGGAGCCAATGGAGCCAATGGGACCAACGGGGCCAACAGGGCCAACGGGGTTAATGGGGTCAATTGAGCCAATCGAACTAATGGAGCAAATAATGCCAACGGGGCCAACAGGGCCAACGGGGCCAATGGGGTCAATGGAGCCAATTGGGCCAATAGGGCCAATGGAGCCAAAGGGGGCCACAGGACAGTAGAGTCAAGGGAGCCAACAGGGCCAATGGGGCCAATGGAGCCAACAGGGCCAATGGGGCCAGTGGGGCCAATGGGGTCAATGGAGCTAATGAGGCCAATGGCGCCATCTGCCCACGGCTTTGTGGAGGAGCCTTTTTAATTTAACGGTTTGATTTATTAAACCTCGTAAATCTGAAGAATGAGAGAAGTGTTTAATGAATGGAAGCCGAGAAGCCAAGAATAGCCAGGGCCACAAGCGCGAGGGCCAGAACTTCTGATCCTAGAGAGGCTGTGCACGACTCATAGGGCCCGACGCTCGGAAAGAAGGGGCCGACACAACGACACACTGGTTTGGTCTGGTCCACAGACCAGACCAGACCAGACCAGACCAGACCAGACCAGACCAAACCGGACCAGACCAGACCAAACCGGACCAGACCAGACCAAACCAGACCAAACAAGACCAGACCAGACCAGCTGCCCTTCCCTGACGCACTCAGCTCACAACTCCTCCATCCAAAGCACCGCCCTCGAGCGACAGGTCGTTGGGCGTCGCGTCCTCCATTCCTCCAATCCTCCAAGCCGCCACGTCGGCGAACGGAAAGCGGCAAAGATTGAAAGCCTGGCAGGACCTTTCCAGTCTGCCGGCGTTAAGACAAAAAGCGCTGTAGATTTGACCAGCACAGGAAAAGAAAGGATGGAGGGCGGATGGAGGATAGGGGAGCGGGGCGCGGGGTGGGGGTGTTCACGTGGCCCGATATTCGTGTGAAACAAGCGCTGAAGGTGCACGTTGTGTGGGAACGTCGACATCTCGACATCTGGGGCACCTCGCGTGGGAGGACGGACCGAGCCGACTTCAGACTGCAGCTCTGTTTGACAATATTCATTACAAGCGGAAAACTTGTTTCCGGGGGGGGGGGGGGGTGCAGGAGGAAAAAAAGGGTCATTTTTTTTTTCACCCCACCCCCGGTTGGCGGTGGGCGACGGAGGTAAATAATTGGGTGCGGAGGCGGCGTTGCTCACCTCTGGTGCTGTGGTACTTCCACATGACGCTGGGCTCGGGGCGGCCGATGGCCAGGCACAGCAGCTCCACGCTGCTGCCCTCGTTCACCGTCACATCCCTGGAGATGTTGGTGATCCGTGCAGGGACTGGAGGAGGAAAGAACAAGAGCAAATAAATACACATCTATATATGTGATTGATGTTTTGATTAATTTGTGAGATGCTGCGTGCGGACTACAAATAAACCGCAAACGGGGACTTCATTAACCTGAAATTAGCTGACAAATTGGAGTTTCTCAGGCGCGCCGCGGTATTAGAAGTGATTGATTTCCAACGCTCTGAATCCCCACCACATTGCTCATTAGACGCAGATTGACACCAGATCTCAAGTTAGACATGGACGTCATCCCGGTGCTTTTTCGGCAGGCGGGGAGGCGGGGGGCGGGAGTGGCTTGACTTTGCGAGACTCAAAGGGCAGGAGAAGCGTTGGTGGTTAACCCTCCTTTCCAGCCGATCTGAGGCGCTCGTGGCCAAAGCTGAACTGTGGAGCGCTTTCATCCAGGCGTCAACTGTCCCTCATTATCACTGAAATGTCACCTTCCCTCGCGAGTGTCAGCCTCACACTTCAAATTTATATATATATATATATATATATATATATATATATATATATATCTGTCCACCTCTCTATCTATTGATCTGTGAGTCAGAGCCGGTCAGTTTGAATTGGCTCTCAAATCAATTGACTGGATAATATTTATCTATAATGCACGCTCTCACTGCAGACATAATATTCTCTGGTCCATATCAAATCATCCTTATAAAGAAAGAGCGATGGGATGTTGAAAAGGAATGGACTGTGGCAATAATAGCCGCTCTGAGTTTCTGTTCATTGTTATCACATAATATAACTTTAATGGTCCATTCCCCTGATATGTACATGACACACACACAAAACAATCCGATCCCGCTTAAATCCAAGTGTCTAATAACTTGTGGCCCGTCGTCTCCTAACTCAGTCTTCCATGTCGCACATTGTACAATTAAATATTCCCGTGTACAGGAATGGTGGTATACAGCTATCCTGTTAACCACTAAAAAATGTCACAACATGTCAGAAACCCATATGTATGTGCTCATCATGGCCTGAAATGCAACTCGGCCTGGATGCAACTCTTTTAAATAAGTCGGGAGTCATTCCAGCAAAAGACTTGGCGAGCAATTGAATAATTAATGGCGACTAAAAAGGTCTCAGTATTTGCCGTAATTCATATTGAATGTGATCGATTTACTCTTCGCATTCCACCAAAAATAAATAATTCCGATTGAATTCAATGATTCTTTAACAACCCAAAGCCGCCTCCTGACTGTGGTTCATGATTCGGGAAGTCCTCCCTTGCTCCTCGCTGCACCAAACGAAACCAAGAGTCGTAAAAGTGAGCGACTCTTTTCACTGAGTGACTGATCAAGAGCCAAATCTCAATAAAGAGTCGAACCTTTCATCACTAAGAATAGTCGTCACTTTCGGAGTGAAACACAGAGCTTCTTTTCTGTTTGGAACTGAGGAGTTGGATGAATTATTGCAGCCCTGCAACATCCAATTTCCAACACAAGAGCTAGTTTCCATTATTTATGTATTGAAGTGGAATTTGAAACATTTTCACAGCGCACTAGTGGTTGAGAAACAGTGTTCTTATTCATTGTAACGTCGCTGGTACCTGGCAAACTGCTGTTCCTCTGCTCGCTACTCTATTTGAACTTACTGAATTATTGGCACAACTCATAACACATGATTATATTTAGCATTACTTGACTCACACTTGGGATTTCCACTTCCCCCATCTTGGCCGAGCGCAGTGCGGAGGCGAGCTTCTCCTGTGCTCAACCTTTTGATGTGCATTCTGTTTGACATGTAGATCATTAGCGGAGACCAGAAAGCAAACTTTTAACATCCCCTGCGGGAGCACGATATTCACACAATTAAAGTTTTACACGCGGCAAATTCTGGTCTTTTGGAAAACAAAACTCCCTGGGACTGTGGCCATCAAATACCCATAAAAAAACCCACAAATTATTACACCGCCAGGATTGAAGACCCCTGAACGCCAAGATGGAGAACAGGTCCGAAAATAAACTCCAGAAATGTGAAATCAATTTTTTTCCCCCAGAAATGTGTGATACGTAATTCCTCCGAAAATGTTTCGGTCTTTCATTTGAAACAGAAAAAATAGCCCAATGTTGATATAAGAAAGGACTTTGAAAGCTGAATCCATTGCAACGCAAACTGACTTGCGTAGAATTTTCTATCCTCCAAATAAAGGGGGATATTTTTTTTACCCACTTGAAATGTGGAGAGAAGGGAACTAATGGTGTTGACGTAATGTGCCCAGGGATCAAAGCGTGAGTGATTTGTTCCTTTGCATCCCATTGACCTTTGAATATCCTGATTAAATTAGCATGCACCCCTAATGACGGCTGAATTGCTCCATTTTGGACACAGTGTGTGACCTGGTTCTCTAAATGCCGCCCCAAAAACTCTGAGTAACCCTTCTGTGTGTGCACGCTGAGAAACCCTGTTAATAACCGTACTCAGCGAGGCTCGGTCTTTAAAGACATGCATTTAAATCTCACCAAAAAAAAAACAACGGAAATGAAATGTTCATGTCAAGTTATTTGAAATTAAGTAATTAATTCATTTTTTTTAATTAACCCTTTGACCCTATTTATACAGTTTCACCTGTCTCAAAAGCTCCTAAAAAACATTATTTTGACTCGTACAAATTGCACAAACTGTTTTTTAACCTAAACAAGCAGTGGCATGTTACAACTTATCCAAAATAAATCTAATTTTAAGGTGTCGGCTGGCCCACACGAAAATATTTTTCAAATCTTACAGATGTTGAAAATGGGAGAGACCCACTGGCCGGGTGTGCTCGGCGTGCGGCTCAGCATATGGTCTCCCTCGGTGGGGGGGCGGACTCCTGATGTCGCACCGGGTTGCCTGGGTACCTGTCCTCTGCCGCTCTTGGGCCTGTTCTGGGGTCCGCATGCACAGCGGCCGGGGGTTGACCAGGGGCCTGATGGGGGCGTTGAGCTGCCCAGCATGGCAGAGGCGCTCTGTGCCATGGCTGGTTGCTGTGCGTTGTGTACCTCCGGGTAGGGAGGTGGGCGTGCTTTGGCGTGGTCGGGTGGAAGTCTGCGTCGATCTAGCTGCGCTTCGCCTATCTCTCCCAGCGCCAAAACTCATACCTAGTACATACATCACACAATAGGCCGAGGGTTTGCAGGGCGGGTGGGGTGTGAGCTATGTGGGTGGGGAGGTGGCGGGCGGCTGCGAATTTGCCCGTCCCGGCGTGCTTCTCATCCATCCCGAAATTTTAATTCCACTCATATTAGCCTAGAACACATACACTGGCACACAAATCTTACTCCGAACAACAATCCACCAGACCAGCAGGGGGAGGAGCGGTGCAAGTGATTCGGGTTCGACTTGCTTGGAGGACTCGTACCCCCACACCCTGCAATTTTAACTGCAACTGCCAACGGCACACAGTGGGTTGGTGTGGGGGTGTGGTTGGCCGGGGGGTGGCCGGGTGGGCCCCTTGCCGGCTGGTCTGGAGGCCTGGTGGCTTGAGCCTGGTGGTTTCTGGCATGCTGTGGGACTGCGGAGAGTGCTGCCGGGTGCCTTCCGGGGCCCCTTGCTGTTGTGGGTGTGGGTTGGGGTGCAAGGGGCGGCTGTCGGCCCTTGCTCCTGCTGCGCGGCCTCTCTGCGGTAGGTGCCCCGGATGCCGGGGGTTGGTGGAGGGCCCATATATCTGGCGGCCTGTTGGCGTCAGCAGGGTGCCCTGCGCCGAGCACACAAACATGATCTACCACAAACAATATACGTGCGTCTTGCCTATCCAATCAAAAGTTTAGAAGCAATTTCTGCTCCGCTGTGCAATCAAACCATCTCAAATCGAAAACAAGCAAGCGGAAACAAATAATAGCATTGTGTTTTAATTGTAGATGTATTTATTTTCATCTATTTCCGAACTGAATGAAACAAAAGGGACACTTTCTCAGTCCCACTTAAAGGATGGTGAAACCATCCTTTAAGTGGGTGGTGCTGAGAGGATGGTGGTGTTGGATGGTGTTGAAAGTGCGTCTATATCCGTCCAACTGCAGTCAATGGTGCTGAAAAGTAGAGCGGACAGAACACCCGGTGAGAACAAGCAGGAAGCCACATCACTCGGCGGTGCAGGGTTTTTTAATGGGAAGAACCAAGTATCAGCATCAGGCTAATGTTTATTACCGCTCCCTTTTTCTGCCTTATCTTCAGTTTTCCGCTCTAATCACAATTTCATTACGTGGCTGAATAGAGGAAAATACAGCCACGACAGGTGATCCTAGTATTGATCGCCAGTCATTCCATGATAGGTTTCCGTCAGTGACCTTAAGAGTCGTGACTGAAGGAGAAAACTGGAGGTAAAGAGAGGAAACCAAAGTAGCAAAGGTCATTTCTGCTGGAAGTTCTTTTTCATAGACACAATAGTCTGTGGGCATTTGTGCATTTGTCCTGGGCAAAGCGACTCCTTTGGGTGATTCGTTCCTTTCGAGCCAGTTGTACACCTCAATGTATTGAGCGTTCCGGCTTGTTGGGGTTGGAGTTTCTCTGCTTGCATTGGGTGTTATACACAGTCATGCATATTTGAACATTTCGAGGTTGAGAATGATTCGCTCAAAATGATTTGTCGGTTCATTTCTGACCGCCGCTATTTGTGCAACTAAAACTGGACCGTAAACCCTTTTAGCACATTTGGCATCAGAATTATAGTATTAAAAGTTAATGCATTAATGTTGAACGGAGGACTTTCACTTTCATCAGAGGACTGTATTCTCAGGGCAGCTCTAATTCTCTCAGGATACGAGTGCTCTTTCCACTCCAGCTACATGTGTTCGGAGAGGATTAAACGGAAAAATGAGATTGTATTTCATCAGCGTTAATTCTGTGTTCCATGCTCACAGATGATAGATAAGGCCACCAGACTGGCTGACTCACGCATGCTGGAAAGTATATTAATAGGATCTAAATGAAAGCTAAAGTGCCAAAACGTTCCTAATCTAATCAGCTATTGCCAAAGCTGACTCTTTTTCCTCGGCCTTTATATACGAAGGCACTCGAGAAATAACACTAGTTGCTTTTTGGCGGCAATGTGCTGCACTCAGATGGCACTTTGATAACTAATCTGACAGATAAACTGCATCTGTGCGAACCGCCCTCATGTGGCTGCGGAGGCAGCGAGCGCCGGAGCCACGACAAACGAGAAGAGACGCCAGAGAAAGCTTTCATCAAAGTAACAGTTCGAAATATTTCATTCAGGCGCTTAAAGCAAAAATCGTGGAAATGAAGACGATCTTCTTTGCATCTGACAAAAAAAAACCAATAGAGATAGATAGATAGATAGATAGATAGATAGATAGATAGATAGATAGATAGATAGATAGATAGATAGATAGATAGATAGATAGATAGATAGGTAGATAGGTAGATAGATAGATAGATAGAGAGACAGACAGACAGACAGACAGACAGACAGACAGACAGACAGACAGACAGACAGACAGACAGACAGACAGACAGAGATAGATAGATACAGAGATAGATAGACAGACAGACAGACAGACAGACAGACAGATAGACAGATAGATAGACAGACAGACAGACAGACAGACAGACAGACAGACAGACAGACAGACAGATAGATAGATAGATAGATAGATAGATAGATAGATAGATAGATAGATAGATAGACAGACAGACAGACAGACAGACAGACAGACAGACAGACAGACAGACAGACAGATAGATAGATAGATAGATAGATAGATAGATAGATAGATAGATAGATAGGTAGATAGATAGATAGATAGATAGATAGATAGATAGATAGATAGATAGATAGATAGATAGATAGATAGACAGACAGACAGACAGACAGACAGACAGACAGACAGATAGATAGATAGATAGATAGATAGATAGATAGGTAGATAAATAGGTAGATAGATAGATCCTGCCGTGACCATGGGGGCGTGACGAGTAGCAAAACAGCGTCGGCCTCTAGTGTGACGTGTGACATACTGTTGAGGAGGAGAATCACAATGATCTATCGAACGTATTATTTCAATTCATCAAATGTTTGAAAAATGCTGAGGCTCTGGGTGAGCAGCCGTATCTGTAACAGTCATCTAATGCCTATTCCGCCCATTGCCCATTCTGTCTCCATGCTCCAGGCTCTGACTGGAACTTGAAATGTTTTTTGGATTGTTTCTCCATGTGGGAGCAGCGAATGTGTGAAGCTGCTGCGGAGCTGCAGCTGAACCGTGTGCGTAACGCCCCCCCCCCCACCCCCCCCGTTCTAAATTTGAGCGTTAAAAATTTGAATATATTTGGAATATTAAAAATAATAAAGCATGCAAATTGGAATGGGATTATAGAGGAATATTTGTAGCCCCAATAGCTTTTAAAGGTTAATTTTGACAGGGCGCAGCTCCCAAATGGGTTTCTTTTTCCCGGTGCAGCATGCTGTAAGTGCAGGCTTCCTACTGAATCCATGTTAATTCACTGTTGGAGCTCAACTGACCACGTCAGTTTTGCCGTTTCTCTATTTTTCCGTGAGAGGTCTATTTTTTTAAACCGCGTGCGGCTAGGCAAACCTTTTTTAATATAAGCACAAGATAAAACTAAATATAAATGCTTTTGTAAAGAGTGCAATCAATCAATGTGTCCAGTCGAAAAAATAACCCCCTGGGATGGAACTTCTCTTCAGACACTCTCTCACTCGCTTCCACTCGCACCAGGCGCTCGCCTCACTTCTCTCTCTCCTCTCCTTCCACACTCTGACTCTCCGCCGGGAACCCGCCCCCTAGACACCTGGGCCAATTACTCACTATTCTGGACACCTCCCCTCCAATCAGAAAAACTTATAGTAATTATAACAACCCACCGATGAACTTGAACCCCGTCTCCCCCCTCCCCCACAGTCATACACACACAGTAGTTAAACACTAAATATTTATAGCGGATTACTTAAAAAAAAAAAATTCACACCTTTTAAACTTTTTAAATAATATATATTTTTTTCTTAAATATAAAGAAACCGAAACTGTACTGTTACCGTGGCCCATAAACGTCTAGGTTGGGTAGGCAACCATGCTCTAGGATTCATCCTGAGGAGGGACCAGAACTATTGCTCATGGGATTGACCGTAAAATCACGTAATCCCCTTGAAACACTCTGCACTCACGCCCGAAAAAGGCAGAGGAAGTGACGACACCGCGCCTCAGTCCCGCCCCTGTGGGTATATTTTCCGGCAAGGCTTCCTCTTCCTCCTCTTTTCGCTTCTGAGCCCCTCTGAAGGACACCGTACCGCCTGTCGTGTCTGTCCAAGACATGTGAGGAAAAAAGCTTATGGGCTACATTCTGTAACACCTGCATACTCAGGTATGTAAGCCTTGACCTAGTAACGTCCAACATGTTAAAGCGCACAAATGTGTGCGTGTGGGGAGCTGCGAGACGCTGCACGACACTTTTGTACATCGCAGCGGTGCTGGCTTGTGGCAGGATTGTGCGAGGTCCACGCTTTGAGCCCGCGAACGCGGCGCTGTAGTGCAAAACTGGTCGGGCGCGTGCACGTCGACTGCACGTCCAACCCATGGACCCGCAGGTCCCATATGTACGCGCCTCGAGCCTGGGCGCATTCAGTGGGTCGGGCTCGTGCCCACTCATGGCCATTTATGTCTCGTGGGTGACATTTTCTGATAAAAATTCTCCCCTGGTGCCGCATGGCACAATGGGACACCGGGGTTTATGAGTTTCGCAGGTTTTATTGTCGAATCTGTGATTGTGCTCAAACGGTGCTTTGTGGTCCTGTCAGGGTTTGTGCGCGGCAGGCCGGCATTTATAACGTGAGCCTGCTGCACTTCCCTGGTGGGGGATTATGGGGGAATAGGGAATGTAATTCATGGCACAGACGTTTTGGCACACGTGCTTTCTGGCTGTACGGGGAGAAAGAAAGGTTCCGGCAGGACAGGACAGTCGTCGTGCTGGCCCCCACCCTTTTCCTCCGAGTTTCAGGGTCTGCTTGCCGTGGCGGCGGGGCCCTGTTGTGGCCTCACATGGGACAAGAAGCTGTCCTAAGGCTGCCTGTGCTGCGCCTGCGCTTGGCCAGTGGGGCAGATTGCGGTCCTGGTCCAGCCTCCCGGCTTCTGCTGCCCCTGGCAGCTCTGGGGAGGAGGAGGCAGAGGGGGGTGGAAGCCCCCTTCTCGTCTCTGCGGCGTCCTCCTCGCGCCAGCACGCCGCCCGTCTCCTGACAGTAGTCAGGGAGAGCTGGGCGCAGGCCACAGCGTCCTCGAGGAGTGCGGCCTCGGTGGCCTGCCTACCCAGGCATGTGGTGCAGGACCGACGGTGGTCGCCTTTATCCATGCGGTGTCTGCAGTCTGGATACAACCTCCTCGACGCCGTGACTCTATATATTTTTCGCGGAGGAAAAATGACAGTTACAGAGTTATACGGAATGAATGTTAGAATATATGGCCTCACCGAACGGCACTCGAGGTGGTGATTCACACAGACTCGCACGAGTGGGATCCGAGAGGTGAAGCAGGCGTGGAAATACGAATGTCTCGTTGTGGATTATTCTTACGCGACGTAAGAAAAGAGGAGGAAGCGGAAGTCGAGAGGAAGCGGAAGTCGAGCCACAATATATACCGGCGGGGACGGGACGAAAGCGTGGCGTCGTCACTTCCTCTGCCTTTTCAGGTGTGAATGCAGAGCGTTTCGATTGGATTACGTGATCTGACGACCAGTCCCATGATTTATACTGTAGATCACAGTCCCTGCGATAGGGAACCGTGACACATACTGAACCGTGGGCCCCATGTACCATTGCATCCCTAATATGTATTCATTTTTTGCCTTTTCTTTCAATAATGATTCCAGAGTTTGAGAATAGGCAGCAACTGAAAAGTACTGTGAAGTTGTGAATGGGGTGAACAGATGAAGAAAATGCGAAGCAGCCAGCGTCAATGGTGCAAACTGATAAACCACAGATACGACGTGAACCTGAAGGATTCCATTCATCTAACCACTTCTAAAAAACCCTTGTTGTGGTAAAACTTTGTGTTCAAGTATTAAAGTAAAATTAAAAACAAAACACATGTTCAAGCACATTAACCCACTTTTTTCTTATACACGATTTAAGCACTGCAGGATATAAATAACATTAGATTAGGTTGTGTAAGATTAGATGAGAAAATGTAATTGCCCACATTGGGGATATTTTGTATATTATTTGTTTATTATATGTGTGTATATATATATACTGTATATATATGAATCCAAGTCGTGTGTGTATATATATATATACAGTATATACTGTATATAGCAATGAACTAATGACTAAGGGTCAGTCACCATTTTAAATTAGACAACAAGAAATCTGTGATACGCGTATATTTTCCTGGATTTGGCGGCTCAAAACTTCAATTGATGAATACACAAGCTATAACCTTAGAACAGCAACCAGAAGACAGATAAGCATAGATATTACACAGACCTGTACGCCTTAAATTGCATGGACATGTCATTGCGTTACATTAACGCGCATTCCTCTGGACTATTATCCGTGCACATTGCACATTACTGTTTCACTTCTTCCCGAACATTTGCACATTCCTGCACAAAGGATTATTTTACATATTCTTATTTATTTACAGATTGTTTTCCTGTTCTATTTGACATTTATGTTTCCTGTATGTACTGAACACAAAGACAATTCTCTTGCCAACCTACTTGGCAATAAGGACGATTCTGATTCTGAGATGTTCATCCCCCCCTGCACATTTGGACATTCTCAAGACCCGGCCATTGTCGTTGCCTATCGCGGGTTAGATCACAAAGCCACCTTGGGAGAAGAAAAGACTCAAAAAACAAATTATAAAAACCTGAAAAAATAAACATGAAAAATGGGGTCATATACAGAAACTAACGAAACAAACCGAACAATGAACATGAACCAGAAAGATGAACCTAAAGATCGAAAAATGGTAATAATGTACAATAAACCTAATGATAAACATTAAACATAAGCCTGAAAATTGTCAAATAAAAACAACGGGAAATAAACCTAAAAATTTAAACAGGAAACGCATTTTTGGGTTTATTTTGAATATCTTAATTGTTTGTGTTAGATAAAGGTAATAAAGCAACCAACACACAACAGAGTGGATTAGTTTGCTGTGGTGGTAGGATAAGTGTTACACTATCTTATCTTATCTTATCCTACCCGCGGGGTGAACCGCAGCGTGCTGCTGGCTTTAAGTGACACCCTGCTGGTAGCGCAGCTGCCGCTATATAACCCAGTGAAGAGGCCGCGTTGAGATAAATTGAATGAACCAGCACTTACCAGCTGGCCAGAGTGGGAATCACAACTTAAAAGTTAGATTTAACCTCCACTCATGGTTCAAACTTTAGCGGAGACGTATTTTTTTGGAGTCATGGGGTCTGGTGTGGCGATGGAACATGTCGCAAATGAGTCGGTCGCTGCGAACAAATCCTTTAAATGATTCAGGAGTCGGGCGTCACTGGCAAAAGAGTCGTTCGTTCGCGGTAACTGCAGCCAGACACCGACTGAACGGTTGACGAGCATTTGGCGTAATTAATATTAAATGTGACTTACACTTCGCATTCATGAAATGATTGCTGTGAGAATCCATTCTCAACTCAGAGCCGAGCCGACTCTTCTGACTCGTTACACCGACTAAATCAAAAGAACCAAGTGTCAGAAAACTTTGTGTCACGAAAACAGATCCGAGTCTCAGCGCCGCATCTCCAAAAAGAGACAAACTCTTGGTCACCAGTCGGGTGAAGATAATGCTGTGATGTACAGTATGCGTTGTGCTTATTCATCGCCTTCGGCAATCAGCATTATTTTTCTTCATGGTGTAATTGTTCCAAAAAAAAAAAAGATCTAAATTTGCATGCGATTGTGTTGCATATTAAAATAACGTGTAACTATAAGCTGTTACAGGTATGCAGGCAGTATAATATCAAAGTGACAGTGGAAACGCTGTCAGCCCAATTCTAAATGTTATTTTAATTGCACCTGGATGAATTCTGGTAGATTTTTACAAATTCCAGTCTGTTCCGTGCTGTATGCATGATAATTAGTCACAGTGTTGTCTCATAAAATAAAAGAGGGAGAATATAAATGAAAAATACACTTGTTATCATTCGTATTTCACCACTGTGTTGCAACTAAGGGAATTCATTCAAGTGAAAACATTATTTGGAAACATGTTTTGATTCACGGTCTTCACCCTTGATTCCAGAATGGTGATATAACTCCAGCCATCCTTCAATATCACTTAAAGTTTCATGCGAGGGGCAGAATGACTGAACTCTTTGGCGAGCGTGGAGAGAAACACATTTTGTAGCTTGAACCATTGGAACCTGCTGAACTTCAAAGCCAGAGACTTTTCAGAAGCGTTCCAAAAATCTTGAATCGATCCGCTTGGCGCCGTCCCTCGTGGTCGCCTGCGCGAACGCTCCGTATCGATTTCACACATTTTAGCATTTTTTTGTTTTCCCTTCACATCACTATGTCCGTCAAAAACTCATGGGCAGTGATCTCCTATGACCGCGATGCACTCGTGGATATAAAAAAATTCCCTGGAAGAACAACTTTTGGACATTTGATCCGCTGATCCAGAGGGGCTGGTGGAGACTTTACACGCCGACACGATCAACAAAGACAATAACAACCATGGAGTCGCTGTTCCGCGGCCTACCGCGAGGAGGTAGCTGACCTGTCACTCCCGTGCCGGGGCAACAGCCTCTTCCCGAACGTCAGCAAAACGAAGGAGCTGATCGTGGACTTTAGGAGAGGATTACAACGGGGGACGCACGCGCCGCTGGTGATTAATGGGACTTCTGTCGACAGGGTGAGCAGCTTCAAGTCCACATCACGGAGGACTTAACCTGGACTATACACACAGACACTCTGGTGAGAAAGGCGAGGCAGCATCTTTACCACCTCAGGCAGCTGAAGAAATTCAGGGTCTCGGTGAGGATCCTCAAGTCCTTCTCCTCGGGAGCAGTGGAGAGCATCCTGACAGGCAACATCACTGCCTGGTTTGGGTACTGTACTGCTCAGGACAGACGGGCCCTGCAGAGGGTGGTGCATTCAGCCGAGAACTACCCTCCCCTCCCTGCAGGACTTATACTTCAGGAGGTGTAGAAGCAGATCACAAAGGATCCTCACCACCCCAACAAAGGACTGTTCCAGCTGCTGAGGTCGGGCAAGCGCCTCCGCAGTCACACAGCGAGAACAGAGGGACTGAGATAGAGTTTCTTCCCCCAAGCCATAAGAACTGTCAACGCTGACCTCACCAGGAGTCCTCACTGAGACACACACATAAGCTCCACTGCCTTTTTGTAGTTTGTTGCATATTGTACTTTCTGTATTGTTACTCTATTGCTGTGCTGTATTGTTGTAAAACTGTACTATATACAGCATCTTAACGCACACTACCTCACTTTATTGACATGCCACTTTACTGCACATATCTATATAAATATACATAATAATATATAATTGTATCCCCACTGAGTATATTACCTTTTTACTCTTATTTTATTCTATTTACTAACTGATTACATTTTAGGAGTCAGTTAGTTCGCTTAGTTTAGTTAGTTAGTTAATTAGTTAGCTATTGTGTCTTAATACTCATTATGCATAATCTCTGGTGCGTTGCAATGTCATTTCACTGCATACAGTATATGTATGTGATAAATAAACATCTTGAATCTTGAATCTAATCCGTCTTTCATAACAAATTACAACTCGTCCCAAACATCAAAAGGACTCCCTGTCAGTGAAGTCCTGAAATCTGCCATCTCATCTCTGGACACTAAGCAGCAGGCACGCATTTCACCAACATTTGGTCATCCATGTCTAGTTTTTGTCAATTTGTATGAAGCACCAGAGGCGAATACGGAGAGATTTTTCAAACTTCGGAGGCCGGATAGAAATGGTAAAGCATTTGGGCCTTACTGGTAACTCAGGAGAGAATCTGGGTTTGTTGTCCTCCTGGTTGGCGGCGAATGGAGGTGACATCCGGCTTCAAACTGCCGAACGCTCTTGGTTAAAAGGCGGCTCTTGGTCACACGGGAGCCGTCGCATCTGAGCTTCTGGGCTCCATTCCAGCAGGATTGGAGCCAAACCAAATGGCAAAATTGGCCGCAAGTACATTATGATGGCCTGTTCATGTTTAAAAGCATATGGACACCTTTTTCCCCCTCTGATTGAACTTGTGAGTGGCACAAAGCGGCCTATTATGTAAGCGTTTCCAATGGGCCCCACAGGGTTGCAAAGGCTTCCGATAGATTCCGATGGGTTCGGATAGGCTGCGACGGAGTCCAATGGCTTCTGATGAGTTCCCGATGGGTTTCGACGGGTTCCGGCAGGGTTCTGATGGGTTCCCAGGTCGTAAGGCCTTTGCATCTGCAACCGCCAAATCCGTTTAGCGCCGGCACTGTATGCTGGGGATCCGAAGAGAGCGGCTTTAGCCGATATTGGATTAGCATTAACAAGGTCACCTTTACAGGAGAGATCTCCCACATCATGTATTAAATTGCAGGCTGTCGGTAAGTGGCGATATCTCAGCGGGAGCAGAGGACGTGGGTCATCTTGTACTTCACCCTCTTTCTCTACACACACACACATACACACACACACGTCATTCCAAACTCTTGTGAAACTGCAGCAGGGCAGCATGGCACATATTCCCATGTAGTTGGTAGCATACGTGCAGTTGATGCCACCCAACCGTACGTTAGAACAGTTTAAAACCGACCAGACCCCTCCAGAGCACACCAGATAAGAAAATGGCCTCGGCGTCTATAAATTGCGGGTAACATTTCTCAACGTCAGGTGTAGCCAACCTTACTTAATTGTCCTGCCACAGTGGCTGTTCGATTTATCTACTTTTGAGACCCCCTCCGGCAACTTCATTCCCCAAGAATGACTATCCCCAAATCAAGCAACTTTCTTTTAACCACTTGGTAAAAGCAACAGAACATGAACAGCGTGTCCATCCCAACTTTCTCCCCTCAAAGGCTAAAATGGGATCCAGCCGGTCTATGCAAAGCATCCAAATTAAAAAATGCAAAGCAATAACCTCGTAGACAACAAAAATCCCAGCGCTGCTGGACCGTTTAGGGAGGTTTCTACGATGTTTCCGGGTGTGGTTTAGCGACTCCACCGAGGAAACGTGGACGTATGTACTTTGAAATGTGAAGCTGCCAATGGAGGTGGATGATTCAGACGTGTGCAGGGTTCTCGATCAAAGTTTTATGAGCTTACAGCAAAATGCTGTGAGTACTGAGACAGTACACACAGTACTCGTCTTGTTTGATGTGAACCCCTTTCAGTAAAGGCTGATGAGTCAAGCAGTTTGATGTAAATGGTATATGGCTGGATATCCTAGAACTATAAGTCAGACCCTGATGCTTGATGAAGAAATATATCATTTATTTCATTGTTGTTTGAAGAATAAAAACAAAAATAATAATAAAAGAATGAAAAAGAAATAAAATACATATATAATAAAACAAGACAAAATAAAATAATAAAATGTCAGCTTTCTTTTAATGTATTTTCATAATAATGGTGTCAAAAGTGTCATGCATTAGAGCTTATTCAGAACAGCATCAAACACAGATTCTTCACGACGGACACTTTGCTCGATAATGAGAGGAAGTGAGACGAAGTGAGACAGTAAACAAACTATACCTTCCCTTCGATGTGTATGTGAGCACAAATTAGACTACCCCTGGAATGCATTATGCAGATATTTTGTTTTGCCCCTCTCTGTCATACAGTGGGAGCTCATTTCCCAGAATCCCACGGGAAAGCCTGAAACATGAGGAGGATGCGAGCGAAAAACACTCCTCAAGCAATCCAAGTGTTTGTTTTTTAAACATTCCAATATCCCCGATTTCAATATTGGGATATGATCTATTGACATAAAATCGCTGAATAAAACCTTGCTAACCCGCTATTATTCACGTTCAATGTTATATTATGGACAATGGAGACATGCCTCTGCCGTTGCCTAGTGAGAATAAATCTGCTTAGGTTTAGAGATAACGAGCGGAGAAACAAGGTTTATTTTGATTTGATGGTATCCAAGCCACTGATTCTTTCAAAGATTATTGGAGGTGGCGCTCTACTTCTTGACCCTTTTATTTTATTTATTCACCTTGGCTCATAATATGGCAAAAAAAATTGAACACAGGACCCTGACGATAAAGCCGTTTATTGCCGTTCTAATTCAGAATATATTATAGGCGAGGGTGACTACATGAACTTTAGCATTGCTCCATCTTTCACGTGTTCTGGAATGGAAAAAGTTATGTGTTTAGAGACACTAGGTTCATATTCCATGGCTTCTTCCCTATCAAAGGAAGCCTGAACCAAACATAAAGACCTTTTTCGTCGTTGGGATACAGCTAAATCATTTTTGGCAAAAAAGAAAGTGGTAAATCGAAAGGACCAGTGCAGTAACAACTGATGCATGAAAAAAACAAAAAAAAAACAAATGCATACATTTTTCGTTCCACTTGACAAAAGGTTCATACTTTTGTATTATACACAGCATGTTTTATAGGGTATTAAGTGGTATCTAATCAAATCTCATGAAAAAATTGGGTTATAGTGTACTGGGATAAAGGTGGTCACTCGCATTGTATGCATTTACAATGAACGATGCAAGTAAAGTTATTCCTCTTAACATGACACCTTGGGGTTTGAATCCTGCCAGAGATGGCCTGTGGTGATGTAAGAATTGTGAACGATTCATTCGAGGCCGAAACAATCTTTGCGATGAATCGATTCAGGAATCCCCCCCTACCAAAGAGCCAAACACCGTGAGAAATCACTTTGATCGTTGAACTCTCCCGATCATCGTTTCTCATTCACTGGAAGTCCTTCCACCAAGCGAGCCAAACCAACGAAGAGTAGAAAAATAGAACCCCTCTTTTTTTTTTCCCCCCCTCACCGAGAGACAACAGAATCGTCAAGAATCGATTCTCAAAAAAAGCAGGTGGATCCTGCTTCTCCACGTGCACGGGCGTCGCTCGGAGACGTTGGCGTGGCTGTCTGCTCTTATACTTGTATGGATTTTGTGTATAGGGTCACGCGTCCACTGTGGGGCAGTGTCACATTTAGTGAAACACAATGTACAGAAAACATTGTGTGTGTGTGTGTGGGGGGGGGCTTCCCCAAAAATATGGATCTGCAAACAAAAAATACGCTTTCGACCCTCATCCGCACTGTGCGCCTCTATCTGCTCCGTCGTACTTTCCGTCCCGATCCCGCCTCAGGAAGCCGAAGTCTGACGTGCAGCGCCGCGGCGGTGGAGATTTGGGCGGCTCCTCGGCGAGGCTCTGCGACCTGCGGTTACCCAGAATCCCCCCTGTTTACGTGTTCCTACGCAGAAGCACCGCACTGGGCTTAAGCTGTTTCACTACTCAAATGCTGGAGATAATCTGCTCAGTGCGGAGCTCAAACGAGGCTTATTTTAAAGAATTAGCGAGAAAGACCACAGATCCGATTGGACTTGTATTCAGCTTTGCTGCTAATTAGGCAGGATGGATGAAAATATAAAAAAGCGTTGCAAAGCCAACGGATTTGCAGGTAGCTTTGGCCTAGAATTAGCTCCGGCTGCACGCCGCACAGCGGGAGGTGTTGGAAAATGAAGACGATTCATGATAATACCAAAAACATGTGAGACATTCCGCCGGAGCCGACGAAGCAGTGAATCACGACAGACTGTTAATGTGACGAGAACACTCTGTCCCCGGATTAAATAATAAAATAAATAAATAAATAAAACAAACGAAAATGAAAGCACTTGCAAATGGGGCAGAATAGCTCCAGAACGCAGTAGGTGAGAAATTGAAAAGTGGAATTTCCACCCGACCCCAGGAAAGAACAAACGTTTTTTAATGTGTTACACAAGCAAAGCTTATAGCAATTTAATTTTTCCTAATGTTGTGGAATATTTCCAATGCCTCATTACTCCCATTTTGGTGGGGAGAGACTGCCTACTCCCTCTTGATATAATGAGCCCTGAGGTCTATTAGATGAGTGAGCGCTGGGTGGAAAGGACCGAGTCCTCCCGTCTCTTTGCCTCCGTCCTAATCAGGGAAACACAGAAGCACATCATTACTCTGCAGGAAACCAGAGGAGATAATCCCGCCTCTCACGTACCGCAATGTCTTCGGCTAAATGGATTAACACCTTCCCAACACACCGCTTCCCTTTGTTCTCAGCGGAAACCGCATTCAAACCATATTGAGAAAGGTTTTTTATCTTTTTAACTCTTTTATCCTTCGCCTGAGGACAAATCCAATACGAATCTAATCTAATTGGAATTAGTGATATTTGTTCGCTATAATACTACTAGTGGCATCTACAATATCCTTCTATCTATCCTGACTTATCTACCTATCATCTACTTCTCTACCTACGTACCTCCCTACCCCATCCATCCATCCATGTATCTCAGTGTGTGTATCTATCCCTCCAACCTGGCCTAGCTACCTATCTATGTATCCATCTACAGTATCTACCTCTCCATCCATCCATCCATCCTCCATATATCTATCTATCCACATATCCACCTTCCTCTCCATCCATCCACCCCTCGCCATCCATCTATGAATCAATCTATCAATCCATCTATTCATACTATATATATATATCGATCCACTTACCCAACGACCTCTCCACCCATCTATCCACCTATCTATGTATCCATCCATCCACCTATCCACCCATCTATCCATCAGTTTTATCCCATTGTTCAAACCCTGTCGATGGCTGAGAGTGACAGTTCAAGTACATTTCGAGTCTCATGATAGTCCCTAAAATAATATTGCTGACATAAAATAAACAACCAAATAAATAATGAAACACATTGAATTATTTATGCTCACATGCCACATGTATTTATCTATTTATTGTGGTTCAAAACGTTCCTCTGCATAGGGGTAGCCAAGAGGACCCTAACCCACTATGGACAAATGATATATACTGTAGACGTAAAATGGTTCATTTCTAAATGAATACATTCATGTTTATTCTTGATTAAAGACAGTATATTGCAGCCTAGTGTTGTTTTTTTTAGATACTGTGGTCCTAACGTCCTCTCACTTGGATCGATGGCACATCTTTGTCGCTTGGAATCTTATGTCTCTGTCCTTTCCTGCAATCAACTTGCACAACGACCCTGACTCTGCATTTTCCTTCCTTCCCTGAACAAGTTGAGAAAGAAGTAAAACGTTTGGTTTGCAGTTGCATTTCCAGGACAATGTGATGTCACGCTGGTTTTTTTTTTTATTGCTAGTACTACTTAAACAGGCTGTTTAAATGCATATCCGCTAATTATCTTACAAGGCGGAGGAGTGATATTGCCCTGAACGATTCAGTATTTATTTTTAGATACTTTATTCATCCCTGGAGAGAAATTACAGTGTCATAGCAGCTCACATCAATATAGTCCATAATAATAATAATAATAATAATAATAATAATAATAATAATAAGGCAATATAATAAAAGAGAGAAAATAGATGGCAAACATATTAAACCTTGAAGTTAACTAGAAGTTGGAAAAATGGGAAAATATACAATAAACCTAACAATCAACAGTAAAGTTAAATAAAATAAAAATGGCAATATGCAATAATCCTGTTGATAAACAATTAACAAAACACAGTAAAAGCCACCTAAATGCTGATGTCACTGATGCCAATGTAAATAATAAACCTTAGAAGATGGATACATTTGCCGTGCACAATAAAATGAACCTAACAATAAAACGGAAAAATGTACCTAGAGCTAAATAATGAACAATAAAGATTTGGTACTGAAAATAACCCTAATGATACATTTTAAAAATAAACTAATAAATTGGCCAATAACCACCCCCCCACCCCAAAAAACCCCATAAAATTAACAAACATTTTTAACAAAATAAAATAAAAATTCAACAGTAAACATGAAAAAAATTGGCAACAAGTAAATGTTTAAAAAACTTTGAATTCTAAGTAGGAAACACATAAAGATTACGCTTACTTAAATATGGCGGCAAGATTTGTACCTACTGCGAAAGTATTTCCATGAGGAATTTGGGCTTTTTTTCCCTATCATCAAATCACTGTGTAAGTCAGTGATTCCATGAAGCTCAATGTCATACGCCGCAAAGGACAACCTCGCTCCGGAGATCTTTGTCTTTGTTAAATACGTTGTAAGAGGAAAATCTTAGACAGGAAGCTTTTGGTGGCATTTGGGAGAATTCCTGGCAATAATATAAAACACTAAGTGAATACGTCCCCAGAGCAGTAATTACATCAACAAGAGAGTCGGCTCGCACAGCGCTCGGGCTTTCTGTGCATTAATGAGAGATTCCAGCAGCTTAACTAGTCGGGGGCCATGGAGAAATGTGCCGGTGGTTATTTGGGTGACTTATTTAGGTAAGCAGATTTCCAGACTTTAGGGATCGATCGAGGGGCGATTGCTAAAAATTAAAAACGAAATGTGCGTTGGAGGCTTTGAAGGCGATGCAGTGCGCTGAGAGCTGAGAGAAAAGATCGTTCCATCTCGTCCTTCATTAGCAGGAGAACAAGATAATGAATAAGACCACAAATAGATGAAAAAGGGCATTTGTGCGACACTGTGTGGCAGTAAATAAGTGGAAAACTCCAATTTTGTTATTGACTCTGATTTGAATAGAACTGAGTGCGGAAATCGACTTATTGCGCGTCATATTCAACATACAGCCCTGCAACCTGCAATTTATCATTATATTGGATTTTGTTCATTTTTAGGCTTCCGGGATGTATTAATTGTTTATCATTAGGTTTATTGATATTTATTTATTTTATTGTTTATTGTAAAAATGTGTATTTTGGAATGTTTTATATCTTCTAGTTAACTTCTAGGTTTGTTGAATCATATTGCCTTTTTTTTTTTTACCTTATTTATTGTTGATCGCTTTTTGTAAAATCTTAGGTTTACACATATCTCGAGGGATATTGCCAATTTTCAGGAAATCCTTGCCTTTTTCTTTTCCTTTTCTATTGTATTTGTATTATCTATCTACATCCTATCTACATATCTATCCATCCATACATCAATCTGTCTATCTGACAGTAGGATATTTTTAAAGTAAATCGGTAAAATGGATGAAGTTTGAAAATTGCTCACAAATATTACACCCTACGCATAACTATTATTCATGCAGTGGAACTAATGGAGGGTTTGAAAATAGAGCAGATCTTTTTCACCGAGTCGCTCGCAAAAAGCCGTATCCCCAAGAACGAGAGAAACCTTTCATTGCTATCTGATACTGGTGGTTTTAGGGAGACAAAGCAGGATTTCCTGCTCCAATGTTATTCAGTCAGTCAGTCAGTCAGTCAGTTAGTCATTCAGTTAGTCAGTCAGTCAGTCAGTCAGTCAGTCAGTCAGTCAGTCAGTCAGTCAGTCAGTCAGTCAGTTAGTCATTCAGTTAGTTAGTCAGTCATTCAGTCAGTTAGTCATTCAGTCAGTTAGTCAGTCAATCACTCACATTAGGGAGGACGCTGCAATTCTTTACTTCCCTCTTCTGGACTCTTTTTAAATGGTGGGTTCAACTATTTGATATATTTGATTCTAATATGTAAACACCAGCCTGCTGCGGTCCAGAACAATGCTAAATATGTGTTTTACAAAGCAGACAAGGTGACCTTGTTTTGAATTGCTTATCTTCACATGCTCTAACAGAGCGTAGTTTATACACAAGTCTGTTGTTCCTCAGTTTGAACAGACAACCTGGGAGCGGTGCCCAGAGCCCAGGCTGGATCAGAGCGGCCCAAGTTTTGGCTTAAATGACTGTTTGTATTAGCAGCACAACATGCATGGGGGGGGATAAGGACACTGCCCATTTATTTTTTACAGGACAATTAAATTGCATAAAAAAGGGGGGAAAGTACTTTGTCAGCGACTTCGGAAAGATTAAAGGTGCAATTGACGGCTTTTGCGCCGCTGTCACAAAGACAACCGGATCGCTTTACAATCGCTAAGCGTGCGCCGTGGAAATGAGCAGCACCACTTTGGAAATGAGAGAGGAGAAAGAAGCGTGGTGAAATTGACATTGTCACAATTTTAGTTCAGTTGTATTTCTTTTGGTTGCGCAATCACCGACTTTTATATAGGGACGCTGCATTAGCTGCTCCGGCTCACTGCTACGTCGACGTTGTCGCCATAGGGATTATTTATTGGAGCGGGCAAGACTGGCCCGCAAATAAATTGATAATCTTCGTACCCGGTGGCATTCCGTGTTGCATAGTGATATCAAGGTGTGGAGGTCTCTTCCCACACGTGAGGGTTTAGGGAGGGAGACGTAGTCTTTCTGGCCGTGGTGCGCCCACATGGCGAGAGTTTTATTGTCCATGGCAATATGCAGCACGCAGGCCACAATCCTATTTATAACTGAGTCTTATAATAATCGGGGGTAATAATAGGAATGGCGTTCCTCTCGACTGCTGCTCAAACAAAACTGCTCGGACAAACAAAACGTTAAGAAAACTCCCTGCCTCGAATCTTGAGGGGAGTTTTATATTTAAAAGGGAACCGTGCTGTCGTCCGGAGCCGGTGCTTGACCGCCACACAAGGCTTATAGGGAACCAATCTGCCGATGGTGTCATTACTCTATGGCCCTTGCACTGTAAAATCATCGCGTCCTCGGTGGATTCCCCAACACGGCGATGATATCGGATCCTAAATATTGAACATTGAGCGATTTGGATCAACACTGTACGAACACTCTTCCTGCAACTTTGATTTTTCCGTTTTTCTGAAACCTGCCATTTCCATTGCCAACCCATTCATGTAGTGTTTCAAAGTGGGGCAAAAACTTTATTTTGATCATTTTTATCTTCAATTTTTACTTTGGTTAAATCTTTCTTTATTGTCATATGCAAAATGAATTAATAAAATAGATTTATAGACGAGAAGCTGTGACGCTCTGCCTGATTTCAGCATTCTATTGAGGCACTGGGATGCATTCACACTTTTCATCTGTTGCAACAGGTTTTGGTCCAACACTGCGACTAAAAGCCACCGTTGCTTAGTAACTGTAAAGCGGCGCTGGACTTTAAACTATTTTAAACTGCAAGTTATATATACGGGATTTATATATGTATAGAATAAGATTGGATTCAGATTCGATTCTGTCATAAACATAGTGTGCAGAATCCCACTTATGAGGTATATTCTCATACAAAGAATTTGTCGCGGTAAAGAGCGATGCATTGCCGAACGGACGGACGATCGGCATAAAAAGCTTAGCGCTCTGAAAAACAAAACAAAATGAATCACATTTTCGAAAAAATGGCAAAATAAATAGTAAATAAAGTAAAATAAAAGGCCAAATATTAAAAAAAAAAAAATGTATGCATGGTTTGTCAACGTCGTCCGTCAGATTCAGCGTGAAGCCAGCTCAAGCATCTTCTCCATGTTATGGCAGAGTACAACTACACAATGTTGTTTTTTTTTCAAGTGTGGAATGTATATCTCTAGCGATGTGGATTCTCCGCAGTCAGCCATTCCCGGTGGCCTCTCTGTGCAGTCTCCATGGAAGCGGTCGCCTGTGCCTATATATCTCTGATGGTACGGGATGACAAGGTCACTGAGTTGATTGATGTTAGCCTCCAGAGTCCTTCCCCTGGTGCAGGTTCAACATCTATTGCCGTTGTGGAAGAGATGAGAGGACCTGTGGGGACCACCGGTACCCCCCTCCCCACCCCCTGCCCTTTGCCAAAATCCCTTTGCCAAGGAGGTAGGATGGTGCAGTGTGTTCAGTCGTACCTGAACCAATGGCCTGTGACTGAACCCTTTGTCACTTCCCCCCACGACGGCCCCATATGTCTCAGAGAAAAAGGAAAAAAATACTCAGTGAGAGGATGGAAGCCAGCCAGCGTACATTTTTGTTCGGCGCATTCATCACAAAAATCTCCTGTTGCAACAGCTAGTGATGAAAAGGTTCAACCCTTTTTTTTGAGATTTGGTTCCGGACGAGTCGCCCCGCAGAAAAAAAAAAAAGAGTCCTTCTGTTTCCTGACTCTTAGTTCATTCGGTTCAGTCGGCGAGGCGAGCGAGGCGAGCGAGGGGAGGTACTTCCCCGGGCGACGGGCAACGGCCAATGTCGTTTTTCGGCTCCGAGGTCATGAATGGAATCTCCCAAGAATCACTTGAAGCCAAAATTTCCTCAAAATATATATATATATTTTTTTTGCGCCAAGAAATGCAGTGTGAGATACTGTATGTTCACAATGACCTAATCGTCTGCGACAAAGGAACCGTCCGCGAGTCGGAGTCTGAGTTTGGCAGCTAAATCTAGTGCCGCTGTGAGTCTAATATTTGGCCTTGCTCTTTAACCACATGGACCCCCCCCCCGACACGCACAAATCCCCTTTCCATCATCCCGTAGTACAGCTCCCATGAATAATACAAAGGCTTCCATATTTCATTATCCTCCCCCCGACCTCCCCCACCATGACACCATGTCACATGATGCGTTGGAGAGACAAGTCACAACAGGAGGTCATCTGCATAGTGGGAAACGAATCTGTTTGCTTGATTCACGACAATATGCGACGTACATAATCGGACCTCGTGATTTTCACGATTCCGGATTCTAAATGCAGCTCCGTCTGCCGCTGTATCCGTGTTCGGCTCCGAGTGAAAAGGGCGGGCGCGCGGCTCGGAGGAGCGCTCTTCCTCTCGTCGCGTAAAATGGATCCGCGGGCTTTTATTTTGAATTACGAGCTCGCGTCTTATGAGCTTCCTGACGCCTTGTGAGTTTTTTTTTTTACGGCCGGCGAAGAAAAGGACAGATAAAGTTCAAGGGGAAAGGCGTCAGGGGGAGATTGCCGTCTTTTTTTCCCAACGCAATACGCTCCAAAAGGAGGAGAAAGAAAAGAAAGAAAAGAAGGAAAAAAAAAACCGCGGCCCATGAAACGCGCGTGCTTCTCCGCAATGTTGTGAACGGGGATACGGTGCATGGCACGGTTCACTTGGCGCGGTGCAATACCCCCAAAATGTAATGTTTGGTTTTCAATACGCCAATGTAATCAATAAATGATAGTATTGATTCAATCAATCAATTATATGAGAACAGAGGCTCTGGTTTAAAGGGTTTTCCAAGATTTCCAAGGTAAACCAAGAAACCCACTTTCCCAGGATTCCATCTCCAGAGGCACACCAGTACGGCCCACAATGCACTTTGGTTTTGGTGCAAACCGTTCTTCGGCGTGAAGTGAGCCTCCAGCGTTTTTCCGACAGGTGATCAGCGAACTGGCTCCGAAAAAGAGAAGCGCTCAAATAAGTGGGGAAATGAACCAAGACGGAGTGATCATGTGTTCACAACGTCAAATTACAATCCATTTCCTGTTTCCTCCCAGTTTGTTGTGTCTGTGTAGCCGGAAACTTCCTCGAGCCCACAGTCACACTGCATTCCTGCTCTTCCGCAAGCGATCCGTTCGTGATGAACTAATCGAAACAAACGACTCATGAGTCGGGAGTCGCCCCGTCAAACTGCAGCCGGACACACAGGCTGAACTGAGTCGAAGCGCTCGGCTCAGTGACTCAGAGCCAAACCTCTCATCACGCCGCAGCGTTCTGCCTCAATGCGCCGCTTTGTTTATTCAACCAATGGAATTCATTTATTTAAATTAAGGGACTGAAATGTAAATGTAAATTAAACATTTAAATCAAAAATCGAGCTAAAATCCAGTATATATATATATATATATATATATATATATATATATATATATATATGTATACGGATTTATGTGGATATATACAGTATATGGATTTAAAATTTTAATTTCAAGGTTCGCCATTTTATCCAAGATATATATCTCCCAAAGACTCGACAACTTGATATGGTACATCTGCACCCAATTTTTCCAAAGGAAGAAGGCACAAGGCGCCATTAGCAGTCCATGTGCTTACTGCTACCTAAGTGGTGGAGTCCCATTTTGGAAATGCACGTTCAACACGTGGAATCTTTCGCAACAACTTAATCTAACTTTTAATTATACGTCAATTTAGTGCACATCCACGATCTACACCTCTAGTGCACAGCCGGGGCATTAGTGTTAATTGTTTTTGGAAACTTGAGCGTGTACCAAATGGATTTCATCATAAAAGATAACAAAGGTCCACTGTCAGCTGAAACGGAGCCAAGATATTTCACAGTGTCCGGTTTCCTAAATCAATACCTATCAGCAATCTGAAATTAAACCAAGATTGAAACCCAGTTTCATCACCACTCGCAATGTTGGTGGTGAATTTTAAGTAATAATACCATCTTGGCGACCACAGAGTGGGATTTCTTCAGGGGGTGGTGTAGAGGATACACCAGTGAACCTGCTGCTACACTGAATACTATAAGTAACAGCAATCATCCCTTACTAGAGTCAGGGCTAATATTGCATATATATATATTTGTTTTTTATGAATCACCTGTCGGGCACATCAGTTCTCTGCATTTGACCCATCCTACTACCGCACGTATCGAAGAGCGGCGGGCTGCCATGCCTCAGGGGCCTCAGGGGCATCAGCGGGAGGGTCTAACCGCGACGTGTCTTTCGGGGAAGGGGGGAGAGCTGAGGAAAGGCAGGGAGAAACGGGCACACTGCGCACGGAACGGCCCCAGTCGGAGTCGAAACCAATAACCTTCATGCTGAGAGGCAACAGCACTAAGCACCGAGACGACGTGCTCCTATATATACCACATAACGCCTGAGTGGGTCGGGAGAGGGTTGCGGTATTTTACCTTGAACAATGAGATGCACCTTGGTGGACTTGGGCTTCTTGTTTGTGAGGATGGAGCAGACATAGGGGCCCTCGTCGTGGACGTCCACGTTCTGGATCTTGATGCTGTACTCCGTGACCGCCGTGTTGTCCATCAGGACCACGCGGGGGTCCAGGGTCCACTTCTCATCGCCCGCAAACAGAATGGTGGTGCGGTTGAGCCACGCCACTCGCGACACCTTGCTGTCCAGTTTGCATCTGGAACGGACGACAACGACAACAACAACAGCAATGAAAAGGCGGATTCCGTTCCATCGGGAGGCCGAACTCCAAAAAACAACCCTCTGCACAACGGGGAGGGAAACAACATCTGGAAGTGCCTCAGAATTTCCCCGTTTTCGGTTATATCTCTCTGGCGCCCCTGCATACCAAATACGGTTCTGACTAATGACACCCTCTTAAATTAAAAACCCTCTCTCACGCACACACACACACGTCCCAAAAAGGCCATTATGAAATACTTGACTGATACCGCACAATCAGGGGATTGAAAAGACATTTACTCCAGTAATTTGCAGTGAGTTCAGCCTGGGTAGGCAGTGGCGAAAGCAGAGAGGTTTTTTTAGCACGTCAAGCCAAACAGAAATGATTGATAACTTGGCTGCGACGTAGTACGAGAGGAGAGAGAGAGAGAGAGAACAATTTATATATAGGCTACGGTATGATCCCTTACATTATCCGCAGGAGTTATGCAGCGTCATTGCCCAACCACTCGCAATTCATACAGTTGTTCGTACAGCCAGAGATACAGCAGCAAATAATCCGAGCGAATAAATGGACTTTGAGGATTGAGAAAATTGAGCAAACTTCATTATTTCCGGCCTCCAGAGAGGGCACCTTTTAACTAATAATATTAGTAACACGGCATACCAATATTAGTACGCTGCGTAAATGAAATGTGCTTTTTATTATACCAGGGGTAGGTAGACCACACGTCACTGATGTGCTCCAACTGTTGTTCTCACAGAGAAAGTCAAAGGAAGGAGGGAAAACAGAAATGAAAAAACCTAAGAATGAAACCAACATTTTAGAAGTGTAACTTGTCATCAACAAAATGTTGCCTTGTTAATTATCTTTTTATGCCCACTACGTAGTTGTTGCCCTAAGAATCTCATTGTACTGAATGACCTTGCGTTGTACTGTACACTTGACTAATCAAACACTTTGAACTTTGAACCTTGAACCTCACCTGAGCTGTAAGCAATCTGTACACGCTCAACCGACAACAAGCAAATCTAGATCAAATCGAGGTCATTCGCGGTGCAAAAGGACAATGTGCGCAACCTCGCAGGCACACAAGCAGCCGGCGAACGAACAAAGCCGCGAAGTCCTTGAAGCGCAAAGCGCCATTCCTGATGCACCGCATGGACCCGAGAGACCGCGGTGTCTGAACGTGGCGAGTTCACCGGTCAAATACGCAAGCGTGCCATGCAAACACACCAGTATTTGGCGACACAAAGCATTGGATAATTATGCAGCGATTGAGAACGACCGAGAACAAAGAGTTTCATACAAGATTCTACGGGACTGGAATTCTGGAGACCACACATCGCAAACAGGATCAAGTTGCAACACACGTTCACCGCCAAACAAGGCGCAGGCGGCATCGTAGGTCTTCCGAGTGTTTATCTTTGCGGCGAGCAGCACTCCTGACTCTCTTTTGGAACGAAAAAAAAACAAAAAACAAAAAAATCCAAAGAAAAAAATAAAAAAATCGCTACCTCAAGGCAGCTTTAGGTTTAGGGAAACAGCTCACTTTTGTCACGCATGTTAGCATGTTATCCCCCCCCCCTTCAGTTCATTAAGCAAATCAAATAGCCCATTCCGCAGCACTACTAAGAGCTCCGGGAAGGAACCCCGAGGTCTAATCTTTGCAGCTTTTCAAGATCACCCTAAAAAATAAGCATTTCACTTAAAAATGGATTGCCTTTTTCGCCTGACTGGTCAAACTAATTTAGGCGCGCTGCCTTGATCAAGCTCTGGCCGACGCAAACGCAAACAAGGTCACAAGATCGGGGCTCTGCATTGATATTTTGGAATCCAGTTAACAGAATGCTAGAACTATGTATAATGGGAAATTTCAGATTTTTTTCAATCGCATTTCATTATAAGATGATTACCACCAGGATGCTTGAAGTATCACTACTGGGTTCCAATTATTATTATTATTATTATTATTATTATTATTATTATCATTATTATTATTATTATTGTTATTATTTTAGTTCTCTTAGAAAGTATCTAAAGTCTATAGAGACGTCTACGTATTTTTTGGTGTGTGTGTGTGTGTGTGGGGGGAGGGTGGGGGGCGGTTCCACCCAAGGTTTCCGCTCCCTCCTATTATTTTGCCTGCACCAGCAGTCAATTAATGTTGAAATTTGAGTTGAAAGATGAAGCTTCCCCTTTGTATACAAGGTTGACTTTTATGAACAGTCAGATATACAGAAGGTTCAAAAAGTAGAGCGTGACAAATGGACTGGGAAGGAATCGATAACAAATCAGGATTCTCTTTTGAAGGGGCCAATTTAGCGCCGCGATTAATCAAGCCGCAAGGTGACATATCGCATTGGTCGGTCTCCATTGCAGTGTTTTTATATCGATGAAAAATGGAGCATCGGAGTCGGGGATGAAGAAAATAGGAAAAATCCCACCTGCATACGCCGTGCCCCACTCCAGGCAATTTACACTCGGTCGCATCTTTACATTACATTGAGAGCTGAATGTGTGTGTGTGTGTGTGTGTGTGTGTGTGTGTGTGTGTGTGTGTGTGTGTGTGTGTGTGTGTGTGTGTGTGTGTGAGACAGAGTGTGTGTGTTGGTGGGTGTGTGTGTGTGTGTGTGTGTGTGTGTTTTGTGTGTGTGTGTGTGTGTGTGTGTGTGAGAGTGTGAGAGTGTGTGTGTGTGTGAGAGTGTGAGAGTGTGTGTGTGTGTGTGTGTGCCTGTGCCGAAGCCTCCGTCGGGTTTACACAATGAGAAAAACAAACTTCAAATATCTCCAATAATAACAAAGACCAGAGCAGTAAGTGCAGCTAAAGGGAGGTTTTAAACGTCAGGTTGTTCTTGTGCTGAGACAAAGAAGAAAGAAGAGAGAATTCTAGAAGAACTACAAAGCTTCAGAAGAATTTTCTTTTCTTCTATTCTGATCTTAGGACAGTCTGGAAGTATTCTAGTAGTATTCTATCCCGGGAAAAGTGAGGGGTTTTCAGAGAAATTCCATAAAAACTAGAGGAATTCCAGAAGAATTTGAGGAGAACTAAGGACATTCTGAAAGAATTGTATGACAATTACGAACAAATGAGAATAGAAGGATGAAGAACGTTGCAGAATTACTAATAATAACTATACTAGAATAACTCCAGAATTCTAGAAGAATGAAGAACCCATCAGAAGAACTCCAGATGAACTCCGAACTGCATTCCTTTGTTCAAACCTTGTCTCACCAAATTGTTCCCAAAGTTTAGCGGCTTCAGACCTTTTTTTTTTTTTTTTTTTTCCCAAAGTGGAGGGACAAACTTTCACCCAGGATGTGAGTAAAACGTCCCATTTCACATTCATGCACCGTGCACATCTGCCCCTGTGGGGCTCCCCGGGGCGAGCGGTCCCGGCCCGTTGCCCCTGGGCGGAGTCACTCCGGGGGGGCATGGCGCCGATCTTCAAGTCACAAGTCCAGCAGCTTTTTAAATAAAGAATAAAGCCCTGTGCATTCCATGAACGTTTTGAAAGGGTACACAAAGGAAACCCAATGTTTTTTAACTTTAAAGAGCCTTTTTTCCTTTGGTATTCGACACCCCTCTCGGAATTACATTTGCTAACTGTAGATGTAAAAGGTCCTATCAGTAACACTTTCACAGCATCGGCGAGCAAAAAGAGGAGGGGCCGGGGGGATTTGAAGATAAATACAAACCTCTCCGCTATCACTTAAATACCCGGGTTTCAAAACAGGCGCCGCAGGTCCACGCCCTTATCTTGGAAAGGGAGCTTCACGCTTTGTACATAAAGCACCTAAAGAACTTAAAGAATATAAAGAACCAAAAGAAGCCTTGAGTTTTCATATCCTAAAAGTGTACTTGTGGGTTTTTTTTGTTCTTTATCACTGCTTGGTTATTGTACATTTTTAGGTTATCTTTATTTCTACTGTTTGTTGGTTAGCAGTAGGTGCATTGTATAAAACCGAAGCTGAAAATAGAGCAATATTTATTGCCCGATTTTCTGTTATTTTTGTTGTGGTTCAATTCTAGGCTTCTAGATTATATTTATTGGTGATCATTAGGCTCATCATATTTGTCATGTCCGCCATTACTTTTACATTATCCATTGTCCATTCTTAGGTTTATATTTTCTAGTTTATTGTTAATCCTAATCTTTATTGTATATTGCAAATTTTTCAGGTAATCCTCAGGTAAATTGCATATTGCAAACTTCCATGTTTATTCTTATTATGTTATTAATATTATCATTATTATTGCTCACTTCTTATGAGCTGCACTGACAGAAATTTCTCTGGGGATCAATAAAGTATCTATCTATCTTTCTCTATCTATCTATCTATCTATCTATCTATCTATCTATCTATCTATCTATCTATCTATCTATCTATCTATCTATCTATCTATCTATCTATCTATCTACTCTATCTATCTCTCTCTCTCTCTCTCTTTCTCTCTATCTATCAATCGTCTCCATCTATCTCTCTATCTATCTGTCTATCTGTCTATCTCTCTATCATCTATCCATCCATCTATCTATTTATCGTCTCTATCTATCATCTATCTATCTATCTATCTCTCTCTCTATCTCTCTATCTATCATTCGTCTCTGTCTATCTATCTATCTCTCTATCTCTCTCTCTATCTATCTGTCTATCTATCTATCATTCATCTCAATCTATCTATCTATCTATCTCTCTCTCTCTCTTTCTCTCTATCTATCAATCGTCTCTATCTCTCTCTCTCTCTCTCTTTCGCTCTATCTATCATTCGTCTCTATCTATCTATCTATCTATCTATCTATCTATCTCTCTCTCTATCTATCCATCCATCTATCTATCGTCTCTATCTATCATCTATCTATCATCTATCTATCTATTTGTCTGTCTGTCTGTCTATCGTCTCTATCTATCTATCGTCTCTATCTATCGTCTCTATCTATCTATCTATCTATCTATCTATCTATCTATCTATCTATCTATCTATCTATCTATCTATCTATCTATCTATCTATCTATCTATCTATCTATCAATCTATCTATCTATCTATCTATCTATCTATCTATTTGTCTGTCTGTCTGTCTGTCTGTCTATCGTCTCTATCTATCTATCTATCTATCTATCTATCTATCTATCTATCTATCTATCTATCTCTCTCTTCCGTTATTTCTCCCGGATAGGTCGCCTTTAAATTGCGGTACCGTGCCGCTGCTGCTGTTCTATGGCGCCTTCATGTGGCGTATCCCGTTCACACTTATTAGACAGCGCTTGCCCAACCAAGACGCCTCGCCGGAAAGATGACAGAGCCGGGGCTCAAACTCTAACATTTCACTCCAGACAGCTTTCAAAATTGGCTGCACTTTTGAGATGCGGTGTGTGGATGAGAGCTAATGACGGGCGGCGCTGTCATAAAAGAAAGTAGCCCTGTGGTAAGAGCTCCCGTGACGAAACGCACTTTTCCTCAATTCATTTTCCTTCACGGTGACGTGGTTCTTTGCGTAGTAATTATTAATAACTGTGTTTTTTGGTTGTACCGCTTGATTAGATTGGACGCCGCTCGCTCAAATTCCAACACTGTACTTCATCCCCGCCGAAGCAGCGATGAAAGCTTCGTTTTGAGACTCATTAGTCCGATTCAGACGTAGCGAGGGAGGAGCCGCGGTGAGCCACGCGTGAGAGCCAGAGCGGTCGGTCAGTTCGAACAGAATTTTCACATGAATCATTTAAGGCTGTCAAAATTATTTATTTCGGTGGAATAACAAGTGTCACACGTTCAGTGTCAGTCACATTCAGTGTGAATCATGACAAATGCCTCGACCTTCTTCCCCGCCATTCCACATGAGCTTTTTTTCCTCTCGCTGAAGGGAAATCCGAGGGAGCTTGTCGGGTACGTGGAGGAGGCCGCCTGGGATTCACGTGTGACTCAGAGCTCCCTGCTCTTTCGGTTTGTGATCAAAGTTCCAGCCTCAGTGAACGCCCGCGTGCCCGGCTTCTCCCAACGAGAAGCGCGAACTTTGTCCTCTTCCCGGTGTGACTCCAGACCTCTGAGCCACTGAGGAGGAATTGCTCGCGAGTCTCGCGTCACCGCGATGAAGCAACAAAGTAGAGCCATATTCGGGGGAAAAAAAAACAACCCAAAAAAAAAAGCCCCACAAAACCCTTTCTTCTGAAAACACACTCGAAAAGAATGTTTGTCTGCGAGACTCGCAGGCGACAACTGTTTTCGTCAGGATAAATATGAAAACAGCCGTCACGCCAGCACTCGTCTGGACTGCTGACACTCACTCAGCACAACGCGCGCTACACCGCGGCGCACCATTATTTCGACAGAAACCTCAAAGCCTCCTTTGATGCGATCAGCAGCGTGTCGCTATCGAAGCGGCCTGAATTATTGATGGATGATTGAGGGGAAACACAATGAACACGGATACGCAAGGAAAGGGGTTACGTTCCGCCGTTGCGTATCGGTGTATGCACGTCTGTGTGCGCGTTGGCGATGAAAGGTTCGACTATTTTCTCCCGATTCGGCTCGTGACGAGTTACTCGGTGAAAAGAGTCGATTGATTTTCTGACTCCCCTCATTAGTTTTGTTCAGTCGTTCGTTAACGCACGGCGAGCGAGGGAGGACTTCGCGAATGACGAACAGGTGTCAGAAGAGTCGGTTTATGCTCTGACTTGGGGGTAGAATTTTCACAAGAACGCCGTAATTCAAAGTGAAAATTAGTTATTTGGGCATAAGAATGCAAAACTGTGATCGCAGGACACCTTTGAGACCAATTCTCACATTTCGGCGGAGAAATGTAAAGCGTGAATCCACAAAATGATTTACTTCTGTCAAAATTATTTATTTTGGTGGAATGCAAAAGTGTAAATCAGTCGCATTCAATATAAAGAGTACGGTGTTCACTTAAATCCTGGATTGTTATTGTCTGATTTGTGTATCTCCTGAACGTCATCGAAACCGATAGTGAAGGAGCCCTTCATGCTGCTGGAGGCACAGGTGAAATGTTTATATATATTAAAAAAAATAAAAAAATAACGTGTAAAGATCTCGCTTGTCTGTAGCTTGTGCGGCGGGAGAAATAATGTCAAATCAACAGACGCTGGAACAAATTGAAGTAAGTAATCCCTGTGCTAGACATTATGCATGTACAGTATGTGGTTATTACTGATACCACATATTTCATATTTCAAATATACTTTTATATCCGCCTTGGACGTGATTATTTTCAGTTCATGAGTCGAATATTCACTCGCTCACCCATTCTTTTGTCAGAGTGATTAAAATCTCCGGAGTCATTTAAAAGTGTGCTAATTGCTTAACTAATCGTTTGCGAGTCGTGCATCATGAGCGTGTGTGTGTGTGTGTGTGTGTGTTTGTTTGATGTTAAATAACCAAAAAGGATTTTTCGACTCGACAAGGGAGTTGACGCTTAATGACGACAACAATGAAAATCGAATAAATGCCAAACGCGAGGTGAATGAGTAATGTTTTTTCTAATAATCCTCATTATGCTGCCCTGTTCTAAATGCCAGGATCTGTGACAGAATCCATTCACAATTCATCAAAACCGATAACCGAGGAGCGGTTTTGCATTTCCTGTGCATTCCCCCGGGGAGCGTTGTCTCTTCGGCCAGAATGAGAGAGTGTTTTCGACCACCCGAAGGAAAGGCAGCCGCTCAAAAAGATTCATATTCAGGACATATTATTGTTTTCCTACCTCCTCGGCCGGGCCAGCCAGCCTTCAATCCGATGGACTACATTGGATGAATATCATAAATCATCCTGCCATTTGGCTCTGCCTGCGCGGGGTCAGAGAGGAGGGAGCCAGATAGGAATCCACTTCCCTCACAGCAGTTCATCAAAGTCACCATGTGGACCCCGAACGCCGAAGAAATACCATTTATGCATCAGGAAAGTCGGACGGACAGTTTAAGGTCCATGCCTGAGACATTACACCATCATATGGTGATCACCGTGAACCAGTGTTTACAGATCTTTTTGTTTGTTTGTTTGTTTGTTTGCTGGCTAGAGCACTGGAATGGATTTCGAAACCAAAACTCGCAAAAGCGATATAGAGGTTAGTGGGGTAGAAGGCAAGATGGAAGGTTAGGAGATGAGATAGAAGGTTAGGATGTGAGTTAGAAGGTTAAAAGGTTAGAAGGTGGGATAGAAGGTGATTTAGGTTAGAAGGTGAGAGAGGAGGTGAGTTAGAAGGTTAGAACATGAGTTAGAAGGTTAGGATGTGAGTTAGAAGGTTAGAAGGTGGGTTAGAAGGTTAGAATGTGAGTTAGAAGGTTAGAAGGTGAGTTAGGTTAGAAGGTGAGATAGAAGGTTAGAAGGTTCGAAGGAGAGTTAGAAGGTTAGAAGATGAGTTAGAAGGTTAGAAGGTGAGTTAGAAGGTTAGATGTTGAATTAGAAGTTTAGAAGGTTAGAGGGTGAGTTAGAAGGTTAGAAGGTTAGAAGGTTAGAAGCTGAGTTAGAAGGTTAGAAGGTAAGAAGGTGAGTTAGAAGGTAAGAAGGTTAGAAGTTGAGTTAGAAGGTTAGAAGGTTAGAAGTTGAGTTACAAGGTTAGAAGCTGAGTTAGAAGGTTTGAAGCTGAGTTAGAAGGTAAGACGTTTAGAAGTTGAGTTAGAAGGTTAGAAGTTGAGTTAGACGGTTAGAAGGTGAGTTAGAAGTTTAGAAGGTTAGAAGGTGAGTTAGAAGGTTAGAAAGTTAGAAGTTGAGTTAGAAGTTTAGAAGTTGAGTTAGAAGGTTAGAAGTTGAGTTAGACGGTTAGAAGGTGAGTTAGAAGTTTAGAAGGTTAGAAGGTGAGTTAGAACGTTAGAAGGTTAGAAGGTGAGGTAGAAGGTTAGAAGTTGAGTTAGAAGGTTAGAAGGTGAGTTACAAGGTAAGAAGTTTAGAAGTTGAGTTAGAAGGTTAGAAGTTGAGTTAGACGGTTAGAAGGTGAGTTAGAAGTTTAGAAGGTTTGAAGGTGAGTTAGAAGGTTAGAAGGTTAGAAGTTGAGTTAGAAGTTTAGAAGTTGAGTTAGAAGGTTAGAAGCTGAGTTAGAAGGTAAGACGTTTAGAAGTTGAGTTAGAAGGTTAGAAGTTGAGATAGACGGTTAGAAGGTGAGTTAGAAGTTTAGAAGGTTAGAAGGTGAGTTAGAAGGTTAGAAGGTTAGAAGTTGAGTTAGAAGTTTAGAAGTTGAGTTAGAAGGTTAGAAGTTGAGTTAGACGGTTAGAAGGTGAGTTAGAAGTTTAGAAGGTTAGAAGGTGAGTTAGAACGATAGAAGGTTAGAAGGTGAGGTAGAAGGTTAGAAGTTGAGTTAGAAGGTTAGAAGGTGAGTTACAAGGTAAGAAGTTTAGAAGTTGAGTTAGAAGGTTAGAAGTTGAGTTAGACGGTTAGAAGGTGAGTTAGAAGTTTAGAAGGTTAGAAGGTGAGTTAGAAGGTTAGAAGGTTAGAAGTTGAGTTACAAGGTTAGAAGCTGAGTTAGAAGGTTAGACGCTGAGTTAGAAGGTAAGACGTTTAGAAGTTGAGTTAGAAGGTTAGAAGTTGAGTTAGACGGTTAGAAGGTGAGTTAGAAGTTTAGAAGGTTAGAAGGTGAGTTAGAAGGTTAGAAGGTTAGAAGTTGAGTTAGAAGTTTAGAAGTTGAGTTAGAAGGTTAGAAGTTGAGTTAGACGGTTAGAAGGTGAGTTAGAAGGTTAGAAGGTTAGAAGTTGAGTTACAAGGTTAGAAGCTGAGTTAGAAGGTTAGAAGCTGAGTTAGAAGGTTAGAAGCTGAGTTAGAAGGTAAGAAGTTTAGAAGTTGAGTTAGAAGGTTAGAAGGTGAGTTAGAAGTTTAGAAGGTTAGAAGGTGAGTTAGAAGGTTAGAAGGTTAGAAGTTGAGTTAGAAGGTTAGAAGTTGAGTTAGAAGTTTAGAAGGTGAGAAGGTGTTGACTGTATCCGATGGTTTCATCATGCCAGGGACTAAAAGCTCCGTTGCTTTTGTGCATTAAACCAACTGAATCAAATGAACAAAGAGGCGGAAAAGCGAACGACTGTTTACAGAGTCGAAAACGAAATCTCCAAAAAGAGTCAAACCTTTCATCACTACGAATAGTCACAAATACGTTGTCGATGAACACGGAGGAGCGACGCTGCTGCAACTGACTCATTAACCTCATATTTTAGTGGCATTTCACCACCAGAGACAAACAGTAAATATACGTTACCATTGTTTCCGACAAAAGGTAGCTACTGTCCAAAGAGCACAGCACAAACTCAACAGCTTTCATGAAAACATTACATATTGCAGATCATCCTTGTATATTCAACATCACTTAACACACTCATTTAGCGAATGTTGACCAACGTGCCGGTCCGACTGGTTCCCGCCAGCTGCATGTCAGCGCCCCCAACGCCCACGTCATCCAACATGTTCTACTTTAGATAATCCTCCGCTGCACTTCCACTTCCATTCCCTCGCCCCGACCCCGACTTCTCATCTCTGGTGCAAACTTTTCCCTGATCCAAACACTCGCCGTAGGTTAGGTTAGGTTATGATCCTGGAAACTCAACGGCGCACGGGAAGCAAACACAGGACAAACTATTAACATTAAAAAAAAAAAAAAAGACGCTTGACGAAACAAAATGACTCCTTGGGTCCTAATTTGGAGTCTGGGACAAAATAAATTAATTCAAGATAAGGGATAGCAAGTGTGACGGAAAAGTACAATTTTAAGTAACAAATTGTTACTTAATTTATTTTATTATTGTTTTAAAAATAGTAAGAAATATGACTCACATACTGTACAAGTATAATATGTTTTATCTTCCTCTTCCTCCATTTTTGTTAAGGTTGCGGCTTTATGCAGAACCGTAAAAACTCATTCCTTTCCACCGCCGTTTTTTTTTTTTAATTAGTGTCAAAATACTTCATGTTAAATGACTCAAAGGTCATTTAACATGAGGGCCTGTGTTGGTGTCTATAGTCTCTGAATTATGCAACTAATTAATTGAGCATAATTTCTTGAACTGACGATATATACTATATATATAGATATATATATTTATCTATATATATACTGTATCTATGCCATAGTAGTATAGTAACATACATATATCAGCAGCATATAAATGTATAAGTAGTATATAGTCAGTTCAAATTATAATGTAACCCACATATATACTGTATACATATATATACATATAAACAGTATATATATATATATATATATATATATATATATATATATATTACTACGCCACATGGTTGTCTCCAGAAGTGGGGAAACGGGGATGGCATATTAAGCAGAAACAAGATCGAATATGAATCACAATATTCACTTTGACTGGGAAAATACAGCAACAGTGGAGCGCTGAAATATGGAGCAGCTGCTTTTTTAAATGATTATATTCCTTCCAGTGACGCACGATACTTTTAGCGCTTCTAGAATTTGCTGTCTGACATCCTGCTAAATGAACATGACTTACGGGTAGTCGGTGGGTATGTCTTTATAACGCACCCGCGTGTCATAAAACACACTCCAAACTGTCCAAAAACAGAGTCTTTGAAAATAATAGTTAGTAAGGCGCGCAAACGATTCGTCCGTACCGAACAAATCTTTTACATTAGTCAGGAATCAGGAGTCACTCCAGCAGGAAGGATTGATGGATGAGTGGATGGATGGATAGATGGGTGGATAGATGGGTGGATAGATGGGTGGATGGATGAGTGGATGGATGGATGGATGGATGGATAAAAAGGAAAATGGCAATTTAATGTCAATCTAAGAATTTGCTGAAAAATTGGCAACTACAATAAGTCAAATAGTCCAATTGGGCGTCGATGTCAGGATTAAATATCATCAAATATCAAATCATCAGCTGTCGTTCCTGCAGCCTCTCTTCTCGGGCTTCACCTTGTGCTCCGCCTCTCCAAACACCAAACCCTCTCTCTGAACTTAGCTCAGACGATGGACTTCAAGCTCGCCGCGGAAGGGAACAAAGGGAAAGGCGCGTTCTTTGTGTGAAGGAATGTCAGAGAAAGGAAAAGGGACATAAAGTAGACTCCGCGCTGGACTTCGACGAGGTCGCGGATAACGGAGGGAAACAAAGGAGCGGGCACACAATGACGCAGAGATCCTCCCAGTGGCGCGAAAAGAGAAGAACAACTCGCGTTGAAATTTTCCCTCCTCCTTTCATTTTTTCCATTTCTTAATTTCCTCTTTGTTGGAGCCTCTCAATGTGACTTAGGTATAGATAGATAGATTACGTCGGATAATTCCGCACCTCGCTCCACCAGTGCCTCTGTCGTTTCCTTTGAGGATCAGTCAATAACAACATACGTAAGGAATGAAACAGCCCCCTCGATAGGGTGAAGGGGGTTATTTTGAGATAATGGGCAGCTAGCTGCAAATCACTGTATCTTGCTTATTCCACGGCAACTTCCTCCTACAGTAAATAAAAGAATACATCAGAGCGGAATATTGGTTTGAAATGATTTGATACCATGTCTAGTATAAGAGCTTCCACTAAGACAAATAGTCACAATAATGTAGAGAAACGCTGCAACGACGCAGTTAACTATTCACCTACGAAACAAACGTCACCCTGTGTATGAGGAACCTATTACAATACCACTCTATTATAATACTCCGAAGCTGCTTGCACACACACGCGTTTACACTCCCTGGAAATACTCTGTTTGGTTTAGACGAGAGGTGGGGCCGGGGTAGCGCCTGCAGGGGGCGGGGCGTGACGCAATGACGCTGCGGAGTTTCGGCGCCGCCAACTCGTCTTTTTTGCCGTAGGTGCTCCGTGCATTTCGACGTAGCTGCAATATAAACGAGAGAGTGGAAAGGAATATAAAGGGAAGCAGAAAGGAGTACAAAGCAGCTACACTCCATACGAAGGAAAAAGGACTGGCGCCTGATGGAGACGTCGTCAACACGCGACACGCCCACTCGCTCGCTGTGAATGCTCCGGACAATTACCTGTTCTGTTCACACACACACACCACTCAATCGGACATAACACAGACTTTGTACTAGGGTGCTGCCTGGGTAAAGTCCGGGTCATGGCCGGTCCAAATGATGTGGACATTTACTCTCACACATACACTTCCTCCGGGTAATGTCCGAATAATTTAGGGCTTGCGGTGCAGGTGTGAAAGCATCGTTATCAATGTGAACTTGGACGTATGTCCGTTCATCTCTTCCAGTATTCCACTGGAGTGTCTATGTTGCTAGTGTTGTGTACGCGGAGTGAAGTGAGGGCCGCGAATCCAGGCGGAGAAGCAACTGCCGGTGACAACGGTCGCGATCATCGGCAATGATTCAGAATTAACTGACCGCCGATTGCAGCCGTTGACCAATCAGAATGGAGGATTCCACGGAGCCACAGTGTGATGAGATCCGGATGTTCCCTTGTGCTCCTGTGCAGCTTGTAGAACACGGTACATATTTTTCGCTTCCGCCTTAAGGTTCCATACTGGACTGCGTCAGCCATTTCACGGTTTCAAAACAGCCCAATATGGCGGCGATCTGGCAACAGTGACCCCTCAGGAGACACCAGAAGCGACATCGTCAGCAACACGAGAGCGGAGGGTCATTTGACGATTCGTCAATTTTTTCCCGGTCCGTCTACAACCCCTTCACTCCATCCTCAACGCGCTCAGTGAAGCAGAATTCTCGAGACTTTAAGCTTCAAAACTGTGCCATTTCTCAACTTTCCATGGGTAAGTGAATCCTCGCTTTGGTTTTCAACCTTTTACTTTTCATTTTAGTCGCATTTGGAGTCTGTGTTTCCTCACGTAGTTTCATTAGTTCCTGAGTGAAGCGTTTATTGTTAATATTTCACACATCAGCTTCTGTCTTGAATACGCAATTTAACGCTGTATTGAGTACTGATCTATAAACACACTGCGGCCGTTCACAGGAGGAAGGCGGTGCCGGCTCTTCTCCGTGGGTCCGAGGGAGAAGCCAGAGACGGCAGCGGTGGGTTGATCCCAGTAACCAGAGGAGGATGCAGGAGGTTTCCACAATCTATATATGTGTATATATTGAGATGTTTCTGTAAGTAAGTGTTTTTCTGATTACTTTTTGTTATCAGTTATTTGCGGCTCGAATATTAAATGAAGGAAAACATGCAATAGATATTATTGTGCACTAAATAAAACATTCATAGCTTCATGATATCTTATAAATAAATCAACAGATTTCTCTACTACAAAAACCTATAAATCTCAGTCATCATGACTAGAGCCCACATGTAGTTGAGTCCAAAGCAGCAAGGAGACCGTCTCGCTTCCAGTGTCCTACAGTAGAGCAGGCCAATAAACTTCATAAAACTACTTCCCAAGTACGAAGTAAATTTGAACGTCTATTCCTGGGCGGAATGATAATATTTTCTTTCCATGAGTGAGGTTCAATTTAATGTACTAGTTTGTTAATTGAACTCGGTAATCCAAGTTAAGACCGCACATCACCCATTTTATACACGTGGTGGATGCATACCGGGCTTGGTAATGGAAGATTTTCACCAATTTTTTTGAATTCCATGTAAATCAGAGATGTATATCCGGACAAAATGTCCACACACCAAAAAACCCACTTTGTTTTCCATGTATTTTCATTAGTATGGAGCTGGTCGATCTCATCTGTGCCCCCGCTGGACATATTGGACACATCTTGGTCACGCAACTAGGCATGTTGTGTGAACTATCATTTCAGCTCCACACAGATGGACAGTATATTTATTGAAGCTTTGGGCCAGGCGGTCATATGGGGATCATTTTGAGGTTCATCCGCGGAGGAGGAAGAGCGGGACACTTAACGGCGATATTTATGCTTTTATAGACGGGCTCTCGACGGTGAGGACAGTAGCGGAGAAATCTTTCCGTTCAGGCGAAGTGTGTGTCAACAAACAGCGCTTGTTTTGGGAAACAGAGAAAGATCGCTCTCATCACACAGCGATCGTCCGGGATTTTCATCAAACGCGGAACAAAAATATGCGGTTTGTTTGTCTGCGGCTACAAATACCTGCCAATCAGACAAACTGTGAGGAGAAGCGCGGTCGGGGGAAGTGGCACAAACAGCTGGCGCCGCAGCACAGAGATGCTCACTCTGATTGTTTACAGATGATGGAAAAAGAAATGTATAAAAAGATTCCGTTTATTTATTTTTTTGCTTTTGAAGAAGCCACTACCAGACAGCTGTTTGAACTCTAGATTCATTATCACCCCTGTTTTGAATGTTATAATAATAATTATACATTTTTCGTGGTTTTGGCTTTTGTATTCTAAAGACCGAAAATACAAATAATTATGAAAATAGGAAATGTAGATTCAACTGTACACTTGACCGTATGTATATGTACAGTATGTGACAAATAATCTCCGGAACTTGAACTTGAACTTCTGCAAATCGCAGTCCATCAGGGCTTCTTTGTGTCAGTTAACGTCAAACCGCAGCCAAACCACCCCCCCCCCCCCCAAACTAAAAACTAAACTAGATCAGGGGTCGGGAACCTTTTTTGGCCGGGAGAGCCATAAAAGACAAATATTTCTAAATGTATTTCCTTGTGAGCCATATAATATTTAATAAAATTGAATGCAGCTCAATGCGAGCATTTTTTAAGTAAGGCATAGTTTTTTAACGTGTAACACATCTCTGAGTACTTAAAAAAGTGCTATATATAATACATTTCTCTTTATTCTTCTTAATAATATATTGTAATGTTATACTGTAGCTAACCAATAATAAATGAAATACTTTTTACCATTAATGCGACTTCTGGTGCTGCATGGTTTTGCTGGTGGCCTTGTGGTCTGCTTCATACGTACTGAGGTTGAACTTCATGCTGCTGAGGCTTCCATCAGATCAGCGTGAGCGTAGGTTGCTCTTAATGTTTCTCAGATGCCAGAACGACTGCTCACATGCGTATGTAGAGCCAAACAGGGTCAATACGGCAATACTCACACGCTGCATTGTGATGTGGTGTGTGACGGGAAGCTCGTTCCAAGTTTTAAGGATCAGCTGGTCTTCAGGTTCAAGTTCAAGAGATGTGTTCAGCTGATTGCTCTGACGGGAGGCAGGGAGTTTTCTTAATGTTTGTCTGTCTTACAGAGGGGATCGGCGCACGGGCTCGCAAGCAGCCCAGCAGTGGAACGCCATTCCTCCTGCGCCCAAGAGGATCATTATTATCCACAATTATTATCATAATCCTCAGTGATATATATAATTGTGGCAGGGCGCCGAGTTAAAGGCCCCCTGGAGTCTTTCTGTGGTCCGCAGCCGGTGCTTGACTACGCCCCTTTGTCCGCCACATTTATATTTTGAATTTTTTTTTCAAAATTGTAATTTCTCTTACCTATTTTACTTTAAAATGACACAGAATTATTATTTATTACTTGTTAATTGTGATGAAAAATTTTAGCTCAAAATTGTCTGCGAGCCATATACCGTCATCGAAAGAGCCTTAATTGGCTCGCGAGCCATATGTTCCCGACCCCTGAACTAGATTATGTACTTATCTACTTTATTTACGGACATTAACATCTCGGAAAGACAGACATTTGAGTGGACGTCTGTACTCCATTCATTGCATTGGTTTGCCCTTCAATCGGTTGCCCTCTATTTCGGTTGCCCTCTCATTCGGTTGCCCTTGATGCGTTATGAACGCGGCAGGAGATAAGATATTCCTTGTGCTCGGGAAGTTGAGGTTGTGATACATGTATGAGGGCAGAGTTGCAGCTAACGCCCAGGGGGATGGATGACAACCCCAAGGAGAGCTGAAACTTAAAGCGGAAATCTGTAAGTTGATTTTGTTTTATGTATCCCGAATCTGTCCCATATTTGATACATATTTTGATATTTATTTTACGCGTCATAAGAAACAGCCGTTTAATGTGCTTGCCTTCCGCATGTGCTCCTCTATGTGTTGTTTGCGTTGTTGGTGGCGGGGTCCGCCTCCTTTCCCGGCAAGAATGCAAAGATCATATGGGCAGCAGCTGCGGTGAGTGCGAGTCGTGGTCAGTAAACTGTCAATATGGATGAACACTCACAATAAAGAACAGCAAGCACCCCCAGATGAACAAAATATCCCCAACACCTCGAATGACCGAGAAAAACAAAAAACAAATGAATCGATCAGGATGAACTTTGGAGAAAAGAAAGTGTTCCGACTAAGCCAGGATAAGGGTAAACCCGGATTTTGAAAAGAACGTTGCCTTTTGTACGGGATTCTGGGACAAACAAACCGCATTTTTCTTGTTCCGCGTTTGTGACGAGAGCGATCTTTCCCTGTTTCCCAAAACAAGCAGAGAAATCTTTTCGCCTGAACGAAAAGATTTCTCTGCCACTGTACTCACCGTCGAGAGCCCGCCTATAAAAGCATGAATATCGCCGTTATGTGTCCCGCTCTCCCTCCGCCGCGGACGTACCTCAAAATGATCCCCGTATGACCGCAGACGATTTCATGTATTACCACTTCAACGTTTCATAATGCCATCGCTTAAGCGGGTTGCCAGTTGAAGGGTTCCCCGGTTGATCGGCCACCTAGCGGGGCGGATTCCCCAGCATTGTGTCTTTCCGGATCCTCAAAACAATTTCACACAGGTGCGAAAAAAGTCAATATTTACCAGAGTGTACGGCAAAAAGCATTTTCACCAGGACGGCTGCCAAAATGAAGAAATTACAGTGGTGAGAGGTAAGAGTAGTGAGAGTGACTCCAACAGAAATGTTGTTTAGAAGGGTATTTGGTTGCCATTGCTCTTTATTTTAATGCTATAGAAGCACCAAAGGGCATCTATATATATATGTATGCCCTACAAATATAATTATCGAGAATCCCTTATCCAGTGCACCTTAATGTCACTTACTTGGTTATTTTGTTTTTTCCCCTGTCAAGGAATGCAAATAGTTGCTGATAACATTTGGTCGGAGTGGAACCCTAAAAGGTTAATTAGGGCGAGTTATTTCACGTGTCCGACGGTACGAACTGTTGTCTCCACCGCGAGTTTCACGCTGAGGACGGTCATTTTCATACCAGCGGTAGTGAAGGCCTCATTTGCATTCTGCTAAAGAGTACCAAAAATATATTTTTGTCTGTTTTGTATTACTATGATTATGATTATGATTATTAGTACTCATTGTTATTATTAGGGGTCCATCCTGTATTGTAATTGTTCAGATTTGTATTATTCTCCCTTTCGGGAATCTTTCGGGGCTAAAAGTGTCCGGAACAGAACGATCGCTGAAGCTGCGGACACGGTTGAGGTGTCGTAGGAACCGGGACGGAGCAGGCATCTCGTGGTTCAAGTAACTTCGCAGAAGGGTTCACCACCAAAAAAACATAACTTCGCTTCGCTTTGTAAGCCTCCGTAAATATGTCCTTGTTGCCTCACACGAGACCAAACGTCAACTCTGTCACTGTGACCAGAGCTCTATTTACAAGAACAATAAGGTAAGTTTGAACAATGACTGGGTTTGGATAAAAGGCAAAAACAGACGGTTGTTTTAAAGAAACTTAATGTACAAGCAGCTTCCTAGAGCTGAACATAATGAAATGAAAAGAGAAAAGGCATAAAATAGTGATGAGCCCTTGCAAAATAAGTCAAATTCCAAATTGATGTTAATGTTCCATAAATGTCTGCATTACAATGTAGGCAATACAGGTATTACAATATAGACCATTAATCTCTATATATATTTTTTTCGATTGTAGATTGAAAAATACAATAAAGTACTAATTAAAACTAACATTTGTAAAATGTAATTTGTCACTAATACGACTCAAATGGACCCTGTGTATTGCTGCCTGCAGCTACAGTATATATATTATTATTATTATTATTATTATTTTACATTTAGGCAAGAATCAAAATTTGAATCTGTACAGAATGTGTATAGACAGTTAGCATAATAAAGGTTATAATAGCCAAATAAAAAAACCCAATATATAGACAATTATACAAAAATGTACCAGAAAGTGATTCTATGCAATGTATAAGTTATGTAAAACTTATAAAATAAGAAAATAATTTGCTGAGGAAAGCTTGTTCTTACCTTGTTTTTAATTTGTGTCATTCTTATAATTATTCTTGTGTTCTACTTTGTAAATGCATTTTGCTTTGCTTGTTTTGCTTTTATTGTCACTATCACTGTCACTATGTTGTTTATGCTGTACAAATTGCTCAGTTTTTTGGGGTTTTTTTTTACGCTGCGTTTTTCAGGTAAAAGTATCTGAAACAACCCGCAGTACGCATGGACGTGGTTGAGGTTTCGTCAGAACCGCGATGTCTTTGAGTTTCGAGTTTGATCAATATCAATCTACATTTGGAGCAGATCGTTACAGAAAGTCACTAAACTGTAATACGTAGTTGACATGACCAAACTGGACCCGTGTTTTGCTGCCTGCAGCTATATTTCTTGTTTTTTTTCTCCTTGGCATTTTTCCGGCAGAAAGTGTCTGGCGCACAGCAATCGCCAAACCCATGGACATGAATGAAGTGTTGTTGGATTCGGGGCAGTTCAGACATTTGTGGTCCAAGTTTGATCCGCATCGATCTATATCTGGAGCAGAAATTAGTGAAAAAACAATGCCAAACTACTGGAAGCAGCCAAACGTCAGCGGAGAGGGGCGGGCTGCGATTGTTGAGCCGGCTACGGTGGTGGAGCAGGGCGCTTTGTGAAATCATCATCCACTTTGTTATACACTGATTAGCCACAATACTAAAATCACTAGGAGGTGAAGTCAATAACATTAATCATCTGTTCCAATGGCACCTGTCAAGGGGTGGGATATATTAGGCAGCAAGTGAACAGTCAGTTGTTGAAGTTGATGTGTTGGAAGCAGGAAAAATGGGCAAGCGTAAGGATCTGAGCCACATTGACAAGGGCCAAATTGTGATGGCTAGACGACTGGGTCGGATGCTGCGTTCCATGGGAACTCGGAAAATTGTAATTTAGCTCAAAAAGAAGTGAGGCTGCGTTGCATGCTAACTCGGAAAGCTGTAATTCTTGACTAACGTGACTAACCTGGATCCTGTGCATTACTGTGTGGAGCTATATCAATTTATTTATTATTATTATTATTATTATTATTATTATTATTATTATTATTATTACAATTGTTGTTGTTGTTGTTGATGTTATTATTGTTATTATTATTATTAGTAGTAGTAGTAGTAGTAGTAGTAGTAGTAGTAGTAGTAGTAGTAGTAGTATTAGTTATTATTATTATTATTATTATTATTATTATTATTAATAATATTATTATTATTATTATTATTATTATTAATAATAATAATAATAATACTAAACAATTCAATGTTTATGTCATGATGACAGTAATTTGTTCAAACCACTTAGTCAACTTATTTGTATTCAACTTTTTCTAAGAAATCGAACATTAGGGGTTAAATAGGAGACTATTTGGAGGCACGGACAAATTTTGCCCGCATTTTAACGGCATATTATATATTATTGTTGAAGAAAAATATCAGAGGCCCAAATTGGCACAGCAGAAAGACAGGAAAGAAAGCCAAGCACAGCTAATTATTCATTGCTTGTTTTGTTTGAAATGAAAACACATATTGATGCTTTTTTCTTTGAAGCTGTTCTTTAATGACCTTATGCCTGAGATACACTCATTGTGATGTATTTTGATGCTTTTGTGTTGGTCGAGTGAAGGGAACTTAACTCAATCGACATTTTTGGGGAGTTTGAAGTTCATGGAAAATGCTACACTCCATTGTCCCAAAAGTGTGCTTCACAACCGAATCCAAAAAAGCCCCGGACAGTTGGATGCTTCCCCCTTAGTGGCCATCCCATGACCCGTGTCCAGATTTTGTAACACAAAATATGCCAGGGAAAATGCAAAAACTCGATTTTTCCAGTACAACAGAGTGTAGTTTGATATTCACTATTTTCTATCAAAAAAAATCTGTTTTTATATCACTGAATTGTGTGTATTCTTTTTTCGCACGTTGCAAACCCTGTATACAGGGGGTTTTAAACTCTCATTCATGGGAAATGGGAAATGTCCCTGTTGTTCCAGGGAAGACAAGCTCTTTTTTCTGTTTTGTGATGCTCACAGTTCGTCCGACGGCTACTAGGGGGAGGATCCTACTGGCGGATGCGTTTTCGGATTCGTTGTGAAGCTGGCATCAGGCTCGCTTTCAAGTTCAAGTTCAAGTTCAAGAGATTATTTGTCACACACATTCAGCAACTCATTTATATGATAGGACGGCCCAGCATTTCCTTTACATTACTTATTGTGCTGTTAATGAGAAATCAATCAGGGAACTTGTCTAAAGGCACTTTTGTACGAGATAAACTTAATTACGACGTGCTGTACAGTGCAATACGTATATGACAAATACATCTTTTGAAATTCCTTGATTTATATAATATTGGTAGTTTTTTTTTAATATATCTTTAGTTTGACAGTTATCAATTGAATAAAAGTTATTCCCTGTGGTTGGGAATTCGGGCTATTTTGATGAATAGGATTTGGTCGTAAAAACAAAAATCCCATCCACATGATTCTCTATAAGATCAAAACAACAGATGAGCACAATGCAAACCTTTCTCTCGCTTTGAGCCACCGCGGCGCATATTCATTAGTTACGGCTTTAGATGTAATTTACTGGGAGCAGATGTACCTGTTGGTCCGACTGATCTCCTTTGTCGTTGGGCTTGGGGAGAATTTCACATCATTTCACACGCATTTCAGCAGGAGTTCTGCCGCCACCGGCCCGCTGTCTCTCCCTAACAGGCGTGACGGGGGCAGAATAACCACCCAGACTCTGAAATACATCCCCGGCACCGACGCCCACAATTGGCATTTTCGCCCGGGTGGGCAGGGAGCCAGATTTGTCCCCCGATACAGCTGTCCATCATCCGTACAATCACTTTTCCCTTATCTTTCATCAATCTGCATTACGACAGACAGCGACTCGAAACTGCCGGCGGATTCCCCGGAGTTTTCATTTCCAGTGCCGCCGCCGCCGCCGCCGACGAGGCGGGAAAAAGTGACGACGGCCGCCTTGAGTTCTGCAAAGTCGAGATTCTTACACCGGAATAGATTTCCATCATGGCGTCACGTGATTGGAAATGTCTGACATTTCGCCGCACTTATTTATCGATCTATTTTTAATCTGGCTAAAGTGGCGCTCAGAGCCGAGCTGGCCGGAGCCATTTCCATGATTCAGTGACGCGAAGCGCGACGCCCCCGAGGGAAGGTTTAAACCGCGGTAAACACAGGCCCCCAGGTGAAAAAGGAAAGGAAGGCAGGCCTCTATCACCGGGAGCGCAAACAATTAACGGGAGAGAAAAGGACACGGGGAATGGGGAGGAGCGCCTGAGATCTCCTCTCTGACTCGTCCTGGGTTCCATTCCGCCTCAATTTCCAGTTTCCAAAGCGTCCAGCGGCTGCCAAGGCGGAGCAGCGCGCCGTCCTTCACAACGTTAACGCTCCACTAATTCTTCCCGCCGTCTTCTGCCAGCCTTCCTAATCTGTCATGTCTGACAGCGGCGCCCGCAGCCGTACGCCGGCGCGCGCGCTAAGCGGCGCACCTACGCAGCCGGGGGACGAGAGGAAGAAGAAAAATAAATAAATAAACAAATAAAGTTAAACCTCAACCGTTCCCATCAAATCGACGAAGGTTCATGTTCGTCATGGGGCGCGTGGGCTGGATTTCCGTCGCTGTTGTCGAACATGTACTCGCTAATTACACTGACAAACGGACGATTCAGCGGACTCCGCGGTAGTTTGGCGCGGCCGGGAAACGGAGCCGATAGACAGACCCGTCGGTAGGAACGGTGGGAAACTTGCTTGCTTGTTTGGTTTTTGGGCCGGAGTCGTTTGCTGGGTGAGAACACGCCACAAGGTAAACCTCCGCCTGCAGCCCTGACCCCTGATAGCTGTAATGAAGCCGTGAAGTTCATTCCGGTGCAAACTACTGCTCCAGCCTCCGTATCGAGCCCCGAGCATATTGACACGTCTGGCCAACTTTTTCATACGCTGTGTACTTTCTTTTTTTTTTGGAATGTGGAATTAGTTATTAGTAACAGCGTTTACGAAATAACCCCATTCCGTTGCTATTGGACAGAAGCCTATGGTCATTCCCATTGGCATCCACACGCGATTATCGAGCGTCCAGTTATCCAAACCTCCTGGATGTCTGGGATGGAGGTGGGAGGAAAGAGGAGCGGCAGGAAAAGAAGAACGAAAGAGTCCACACACACCTCTCTACACAAGTTAACATGAGGGAGCATGCAGACTAATGACTGGCGAGCTCAGTGTGGCCGAGGGGCAGTTAGTCTTACAGGAATAACACGAACGGCTTTTAAATAGAAATTAATTGACTTCCGCTTCGTTGCTGACATTTGTGGATTCAGTGTAAAGCCGGCTTCAACTCTGTAACGGACAATCTGCAACCTACGATCAGACCACTGCAGATCTTTCCAGCGTTGAGAGCTCTAGTTGCACTTTGTGCGTCTGATACTCCCCCCCCGCCATATGCTTGTAAATATATTTCAGAATATTTCTCTAAATAACATTCCATTAAGATGTACAAACTTTTCAATCAAGTAAGTCTACAGTTAGTAACTGTGTAAGGGTGATTATTTAAAATGGTTGCACACACGCACACACACACACCAGAGTCCTGCATGGGTCTGATTTTCAAGATGCACCCGCGACGTTAAATACCGTACCCACCCGGCACCTAATTGGCCCAATGGCCACTGTGGAGCCCGATGGCCAATTAGGTCCACAACTCGACCCGACCCATCGACACAAGCTCCGCGGCCCAACCCGAAACCGCATGTCCTAGCGCTGTTAGATTAATTCGGTTAGGCTTAATGAAGTACATCTAAAGATAATTTTAAAATCATCTAGTATCTAAATTATATTTGAATAATAATGAAAATAATTAATATTTTAAAACAAAGGCAATTCAGGAAATTCAATTTTAATTCATATTTTTTTGGCTTATTCCCATAATACTGAGCAGCCCATCTCCACAGTGAAGGTGCCTGTTTGTAAGGCACCCGATTGAAGCGGCGCTCATATTCCAGAGCCGACACGCCGTTTCAGTAACAGTTCCACCTCGTCGTCGGTGCGAGCAAAGAGATCTCTGGTCTTACTTTTTGCCATTCCTGTTCTCCCGCCATATTATTTTCTGCAACTAAGCGACCCACCGCAGAGTAGACAATCTGCTTCCTGTTTACACCGGCTCGCCCATGCCCCGTGTACGTGAGCGCTCGTGTGCACACCGGGCAAAACCCGGTGGAGAGACACCCTCTCGTGCACCGGCCGAATTGATGCGCTGCAGTGGTCAGAGGATTAAAAGATGAATAAAATGTATTGTAATTATTTTAATTGTATTTTAATATATTTATTATTCAACACCTGGGAATTACACAAAAAACACCTGAGAACTTTCTTTCTTTTCACCCGTCGGGTACCCGCGACCAGATCCGATGCAGGACTCTGTCACGCGCGCGCGCGCGCACACACACACACACACACACACACACACACACACACACGGCGGATGTAAGACAGCTAATAGCACATCAGAAGGAGCGTCGGCTGCACGGGTTCAAACAGAGCCCGGCGCGGCGGCGGGGCCTCGCAACATGACCTCCTGTTTAGAGACAAATTGCTTGGTGAAAGACTCCTCTAATTGCTGGGAAACTTGCGGCGCGAGCCATTACATTCATTAGTCCGCCCACGCGTGCAGCGATGCGGCGCGACGGAGCCATGACGAATGGTGGGAAATAACTTTGGGAAAAAGGAAAATGTCGCCGCGGATGGCGGCTGCGGCTGCGGCCGTTAGCCACAGATGGGCGGTCGTAGAATATCGCCGTCGAAAAGAGAAAAAAAGAAAAAATCTGGTTTGTCGGATCAAGGGATTTCACAATTAAATTAATTGCAATACAAAAGGCGATGTGATGAAATACTGAACATGGCATGAATCATTTCCAAAGCAAATGGTGGTAGTGGTGATAGTATGAGAAGGGAGACATTACCATTTGGCCACAGTAAAGTAATGAAGCTCCGACCTGAAAAACACACATTTTCCCTGGTCTGAGTCACCTTTTGTGCAATAACACTGTTATAACACTGTAGAAACTACATAAAATATAATTTAGCAGGTATATACATACATAATTGATCCTGTGCATAGAATCTCATTTTGAATAATCTGTTTATTTTTTATATATTTTATATGTTTTCCATGTATAATTAGCAATTTTAATTGTGTTTAATTAGATTAATATTATTTTCCTCATTTTTATTATTTATTATTTTATTTCACATTTTTCAGAACTTTAAGCGTTTTTTAATGCTTATTGTCTGTAGAGAAACGCACCAATCGTCACCACGACAAATTCCTTGTATATGTGAACGTCCCTGACGGAATTAACTCATTCAGATTGTGAGTCCGATTCCCATTCTGTTGTTTGGTGGAGTAAAGCACGGCTCCGCGGCTTCCCAGGGACTGTTTGATGTTTGATCAGCGGCTACTGCCGGCGACTTCTTCTGTAATAACTTCGTAAACCTCGGCCTCGGCGAGAAGGGGAAAGGCTCAAGTCCCTCAAGTCCTGCCAGCCTGGCTGTTGTCAACATTCCCTTCATTATGAAGGGAATAGTGACAAACAGGCTGACGCTTCAGGAACACAGTAGTTCATTATATTTTTAGCGAAATCTTTGCTTTGACGCGCATAGGACCAGGATAATGTGGTGATGGAGGTGAAAAAACCCATGAAAATAATAAATAAATATGAATGTTTGATCGGATAAGATGCCGTTCAAGACGTCAAGGATGAAACCGCAATCAAATAGAATAGTAAATAGATGAACCAGTGATTGTTTTAAACAGTCCCACAGCAAATAAAGGGAAAACATGAAATGTGTATCTAATGATGAAGGAAGGAATCTCCGGTGCAATTTGGACACGCGGCACGTATAATATTAATAACCTTTCAATCAATGGAGAACAGTGAACCTGCGGGAAGGGTGGGGCGGGCGTGGGGCTTCCCGTGACAAACAGCGAGCCCTCGGGGGGCGGTGCTCCCCGTGAAAGCGATCGGCCTGTTACGAACAGGCACGTTTGGGGCGGGCGCGCGACGCGGGTAATAGTGACGAACTTTGAATTGACAACTAACAGCGACTAATCCCAAAGCGCTGAATCCCTGACGTTAGCATTGAGCTACCGTTCCCGCACAGCGCAAAGACGCCGGAGTGACTCTTGGCTCCTGAGTCATTGAAAAGCTTTGTTCACCGCAAAAGTTTTATTGTCCTCCTAAATAACCAACGCCCACCCAGTCCCAGCTTCGACGGCGAGAGGGGATACCGGCTTTGCTTATTTTTCTTTTTTTTTTTTTTTTCACCGATTCACACCCCGGAACCTGACAACTACTTCACGCTTCCGCGGCGCAGGAGTACGCTGAACATATTCCCGACGTTCCCGGCTGTCAAAAGCATCGCTTTAAGTAACTGTCGCTTCATCTTCCCGCATTTAAACGCAGGTGCACGCGCTCCGCACGGGCGAAAGCTCCAGCCACCCACTCAGACGGCGAGGAGCTTACAAAAGCCTTGTTGACTGGCTCTCAAACTGCCTGCTTGATCGAGCCGGGGCTTCCAGCTGTGGAACGGAGCTCTGAGCAGAGCGGGAGCCCTGAGCAGAGCGGGAGCCCCTCGCTGATAGCGACGTTCATTTTCCACCCAGACAGCTGTCACACATCTGGCGGCTGTTCACAGAGAGCGGGCCACCGGCATTCCAGGTTGTCGTGTAGGCAACACAGCGCACGGTTCCCGTAACGCAGCGTTTCCCCGAACCTTTTGGTATAACGGTGCTTATCATTATTATTATGGTCTATCTACTCAGTGCTTGAAGAAAAATATTAATAAAAGAAACAAGTGCCGGTACTCCCTTTACTCGCATGTTGGCGGGCATGTTTATTTTTTACTATTCGAACGTCCTCTTGTCCACCTGAACCAGAGAGCGTGGGCAACTGCCTTCACCAATGATGGAACAGAACAGGTCTAATAGATAATGGAACCAATAAGGTGTGAAACACGAACGCCCAAGATCGAAAGAAATCCCCCGTCCACGTCCATACATGGTCAACGACGTCATGGCAACCCCGGACCGGAACTTGCAGCCTGTGCGCTCCTAAAATACTCAATTATTCAGTTTACGGTATGCCCACTTGATAGGTCCACTTGGGAGGGAAGAACAGACACCGACAGCTTCCAGCACTGGGTCCACTAATAAGATACAGTAAGACAAGATAAGACTTCAATAATCCCTGGAGGGAAATTCAGGCATTACAGCAGCCAAAAACAGAGCAGAGCCTGGAAAGAGAGAACATCTTTAAAGAGATAAGAAATAACACATAGTAGTAAACGTGGCGTACGGTAAAACAGTCCTCACTTTCGGTTGCGAAACTTGAGCTTGCACTGCCGGGAACTGATGTATTAGTGCAGCCTTACAATTTTGATTTTGCGACACAAGAGCTCATTTCCACGACGGCACTTGAGGAACGTTCACGTCACACCCGGGCGAGCTCTCACGGCAAACTAGTGGTTGAAAAACGCTGCCGTGGGGTGCACGGTGATTTGTACAAGCAAACAGCTGCCGCGGCTCCCGATCGCTCGACACACACGCAGGTGTAAATCACATGCCCCTGCGATCTGTTCCCCAGACGACAATGAGGAGTGGGAACATTTGTTCAATGACAAACCTTGAAGTTGTTGATTCCAAGGGCCTATCGCACCCGTTAAACCATTAAAACCAAACCTTTTTTGGGGATCCACTAAAAATGACATATTTACATTAAAAAAACCCACAACAACAACACACTATTTAACAAATACGCCCTCACAGTCTATTAAATAGATCACCTGTGGTGATAAGTTGATAGTGATGAAATGTTCTCATTTTGGAGATTCGGCTCTTTACAAGTGACTCGGTAAAAATGGATGCATTCTGACTCCTTGTTCGTTTGGTTCTGTTGGCGTAACGAGTCAGAAGAGTCGGTTCGTCTCCAGCTGCTTTCACACATGCACTGCAACTCTGAAATGTTCTGGACATTACCCAGAGGAGATGTATGTGTGAACGCGAATTACCCGCATTTTACCCAGCCAGCACCCTAGTACAAAGTTTGTGTGGTGTCAGATTGAGCAGTACTGTATGTGCGAACAGAACAGGTCATTGTCCGGAGAATTCACAGCGAGCGAGTGGGCGCGTCGCCTCTTGACGACGTCTCTGTCACGCGACTGGTGACGTCGTCAACACGCCCGGTCGAGGGTGAAGGAGAGTCGGAGCGGAGCTTCTTCGCACTCCTTTCTGCTGTCCTTTATATTCCTTCCCACCCTTTCGTTCATCTTGCGGATACGTCCAAATACATGGAGTATCAGCGGAAAAAAAGTAACAATTGCTGAAACGTCGGCAGTCTCGTCCGCCATCTTGGGTGTGCCAAAAACTCTGCAGCGTCATACATCATTGCATTGCGTCCTGCCTCCTGCACGCTCTACCCAGGCTCTGCCCCTAGCCTAAAGCAAACAGAGTATATAGAGTAGGTGTGAACGCATCTGACACGGTGAATTTCCGGTTGTCAGCTACATGTGTGAATGCAGCTCCTGAGCCGTGAGTGTAATTCTCACAGGCGTCATTTAACTCATGTTTCATTATTTATTCAGGAAGAATGCAAGGTGTAAAAAAGAGACACGTTCAATGTGAAATGTGCCAAATGCCTTTACTTCTCATTAGTTTAATTCTCAGTCATTATTTTCTGTTCACGACTAGAACATTCGCTGCGGGGTTACCGAGTTGCACACAGACGGCTCTTTTGCGGGAGTGACTCGAGACTCCCCAGTCATTTTAAAAGATTTTAAAGATTTCTAAAGATTTGTTCACTACGAACGAATCATTTGCAAAACTCGCCTGACTAAGTTACGCACCAGGACAGGCTCACCACTTACACTAAACTAATTGTTTGCTTGTATGGAGGACGTTACAGAAAGCCAAGGTTAGCGTTGAGGTACAGTTCCTGCACAGCGCAAACAGCACATGCTTCATTTCCCCCCAAAACAAATCCCTTCTATTTCCATCAAATGGCACATTCATCAAAACTTGACCACAAAGTGATAAGGTTCAGGGCCGCACGCGTCCTGGAATAACAAAGACAGAGCGCGGGGTTCAACCTCGCAGACATTCTGACGTGTTCCAGACATGTCTCGTTAATTCTCCGGCTCCCCGATGAGTTATTTTCTTTTTATTATATTTATTCTGTTATTTTTCTAGGTTACACAACCATGAGAAAAATGAGTTGATTTCTGTGTTTAATTTCCGATGGGAGTACAGCGCCCTAAGTGCACCTCAGAGGATGAAAACCTATTTATTTTTCTCTCTCAGTATCTTAGTAAATACAGGCAGTGGCTGTGATGCCTCTTGATCCATTTAATGTAAATAAAGGAGATATAGGGATGGCTGTGAAATGCTGGTTCTCACAGATAGTTTACGACATCCGTAAACAGGTTCGTAGGTTATCCTGGAACCTATAATGATATAGTTATATTTATTTCTGTTACTACTGGATGCTGGACCTTTTTCTTTACTGCCAATGCCGCAAAATTATATTTATAACCACGACCACATGCAGCTTGGTTTGAACATATTTGAGCCTTTATGACTCCGCGACCGGGAAAGTTGAGATTTCCGTTTTTTTGTTTGTTTTTCTTTTCTTTTCTTTTTTATGAATTTAATTTAATTTAATTCCTGTTTGGCGATGCGTGATCATCCCATCCCATCTTTTTTGGGATGGAATGTTGTGTTTCTCTCCGCGTGTCTGTTTGTCATCTCTATTTGCAGAGTTTTGTTCAGGATGCAGACGTGGAAAATACTAGAAAAGACACTTCACTTCCTGGTGAAAATGGGTTATAATTAACTAAAGAAATAATAAAAGAAAATTGCAAAATAAACCAAAAAATGGATGGTAAACAACAAAAAAAATAAAGCTGAAAATGAACAGTGAACAATAAACAAGAATAATTTGACTCTGTTAAAACCTTTGTATTGAAAAATCGCACTCTGTCAAAAATGGGAAATTGTGCTTCATACCCTGACAATGTTTGCCTACATAATAAATAATAACTTAAAAAATATTAATAATATATAAACTAATACAATAAAATAATTAAGTATGAGCATATACCAAAAAATTCTATGAGATTATATAAAAAATGTGATAAAAAAAATATATTGTGACAAAATCAGTATAACAATATAAAATATTAAATATACAATACAGCAAAAGATGTAGTTTTGTGAATTGTGCAACAAATATACAGAGCTTATACTGTATTTGCTGCATCAAGAGTTGGTTGTTTATTCTTATTTCAGTTTTAAACCCACCATGTCACCTCTTTCTTAAATGTATTTTTTAAGTACGCCATTTTTCAGTGTAATAATTTCTGTTGGGAGTAGTTAGAATTAGACAAGGTGGCGTCAAATAGCAGCCAGTGATCAGCCTCCAGCCTGACGCTGAACAGCAGATCCTGATCAGAACCTGAACTGTCCCCAAAAGGAAAAGGGAAATAAAATGAAAATGAAAAAACCAAAACAAAAAAAATAATAATAACCACACACCGCTCCCCAAATCCCAGTACGGGGGCCAAAGCGCAGATTTCTCCCCATTCTATTTATATTTACACGACGCAGCCGAAGAACCACGTCCTTTCTAAGGCGACGGTAGAATATCAGAGTGAGCAGAGAGAGAAGGAAAGAGAGAGAGGGAAGGAGAGAGAGAGAGAGAGAGAGAGAGAGAGAGAGAGAGAGAGAGAGAGAGAGAGAGAGAGAGAGAGAGAGAGAGAGAGAGAGAGAGAGAGAGAGAGAGAGAGAGAGAGAGAGAGAGAGAGAGAGAGAGAGATTCTTTTTTTTTTGGTCCATTCTAGGAAACCGGCAATCATAACCACCGAAAATTCCAGTGTTTGAGAGAACAGCAGAAAGATGAATAACTGGGGGGGAGGGGGCGGGGGGGGGGGGGGGTTGAAGGGAGGGTGTAAGGAGGGAGTAGGTAGGGGGTCAAGGATGTGTGGGGAGGGTGCCAACTTATTTTTGCCAGACCCATTTTTCCTTTCTCGGGGGCTACATAAAATGTTTTTGATTGAATTCGGGGGAAAAAAAAGATTTTCTGGGATCCACGCTTTGCATTCGTCAGCCTGAATAAATAATTTTGACAGAATCAAACGACTCTTCATGTGACGACTCTTCCATTCACCGCGCGTTACACAGCGCCCAACGGGAGAGCTTCTTTTCCTTTTGACTCGTCCAAAACGAACTAAATCGGAAAAAAAATAAACCCAACCGATCACCGCTGATACTTTTTTTTTTTTGTCCCAATTTCTTCCCATACAGTCACATTCCATCACACACAGGGTGATCAGACAACACTCCACTGCACTTGCCTTTTGAAAACTGAGCCATCTTGAACGCCACCCGCCTTTTATTTTTTATTTAAGTGAAAGGGAAGAGATTTTATTTTTTTATTTGGTTGACAGCGCAAGGTGCCAGGGCCCTGCAGAGTCACAGCCAAGACGTTCTCTTCATGTCGTCCTTCATCCATTAGCTTTGATGGCTGCAGATGCTGTTTAGTCGCTCTGTACTGCGGCGCAGGTTGCCAGGTCCTTCCCCAGCCAAATTGGCTGACCATCCCGGGACTCTTTATAATGAGGACTTTTCCAACTGGAACCTGGTGCTTTTTTCAGTCACCGTCTTCTTAAGTTTGTTAAGAAATGGGATTATGTGGACGGAGACGAAAAAAAACCCCAAAAAAACCCTGAAAAAAAACCCGAAGGATGCGAGACAAGATATATTTGATACGGTGCATTTTTTTATCTGGATTTATCAAGTGTGAATTTGTGGTTTGTATCAAAATAGCAATGACAACACTGGAAATAAATTTTAGGTTAGCGGCGTAAATAGTAAAATTATATAAATGTTTTAAATTAAAGTAAATGCAAATTGCATTTTTTAAATACAAAAATTCTCCAGTCAAATGCCCAGATTAAACAAAATGTGATTCTATGCACAGGATAAATCATAGGGCTAGATATATCAGGTATAAGTTGTTACTGTATACTACTACTATTACTAAATGAATACAGTATCACTACAATGTTATTTTGTTATGTTATAATGTGCACTAATATACTGTGCATTATAGTAGTGACAGTGTGTGTGTGTGTGTGTGTGTGTGTGTGTGTGTGTGTGTGTGTGTGTGTGTGTGTGTGTGCGTGTGTTCTATCTTTTCATTTACACAAAATACTAAAAAAAACTATTCAAATACCTATATACAAATACCCTACAGTATAATGTTCCTCTTCTGTTTCGAAAATCACGAACATCCTTGATACTTCGCTCGTGACGACAAAGACCTGAGACCCGAGCTACTTCCAATTTTTTGGAATAATTGGAATCCAAGCCACTCTGCAGACAATAAATAGAAGCTTTCATCGAGCAATTTGTCCCTTTAAATATCAGTTTCGCCTCAGTATCTTTCTAACTGTGAAGCTTTAATTTGCTGTTCCATCCCATGGTATTGTTCTGGGCAGCTTTTTGTGAGACCCTTTGACATTATAATAGGGACTCAGCCACGTCCTTAACCCTGTAAAGCCCACGGGTGTAATAGCACAACATTCACTTTTAGCTCTCTTTTAATCTTTTCAATGGGTCCTATTGATTCATCCTCACGATCACACTGTAAGGACAATGCGTTAATAGATCTGGGAATTTGGTCATCGTTCAATCCATTTCGGCCAACATTCCACTGAGCTCATCTCTCTCACTTATTTCTTATTTGGACTTCGCAGGGTTTCATTCAAAAAAAAAAAAAAAAAAGAAAAAACTCCAGAGCCATCGGGTTGAGAGGGGGAAATGATGCCGACCTGAGAGGTCAGAGGAGGTGAAGAATCTCAGAATTTGGAAAATGATGAGCCGCCGGGACGCTCATTAACTCCGTCGTACAACGGAGCGGACCACCAGCCCGTAGGGGGCCGGGTCCTCTTAATGCAGTGTTTCCCATCCTGACACTTTGTACGATAAAATACTCTCACCACGATCCCCCTGTTAACCACTAAAGACGCTGGAAACAAGTGGAATGGTGCCTTTTATGTTGGCCTACTAATAATGATGCAAGACCCCGCAAACAATTTGTTCATAGCAAACAAATCTTTAAAATGACTCCGGAGTCAGACACCACTTTGAACCGAAAAATCATCACAGAACTGAGTGAAAGGCCGAGGCCTTCGGCTCAATTCAAATTGAATGTGGCTGATTCGCTCGCTGCCTTCCACCAAAGTAAAGTTTGGACGGAATTATCCGATCGCTGTGATGATTCCCTTTCCAATTCCAACTGGATCAAACGAACAGAGTGTCAGGAAACGTCGATTCGTTTTACCGAGTGACTCCTCAAGAACCGAATCCCAAAAAAGAGTGGAACCTTTCATCACTACTATACAGTAGTCCTCACTTTCGGAGTGAAACCTGTTCTGATGAACACACAGCTGCTATTCTGCTGGAGCTGATTATTTCGATGAATTATCGCGGCCTTTCCACTCGGATCTTGCAACACAGGAGCTAATTTCCATTTGTTTGTATATTTTTTAGATGGCATTTTAGAGGTTTCTCACGGCAGCGCTCGGCGAGCCGTCACGGCGTGCTGCTGCGCCGCGGCACAGCTCTAGCACAGCTCTAATGGCGAGCCAGGCCGGGCGGGGGGTGGGGGGGTGGGTTGGGGTGACGGCACCAAACAGGCGGAGGAGACACCGGCAACAACGGACGGGCACCAACAGCCCTTTGACCGGAAGCTTCCCTCTGCTCCCACACCGTCAAACGAGCACGCAAGTGGAGCAGGAATCCAGTCTGCAGCTAATCAAAACAACATTTTTTTGGCGCCACATCCAGTGGAAGAGTGCAGAAAAGGGACGGTCGCGAACTACACACTGTACTAACTACACACTGTACCAACTACACACTGTACTCACTGGAGCCCACACACGCTCACCCATTTCCTCTGACAAAATCTCTCTCTGCGAGCCCCGCCCGCACGCCCAGCTGGGCTTTTCTTTGACCAGACGTAGCGAGCAACACGTTGCATAGCAGCGATGCCTCTGCATAACGACCCGAGCTGTGAGCCTATTATAGGCTGGGGCCATATCCAAAATGTTGCATCGTGATGCAGTCCTGCCCAAAGTTTGCGATACACGATACTATCGTTGTATCACGAGTTGACGGGGCGGGTGGCGGGCGCGTGAGGGGAAAGTGTTCCCATCACGGCTGCGCGCCGCCCTTTTTTGGTGTCATTCAATTAATAAATACGTACACAATAAAAACGCTCTGTATTTGTTTTCTTTGGAGAAACGGTGAACCTTCATGATGGATCGCGGAGAATGGATCGCTTTATGCCATTCCAACTCGGAAGTCTTGCCTGGGAGTTCACATGACGTGCGTGCAGAAAGGTACCTGCGGTACTGTGAAAATATCACATTTTATGGTGGCAAATGACGCGCCTTTCGATATCTTATTCTTGAATTGGCCGTGCATCTACACAAGGAAATGGGCATATCACCTTGAACGGCGGAGTTTTTTATCAAACGAAAAGGAAAAAGTACAATATGCTGATATGCAATGTGTCAAAATATGTGCAATACGCTAGTACTCTGATTCCTATTTATGGTGTTTTTTCTATATATTTATATTGTTTATAGTGCTTACCCTCGTATGTTCTCTATCTCCTGTTGTCCCCTTTTTTTTTGCTGCTGTAACAATGTAAATGTCCCCGTTGTGGGACTGATAAAGGTTTATCTTATCTTATCCCATTTTAAGCGGTGTTCTCTACATAGCTCCTCTTGCTAGGTTTCCGGAGGTGCGGTGAAACTTTGAACCTCTGCAGACGACAATTAAAGGTTTTTATTTGAGACTCAGTTTAACTCTTGACAATTTGATGTTAACTCGAGTTCTACTTGAAATGACTTTGGATGATTTGGATGAGTTAGCAAAATAGAATATGCTAATTGACATCACATCATAATCATCCTGTATATATACAGCATATATTCCTTACACGGCTCTGTGGAATCTGACTGGTCAATGGTTGCCATCAGCGGTGATTTCTGAATAATGACCGCCGTCTCTTAATGATGACCGTTGTCACGGGCAACCACTTCCCACGCCTCACTTCCCTTGCATCGCTCCGGCTACATGCGAACGCTAACCCTAGCTAGTAACAATTTCACATTAATAACAGTAAATTGGTTCCTCATATTCAGGGCGACGCAGGCTTTTGTTGTGCGTGAAGAGTTCACTGCGTTGTGGCAGCGTTTGCTGCGCTGTTGTGACTATTTCCCTCTGCGCAGAAGCTCTTAAACCAGACATGGTAGACTGTATAAAATCACTATATAAAATCATAATCACCCCGTAATTACCCCCTTCAGTGATACAAAGACACCTCCGCTTCGCATCAGAATCACCCTGTCGGGGGGTTATTTTGCTGACTGTTTCTTATCTCCTAGATGTATTTTTACACGTACTATTTAGGGGGTGCACCGATTCATCAGCGTTGGCCAATGTTCGCCTTGGCAAATAGGATGACGTTCACCGATGGCGGTGGCCGACGTTTATCTGTTGTGTCGCATCAGTTCTGCGCTGCCCAAATGTTGTGTTGGTTCCTTGCGGTCTGATGCCACGTTGACACGGTGGAACACTACAAGGCAACGGGATAACGGCGCTTTCTGAACGGCACGGGGGGGAAGCAGGGAGGAGGCAGTACGGCAAAATGAAACAGGCGTGACGATATGCAGCTCGGTTATTTTGTGTCTGTTATTACACAGTATATAAAAAAAAAAAGTATACAAGTGGGCACCGAGTAATCGCCACGCGAGACCACCTTGGAATCCTCCATCCGCCTCCTCGCTACGACCACCAAACCGCCTCCCTGCAATTAATGAATAGTTAAAGAAGGCGAACGTTAATATCACTCCACGCTTTTTATTTGAGCCGTTAAAGTGCGATGTTCCTGAGAAAACATCGGTCACTGCAGCGTGACGCTCCGGCGCGCGCTTTCTCCGCGTCGGTCAGGTCGCTACGTCACATCCGGCTGACACTCCATCACGGAGGATGGCAAAAAGTTAAAACTTTTTCGACTTAATATTTAAATTTAAATATTTTTTGTTGGGCTATGTAAGTTCTCAAAAATTCTTGTCATTAAGAAAGTAGTTGTAAAGCATGCTAAAAAGGCTTTGGAATTAGTGATTTTTCACAAAAATAATCTTTGCCATGTGAAAGAAGGTTATATTTAAGGTTGTTTCATACATTTGAATGACATTTGAATTTGTGCTTTGTCAAAGATAGCGTGATGAGGGGCTGAAAGACTTTAAAGAGGATGGACCTATTCTGCTCCTTTACAACAACTTAACCAAAGTCTGTGAGATGTTTTTGAATTTTTTTTGCAGAAAATACCACTTTAATGCATTCTAGACATTCAAACATGCCTCTATGCCATCCTGTTTCAAAACGGGCTGTTTTTGTGGGTAGAGCCAGCTTCCTGAGGCCCTTAGTTCCGTGAGCCAATTGGGTTTGATCTTTACTCCAGGTTTTGTCGTAACTTTCACGGATTCCACCTCATCAGTCCACCAAAACCTGTTTCTGAACAAAATTTGAGGCTAGAAATTAGCAATCCAGTTGCTGAATCTCCACTCATATTAGATCTACAAGGCCTCATTTAAAAGATAGTTCTGACTTTCGTTGCCGTGCTCCGTGCTTGTGGGAGACACTGCACTGGGACCCTGCGCCCGGGGACTCTTTGTTTCAAGAAAACGTCGGATAATACAATACAATAAATAAAATAAATACCTCTCCAATAAAAAACACGCTGTTTTCATTGGTTTCGTTTGGCGCAACACACAGCGGATTGCGCGCTACAGTCTATCTACCGCATACCTTATTCTTTAGAAAGAAAGAAACACACAGTGGAATAATTTTTCTAACCACTTACATTTCCATCGTCGGCGGTTTCTTCACGGACAGTTTGTATTGATTCTGCTCTCTTTTAAAAGAATTGTGCTGGTCTGTGCAGCCAACAACAGTGCACTTCCCATGCTTGGCTCTAAGCTTCGCCACAATGCTGGCGTGTCCGACACTTGTGAGAAAAATAATTGAGCAAAAAAATACCTTTGCAAAGGAAGTTCCCAAGCCGTGGGTGGAGTTACTCAGAGTTACTCAGTTTTCTGGCCTAGGCAGCCCACAAAAAACTGACTTGGTTAAATAATTTCACAGTTCACAGTTTGTGTGTTAGTAGGCCCAACAGAGACCCAAGTATATGTGCACAAGCACGGAAATAATGAGTGTTTCCATCATTGGTGAGCTTTAAGAACTGTCAAGGCTGACCTCACCAGGGGTCCTCCCTGAGACACACACATAAGCTCCACTGCCTTATTGTACTGTATGTAGCATACTGTACTGCATACTGTATCACTGTACTGGGTCACTGCATACTGTGCTGTATTGCTGCTGTGTTCGGTGTTACTGTATTGCTGTGTTGTACTGCTGTATACTGTACTGTGTAACTCCACACACACTACCTCACTTTAGTCACATGCCACTTTACTGCACATACTGTATCTGTATGAACATAATAGTCTATCCCATATACATAAGTCTATTCCCTTCATTTCTATTTTGTTCCCCCACTCTGCATTACCGACACTCACGGGTTCATCATCATCGTGGAGGCTAACAAAGTCGCGCTCCATTCATAGTTAAATCTTAGCGAGTCATCGATAACGGTCTGAGTAAATAGTCTGCAGGATTAGTCTGCATGGACAGGACTTCGACCATTGTCTGCTTAGCTTGTACGGACGCATCTTGTTTCGACACCAAATCAATAGCTTTTCCATTTGTTTTTAGCATCAAGGCTGAGCGACGCACACTCCTCAGATGAACTTTTCACCGGAGGCTCGGTTACACATCCCAATGTCTACGGTATTGAGCTGAAAATCATCTCATGGATACCGTCGTTGAGGAGCGTTCCAAAATGTTCGGAAAACGTCAGCGTCCGTCTCTGTCACAAATTCCCCCAAACATGAATTAATTGCATCCGGGTTTTTGTTATCATGCCGTGCCACTAGCCTCCTGTCATTTCAGATCCTGTCACTTCCTCTTGCCCTGCGGTCAACTCATTCCCTTCACCATCTCCTCACCTGCAGCTCATTCCATCATTAGTGCCTCAGCTTATACACCGGTCTTCTTCCCTTTTGTTCGCTGCCAGATTGTCTTGTGTTTCGCCAAGCGTCCCAGCATCGTCCAGTCTTCCAGTCCGTTTTTTTCCTGACCTGCCTATTTTTTGACCCTGCTTGCCTTATTTCCGGACCTTGGATTCCCTGCCTGACCCTTGTCGGATTTGTTTGCCTGAGTGTCCGATCTCCCATTTTTGACCTTCCCTGTTGACTAAGTAAATTGGCCTCTCCACGCGACTTGGATTGTCTCATTGTCGCGCTTTTTGGATTGGAACCTGCGAGTACCAGTGAACGTTACAGTCTCTTGGCAAAGGCGCTCTCATCTTATAAGTGTAAAAGTGTGTGTGTGTGTGTGTGTGTGTGTGTGTGTGTGCGTGTGTGTGGGCCGACGGAGAGAGACGGGACCAGCCTCTGTATTAAAGTTGGATTAGCGCCATTGCACAAAATCAATCCAAAATAAATCTGTACATGTTTATTGTTGAGAAATGTCTTTATTTTACAAAGCCAGGTTTTTATCAGATAAAGAGAATCCCGGGGAGGAATAAACATTTCTCCAAACTGCACACAGCACGTTGTTTGAACATCTTGCCGCAAAGTATTAACTTTCAAATCTGTTGACTCGTAACCATGTTAGGGTCTCTGAGGCCGCAAGAGGTTTCCAGCCAAAAGCCACGCCAACAAATATCTCTGGCAGCCGGTTTAGCACTAGTCATGAGGTATTGGGAGGGGTGGGGGAGCATATTTGGACAGACAACTCTTAGATTTAGTTAAAGATTTTCTTTATTTATTTTGCATCATTTCAGTTTGGGCATCTGGGCTCTACCGCTCATCACTCCCGGCGAGGCATAACAGCAACCACAGTCATACTTAGTGAGACAGAAATATAAGAGTGATGAGATCGACTTCCCCGATTGGGTAGAAGAGTGGAGCCCGATAGGTGGATGCAGGGGAGGGGGAGGGAGCGCAGCACAGCAGGCAGAAAAACAGGCAGCAAAGCAGGGAGAGTTGTCTGACCCATCATTTATTATTACTACCCTGGATGTGCGTAAATTTCTATTTGCTCTTTAAGTGCAATAGGCATACTTTTTTCAATCACTGTCAACATTCGCCCACCGTCCAAAATATCACAAGCATGATTTATAAAAACGTTACGAAGGTATGGTACTGTACATTTTTCAAAAGAAAATTAACAGCAAACGTGCCTGGGTGGTTTCAAAGCAAACAGGTGGGCTAAATTGACTCGAACAGCGGGAATTCAGTCGACTTGCAGTTACGCGTGGTGGTACGTTAGAGCGTCGAATCCCCATTGATTAAAAGAGGCTGAGAACCATCTGCCGCCTCCCGAGGGCTGCACAAAGAGATGGATGGTGTTTATCATGGTTCCCGAAAACCCCAAAGGTGGTTTCAGAGCCAACGGACGACTGCCCTCTCAATCGATAGCTTCACAACAGACGAGCCAAACCTGTGTGTGTGTGTGTGTGTGTGTGTGTGTGTGTGTGTGTGTGTGTGTGTGTGTGTTTGCATGCGTGTGTGTAGGGGTGTGTGTGTGTAGGTGTGCATGTGTGTGTCTGTTATTGTCTGGAATTGAAGCCTCTTCTAGCGATCACAGTCGTTCCAAGCGTGGAAATGGGTTTGAAACAAAGCAATAAGCAATCTGGAAAAAGGACTGAGAAACCTGTGAAATCATATCTACCCATCTATCCATCTATCCATCAATCTATCCATCAATCTATCTATCAATCTATCTATCAATCTATCTATTCATCTATATATATCCATCCACTGATGTATATCTGTCCATCTATGTATCAATATATCTATCTATCTATCTATCTATCTATCCATCCATCCATTGCATTAAAAACTATGGATGGCGACCTGAATCAGTGGATTGTTGAATCAGTGACATTGAACGTCCCCCAAATTAAAATTATTTGACAAAACAAATTGTTCAGATTCGAGATTTCAATCGTCACAAGATAATATGTAGAACGGTTCTGAGTCCACACGGGGCTGGTGTTGGTCACCTACTGCTTCCCTATTTCCCTTTATTTCCCTATTAAATCAAAGTGATGGATGGAAATGGAGATAAAGCTCAAACTTTCCTTAGATAGCTATCACAAACGCCTCCGTCTTGATTACATCCGATTGCGCCGCGCACAGATAAGAATATTGTTTTAAGATGAATGTCGTCCATTATCAGTGGCCTCGGTCCATCTTAATAACCTTACCCTATCTATCCCATATCTCTTATCCATATCTATTTAGACTTTACAATGATGTGTTAATTATCTATTTTTAATGGGAGCAAATTAGATGTGTTGGCCTCCAGAGTAGAACAAAAACAAATGTAAAAGAAATGTGATTCCGAAAAGACACAAAATGTATAGTTCTACACATTGATAGTTGAATTCCAATGATTTTGATCAAATGACACGGACATTGGCACTTTCAATCCATCTACAATAAAAGGACTCTGAGGCGAATTCACAAAGTGAATGCACGGCCTTTGCGGCCCTTAAACCGGCGCAGATGACAAAAAAAGGGAGCATCTAATTCCCAAAGCACAGCAAACGGCTATCAACACCGCTAACTGCGCTGCCACACAAATAGTCTCGGTGAACCGGTGCTATTTGCGCATATTTAAATGAGGTATTGTTCATATATTTGGTGCAAAATTGGCCCCTTTCTAAGGAAATGAGCCTCGTGGCAAATAGCGTCCAATTCACAGACATCGGCGCTAATGACCACGGGCCGTAAGAGTTGAAATTATATCTGCGCGAGACAAATAAAAAAAAGGGCAGTGCTGCGCGATCGTCTTCAGAGAGCTGGTGCAAGTGAAGCGCATTTATAAGGGGGTGTCCAGTGATCTGAAAATCATATCTAAACATTATTATTATTATAATTGTTATTACTGTCACGGCATCTGAAGGTAGCGGAACGGGCAGCCGTCCGAGGTGGTTTTCAAAAACCCACTCCAAAAGCCACTTGTTCAAACTGTGAATAATGTGTTGTACAAATAAGGCGTTACAAACGGTGACAAAAACGGTTCTATGATTCCTGTTAAACTCCAGAGATATGGAGAAAAAACAGCAAAAGGTTATAGGGAAGAGCGATAAAGTGGCCCCCCAACACATGGATAATTGCGATCAGACGCAAAACAAGCGCAAATTGCACTCAGCAGCAATTTGGCAAATTATTAACACAATATGTTGGATGGATGGATGGATGGATGGATGGATGGATGGATAGATGCGCACAGCTGAGTATTAAACACTGTAGAATGTCTGAATCGCGCATTGCATTGTGGGTAGTGTGGCTGTAATTAAACATTTATGGCCCCGGTGTGTGACCCGGTCAGATCGTCCACGGTCCGATAAATCCGACAGCGATCAGAAAGGGGTCACTGTCAAGCGCCGTCATCACTCCCTCTGCCAGAGTGGGCGGTCAGCAGTGCAGCGGTACGACGCCACCAAGGAGATATCACAAACACACAATTGGCGTTTTTGGTTATTTCTTGGGAAGAGGGATGGTGAGAAAAATGAAAGACGATAACAAGACAAAGAAAACCGACAAAAAGGAAAAGAAAAAGAAAAGTTAGCCTAAAAAAAAAAAATTAACAGTAAACAATAAGAATTTACCTTTTGTTTTAACTGAACAGGAAAAATCAAACAAACAAAAAAATAAATAAATCAAAGAAATTGCGATAAACAACGATCAAACAAACAACAAGAATAGACCTAAAAATAACAATAAAAATAAACAGTTGTTAAAATGAACATTAAGAATATGCATTTACAATTTTAAATAAAAAAAATAAATAAAATAGAGAACCAACTTCCCGCAGTTGAATTTGTGATCGCCTGTCACCATACTGGCTGAGGGTACTCATTACTTTTATCACTATAATATTAAAGGTGGTGCTGCTTTATTCTTTGCTTAAAGAAACAAATAATAACAATGACAGATGAGGGCTTTCATACGGATCCCCATTTAATGCTGAGCCATCCTTTTTTGTGTGGTGGGGGGGGGGGGGGGGGGGGTGAAAAAGGAGGTTAGATGTAGAAAGAAACCTGCATGTTTTTAGCCCAAATGTCCCTTTGTCCTTCTGTCCACGGAGGACACAGCAGATGGAAACAAAACACATTCCTTTCATCCTCCTCCACCTTTCTATCTATCCATCTATCCATCTATCCATCTATCCATCTATCTGTCTGTCTGTCTGTCTATCTATCTATGACTGTCTGTCTATCTATGTCTGTCTATCTATGTCTGTCTGTCTATCCATCTATCTATCCATCTATCCATCTATCCATCTATCTATCCATCTATCTATCCATCAATCCACCTACCCACCTATCTATCTATCTATCTATCTATCTATCTATCTATCTATCGATCTATCTATCTATCTATCAATCTATCTATCTATCTATCTATCTGTCTGTCTGTCTATCTATCTATCTATCTATCTATCTATCTATCATCCATCCATCCATCTATCCATCCATCTACCTACCTATACCTACCTCTACGTATCTATCTATCTATCATCCATCCATCCATCCATCTATCCATCCATCTACCTACCTATACCTACCTCTACGTATTTATCTATCTATCATCCATCCATCCATCTATCCATCCATCCATCTACCTACCTATACCTACCTCTACGTATCTATCTATCTATCTATCTATCTATCTATCTATCTATCTATCTATCTATCTATCTATCTACGTATCTATCTATCTATCTATTCTTCAGTCCTAGGATCTGGATCTGGAGCTGCAGGACTGTTCTGCTGTTTCCGAGGGCGTTTGAAAGGGACCTGTATACACAGAGTCAGAGCGAGGTCGTTCATTCGGGAAAGGCCGTCGCTTTGACAAGAGTAAATCATCTCACCAGGCTCATATAATGGCTTCAGGGAGCAGAGAAGGGCCTCTGGTGTCCCGTAGTCGGCTCCGTCTCGACACGACAGCACACACCTGACAACCGCAATTTAAATAGAAAACATTCTGTAAATTGCCCTCAAATTGAGTCGGCAATCCTTATCTGTCACCTGCCACGCCCGCTTACAGAGTTCCACCATCTCAATTTCAAAGGGGGTGAAAAAAGGGTTGGTTTTTTGACCCAGAAAAATGTATGAGTGGGATTTGATGATTCACAAATAACTTATCTCTCGGTTCCGTACCTCATTTTGTTTTGCTTTTATCGTGGGTCCAGTCATCTCGAGCGTGAGTAGTCCTTGTTGATTTTCTAGTTATTCCGCCGCGAGTGGGGACTGCAGCGCCGGCAGCTCCATTAGTGGCTTGTTGTTTTTGTTTTCTTCCTGTATAAGGTTTTAAGCTCCCTGCTGTGTTCGCGACAAATATTGCGAGGTTAACGTTAACATGTGAGGTGATTTAAACCTGCTTTTCCACACTCAAAGTGTATTACATAAGACAATTAGATAAGATTCAATTTAATAAGATAAGACTTGGAGGGGAGCTTGGGCATTGCAGCAGTAATAAAAGACTAACATGAGGTAGCATGACACTAACTAGTAGCTACTACTAACTATCTACTAACTAACTATTCAAATTTACTAACTAGTGTCACTATAATAACTCTAGCCGGTAGCACTATACTAACCAGTAGCACCATATTAACTAGTAGAACTAAACTAACTAGTAGCACTATACTAACCCTTTAGTACTAGACTAACAAGCAGCACTATACTAACCTTTGACACTACAGGTACTCTTCACTTAATGACTTCTGTTCCTAGCACCAGATCGTGAAGCGAATTGCTTGATAAGCGAGGACCCGTGTTATTTCACAGAAAGCGGGCGTGGCCATTGCCAACGCTAGTGTAGAGAATACTGACTGACTGCGAGAACGACACTGAGACTGAGAATGGAGATGAGATGTATAAAGTGTATATAGTAAATATAGTGTTATTTCAGGGTAACGGGGCGTGGCCATTGCTAACGCTTGTGTAGTGAATACTCACAGACTGCGGGAACGACAATGAGACTGAGAACAGTGATGAGATGTATAAAATGTATTATATAAATTATATATATTTTATATAGTATATAGTGTATATAGAAAATATAGTTTATATAGTGTATATAGTATATATAGTGTATATAGTATATACATAGTAAATAGTATTTATAGTATATAGTCTATATAGTATATAAAGGGTGATGCGCAATGAGATGCTTGACGCTGAAACACAGCGCACGCAGCGTGCACGCCACGGTATTGTACACAGTGTACAATACCGTCTGGTCAGAGAGCTGGTCGTCTAATGGTCGTTAAACAGGTAGAACGTTAAGTGAGGAGTACCTGTATTAATCAGGGTGATAGTATTAAGGATCTTAATATACCAGCTCATAATAACAATATTTATTAGGGTGATAGTACGAAGGATCGTAATATAATACCAGTCCATATTAACAGTAGTAATCAGGATGATAGTACTAAGGATCCTCATATAATACCAGTCCATAATAACAGTATTCATTTAGGATGATAGTACTAAGGATCCTCATATAATACCAGTCCATAATAACAGTATTAATCAGGGTGATAGTACTAAGGATCGTAATATAATACCAGTCCATATTAACAGTATTAATCAGGATGATAGTACTAAGGATCCTCATATAATACCAGTCCATAATAACAGTATTCATTTAGGATGATAGTACTAAGGATCCTCATATAATACCAGTCCATAATAACAGTATTAATCAGGGTGATAGTACTAAGGATCCTCATATAATACCAGTCCATAATAACAGCATTAATTAGGGTGATAGTACTAAGGATCCTAATATAATACCAGTCCATAATAACAGCATTAATTAGGGTGATAGTACTAAGGATCCTAATATAATACCAGTCCATAATAACAGCATTAATCAGGGTGATAGTTCCAAAGATTGTAATTTAATACCAGCCAATAATAACAGTATGAATCAGGGCGACAGTACTAAGTATCCTAATAAAATAGCAGTCCATAATAACAGTATTAATCAGGATGATAGTACTATAGTACTAAGGATCCTAATATAATACCAGTCCATGATAACAGTATTAATCAGGGTGATAGTACTAAGGACCCTAATATAATACCAGTTCATAAAAACAGTATTAATCAGGGTGATAGTACTAAGGATCCTAATATAATACCAGTCCATAATAACAGTATTAATCAGGATGATAGTACTATAGTACTAAGGATCCTAACATAAAGGATACTAATATAATACCAGTCCATAATAACAGTATTAATCAGGATGATAGTACTATAGTACTAAGGATCCTCATATAATACCAGTCCATAATAATAATATAAACCAGGGGGACAGTTCTAAGGATCATAATATAATAACAGTATTAATCAGGGTAATAGTACTAAGGATCCTAATATAATACCAGCCCATAATAACAGTATTAATCAGGGTAATAGTAGTAAGGATCCTAATATAATACCAGCCCATAATAACAGTATTAATCAGGGTGATAGTACTAAGGATCCTAATATAATACCAGCCCATAATAACAGTATTAATCAGGGTGATAGTACTAAGTATCCTAATAAAATAGCAGTCCATAAAAACAGCATTAATCAGGATGAAAGTACTATAGTACTAAGGATCCTAATAAAATACCAGTCCATAATAACAGTATTAATCAGGGTGACAGTACTCAGGATCACAACATAATAACAGTATTAATCAGGGTGACAGTACTCAGGATCACAACATAATAACAGTATTAATCAGGGTGATAGTACTAAGTATCCTAATAAAATAGCAGTCCATAATAACAGTATTAATCAGGGTGACAGTACTCAGGATCACAACATAATAACAGTATTAATCAGGGTGACAGTACTCAGGATCACAACATTTACATTACATTTACATTTAGCAGACGCTTTTATCCAAAGCGACTTACAATTGTTCAAACACCGACGGACGCAGCCATCAGGAGCAATTAGGGGTTAAGTGTCTTGCTCAAGGACACTACAGCATGCTAGCAGGAGGAGCCTGGGATCGAACCAGCAACCTTTAGATCACTAGACCACCAGCTCTACCGCCTGAGCTACCATCCCCAACATAATAACAGTATTAATCAGGGTGATAGTACTAAGGATCCTAATAAAATACCAGTCCATAATAACAGTATTAATCAGGGTGACAGTACTCAGGATCGTAATATAATACTAGCACCAAATAACAGTATTAATCAGGGTGATAGTACTCAGGATCATAATATAATACCAGCCCATGCTAACAGTATTAATCAGGGTGATAGTACTAGTATAACAGCAGTACTAGTAAGTAACACCAGTCTCAGTATGTTAGTGTGGAGTGGTTGTGGATGTGGGCATGGGATCTTAAATTGGGGCCACTCTTCCCATCTTGTTCCCATCGCTCCTGATGAGAGACGACTCTTCTGGGCGTGACATTAGAGTGTGAAAGGAGGCCCCCGCTTGGAGAGAGTCTTTTCATTCATATTAGCCTGTAAAATGTCGGGGGGGAAAGGCTGCTTTTTGAAAAAAAGCTTGACAGCGCTGCCGAGTGAGTGACCTGCATCTGAGCCACTTATTTATATCTGACTTTCTATTTCTGCCTCATTTCCCTTTCCATCCCAAACCTGTTCCCACTCCTTCACAAACACACTGAAGTGATGTTGTAGCTGGGGGGCGGGGCTGGGCGTGCTGCCGCGTCCTTCCTTCCCTCCTTCCTTCCCCTTCCAGCCTCCCTTCCTTCTGCCCCCCTCCCGTTGCCTTCCTCCCTTGACCTTCCTCAAATCCCGTAAAAAAACAAAATCCCCGTTTGTCCAACATCAATCAGAGCAGCTTCCCGTCTGACCTCCATGTCGGTTGGGCTGTTTCATGGGGATTGAGTGAAGGTTCAGTCAGGAAGACGACCTGCTATGACGGCCAGGTCCGGTATGTCAACCACAACCAATCGGAGCCTCCTTGCTTTATTGTGGCATAATGGAATACTCCATTGTGATTGGTCAATAGCAGCAAAGAGCGGTCAGTTATTTCTGGCCACTGTCAGAAATAATGAATAATGAGCGTTGCCATGGGCAACCACTCCTCCACTAATGCTACCACTAGCTAGCGGCTAGTTATTAGACTCAGAATGTATTTAGTAAATAGCCTTTATAAGCAAGATAATGCATTATCTTGTCCCAAGTACATATAATAACCTACTAGGGTTGGGAGATATGTCAAAATGTTCTTACCGGCCCAACAATCGCCAATTGCCGATGTATTTGTGTGTTTTGAGAACCATTCTCGTTGATCGGGCTCGGATCAATCTCCTGCTCCTCGTCGCCTGTCTGCAAAAATAATTTCCAACGCGGGTGTAGAAAGTCTCCAATCTGCACATGGCCTGAGACAGTTCTTTGCAACCATCATGCAGAAATAAACTGGAAAAACCTACACAGGTCTAAAGCGCCAACACAATCCAAAAGCTGCACATGGCTCGGAAGCTGATTGGATCTGTTAAGAATCTCCCCTCTGATTGGTGGACTGTGGTGGATCGTAATCGAGCTTCTGATTGGCTCAGTGTGACATCACTCATTGCGACATCAAAGCCGCGTGGTTTGCCAAGAGCAAGGACTATCCGAAAATAAAATAAACAGCGCATGTGATTTCACCAGGAAGCGAATGACACAAAGCGACGCACATGATTGTCGGCAGCGACACGCCGGGTTTGAAAGACGGGTAAATCATTTGCCGCGTTGAATTCTCGATGGGACAGACCACTAAAGTAGCAGAATAAAAGGACGAAAATCACTCAAAGAATTCACCCAAAAAATTCAAGTTCAAGTCGAAGAGAATATTTGTCAATGTAGTGGGTTTGTGTTGATGCAAAGGTTGTTAGTGTGTTGACTTTAGGATAGAAGAAGATCAGATCGGTATTAAGATAGAAGAAGATCAGATCAGTATTAAGACAGAAGAAGATCAGATCAGTATGCCTGGTGCTTGCACTGAACCGCTTTAGAAAGTTGAAGATGAAAGGAAATTCAGTGGCTTGAAAGTTGACTATAACACTGAACCTTGTTGAAGTGAGAGTACATTATAATTCTATTTCCTGTTTTTCGTCTTAGCCGTCAAATAGCATCTTGCTGCAACCAGGTTTTTAATAATACAACTACTTTACCCATGAGGCAATTGCATCAAGATGCAGAACAAAATGGCATTGGAATTTGTTTGTTTTTGTAGTTTCCAGAATTAGGGTTTGAAACATTTATAAATAATTGCGCTTTGCTAATTACATATGCAAATTCTGACAATGCAGGTACAGTATATTCCCTGACAAAATTAACCCCTGGTAATACATGCATGTAGTTTTTAGTTTAAGTTTCATTTTCAGGATTTATATAATACAACCACATAATAATAAAACAATACAGGTACTCCTCACTTAATGACCGAGTGCCTTTCCTACAACCAGGTCGTTAAGGAAATTGGTCGATAAGCAAGGACCCGCGTTATTTCGCGGTAAGGGGGCGTGGCCATTGTGAATACTGATGAACTGCGGGAACGAGACCGAGACTGAGAACGGTGATGCGCGATGAAATGCTTGACGCTGAGGTGCCGTGCACGCCGCGGTATTGTACAATACTGACTGGTCGGAGGGCTGGTCGTGAGTCCGAACAGGTCATTAAACAGGTAGGTTGTTAAGTGAGGAATACCTGTAGTACAACTACTTTACCCATAAGGCAATTGCATCAAAATGATAACAAAATGGTGCAGAATTTAAGTTTTTGTAGTTTCTAGGATAAGGGTGAATGTTAGGGTTTGAAATGTTTATAAATAATGGCATAAACATTATGTTATGTATATAATAATTAGTTTTTGCTCCTGTACATGCTACAAGTCTGTCTGTTAACAACCTCCTTTTCAGAAAAACATGTTTTATTTGCAATGTCATGGAGACTACATTACCCATAATCCTAGGTGTTACAACAATGGCTCTAATTGGTGGAGCTCGCTGTTACCATGGAAATGTTTATCGCACTGGCTGATGGGTACACAGGCGTGCAACACCAATATTCATCTCCAGTTAAATTCAAGATTCAAGATTCAAGAGATTATTTGTCACATACATATACATACGGTCATACATATATGCAGTGAAATGTCATGACACCCGGTGATTACACCCAATAAGCTCTATGAGCTCTAAAAATACAAAAAGTACTAAAATGTGCGTATGTATCTATGAGTGAAATTCATACTGATGGTATTACCCTCGATTGTCGCCCAACCTTGAATTGAATAGATCATTCAATAAAGAAAAAGCAAAACCAGTATCCTGCTTTTGTTTTCGTGCTAGTCGGAACAGAATTTAAACTTGATTTAAAATGCATTTTAAATTTTAATTTGGTAATAACATGGTCGCCCCCCCTTAGTTTAGTTTTAGTGTACATATCTGGGCCCCCCTCCTTCCCCATGCCCTTCTAAAGTCGAATATAATCTCCTCATTGAAATGAATTGATCCTGGGGTCCTCATTTAAATGGATCCTCATTTAAATAAAACATACATACATACATAAAACAACATTTTTGTTTTATGAAGCATTATGTGTAGCGCGGGAAATGTCAGACAATCGTGCTCCGAGATACGATTTAAAAGATACATTTTCATGACCACGAAAAAGCATGAGACTTGGGTTGATATAGACAGACCTAGACCGACATGTCACAAAATTAAGACGTCACAAAGCTGACTCGGGGGAAGCCGATTGGGGGGGGCAGAACTGTAGGGAAGACCAAATCTGAAATGGCAGGAGAAATAAACAGGATAAGTGACAGACTAACACAGGGCAACCTAAGTTGTGCCAACCCTAACCCCCCCCCGCCCATCCAGGGACGGCCCCTATTGTCCCACCAGGCTAGTCCTGGTGGTCCCGGTGAAAATCCTTGATGAGGGACGGTAGCACCGGGCAGGGACCCAAGAGAGCTCCACAGGGCCATAGCCTTCCCAGTCTACTTTGTACTGTAAGCCCCTCCCCCGGCGTCGCGCCCTGAGGAGGCGGCGGACCATGTAGGCAGGTACACTGTCGGTGAGTCGGGGGTGGGGTCTGTGTCTAGAGGAGGGCTGAAGCAAGCTCTCCTTGACAGGCTTGGGCCGAGAAACATGGAACACAGGGTGGATCTTCATAACCCTGGGAAGAAAAAGGCAGACCGCCGCAGGGTTAATGACCTTGGTGACATGGAATGGTCCCACGACTCTAGGAGCCAGCTTCATTCTCTCCACCTGGATGGGCAGGTCCTGAGTGGAAATCCAGACGTTCTGATCCAGGTCGACGATGTTGGTTGGAGCCGCGCTGGTACCGATCCGAGGAGCGCAGGAGGGTGGAGCGTGCTTGCATCCAGGTGCACCGACACCGGCAGTGAAAGCCTGGACTGATGGGACACTGGCCTCCCGCTCCTGCTCCTGCTCAAGGAAGAGCTGAGGTTGATAACCTTTGGAACTGTGGAACAGGGAGAGACCAGTGGCTGAGGGTCCACTGGAACGAAGATTTTTTGGGATGTGAGAGCTATGAGGGGACCCGCCACTGCGCTGAAGTTCCAAATGAAGCGACGGTAGAAGTTGGCAAACCCCAGGAATCATTGGTGGCCCTTGCGGGTGGAAGAGACAGGCCAATCTGCAATTGCCTGCACCTTGGAAGAGTCCTTCTGAACTCCCCCGGTTTTGATCAACGACACCTTGGACACATGAAACCCACACTTCTCTGCCTTGACAAACATTTTGTTTTCCATGAGTCTCCGGAGGACCCGACGGACATGCTGCATGCGTTTCTGAGGAGTTGAGAATGTCATCCAGGTAATGAAAACACTGACATTCAGCAGATTACACAGCACATCGTTCACCACAGACTGAAGAAATACAGCAGGGGCCTTAGTTAGTCCAAAAGGCTTAACCAGATATTTGTAGTGTCCACCTGGTCTTACATTCATCCCCCTCCTTAATACCACCAAATGGTACGCGTTTCTAAGGTCAAGCTTGGTGAAAATGCCGGCTCCCTGAGTTAAAAAGCAGACCCTATGAGTAGGAGGGGGTACCTATTCTTTATGGTGACATCGTTGATAGTCAATACAGCGCCGGAGGGTCCTTGTTTTCCAGGAAAAATAATCCCATTCTGGGTGGAGACGAGGAAGGGCTGATAATCCCTGCTGCCAACAAGTCATTGATAGAAATTTCCATGGCCTTAGTCTCTGGCGTCGACAGCCAGAAGAGCCAACCCATGGGAGGTGAGGAGCCTGGAAGAAGATCGATAGTGCAGTCATAGGGGCGGTGAGGAGGCAGCACCTTGGCCCAAGAACATCTCCTTCGGGTCCAGATGGTCAGAGGGAACTCAAGGGAAGATCAGGGAACTCAGGAGAGACAGAGGGGTTAGATGTGGCCAAGCAGGCAGATTTGAGGCGGATATCATGACAGTTGTTACCCCACTATAAGATGGTCCTTGTCTCCCAGTCTATGTAAGGGTTGTGTCTCCTCAGCCATGGATAACCTAAAATGACCGGCTGCTGAGGAGCATTAATAAGGTGAAATGATTACCGGCTTTGCCCAAGCGAAGAGGAGCAGTATGGTGGACTAGCTAACTAGCGGTATGGTGCGGTATGGTGGACTAGCTGCATGGGCTCCAGGGTGTTGGTGGGGCGCTGGGAGCTGACTCTGGAGAAGAGGGTGGAGACTGTGCATAGCGGTGAGGTGGCCCCCAGGGCCGAGGGAACTGAGCCCTCTCCTTATGCCGTTTCCGCAGACGTCTGTCTATGTGAATGACAAAAGTGACAAAATCGTCAAGGTTGACTGGGAGTTCCCGTTCACCTCGTCCTTAATCCATGATAACATAGCGTCTAACAACGAGGGACCACTCCACTTTACTCTCAGCTGCGGCAGTCCGGAATTCAATTGAGTACTTCGAAATTGTGCACCCTCCCTGGATGACATTGAAAAGACCCCAAGCCGCCTCTCTACTGGGAGTGGTGTGGTCAAAAACCTTGCGGAGCTCCGCGGAGAACAATTCACGATTGCATAGGAAGGGGATTCATATTCCCACTCATACGTTCCCAATTTCTGAGCTCGGCCAGAGAAAAGCTAATTAATATACACCACTCATGATTGTTCAGTGGGGAAAGATGAGGGCTGAAGCTTGAACATGAGGGAACACTGGACCAGGAAGGACCACAAGCTCCCGGAGACCCTGAATAACGTAACAGCAATCATGGCTCGGAGCTGAAGGAGCTGAAGAAGTCTGGCTGGAATTGCTGCTTGAGCGACAGAAGAAGCAACAGGCATGGGGATGGAAAGAGTGCGCTCGCAGCGAGTGGACAGATCCTGCAGAACCTCTGCAAATGAGGAGAGTGCCCGTTTGTGGCATTGAATGGCGTCCACTTGAGCCAACAGCTGCTGCTTGAGAGGCTCCGAGTCGGCTGGGTTCATACTCGTCCGATTGTACTGTAACCTCTGAGACCGAACTGATCCCAACAGCACGACCACTGACACAATCAAGTAGAAGTAACAGTTCTTTAATGGACTTCTTAAATGGCCTTCAGGCAGGAGACAGGGAAAAAAGGCGAGGATGTCAAACCAACAAATCAGTCCATACAGCTAACACTCCGGAAGGGGCAGGCAAAGGGGTAAGTCCAGAATCCAGAAGGAAGGAACACGGTCAGGACAAGGCAGGTGAGGACACTGGAGAGCTGGGTGGCAGACACTAGACAATCAGACACCGCAAGAAACAGGACCGGTATTTATAGACAGGCCTTGTCAGACATTTTGTCACAATGCTATGAAATCACAGTGCTGACTGGGGGGGAAGCCGATAGGGAGGGGGAGAACTATAGGGAAGACCGAATCTGATATGGCAGGAGAAATAAACAGGAGAATACATGGCAACCTAAGTTTTAACAGGTACAATAAAGGGTTCCGGCTTGGGGGTTTAAAAATGTGGTCACCCTGACAAAACATCAACAGTGGAAAAAAGAAAAACATAAGGGTGTTCGTCCAGAAATGATATTGTTTTTTCCAAGTTGTTGTTTTCATCACAAAGCAAGCCGCATTAGAGCACCCAGTTATTGGCCAAATCCATCAAACCCATACAGAGTCACACCGGAGGAAATGGAGGGAAATCCACGTCTAGAAATTAGAGAAGCGCGCACGTGCACACACACACAGGCACAAAAGCAAAAGGTGATTGCAATATCAAAAAGCGACAGTTTCACATGGCCGTCCAAAACCAAACAGGCAATTAAATGACCTGCTGGTGACAGGGCAGGGCATTTATTTATTTTTTCCCTTGAGCGAGTGATGACGCAGCCGATCGATGATGTTGGAGCCGAGAGAGAGAGAGAGAGAGAGAGAGAGAGAGAGAGAGAGAGAGAGAGACGTTGATGCTGACCCTAACACAATGCCGGCGACACATCGGCCATGCGGCTTTAACCGGTGTTTCAACCAAAACTGTTGGATTCTACGACACACTTTGTACAATGAAAGCATCCCACAGCACATCGCTATCCTGTCAACCACTAAATAAGTCACTAACTGTGCTTATTGTTCTTATGGGCTACTTATATTTTAATGATGCGAGACTCGCAAACGATTCATTCATAGTGAACAACAAATGACTCAATGACTCGGGAGTCACTCCATCAAAGGAGTGAATCTTGAACTCAAACTGAAAATAGGCAAAACAGGCCAACGCATTTGCCATAATTCATATTGAATATAACTGATTTCCACTTTTCATTCCACTAACATAAGTACGTTTTGCAGAATTAAATGATTCTTGGGAGAATATCATTCTCAGCTCAGAGCTGAACCGACACTTCTGCCTCTGGGTGTTAAGGATAAATGTGTCCTGCATTTGGGTTCGCCAAATGCAGGACACAAGACGGTTTTGGGAGAAGGTGCAAAGTATAATGTGGAGACAGGCAAAGGATCAGGGTCCAGGGACAGGCAGGGAGGGAATCAGGGTGCAGGAATCAGGGTGCAGGAATCAGGGTGCAGGAATCAGGGCCGAGAGTTCAAGAGAGACACACAACCATCTGACACCGACAGAGTGAATGGGGACCAGGTTAAATACCATTGGGGTCACGAGGAAGGTGAAGACAGGTGGTGAGACAGGGCCCTGACACTGGGTCAGCGTTCAGGAAGTCCGTCCCCCTCGCTCACTGTGCATCGCACCGACCGAACCAAAACGAATGACGCGTTGGAAAAACAAACAAATCTTTCTCCCGAGTGACTATGCAAGAACCGAATCTGAATAAAGAGTCGAATCTTTCAACCACTCAGAAGAGTCGTCACTCTCAGAGACTTGTTCTGCTGGAGCCGCTGTTCTGTCCGAAGCTGATGAACGAGGTGAATTAGTGCAGCCTTACAATTTTGATCTTGCAACACAAAAGCTAGCTTCCATTATATATTTTTTGAAGGCGGAATTTGAAACATTTTCCCGGCGCCACCTGATCGAGAAGCACTGATTTTAAGGATAAATTTACTCTGGGAACAAACAGCAAGTGCCAAAATGCACGAGAAAGAGAGAGAGAAAGAGAGAGGGAGAGAGAGAGAGATACTGTGAGGAAGAAGAAGAAGAAGAAGAAGAAGAAGAAGAAGAAGAAGAAGAAGAAGAAGAACAAGAGGAAGAAGAAGAGGAGGGGGGGGGGGGAAAGGAAAAAAAGAAACCTTGAGACTTGAGTTAAATCCACGTGATCCCCGAGCGACAGCTTGATCTGCGTCAAATCTGCAGCTGCAGCTCCAGACTGGAGCTCGGGAAACACCAGAGAGGGCGTTCAAAAACGAATCATCTGACAAAACAAAACCCCCAAAAAAAACATCTGCGTGGAGTAAATAATAAATAGATGACTACGTAAATGGAAGCATTTGTGGGTGGAGGGGGAAAAAAAAAAACATGTATGGTGTCTATAGAGTGAGTCAGTAAATGTAAAATCTCATTTTGGAATAAAATAAAATAAAAATCCAAGGGCTATATAGGCTAAAGATAAAGCTTGTCAATTTCACAAAGAACTATTAGTTATTAGTTATATGGGTTATTTTTGTTATTTGTTAATATGGAAAAACCTGAATTAATAATAATTACATTAATTACAACAATTTTAATGATGCATAGATTCACAATTTCCTGCGTTTACATTTGGAATTGTTCATATATTTTAGGTTAATCTTTTATTGCATATCACATTTTTATTATTTTATATTTTCCTATTTTTACATTCCTTTCCATTTTTTCTATTGGTCAATTTTTACTTTAGTTTTTACTGAATCTATCTATCTATCTATCTATCTATCTATCTATCTATCTATCTATCTATCTATCTATCTATCTATCTATCTATCTATCCATCTATCTATCCATCTATCTATCTATCTATCTATCTATCTATCTATCTATCTATCTATTTATCTAGCTATCTATCCATCTATCTATCCATTTATCTATCCATCTATCTATCTATCTATCTATCTATCTATCTATCTATCTATCTATCTATCTATCTATCTATCTATCTATCTATCTATCTATCTATCTATCTATCTATCTATCTATCTATCTATCTAACTATCTATCTAACAATGAATAACTTATATTCCATAAATGTAAAACAAGGTTCAACATACTCTTTGTTTTTAATAGATAAGGTTGTATTTCATGAATTGATGTGGATTCCTATTAACACAGCCGGCAGAAAAATAAGTTTATAAACCTTGACTCATGCACTCTACTTTACATTTCACACCTTTTTCCATAAAAACATTTATTTATTAATTAGTATTACTCTCTCTATTCTTCGATGGCTCCCTGCACTTTTGGCTTTCTGTTTAATAGCAAAAGGGCTTAAGTCGGGATGGTAAAAGGTCAGGAAATAGCCTACGACGAGAAATGAATTTGGGACTTTTCAGGCCCATGCAACCACTACAACCAGCCAACAAGGGCAAAAACTGGCTGCATCCTCATCAAAATCGTTTGTATTTTCTAATTTCCCGGAAGGTCAAACATGTGCAAAAATCTATGAATCACAATGCACCGAGGAGCTATCTATCTATCTATCTATCTATCTATCTATCTATCTATCTATCTATCTATCTATCTATCTATCTATCTATCTATCTATCTATCGATCATCTATAACATGTGATATGAATCGTACCCTAATTACACTAATAGTTGTGCAACCAAAGATTCAATGGGTACCCTTCCGGAGTCCTAAGTCACTACTACAAAAGAGCGGGCGAGTGAGTCGACCGACAAACTGAAAATTATTACTGAGGCTAAAATTAAAATCCAAGGAAAAACAAGACAATGCATTTGGCATTCATATTGCATGTGGATGATTTACCTTTTGCATTCCACCGAAATAAATAGTTTTGAAAGAATTAAATGATTCTCAGGAGAATTCCATTAACAACTCAGAGCCGAACAGACTCTTCTGACTATGGTTCATTGTTCAGGAAGCCCTTCCTCGCTCACCGCTAACCAAACGAACCGAGAAGAGTCTGACAAATGGAACGTTTTACTGAGTAACTCGAGAATCTCAAAAATAAGTCAAACCTTTCATCACTACGAAAAGTCGTCACTTCAAGAGTGAAACTTGAACTAGAATTACAGTAGATTAATTGTTACAGCCTTGCAATGTCGATGTTGCAAAACAAGAGCTAGTTCCTATTAAAGCAGCAGTGGTATGTCAATTTAGGTATTTGAGATTTAGCGCCTCTACAATTTCTGAGTGAAATTGCACTTTTACACCATCATTGTAAAACTTTACCGGACAAATTTGAACCTTATTGGCCACAATTCAACAACAGTCGATGTCACAAACGCAAACATGAGGCACACCTAGGTTACAGCCCCCCTTGCACAGACCTCGCCGCTTCAGCCAGCACTCCGCGGGGATCGGCCCCCTGCTACCGGTGTAGGTACCAAATGTGCTCGGCCTGGCAGACCAGCTCATACGCGGGAGTCACAGGGTGAAACAAACCCTGAGGCGCCATGAAAGTGAGGGCTGGCGCGCGACGGCTGAGGCACTGGCCCGTCTCACCCGCGCCGTAGGGAAGGTGGAGCAGCTACACTGTGTATGAGCATTATTACCGGACATTTTGACAATGTTTATCATTTGAAGATTTTTTTTTTTTTTTAATTTTTAGCAGCCAAAAAAACTGAAGTGTAATGCACTTTTCCCGCGACACAGAAGTTACATAGTGCAAGAATAGTCGTTAGGGGGGTGGGTAGCGATGAAAGAGGTGCCATTATCCATAGTACAAGTCAGTGAACCATCAAAATGATTCTGAAGCTGTATTTTTAAGGTAAATAAAGTGTTTCTTTACATTCTTGTCTCTACCGTCTACCTATCTTTCTGGAATTTGAAAAATGTTGACAGCGGCGCAGGGGTCTCCGCTATATCCCAATGTGCTGCTCCCAGGGGCTACAGTGCCGTGAACAAGTTTTGGAAAATTGAAGCTTTGGCCTGTCCGAGCCAAAGTCCTGACTTGAACCCAACAGAGATGCTGCGGCACGACGGGAAACAAGCAGTTCCTGCCGCAAAACGGACCCATTTGTCAGACTTAAAGCTGTTCTGCAGCCAGTTAATACGTTTACCTTTTCACATTGATGATATTGGGTGTGCTAACTTTTTTCATAAAAAAAATGACATAATAACGGACAAAAACAATGTGTATGTGTTCACTCATGTTGCATTTGTCTAATATTAATACAGTTCTTCTGAAGATCTGGAGTGATAAAGTGTGACAAATACTGGGAAGGGGCCAAATACATTTTCAAGGCACTGTATGTATGGGATACAAAAAGGCTACAGCCAGAAACAGTGAAGTAAGTATTTCACATGTCCGAACCTGTGTTTCATCGTTCAAAAATACTTACTGCTGGTAAAACAAGCTATCCAGAAAAAATTGAGGCATTTGTTTAGAAATGACTGACAAAGCTGTTAACGGTTTGGCATGAATGGTAACTGGAAAATATCTTGATTGAAAAAAGGACGACCAAGTTAAGAGAGAAGCGTAGTCTGGGTTCCATCACAATCTTCTCTGGATCTGCAAGTGCCAATACGTGTCTGTTCAGATTAAAGGTCAAGGCTCATCTTCATTTTCACCTCCTTAGGTTTAAACTTCACTCAACTTTACGATATAGATTTTCTTGCTAACGGCCTCAACACAAGCCTGATTCAGGCGGACAATCTTGCATGAGCCTATCCACTGCATATTGTTTTTTATCGATTTCAAAAGACATTGGAGGGAAATATGTCGGAGAGTGTGAGGGTTGAAGGGTTCATATTACATCTGCAAAGACCTTGTATGAAAAATGTTTGCTTTTGTTTTTCTTGAAGGCACACCATATCACAATCCTGTTTCTTTCTGTGAACATTCTCAAATATTGATTCAGGAGGCAATACCATTACATTAGCATTAAGACTTGACTTTTATTCGATTTACTCAATGCATTTTGTTTTATCCTGATACATCTTGTGGCAGTTTTGCCACACAAGTGGTGTTTTCAGGGCCACTCCAGCACGGAGACACAGGCGATGGGGTTGAAAACACACGAGGGTTACTGCAGTGCGGGCAAGGTGGTACCAGCCCAGAGCAGATGGAAACATGTCATGACAAGGGCTCCTCTCCTGTGTGTGTGTGTGGGAATGGAAGTTTTACCTGTTGCGGGTTAATTGGTTAAACGAACAACAGGCGTACAGCCACCCTGGTCCTGGGCCAATTATCTAGACCCAGGACAGGTGTGGTTGCTCAAACCACACTACCCCAACCCCACACATCTGTAGCACAGACACACATAGCATTATAGAGAAAAAATTGACTCTCGCACAAATACAAATATTCTGCATAAGTTGCACAAATGGAGCGGCAATTTCGCTCATAACCCAAAATCAGTGCAAATATCTGCTCCTGGCTAATTCCACCTAGCCTTCTCTCTACAATAAACGGGTGTCTACAACCCACCATCTTCTGTGTCTCTGTGTCGGAGGGCCCTGAAAACACCACATGGATGGCATGTGGCAGGCGGAACTACCACAGTGGCAACGAGAACCTGGTATGCAGCCACTCTGACCCAGTCACCTAGATCCAGGTCAGGTGTGGCTACTCAACCAGACCCGTCACCACAAGCATATCATCCAGTTTGGGCATAACTTTGGGCACTAATTTGTCCACACTGCGATAAGAAATTCTTCTGAGATGTCTTACAGTCATTTTAATCTTATTTACTGGAATCTGGTTCATAGAAACTGGAGTCAGTGGCAATAACATTAGCTATTAATTACGGTAAAATAATGTGTTTTGGAGCAGCATAGTTATGCCCATCTATCTCGGCGCTGCAGGTATCCACGGTAGCACGTTATTGTCTGAAAACCCAAAAAATAAACCTTAAACCTGGAACCTCACTCCTCCAGAGTGATTTCGACCTCTCTGTCTTCTCTGTCCAGAAAATAGAACCAAGGTGCTGGTTCTACTGCTCAGTGGCATCACCAGAGGGGCGTGGGGGGTGCGCACTGCACCGGGTGACACCATCGGAGGGCGTGACGCCACGGCCGGCGAAACGTGCGTATTGTCCACCCAATCAAAAGTCACTGTGCGATCAGAGCGATTTCGGCTCCGCTGCGCGATCAGAGTGCAACCGTGCGTAACAGGGTCCCCCCCCCCCCCGACCACCAACAAGTGAATAAGGGACGCACCGACCATAGTGATGTCACTGACACAGTTACAGTAATATAATATTGCGTTCCAGAAGAAGTAGCAACAAAATTAAGTTCAATCCATCCATCCATCTATCTATCCATCCATTAATTTCCCTCATTCCTTACCCAGGGAGGAACAAATAAGTAAACCAAGTAATATGTCTCTTAAATCAGTGTTTTACAACCATTATTTCCACCCCAGCACAATTTCTACCATGAAATAATCCACTTTTGACTATCCTGTTAATCACAAAATATGGCATGAACCCATAGAACTGTGCTTCTTATTATTATTATTATGGCCTACTCATATTCATTTGTGGCGAAAAAAGCTTTTAAATAACTCTGGAGTCACTCGAGCCGAGCAAGTGAATAGAGGGAGTGAATGCTCAACTCACACAGACAAAATAATTAGGAAAGTCCAAGGTAAAACACAATTCATGTTGAATCTGAATAATTTACTCTTTGTATTTTCCGGCAAAATAAATAATTTTGACAGAGTTAAATGATTCTTGAAAAAAAAGTTGGAACAGTGAAGTGAATTATTTTTACTGAGTGACTCGTCAAGAACCGAATCTCAAAAAGGAGTCGAACCTTTTGTTAGTAATTATAGTCCTACTGCTGCCAATAGCCATACTGCTGGAACTGATGAATTAAATGAAGTAGTACAGCCTTGCAATTTAGATCTTGCAACACAATTTCCATTAATATATTTTTAGGCGGAATTTGAAACATTTTCTCAGCACACCTGGCCAGCCCTTGCTGCGAAGGGGTTGGAAACCACTGAGTTAAATACATAGAGACAAGCAGAGCTTTAGCTGCAATAAATGTGATGTATGTGCTGCACAGAAAGTTGCACCATCACGGGCTGTGACCTTTAAGCTCCACGGTAACTAACTCAAATGTCAGCTCAGGAATTAGATTTACATTCAGTAAACTCAACAATGTAGTTTTAATTATGGTTTTGCCATATAGTTACAGATGTAGAGAAGAAGAAAAAAAAAGGGTACACTGGGAGACAGTGACCTTTAATACAAATACGTATTATAATGTGGTAGGAAATTTTAACTGATGGCGAGAAGATAAGCTGCTACTGGGTTTAGATCAATACGAACAATTTGCTAATCTTGGCGTAATGGCTGCAATGCATAGTAGAGAACATGACAGACGTGTTCATGTTGCTGGGACGGCTCTCGCATTGACCAGCACAAGCTGGCGAGGACAGGCAGCCAAATCTCATTTAATTGCTATAATGACTGCATTCTGCTTTTAACTGACATGGACGTTTGTGCTGAACGTGAAATGGCTCCATTAGGAGTCTCGTCAACATTCCAGCCTTTAAAAACATTTCAAAGGCGGTGAACGTCCCAAAAAAATAATGGGTTTGTCTTATCCCTGAACCTAAGTTCACTATAGCTCCACCTGCACTTTCCTTGAGGCAGTGTTTGGCAAGGGAACCCAAATCTATGGAAGGCACTTTTCTCTGCCATATTTTCCAATTAGCTGGATGCTTTTCATTAGCCGAAGTGAAAGGCTGGATTCCGGGACCTGGCGCAAAGCTGGAGAATTAGCACTGATTTGTGTTGGTCGCGTTGTGTTACTTTTGCGTTGACAGATGGTTGAAGACTTCTTATTTCTGAAATGAGGCAGATTTCGAGTGGAACGGACAAAGAACAAAGAAAACAAGATTTGAAGTACCGCCTTAATGCCCACCAACGGGTGGATCAACTCAGGTGGCAGCGCTGAAAGGTGTGAGCCTGGGGCGATCAAAGTGCTTTGCTCTTCCTGCTGCAACAAGTACCAGGGAGATAAAACGCCACCCGAGTAAGAGACTGCTGTGCTATTTTGGCTTGCGCTCAACACGTGACTCTGCTTTCCCCTGACATCTTCGACCTATAAGTTCTTGGTCGTCCTCTGACATACATTTAGAAACGTACGGCAGCCCAGTAAATTGCGAACGCAGCAGAAAGTGTGAGTCCTGCTCCAAGGGTATCTTGATCACCTCTGCACAGCGTGGCCTACTTATTTAACATCCCACTTATTTAACTAATTTAACTAACGTCCTAACATCCAAGTTATTTAACTTATTAAACGTCCCACTTATTTTAGGTCCTAACAACCAAATGACTTAACTTATTCAACGTCCTAACATCCTACTGATTGAACTAATTCAACGTCCTTACATCCTACATATTTAACTTATTCAATGTACTAACATCCTTTTTATTTAACTTGTTCACGTCCTAACAGCCTTCTTATGTAACTTGTTCAACGTACTAACATCCTTCTTATTTAACTTATTCAATATACTAACATCCTACTTATTTAACTTATTCAATGTACTAACATCCTTCTTATGTAACTTGTTCAACGTCCTAACATCCTTCTTATTTAACTTATTCAATGTACTAACATCCTACTTATTTAACTTATTCAATGTACTAACATCCTTCTTATTTAACTTATTCAATGTACTAACATCCTACTTATTTAACTTATTCAATGTACTAACATCCTTCTTATTTAACTTATTCAATGTACTAACATCCTACTTATTTAACTTATTCAATGTACTAACATCCTTCTTATGTAACTTGTTCAACGTACTAACATCCTTCTTATTTAACTTATTCAATATACTAACATCCTACTTATTTAACTTATCCAATGTACTAACATCATACTTATTTAACTTGTTCAACATCCTAACATCCTTCTTATTTAACTTATTCAATGTACTAACATCCTACTTATTTAACTTATTCAATGTACTAACATCCTACTTATTTAACTTATTCAATGTACTAACATCCTTCTTATGTAACTTGTTCAACGTACTAACATCCTACTTATTTAACTTATTCAATGTACTAACATCCTACTTATTTAACTTATTCAATGTACTAACATCCTTCTTATTTAACTTGTTCAACGTCCTAACATCCTTTTTATTTAACTTATTCAACGTCCTATAATCCTACTTATTCAACATCCGATCATCCTACTTATTTAAGGTCCGAACATCCTAGTTATTTGACTTATTCACGTCCTAATATCCTACTTATTTAACATCATAACATCCTAGTTATTTAACTTATTCAATGTACTAACACCCTACTTATTTAACTTCTTCAACGTCCTAACATCCTACTTATTTAACGTCCTAAGATCCTACTTATTTAACGCCCGACTATCCTATTTACTCAACGTCCATGGTACTTATTTAACGTCCTAACAACCTACTTATTTAACTTATTCAAGGTCCTAACATATTAGAACTATAGTCTTATGGAACGGGCTCAGGAGGAAGAGCAGGTCATCTAGTAATCGGAAGATTGTCGGCTGATCCCCAGCTCCTCCTGGTAGTGTGCTGATGTGTCCTTGAGCAAGACACTTAGCCCCGAATTACTCCAGGGCGCCGCTATATGGCAGCCCTTTGCTCCTAGATACGTCAGTTACTAGGATGGGTGAAATAGTTTTTGTTGCCTCAGTACTTGTACTCTGTGCAATGACAATTAGTTGAATCTAATCTTTATACTTATTTAACACCCGGGAGTCACCTGCTCACAGCCTTTGGGGAAACTGCCTGTAAATGCACCAGCATTTATGGGGCTGATTTACGGGCAACCAAGTGTTTTCCTGCTTGGGTTCCACTCTAAGACATTTTGAATGTGGTATATTGTAGAACCGTTTAATGAATGTAAAATGATACAGAAGGTGAGTCTTTTGACTCACTTTGAATGTGTTTGCATTGGGCCTCGCTGCATTTTTCTTCTGTTTTATTTTGTTTTATTTTGTTTTTACATATGTGAAACCTTCATATTAAGCATCTGCAGTTGGGTCAGTTTAGTCTTGTTTTTCTCCATTAGTCTGCACTGGGAAAAATGTGAACGTTTTATAGCCGATGTGAAATGAGGGATTAAAAAATGGCCAATGTCTGAAAGAGAAAAGTGAGCAGCGCGACGGAGGCAGTGGAGCGGAGCTGGCTGGTGGACGGAGGAGTGGAATGAAGGTGCTGTCGCTGATGAGTATTAATGATATCAGAGCGGTGCAGCCAAACATGCAGAGCGACAGGACGGACGGTAATGGATGTGGTGGCCTCACCGGAGTGGGGGCTCTCGTTGGACTGTGCCACCCCACCCGGGTGTCTGGATATTAAAAATTAATGACTATCTCAGTGATTTACGACAACATGAAGATGCTGCACGCTGGCGAGGGGAAGATGGATGCCCGGGGAAGGCTTTGAGGATGACGGATGCGACGGCCGCTGGTTCCGCCTGAACCCCAGGCCTCCGTCCTCAGGTACATCACGAGGGGTCCAGGTGATAGAACAAACTACACCGTTGCATCATCGTTATCAAGATTAATAAGTCATTACGACCTTGTGGAACCCTCAGGCCAAACAGAAAACCTGATTGTAGTCATAGCGAGGAAAAAAATAACTCCAGTTGGGTGTTTCATTATTTTGACATCCATTTGAAATCTGCAAACAACTTTTTCCATCTTCTTCTTCTCTTTTTGGGGTTACCGCAGACGTTGGGTATTTTCATTTTGTTTTTTGTTTGGTAGGAAAGCCACATTTGATGAAGCCAAATTTTTTTTAGTAGACTACTCTCAGTGCTTATTATATTGTACTTCATCTGTAACTTCATTTATAATTTTATTTGTTCCATCTGTATTTGAAATATTGCAAATAAATAAATAGAAAGAAAGAAAGAAAGAAAGAAAGAAAGAAAGGAAGCTAGAAAAAATATATTGCTAAAAAATATATATATTATGTTTGTATGTTAACTTATACGTGACAAGTAAATGTCACATTTAGCTCACATTTTATTTTCCACAAAAAGCAGCTTTCCTCTTCAAAGACATTTGAAGACCATGTTGTTTGATCTGCATTCCCTGGAGCCCGGACACTTTTGTGACAAAGAAACAAATGAAAAAGGTGAAAATGACGATAGTTGCCATTGTTCTTAGGCGTTGAAGTGTTTAAATATATGGTATTTCAGTGAATGGATCTGGCTACCACCTTACGTGCAGAAGCGCCATAAAAAGTGACGTAAATCTGTAGTGTGGATATAAAAGTGTGGAGCGGTAGTAGTCCAGAACAAGAAGAAACTGCACAAATCTCCTATTATCTCAACACTACAGGGGACTGCAAAAAAAGGCTGAAATTACAAGCATTAGCATCTCTCTAACTCTCAAGTTTTACCAGTATTACACCGTATGATATCCTAGTGACATGAAGAATTTACTTTTTGTTTACTTTCAGGTGCTCAAGCTGGAACCTCCCAGTACTAGGAACCTTGCAGGAACCAAGATGGAAACTAGCAGGAACCTAGCAGGAACCTAGCATGAACCTAGCTGGAACCTGGCATGAACCTAGTATGAACCAAGCAGGAACCTTGCAGGAACCAGGCTGGAACCTAGCAGAAACTTAGCAGGAACCAAGCTGGAACCTAGCAGTAACTTAGCAGGAACCAAGCTGGAACCAAGTTGGAACCTAGCTGGAACCAAGCTGGAACCTTGTAGTAACCTTGCAGTAACCTAGCAGGAACCTAGTGAGAACCTGGCTGGAACCTAGCAGGAACGAAGCAGAAACGTTGCAGGATCCAAGCTGGAACTTAGCAGTAACCAAGGAGGAACCAAGCTGGAACCAAGCAGCAACCTCACTGAACCATGCAAGAACAAAGCAGGAACCAAGCACGAACTTGGCTGAAAGCTCAGCCTAGCTGTAGCAGGAACATAGCTGGAACCATGCAGGAACCTTGCAGGAACCCAGCTTGAACCTAGCAGGAACCGAGCTGGAACCTAGCAGGAACCAAGCTGGAACCAAGCAAGAATCAAGCTGGAACCAAGCAGGAACCAAGCAGCAACCAAACAGGAACCTAGCTTTACCTATCTGGAACCAAGCAGGAACCTAGCTTAACCTAGCTGGAACCAAGCAGGACCCTTGCAGGAACCAACGGTAACATTGCAGGAACCAAGCTTGAAGCTAGCAGTAACCAAGCAGGAACCAAGCTTGAAGCTAGCAGGAACCAAGCAGGAACCAAGCTGGAACCAAGCAGGAACCAAGCAGGAACCTTGCAGGAACCAACGGTAACATTGCAGGAACCAAGCTGGATCCTAGCAAGAACCAAGCAGGAAACAAGCTTGAACCACGCAGGAACCAAGCAGGAACCAAGCTGGATCCTGGCAAGAACCAAGCAGGAACCGAGCTGGAACCGAGAAGGAACCTAGAAGGAACCTAGAAGGAACCTAGAAGGAACCAAGCATGATCCAAGCTGGAACTTGACTGAAACATCAAGCTAAAACCTAGCAGTAGCTGGAACCAAGCTAGAACCAAGCTTCCCCCTGGCTTTGATGGACACCATGAGTACCTGTCACCACGAGTAGCCTTTCAAGCCTTTGTGAAATGAAGCGCTCCACCTAATCTTCTCCAATACTCTCCCCGAGCACGCTCAGCGTTTCGCACAGGTGCTCCGGCGTCCTCTGGCCATTGGCCGTTCCTGGAACCTCAGAAGTTTCCTCTGAGAGCCTCCAGATGGATCATCCCAGTGTCCGTACGGTGGGTGCAGTGGCCTCAAGCTGCCTCCTTCAAGCCGGTCCAGCCATTCCCAGGTTTGGCCAACATCCACAGGGCAGAAAAGTGTTTGTCATTTTATCTTTGAATTTCTATCTTGCATATAAGTCCCAGCGTAGTTCTTAATTATATGGAGGTATGTGCAAGGCGTAAATTATTGATTCGGTTTAAGATATAAAGATGGGAATTGTCCTTAATGTTCGATTTATTGTGATGTGTGGACTCTATCCAAACACGATACACGGATTAATAGAGTGTGACTGAAGGTGTTTATTCAGCTCTTGTGCAACTTGGACCCTTCAGATCCGACACTTCAGGAAGAAATTATTTGATACATTTTTGGAGCGCCTCACGAGTAAATCTGAGGCATTTTCGGGGTTCAAGACTTTGGAAAGATTTTATTTCAAAAGCAGTGGGTAAAAAGTAATCTAATGGAAGAAGCAAAGTCTACCGCAATAAGATCACCGCTCCTGGATGAATCACTGACCTCCCGCTTTGGAATAACAATTGTTTGAGGGCGCGGATGTAGTTCTGACAGAGGTGGCGACTGATTCGCAGTAAATAGAGGAAACCAAAGCATCTGCCTCATGATCCTACGCGACAAGGCGATGACAGGCCAAGTTCCACGGTCCCTCGGGCGATGCACGACGCAAACGACTCGGCCATGGCAGACTTTGAAATGACTCGGGGGGGTCGTGAGTCACTCCGGCAAAAGAGTCGTTCGCTCGCCGCTCAGTACATGCGGCCAGACAAGCGGGCCCGAGCTGAGGCGCCACTCTCCAACTCCGCTCACGAAAGGGGGCCGGGATTCTCGGGCCGAATTCTCAGCTCTCGAACCGCATCCCCAAACGAGGCGTAGTTTTCGTCACTCGTTCTCTCGTGAGTGCACAGGTCATTGACCAGAGGCTGACAGATATTTCCCACCGGCATCAAACACTCCTGGGAACTCTAGCGCAAAACATTTGACGGTGAAATCCATTGCGCCGATAGGTTTTAAGTTGGAAAGTTCTGCCAATACTCACGACCGCCCCTGAACAATCGGACGGAAAATGATTTCCCCTGCACCTGCTCTTTGTCTGGGACGTCCCGCTACCGGAGAACAGCTGGAATCCAGGACATTTTGGGGGGCTGAACAAACCCCATTACAAATTCATGAAAAGAAAACAGGGAAAAGAGGAAATGGGGAGTTTAACCGGCACTCTCAATGTGTGGGTTTAAACAGGAGAGGTCTAAAATATTAATGCTGACCAAGCCCATAATGGGATCACCGGTCGGGGCTAATATTTACCTCTTGTGATAAGAAGCGCTGAAGAAAAACAAGCATCTGTGTGTAGCCGAACAGCGCCTACGGCTCCACAGATCCACTCCTATTGTTGATCCGTCTGAATTGAAATAGCAGGAGGACGCCTGCGTAAGGATTATCACCCACGTTTCAGCATTCGAGCCCTTTTTTTTTTTTTTTTTTTTTTTTAACTATTGGGTGCATTTATCAGGGAAAACACAAGCGTCGGCGCCAACGCCGCTTGGCTTGGCTTATCCCTTTGTCCATTTGTCCAACGCGGCTCCTCGGCGCTCAAGTAGACGCTGGCAGGTTTCTGCCCATTACAAGCTATTAATTAGGTTTCAAGCATCTGCTCCCAACGATAGCAAAGGATCATTACATGACGACAGTGTTTCAACCCGTTTTCTGCCACAGAACACTCCTGACAACGAAATAATCCCACGGCGACACCACCATCCCGTTAACAGCGGACTACGTCACAAGCTTGTGCTTGTGCTTATTGTTACGGCCTGCAAATAATTAGTGGTGCGAAACTCGCAGGCGATTCGTTCGTAGCGAACAAATCTTTAACATGGCTCGTGAGTCACTCCTTCAAAAGTGTGAATCTTCGACTCACAAACTGAAAATAATCACTGAGGACTAATTTAAAGTCCAAGGCAAAAAAAAAGGCATTTGGTATAATCAGGGCCGGCCCAAGCCTTTATGAGGCCGGGGGGGGGGGGCGTGACTAGGCATGGATCACACGGAGCGTTATTTTTCATCTTTCAAATTGGAAACGGAGGATCGTGGAAACAGGAAACATGTTCTAAAATAAAATCCTTTTTTTTTGTTGGTGTTTTTTTGGGAGAAATGGGGAACGGGGACGTGCAGCAGGGCGGAGATTTCCCGGCGCGCCGCTGATTGGGGGCCTTCCGCCGCTCTTGGGGGCCCTCTGGTGGCCAGGGGGGGCCCTGAGCAGGCGCTTAGTCCATCCAGTGCCTTGGGCGGGCCCTGGCCATAATTCATATTGAATGTGACTGATTCTCACTGACTCTCTTGTTCATCAATCAGGAAGTCCTCCCTCGCTCACCGCGCGTCGCACCGACCGAACCAAACGCACCGAGAAGAGTCGTAAAACTGAGCGACTCGTCAAGAGCCGGCGCTCGAAAAAAGAGCCAAGCCTTCAACACTACGAGTACGAATAGTTCTCACGCTCAGCGGGAAACCGCAGAATGTTCAGGTGAACACAGAGCTGCGGTTCCGGCGGGAACTTTCGCAATTTGGATCTTGCGGAACGAAAGTCGAATTTGAAACGCTGTCGGCGCGGGCCGGCGGACGGCGTGTCAAAATAAAAACAGCAACGACTTCCCGTCCGCGGAATGGCGGCCTCGTGGAAAGCTGTGGGGGGGGTGGGAGGAGCCCAGGAGGAGGAGCTGAGACCCTGATGACGACGGTGAGGGGGACGAAGGAAACGATGTAGACGGCTCCCGGGAGCCGCTTTGCTCCATAACAGTTCACGAACGCAGCTTTCCCGTTAACTTCTGCAGTCGTCGAAATAACCACCCCCACCATCCGTTCCACACCAGGTGTCTCTGAGCGTTTCCCTCACGGAACCTGCTCCACATTAGGGCGCCGCCTACATCCAATCTTCAGAGTAAAATGGCCATTGATCGGGACGACCTCCAAGTGTGGCTTACAGAAATACGCAGTAGTTGTCTGTTTTTTGTTGTTGTTTTTTCTCCAACTCCAAATATAAAAGCTCTCCCCACTTTTAAGTTGAGGACAGTTGGGGGGCGGATGCAACATCCTATTCGGATCTGCACTTTGAGGAGGGGACGGCCACGGTCGAACACGTTCGAGAGACAAAAACGTGCATTTAGAAAATGGCAAATTCTGCAATAACGGCCGATCGATACGCGTCCACACGCGGGCACTGGCGCGCGCACGCACGCACGCGCACGCACACACACACACACACACACGCACACGCACACGCGTCCAGACGAATGGGAATGAAACCTGAGCATCCCCAACAAGGACCAATAACACCCAAGGGCAACGGAGAGGGGCGCTGAAACCGCCCGATAGACACATGTATATTGTGCAAAATAGCGCACGTTCGCCGCACTTGGAGCGGCGCAGCGTGACGCACACCGGCGTGATGCGTGACGCCCCGGGGGCTCTGAAGGAAAACACACGCACTTACTTGAGCACGGCGCTGTCCCCCTGCCTGACGGTGATGTTGTCCTTTAGTAAAGAGTCTCCGCTCCGTGCGGGAACTCCTGCGGGTACAAGGAACAACAATTTCAGTCCGAGGACCACCAGGGATTTACAGCCACACATCCCCATGGTTTTGGTTTTTTTTTTTGTTTTGTTTCTGTTTTTTTTTTTTTTCTCTCTCTCTTTGTTGTTGTTGTTGTTGTTGTTGTTGTTGTTGTTGTTTTTGGTTTTTTTTTGCGGAGAGCAGGGATGGAGCGGGAGGAAAAAAAAAAAACAACTTCCAGTGGGAGGGGGGGAGGGAGGGAAGGGGGGGAATAAATCGAGAGACACCAAAAAAAAAAAAAAATTAAAAAAAAAAAATCAAAAATACAAAAACAATAAACTGTGGTGGATGCTGCCGTGGACGTAGTATTCCTCTCGGCGCGCCACGGATTCCTGCAAGACGCGCGACCGACGCGACGCTCCTTCCAAGGATAGAACGCGAAGAAATACAAGCCCCGCGGGTGGGGAAAAAAAGGGACGAAAAGTAGCGGCGGGGGCTCGACTTTTACGACTCGAATCAAAATGTTATCAAATCTCCGGACGAGGAGGCTTTTTTTTTTTTTTTTTTTTCCAATGATTATTTGTTATTTTTCTTTTTCTTCTTAGAGAGAGAGACAGACAGAGAGAGAGAGAGAGACAGAGAGAGAGAGAGACAGAGAGAGAGAGAGAGAGAGAGAGAGCAGCGCGTCTCTCTGCTCCTCAGCCTCCGGGCGGAGTGCGGGTCAGAAGGCGGAAGGATGCCGCGGAGAGATGCGTGCGGTGCGGAGCCTCGGTCCTCGGTCCTCCACCAGATTCCCCCCCGATACAGTAGATTCAGCTGTTCAAAGTCTCCCCCTCCCTCCCTCCCTCCCTCCCTCCCTCCCTCTCTCTCTCTCTCTCGCCCTCGCTCTCCCTCTCTCTCTCTGCAGGTATAGGGGTCTGAACTGAGCATGCGATCCAGCCCCCACTCCCTGCCGCGTAGAGGAGACGGCGTTTTCACTCAAATATTCACGAATATTCATGAATATGCACAAGTGCAATGCTAACTAGTGAGTGTTGGTACATACCGACACAGTGCACGTTCAAGATCCAAAATATTATTATTATTATTGTTGTTGTTGTTGTTGTTGTTGTTGTTGTTGTTGTTGTTATTATTATTATTATTATCATTAGTCCCGCACTACATACTGCGCTGTGCGGCGCATGTGGTGAAATGAGAATTGTTGCAAAACTTCAGAGACTGTGCAGAGTACTGCTGTAGTAGGAAAACATGAAAAAACGGAAAATAATAAAGGTAAAATAACAAGAAAAAATAGGAACCGAATATATATATATATATATATATATATATATATATATATATATATATATATATACAGCATTTAAAACAGAAACAATGCATTATTTTGAATAGTGCAATGCGGTGCAATGTTTGCTGTGAATAACGATGGTAAATATCAAGGAATATAAAATGCGTAAAGTATTACAGCACCCACACCTACAGTACATACATGCATACTCGTTATTTTTTAATTTGCCTATATGTATCTTTTTTTTTTTGCATATGTCTGTCAGGCAACATATGCTGGGGGGATAATGTCGCTCATCATTGCAGAATACCCCCCGGGAGACACACTGATCAGTTTAGTTTGCGGTGGCTGCACATTATTCTGCGTATTACACGGCGGCCAAAATAAAAGATTACAATGAGACGGAACATAGATTTGAAATGTTTTCGTAACACCGTGGTGAACTGTTCAATGACAACACCATCAATCTTCCGACGTATGACCAACTTATTTACTGTTTGTAATGGGAAATTGGACATTTCGAAACGTTCATCGCTCGGCTCTTCCGTTGTAGTTTCCTTATAGTGTCACTAGGTGGCGCCACCGGCTAGTGTTAACATTAGCACCTAGTAAAACAAGGGGTCTGAATCCGGGTGCAGAAGTGGCCATTATTAACGGGTGGTTATTCGGAAATAACTCGCCGCTGGTTGCCGCTATCGACCAATCTGAATGCCGTATTCCACGCTCGGGCGTGTCTCAGGTTGCACTGCGGCGTCTTTATCCGCCTTTACATTTTCATGTCTACGCTTTCATTCCTCTCTGCTTTCATCTCATGTTTTTTCATGAAAAGCTCTTTGTATTTCCCTTGTGTATGAAACGTGCTGCACTAAAAAAAAAAACGAAAAAAAAACGTTTCTCATTTGGCTTTGGTGGCTTTGTCGCCACTTGAACCATCCTAAAATGTTTTTTGTTGCATAGTCAACACATGGTATAATGCTGCTTGTTAGCCGGGTGCTACAGTTAGTACGGTGCTACTAGTAAGTATAGTGCTACTAGTAAGTATAGTGCTACTAGTTAGTATAGTGCTACTAGTTAGTGTAGTTCTACTAGTTAATATAGTACTACTAGATAGCATCAGATATTATGATCTGATTATTAATCTAGGGGTTATTTATTAAACCCTGGATTAATACATTTTATCTTAATATCCGGTGTGGTGTACACTACGACTTGACACTGCTTTGTGTGTGTGTGTGTGTGTGTGTGTGTGTGTGTGTTTGCGTGCGTGTGTGCGTGTGTGCGTGCGTGCGTGTGTGTGTGTGTGCGTGCGTGTGTGTCCGTGCCTGTGTGCGTGTGGTTTATATGAGGACCTGAGGACGCAGTGAGGATCCACTGTCACAACATTGTCTCAACCCTTTTTAAATATGACATGATGCTGAGAAACACACTCCGAGAGGCTTTGGGTGAGGAGGAGGGGGAGAGGAGGAAGGGAAGAGGGGGAGAGGAGGAAGAGAGGGTGGAAGGAGGAGGGGGAGGGGGGTAGGAGGCATCAATCGGAGCTGGAAGCTTTTCACAGTGAGAAAAACACAAAGTTATTCTGTTCCACTCTCGTATATTCTATAGTTTTTTGTTATTCTACTTATTATATCATATTATAATGTATTCTGTTCTGCTATATCCTGCTCTATTCGAGGGTATTGCAGTATATTCCGCTCGATTGTCTTCTCTATTCTAGTGCACTGTATTCTATCCAGGTCTCGTACACTCTGCTACGTTGTGCTCTACAGTCCTATTGAAGTCCGTCTATTGTCGCACATTTCTCTGCAGGTTGCAAATCCAGCGGCGTTCCCTTTGCGCCGCCACTGCGTACATAAACACGTACATACACACGTACATACACACGCACATACACACGCATATAACAGGTATATACACACGTACATACACACGTACATACAGACGTACATACACACATACATACACACGCACATACACGTATATACACACGTACATATACACGTACATTCACACGCACATACACACGTACATACACACGTACATAAACACGCACATACACACGTACATACACACGTACATACACACGTGCATACACACGTACATACACACGTACACTGTGAATAGAGCTAACGACGGCCGCGCCCTCTGCTGGCTCGGGGCTCGGAGCGTGAACACAAACCGTTTAGCGCGGAGACGACGGCGCCGCCCCCCGAAGTCCTCCCCGTCCTCCGTTTAACCCCCGAAGTGCCTCTCCTGCCGCCGCTGCCAAATTAGCGCCGGCAGAGACGGGGACGATTATGGGGCCGATCGTCTGAAATTTCTCCACGGCGTTATAAATATACACGGGGAAATCTGGTTGTAGGTGCCAGTCATGTAGGTCACTTGTCAAACGATGGGCGTCAATCGCCAACAGCCCGCAGCACAGATCTGCGGTTCGTAAATCGATTGGCAAGAGAAGTCGTTTTATTATTAATTATTGGTATTTCCATTGTGTTATTATTATATACCGTATGTAATAAGCAGGAGCCATGACTCAGTCACCAGACCATCCGCGCCACCAGAGACCACCGTGTCCGAATCCTCCTTCTGCTTCCTGGCTACAAGCACCAAACAGCCTCCAGTCAGATACGCGTCCCCGAGCCCCGAGCCCCAGGCCCCCGGCCCCGGGCCCTGCCTGCCACCGCGTGGCAAACCTCCTGCGGCAGACGTGGGCGGCAGAGTCGACACCCCTCCTCTTTGTCTACCTCTGAGGCTCCCCGGGAACCTCCTTATACGGAAACACCGAGGCGTGGTCTATGCTTATTTGCAACTGGCCACGTGCGTCTGTAAATCTTGAATGATTCAGCTTCATCAACGTACGCCTGTGTTTAGGAACAAATAAGGCCGGTACGCACGCCACGTATTTTTGCATATATTGTGCATATATCCAGCTTTTTTTGCGCACAAAGAAAAAACATTTCTAATGTCCACCCATCTGTGAATGAGGCCCGATGTGAGGTACGTACACATGAGCAACACTCATATTGTCACTGAAATATGATTTGTGAATATCCAGATTTATTATGGTCAAAGGAAATATACTGTATCCTCTTGCATCTATTCATTTCGACTACAAAATGGTATTTGCCTCTCTTAATAAGTCTTATTGCTGAAATAGTGACCTGTGCGCTGATACGATAATAACACAATTATAACATTGCAACAACACAGTAAGAAAATAATGACACGATAATAACACACTAAAAGCAGAATAACACAACAATAACATGGTAATAACACGATAGTATCGAATCCCCCCTGTTCTAAATTGTATGCACTTGAATAGACTCGATAGATCCCGTGGATATAGCGGTCGCCCCACCCCTCCTTTTTTTGTAATTTCCAGAGCCACGTTTTTTTTTTTTTTTTTTTTTTTTTTTTCCTTCGTCCGACGTTGTTCCAGAGTGAAATACAATGATGAAAAAACGGAGCGAGATAAGAGTTAATTAGAAATTATATCTACCTGAGATACGGGCACGGTCCCGGTACCGGACAAACAAGCACAAGCACTACATCTTCACCGCGTTTCCAAATTAAACCCTCCCCCGCCCCCTGCTGACCTCCGAGAATTTCAAGTCACGTGGTCTTAATTAAGGGACGAAGGAGAACGATTCATTCACAACCCCCACCCAATCTCCAACCCAGCCCCACCCACAGCTGATTAAAATGTCCCCATAAGGTTGTGTACAGTAGTCCCCCTCCCCCAAGGTGTAAGTAAGTAAGTAGTGCACGACACAAAAACAAAAATAAGAGATAATACTGTCCATTACACGGCGGGTACAGTGACCTGCATTAAAGATATTTATATATTGTTTTGTGGCCGTAACGCGCTGTGAGTTATTCATAAAGTTATAGACAATGCAAAAACAATCCAAGTCGTTGCATTATCCGTAACTTATGAATTCATGAGAAATGAATTGCAAATGAACAGCACGGCTGCGCGGCCCGACGTCGAGATGCTGGTGCCGGCGCACCGGTAATAAACGCCACCACGCAAACTTAGCCACAAGACTGATGTGGAGGATCTCAGGGCAAAAAAAAATGTCCCGGGACCAATCAGCCCAGCTCCCCGGACAGCAGGAGTGCTGTTGCTGCAAAGCTGCCCTCTGTGAGTAAATGTCATCATTTCAAATATCCAGAGCAGAGCCCACCCCTGCCTACCCTGGGGGGGCCACACATGCACACAGGACAAACTCAGAAACTCAGCCCTCGACACGAATTGCTATCGATGTTCACCTGAGTGGAGAACGGGGAGATAAGAGCGGAGGGAAGAGGTGAACTTGTCATTGCATTTAGTAATAACAGAGTAACAATTTATACCTACTCGCTCATTGTCATCCATTTCCTTAGTATTTTCATATTTATTCATCTGCACAGTACCTCCACCTATATTCATATTTAAATTGTTTTTATACGCATAACCATGGTGGCAGCCATACCGCCAGCAGGTGTTGTGTTTGACCTGACTTACCCTGCATGTGCATCGCGGATTCTGATTCAGATTGTGATGATGATCATGTCTGTATCTAAAATCTAAGCGAGGCCAGTTTACTTGTAGAGCAAATTTCATACACAAGGGTCATTCAAAAGAGCTTTATTTGAGGCATAAAGGAGAAAAGCATAGAAATAAAAAGCGAAATAAACGTATTAAAAGACGATTAAACTGCATTCTAATCCATTTTCACCCAGTTGAGATTGTCGGGAAATTCCGTGGACCTTGTTGACCACTTTAACACCTTCAACACGACATCATGCAGTTCACTCGTGCCAGTGTCAACAATGACTAATCAAATCGCAAATGCAATTGCAAAAACAGATAATGAAAAAAATAAAACGTAAAAAATGAAAAGCAGTAGCCCCTGAATTTAAATCTTCTTCTGGTTGAATAAAGGTCAGGATTGATTTCTCCGTGCGTAAATAACTGAAGCTATTTATCTTAATTCAGCAACAGGTTTTTTTGCAGGGTTTGTCGAAATGTGTGTGTGTGCGTGCGTGCGTGCGTGCGTGCGTGCGTGCGTGCGTGCGTGCGTGCGTGCGTGCGTGCGTGCGTGCGTGCGTGCGTGCGTGCGTGCGTGCGTGCGTGTGTGTGTGTGTGTTTTCCAGCATTTCCCTGTGGTGGGTTGCATTTCTCCTTTATTTCACTTAACACATACAATGACATTCACATAATTTCCCGGGGATGCATGTTAACATGGGGCCATGTGGTGGTTTTATTCAAATAATCTACGGAATAATCTGCAGTTTTTTGGGAAGCTCAAACACAGAAGGGGGAGGTAGAGTGAATAATATGAATTCTATTTAGTAGATATTGTCATTTGCACTGCGCTGCACACTAATCATTCCTTATAAGCATGCCCAATAAAGTGACCGTGAAACACTCCTAGGTTATCTAATCTGAAACAATTAATTAGTCTGATGATTAGCCATTCGCTGCCTGCACCGCGTGATTGGCAGGGCCCGCTTCCTCTTCTCCTTTTCCTTGTGCCAGGCTATCTGATCGGCGCCGCCGTGCGAGTCACGGTCAGTCGATCGCGATCATTTTCGTTGACTTCTTTTGTTTTTCAGCCCCAAAAACCTTTGTCATGGAGCTTCCTGACCGGCCTGGCTCTCGAGGCACCGCAGGATAACAGGGTGGCAGGAAAATGCAGACGGAGGCCAAGTCCAGTTCCAAAAACAAAGGCGCAGATTTATTATTCGATTGACTGACGACCTTCATGTTTGGGGTCGAATTGCCTCCCTGCGCCATTTCCCCGCAAAGTTTTTTTTGTTTTTTTAATGCTCGGCGTGAACGTCGGATCCGATCGCCAGAGCCGGCATTCTAGTGTCCAAAGGACGCGAGGCCCGCGGTCCGATCTGGAGCCTCCGATCACAAAAGCGCGACCGAGTCAACGGAGCGTCCCATCTCTCACATCAGGTCGGTATAAATGATTGAGAGGAACACAAAATCAATTCGACGTTTCTTGGAATAACTCTGCCTTAGGAGCTTCGACGGTAAATAAACGAAATGAAAAGACGGTTTTAGTTAAAGGGTAACGGTCAATTAAGCAAGCCCACGTAAACAACAGACGATGAAAAGGTAAGAAGCGAGAAGGGAACAAACGTATGCGCATAGGGAATGCATAGATTGAATAATAACCAGCATAAATGTACCGCCGCTTGTTTACCAGAGTTGTTCTCCAGAAAAGGGAATGCGCTCCTCAAAGGTTCGGGCTCCCCAGTCTGCCACAGCCGTCCAAATATCACGTTATGTAACTAACTGGGCCCCAAGGTCGTCCATCCCTCTGCGACCGCGCAACTCCCTTTGCATGTTGGGATGAAACCACTTTTGCCGGCAAAACAAACATAAAAAAGAAAAATCCGGCAAACTCAATTGACGACCGGCGATGCGCATGAAAGCTCTTTTTTAAGGTCAGAGCATAAAACCGCCGCGATCGGGCGTCTTTCATAAGGAGGGTAAATACGCAAGGCATTGAGGGTCGTTGTTTGTGCCCGCAGTACGCGCACATTGAGGCAGTTCAAATAAGGAGCACTGACGACTAGAGCCTCGGCTTGAGTCGTAAGTTGAGACGCCAGTTCCAAGGTCACGGGCACAAAAGACAAAAGGTGGCTAGTTATCTGTCTTGCAGCCGTTTATCTCCGCGGCGTCAAATCCAGGATTAGCGCTCCTGCTAAATGGGTTGGTTAATGATGTCTCGGAGATGGAACTCCAGCAGCCACCGGGGGGGGGATGAGCCCTAATACGTTTCGAGAGGGTTTCGGGCGCCGAGACAAAGCGGCGCGGCTAATGAAGAGCCCAGATTATCGCCCGAGATTCCCCGAGATGTTTACTTTCACAACAACTTCATTCCGTTTGTTATCCCTAGCTCTCCCCCGCCCGCCCGCACTCTTCGCATGGAAGCGCGGGGCGGCGCACTGCTCCGGTATGACGTTAGGAGGAAATCAATCTGCCCGCTGCATTCACCGAGCCGCCGAAAGACAAAATCCCGCTGCGGTTTCGGGAGCCCGACATGTATCCGCTTCGGCCCCGGTGTCGATTCCACAAATATTAAAATGTTAATTTTCGCGTTTGCAAATATATCTGTTGTATAACCCCGGGTGCTATCGACAGTTTGGTTGGTGGCACTAATAGTGTTCAATTTGAACTGAGACCAGCCGTGCTTATTTAGGGGACAAGTGTCATCCCGGAGATGGATTCCACTCACTTCAATGTGATTGCATCTGAGTGAGCAATTTCCATTCAGATATTAGCCAAATGGAACGAATACCTCGGAATAGAATGAATCAACCAGTCAGATCATTTGTGACATTGACATATGGATTGCAGTTAGGGAGGTTGGGGGAAAAAAAGTGTCGGCATGGTGAGGGGATTTTATAATCGAGGTTACGCACAATTTCAAATGCTTAAGCCTCTAATTATGTGATCGACGGTCGTCACTTAAAGGGTTCATAATGAGCGATTTATCTTTCCTGTGTTTGAAGGGATGCTGCACTTTTGGGGCGAGATTTTCTTTTCGTCGATCAGCTGCTCGCTTCGGGGTGAGTCGGGGGTTGCCAGGTAGGGGACTGCAAGGCCCTGCGCGAGAACGTCACCGTCGACGAAACTCTGCTGACTGAACTGGCAACCCTACAGAACAAACACGGCGCGCTGATGATCCTTCAGTCTGATCGTCACTAGGTCCGGTGTCTGGATGGTCAACAACACTCCTGAATGTATTCGATGCAACAACAGGGTTTTTATTTTTCACTCCTCGTATAGGACACAAGATGTGCAGCTTAAATAACTCAGCTTTTTGAGGTGCTGGAAGGTGTATTATTTCAAGGAGCTCGGCTAGTTTAACCCCTCTGCGGGCTTGCATTAAGCTAGCACAGTTAGCATGCAACCCTGTCACTACGTCAGTGCCGGACAGACAGGGATGAAATCGGTATTGACCTTCTCATCTGAATCTGGGTAAGATGGAAAAAGTCCAAAAATTGGACTCTTCCGTCTTGCCAAGTTGCATTTACTCGATTGTTTTCTGCTCAGTAGACATAGCAAGCTTGTGTTGCATGGACAAACTCACGGCACAGTACTCCTTTGGATCCAACGCCCACAACACCTCCCCATGCCGCCTCCATGACCACTCGCGGCAGCGTGCTGCAGCTTTCATCCGAACCTCACTGATGCGTTCCCGCCGCCAGTGGATGGCGGTCGAACTGCCGGACGCTCTAGTGCCGTTTCCGCGGACGGCAGGAAAACTAATCAGGGCTTGTTGCTGCTCCTGCCCCGTCCCCGGGCCCCGCTAAAGTCGCCCTCGTTCGCTCAACTCGCCGCGAGGTCGCGACTCGGCGGGCGGGCGGGCGGGCGGGCGGGGGAGGGACGTGGAGCCGTAGCCTCGAAGGCTTGCCGTGCGGAACCCACGGCGCCCCAAGCTCTCGCTCCCAGGCTGCACTGTCGATACGAACGCCAACGAAGCTCTCATCAGATCGCCGGGAAGTGCCGGACATCCGCGTAATCGCCGGCAAGGCCTTTCTCGAAGAGGACGACGCGCCAGAGGGCTTGAAACCTGCACACGTGTGTGTGTGTGTGTGTATACGTGAATATTTGCCCCCGAAGACCAATCAAATCCAACCTTTTCCGGCAGAGCACTGGGCTCAGACACGCGTCATAGGCGTGACCTTTGATGAATTTCTTCTTTGTTAAAAATCCGGTAGCGGCATTAACGAGTACCGTCTCTCTTCTGCTCAACCGTAGAAATATCTTCACTTGATCTAATTTTGGAGGGAGGTGCCGTCGGGGAACGCGAGGCTTTCATTGCGTTCCAGGATTCCAGTCGTCGTACAAGCCCTAACCCTAACCCAATTCCCGGAGTCCCGATAAATAAATAAAGGGGCAGCGAGTCGGGTTAGACATGGCGTGAATGATGAAAGATGCTCCGCCAGAGAGGAGCTGCCGGACGAACGGGCTTCAGAACCGGTCATATTATATCTTTTTAAAAATCCCGAAATATCGTTTACACTCCGGGCATTTTCCAAGACGCTCTATATTTCTTCATTTTTCGGAGGGATGTGTGGGTGGATGGTACAGCAGTCACACATACAGTGACTGCACACGGTGAGCGTGCGGCGGTCAGTCATCCAAGGTTGAGCTGTTTACCATCTGCTTAAGAAAAGATAATCTTTATTCTAATTTAATAATAGGGCTGTCAAAGTAAACATGTTAATTATGCGTTGCCTTGACTATAGTAATGACAAGATTCAAGATTCAACATTCAAGAGGCTTATTCGCCACATACATATACATACTTTCATACAAATATGCAGTGAAATGTCAATGCAACGCACCCAGTGATTACGCACAATATGTCCTAGACTGAACACAGTATCAACCTAAGAATTTCTACTATTTCAACTAACTGGTATACGTGCATGAAAGTATGTGTATGTATGTGACGAATAAACCTCATGAATCTTGAATATATTGACGAATATTGCGATGAACTATAGATGTGATGTATATGTTTTATTTTATTTGGTCCATGTTTACATATTACATATAAGATAACATATTTAACATATTTATGTATTTACCTGTTTACTAAACAGTCTTGTTTGTCTTAGCGACTGACTCTTGTTTATGGTAAAAATGGTATTAAACACATTTTGATAACGATTACTTTGTTTTTCTGTCCTCGGTAATAAAATCATAGGCATCAGCTATAACTCAATGCACTGCTTTTTAAGTAGCACAATATTTCTTCAGGGCCAAATTTGGGTAAACTAAATAAATAAATCATTTTAATCGTACAGCCCGAGATTCCAACCATTAGCTGCAAAGGCGCTATTGCATATATGAGGCAACCATGCGTCACGCACGCACGCGCACACACACACACACACACACACACACACACACACACACACACACACACACACACACACACACACACACACACACACACACACACACACACACACACACACACACACACACAGGCAACAGCCATGCTGAAATGATACATCTGTGGTGATTATTCGGTGTCTGTCCCCTTCCCACTGAAGCTGGAGTGCAGCAGTACCCACAGCCACTGTTTACCCACTGTGTGGCACACACCCACTGCGGGCGCTCCTTAAATTACATTTGACATTTCAAAGGGAAAACATGTCGCTGATATTACCAAGTTGTTACATCCCCTTGCTTGTAAGCTGGAACCAACTAACTATAGAACTGGCAAACACACACACACACACACACACACACACACACACACACACACACACACACACACACACACACACACACACACACACACACACACACACACGCGTGTGGAATTGCAAGATTTTTCAATAAAATAGACCTAAGAATTTTATTTTTATTATCAATGTTGCTACTGTTAAAATAAATTAATATAAATAACGACAAATAAGAAAAACAGAACTACAATCAGTCACACAAAACAGAGTAAAAGTCACAAAACTTTACAAACTCTGAAAAGACTATAGTGTATATTACACTATAGAAGAACTACAGAACAGGCATTTTTTCAGCAGTTTGGGGAGGCTCTACAGAGTCACACGCCTGCATTTCCTGGCTGCAAAATCGTTAATGAGGTCATCATATGACAGCTATGACAGGTTTATCTTGTGCGACTGAACTGCTGGTAGATGGTTGATAGGCAGACTCAGTATCTTCCTCTCGGTCCTGGGTTCCTCCATGAACCAATTTCAGCATTGACCCTGCATTCATCAAGAAATACAAGGGAAATGAATTAGTATGTACATGCAGCAGAGTTAAATGTGTTTTCAAGATACCCAGACTTCAGGAATTAACTAGGCTTTAAGAAAGATGGTTTAAAGGTTTTAAAAAATGTATATAACAAATCTTAGTATAAATGCATGATCAGCAAAACTTTGCATTGTCATACAGGAAATGAAAACATGATAAATATCCTACAACTTATCAGCGGAGTATTTTAAGAATTAACACTTGGTGCCCTACACACAGCATGTGATACGTGTGTATATAAGTATAAGTCAGTGAGTGAGAGGAAAATATATTCACCGTTCATTTTGAGGTTATTTGCTATATTCTTTGGGGACTTTTTTAGGCTTATATTGAGTATTTATCATTAGGTTTATTGTACATTCCCATGTTTTATTATCTTCAGGTCATAAAATCTTATAACTTAGTATTATAAATGATTGCAATGTATTTTTTAGTAGTTATGGATTGGACCAGGGCTTGAAGTTGACTGGTACTCTGCCCTCTCAAGTGGAAAAATCAAGTGAACATATTGTAAAATATCATATTTTATTGAGTTGGAGCGCACTATTTTGTTTTATTATCACAACGGACAACAGTTGAAAGGACAGCAGACGTGTTTTAAATTCCATACGAAGGGAACGTTGTCCACCACCAGCAGTGCGTGATCGGCTCATAAATTTCCAACTTAAATGGCCGTTCCTTTACACTTTTCCCAAGTACAAGGTGGGATTTTTCAGAGTTCAATGGACTTCAATGAAACGCAGCATTAGCTGTTCTACACAGGCGGGAAAGGACCCTCAGTTATATTTCTTTATTATAAAGCATATTTATAATAACATGTGTAACAACATGTGACTAAGGGGAGCACCGGCACTTATTGTTGCTCCACTTCAAGCACTGGTTTGTAGAGTGTTCAACATGTGTAATTACCTTAATGCGCTTTGGGTGATTTCTCTGCTGTATATTTCCCAACACATTCACTGGTAAAATGGCTCGCTGGGACATTCCGATTCGGCCGCAGTTGTTTTTCTTTTGGTCGGCCAATTTTGGCGCTGACTGTATGAAAGTCTGGAGGGCACAATTACAACCGGCAACGGAAAAAGGAGAAAATGTTGGCACGGGAAAGAAAAATGAGGTTAAGTCTCGCTCATTTTTCTTATCTGGGGAAGTCCGAGGAGCCGGCGAGTGAACAGTGTTTCCCTGATAAAACATCACATTCCACTCACACAAACAGAACAGGCTTCACTATCTCAACTTGGTGTTTTTATTGGCATCATTTTTTTTTTCTCTCCAAAGTGTGAGGACAGAGCTCTTCCATTCAGCTTTATCTACAATCATAGAAGGGTTGGAAATTAATACAAATTATGTCATTATGATAATAGTAATAATAATAATAATAATAATAATAATAATAATAATAACAACAACAAGAATTATATCACAGACAAAAATGTGCCCACTGATAAATTATGTAAACAAAAGGAAAGAAAGAAAAAAAAAAAAAAGACTAACAATGATAACAATATAATGATAATAATGAAAATAATAAGAAGAAGAAGCTGAAGAAAAGAAGAAGAAGAAGAAGAAGAAAAAGAAGAAGGCGTATATTAGTGAGTCAGGGACTCATTTACAGCTTTTATTACCGATGAGTATCTTAAAGTGCCTCACTAAAAAAAACACAGAGGAGATGGGGAATAATCAATGGAGGTAATAACTTAGTAATAACAACAACAACAATAACAAAATGTGTAAAATATGTCAAATACAAAAAGTTTCATGAATTTAACAAATAGCAATGGACGGCCCTTGGCTATTCTAATAGGGAGTCCACTCTAAACATGAATACCTGTGTCCATAAAAATAGTATTGCAATGCTCCTTATTTAGTCTTAGAGAACAGCATCTCGCAGTTAAAATCAACGAAAGAAACACCCTCAGAGGGGGGCTACTACTACTACTACTAATAGTGGTACTGCTGCCACTACTACTGTGACTACTACTAGTACTGCTGCTGCTACTACTACTACTACTACTACTACTACTACTACTACTACTACTACTATTTATATACTAATACTACTACTACTACTACTATTACTACTACTAATCACGGACAAAAATTTAGCCACGGATAAATTATATGAAATGTATTAAAATGAATAATAATGACGATAAGATTAACAATACAAATAATATAATAATAAAATATAACAATGACAATAATATTATTATATACAAGTGTCTCGATTTGAATAGCACGGAGGGAAACCCATAGATAAATTATATCAAATAAATAAAAATGACAATTATAATAATAATAATATAAAAATAATAAAAAACAATAACATTAATGCAGTGATACTAATGCTATTATTATTATAATTATTATTACAACTACCGCTACTACTACTACTACTTCTACAACTGCTAATAATAACAACAACAATAATAATAATAATAATAATAATAATGATAATAATAATAATAATAATAATAATAATGATAACGTTACGATACATTTCTGGATGTGAGTATCACCGGGGAAATGGACCCGCAGATGAGCAGACAGATTACAGTGTGTGTGCCTGGTGATTGAGGACATTTTGTGACGGCGCGACTCCATTAATTCCACACACTCCATCTTAATTAACTATGTAGAACGCACAGATGATTGGTGTGCCACTGGGATTTGCTCAATGGAGATGAAGACTCCTAGTATATCGGCTCAGTCACCACTTAATTTTCTACCCTTCTCCAATTTCCTAAATATTCCTTTTTTCCAGGATCAAGATATCGTTCTCAGGACTTTGGTCTGTTTACAACACATTGTGAAATGGCACAATTTGAATTGAAAATGTAATATCCAGGTTCTTCTATGTATAACATATACATCTGATGTATATGTTAAACTGTTACCGTTATTCCTAACCTGGACCAGACTCAGTGACTTAGATTTGCCAAATGTTGTATTTGTAACAGTAACTCCTCAAGGCGGCCTTAACATGGGACTACATTTACATTACATTTAGTCATTTAGCAGACGCTTTTATCCAAAGCGACTTACAATTGTTCAAACACCGACGGACGCAGCCATCAGGAGCAATTAGGGGTTAAGTGTCTTGCTCAAGGACACTACAGCATGCTAGCAGGAGGAGCCTGGGATCGAACCAGCAACCTTTAGATCACTAGACCACCAGCTCTACCGCCTGAGCTACCATCCCCATGCAGGACTAACACATACAATGCAAAATGCGGATAAATTAATTAACTATGAGAATATAGTATAATAATTTTCAGTTCTAAGATTTCTCATATTGTTTGCATTTTCCAAATCCCAAAAATAGAGACAATATTTTAAAAACAATACTAATAATTATAAATAATAATAATAATAATAATAAAACGGATCAATTATTATTATTATTATTATTATTATTATTATTATTATTATTATTATTATTAATATTATTATTAATATGTCAAAGTTGGTGCTAAAACCCCATTTGATACATATTTGGTCCTTCCTTTTACTCTTTCTTCCAGTTCAGTTCTCTCTATACTTCCCACAGATTTGTTAAAAATAACAATAAATAAATAAAATCCACATTTCTGCACGAGTCTCAAGTGTCTGATTTTAGGGCTTGTGAATGGTATTAGGGATGTGAGAATCCACTGCGACTCTTTCAATTTTCTCTCTGTCTGCAACAAGGATGAGCCAAAAAGGCCCTGAAGATGGATTTATTATCCTTATCAAAAGCAGAAAGGAGGAGACAAATATAAACCATTCTTCTGCTCTTGGCCCCTTTAGAGGAAAGCCCCCGGGGAGCGGTGCACAACGGGAAAGTGACGCCCCAAATGTGGTGTTGGGAGAAGCAAATCCATACTCCCCCTCTCGCAACAAAAACCATGATTATACAATCAGAGGAAGAGCTGAGCGGCCCCATTGCCCAATGCCGGGAACCCTGAGAAAAACCCTGAAACAAACACTCAGTGTTTTAGCTAACGCTGCTGCCAAATGACACCAACTGTTCTAAACGTCAATGTGACGCCGGTACGGACCTGGACTGTAAATCTGGATTATTTTGCCTTGCACACTGTTACATATTGCGATTTATTTGAACTGCTGTTTGTGGTGTGGGGGTGGTGTGGTTTAAGCAGCCGCACCGGTCTTGGGCCTCGGTAATTGGGCCCGGGATCAGGGTGGCTGTACAACTGTTGCCCGTCAGAGCAATCAGCAAGAAACAGGTAAATCGCCCATCCCCACACACACACAGAGGAGAGCCTCTGTCGTGAGAAGATTCCATCTGCACCCGGCTTGGTACATGCCGTTCTCAATAACAAACTGGTGTAGTTGCAACATTTCAGCCTCTGTCTCTGTGTTGGAGGGCCCTGGAAGTGCCACTCGGTTGGCGTGTGGCAGGCTGAACTGCCGCAGTGTTATTTTTGGATAATTTGTACCATTTTCATTATTAAAACTGTTATTATGGACTGCGTTATCATTCGTTGTTGTTAATACTGTACGTCACTTCTATTAGTTATGCTGCAACACTGTACCAGTGTTTTAACCTTTTCTACAACGTTACAGTTTTTACAATGGAATGATCCGATGCTGTTAACCCCGAGAAACAACTGCGCTTGCTATCATAGACATCTAATAGTGATGCAAGACTTGCGAGGGATTCGTTCGTAGTAAACAACTCTTTTATAAAACTCGGGAGTCGGGAGTCACTCTGACGAAAGAATGACTGCTCAACTCACAAACTGAAAATAATTAACCTTTCATCCCTTGTTCCCGGGAAGCCCTGCCTTGCTCAATGTGCATTCAATCAACTGAATCAAATGAACAAAGAGTCAAAAACTATTTTTACCGAGTGACCCCTCAAGAACCGAGCCTCAAAAATGAGTCAAACCTTTGACGAATAGTTTTGACTTTCAGAGCAAAACTTGTGCTGATGAAGACAGAGCTGAAGTACAGCATTGTCATTTTGATCTTGCAACACAAAAGCAAATTTCCGTTATTTATTGGAATTTTGGAAGTGGAATTAAGCATAGGGATACTAGTTGGCGTCGTGCTGCTTGGTGTTACCTTGTGTAGATATATAGTGCACATTATGTGATGTGATTTCTGATGTCATTTTCATTTGTATCTCCCTGGACTGCTCTGTTTTTTAGGGACGAGTGAAGACGTCCTTTGCGATATAACCAAAAACAAGAAGCCCCCTTCTAACTCATGACATTAGTTCCTAAGAACTAATGACATTTGCACTATGTACGAGAAGAAGAATAAATATATCTTCAAGATAGACGAAGATTAAAAGAAGGTAAAGTCAAACGGGGCAAAGGGCATATTTGGCGGAGCCGTAATTTATTTCTCTAAAGGTTGAACTTATAGAATCACAGTGACCTCAGAGAGAGCAGTAATTACGGTTCTTATAACAGCCCTGACAATTAAATGAAAATAACACTCAGCAGCTTTTTATTCTTACTCTCCTGACTCCACTCTCGTGGATAATACAGAAAAAGTTGCTTTTTATTGGGGCCTGCTAAGTCGAGAAGCAAGGACAATTTGTTTGTAGCGAACGCATCTTTTAAATGGCTCGGGGGTCAGGAGTCGCTCCGGGGGAGCGAGTGAGCCTTTGATTCACAAACTGAAAATAATTACTAAATTAAAGCAAAGGTCAAGGTATTTCACATTCAATGTCATTTGATTTACACTTTGAGTTCCAACAAAACAAATGGTTTTGACAGAATTAAATCATTCTTGAGCAAAGAGCTGAAAAAATTGAACGTGTCTCTCCTGAATGACCCTTCTACTGCTAATTACTAGTTTTCACTCTCTGAGCTTGTTCTGATGAACACAGAGCAGTTATTACATAGCAGTTATCCTGTCTTGAACGAATGGATTGGTGCACACTTGCAATTTTGATCTTGCTACACAAGAGCTCATTCCCATTATTCATTTACTTCAAAAGCGGATGTTGAGAGAAAATTCAGGGCACAGCGGTTAAAAGAAGCCCTGGATTGCCCGGTGGTCACTTGGTGACCGCGTCAGCCAGTCCAGAGAACTCATGGACGGGGAGAGATTGAGCGCAGTTGGATCCGTGGCCCCGTCTTTCATTTACGTCTTAGCCAAACGTCTGGCGTGTATCGTGGTGTATACCATACAGCGAGGGGAGCCTACGCCACAGCTAGAGATCATTTCAGATCGCCGTTGAGGGCCGCGATGTGTCTCCGAGCGCCGAATCCCTCTCTCGCACCCGGACCGGCCGCGTGACTCATGGAGGCGGTGGTTGGAGTTGTAGGTGGGTGTTTTGTTGTGGGTGGAGGCGTGGGATCTGTTGCTTCTGGCCAGTAAGACGTACAGTATAACGCTTTGAGTTTTGACTTTCCAGGAAAATAAATTGTAAACAACTCAGAAGCGTATAATTCTGAAAAGCAGGAGAAGCAGAAGGGTCCTCGGCGGCTTGATATTTGGCTTCGGTGCCAACCAGAAGTCATGAATTAAAGAAGAAAAAACCCTGTCACCAATGAGTTGACCCAGTGTTCCCCAAACATTTAATCCCACAACACTTTCTACAGTGAAATAATCCCACAGTACACCACTGTCCTGTTAAACACTGAAATCGGCCGAAAAATGTCGAACTGTTCCAGTTATTATTCTGGCCCTGTAGTAGTGATGCACGACTCCTGAACGATTTGTTCGTTGTGAACAAATCTTTGAAATAACCCGGGAGTTTGGAGTCAAAGAGTGCGTCTCCCACTCACAAACTGAAAATATTTAGTGTGAGGTCCAAGAAAAAGAAGGCCAAGACACTTGTCATATCCCATAGTGAATGTGACTGGTTTACTCTTTTTATTCCACCAAAATCAATAATTTTGCGGTCCGAAATTAAATGATTCCTGAGAGAGCTCCATGCCGAACCGACTCTTCTGATTCTCGCTCATCATTTCCGAAGTCCTCGCGCGCTAACGCAAAAAGATGTAAAATCGAATGACTCTTATTACTGAGTGGCTCGTCAAGAACCGAATCTCAAAAAAGGGTCAAACCTTTCATCGCCACATATCGTCTTCACTTTCAGACTGAAACTTGTTCTGATGAGACTGCTGTTCTGTCAGGAACTGATGAATCACACGTACTGTCCAGCCTTGCAATTTTGATCTTGCAACAGAAGAGCTCATTTCCATTTTTTTTTTTTTTTTTTTTTTTTTTGCGGAATTTAAAAAGTTGGCCCGATCCCTTTTGTCCGTATATATCGCCAATCCTGATTCATTCAACTGGACACCCCCCCCCCCCCCCCTCTCTCGCTCTCGCTCTCTCTCGCTGAGATTAATATCGGCCCCTAACCCTCAAATAGCTCCGGCGACCATGATGACTGATCTGGCGGCGGGAGGAAGAGGAGGAACCTCGGGCCCCGCCATCCCTCACTGTCACCAAGTTTTCCCTGCCCGCCAGCCCTGGTCGCCAGCCCTGGTCACTCCTCACTTTTCTTGCCCTTCTTCGGGTTATTTTATTTTTCCCTCGCCCAACATTTATAAACTTCGGGGACTGATGGTTAGTTTTTTCAGTGCAGTAAATCAATATGATTCAATTCCATCACACACACCTGACTGCTTTATGAGCCTTTTGTCACACACACAGGAGAACCCACTTGTAGTGGAAAAGCTCTTAAAGATTCAGTCCCTCGCTACTTGTTCTCAAAACCTGCAACAAGGGGGACAAAACTGGCCACCCACAAGGAGACAGAATCAGCCACCCATAGGGGAACAAAACTGGCCACCCACAAGGAGACAGAATCCGCCACCCATAGGGGAACAAAACTGGCCACCCTAACTAGTGGTCGACCTATATGGGTTTTTCAATGGCCGATTCCGATGCCAATATTTAGAGAGCGGGGTGGCCGATGGCCGATATACTGTATACTGTATAATGCTGGTATCATGTTGTTGTTTTTTTCTTTTATGTTTTTTTGTTTTTTTTTATTGAATACAACAATTTAATATTAATAACAAATAAGCCACACAATTGCTGAAGTTAAACAAACATTTATTTAACAATAATGTTATTGTCTGCATTGTCTCTCTCTCGCTCTTTCTCGCTGTGATTAATAGTGCGCTTATTTTAAATAAAAAAATGTATCACCTGAATAAATGTGCAAAGGTAATCAAAAAAACGAAACTTAAAAAAAAAAGATTGAAAATAAATTATTATAAAAGATTAAAAAATACTACGAATAAACACCGTCACATTAAAGTCTTGTCCAGAAATAGAGTCTCCCCATTACAGAAGTGCAGGATTTATTATTTACAAGTAAAGTATTTACACAAAAACATCCAGTTTTTACGAAATGAAGTCCCATAGAAACAGAAAGCAACGGGGAGATGGTGTGAAGTGGCACGAGACAGTGGGGACATACTGAAGGTAGCAGATTTCCACGATCAGGACGCCCACGATGGTGCACATTGGGCCACCCGTGATGTGCGCTACGCTGTGCATTCCCCTGCTGCTCCATTCCTTTATTGAACCTTAACTTAAAAGAACCGCGGTGTGAACAATTCTCTGGGTTAGGTTTACGTTTTGCCTCAAATGCAAAGTATTTTCAAACAGCACTCCTGTTGTATTCTTTCAAAACCGGTCGCGGAGGCTCTGCACTTGCCATCTTTAATGAGCTAAGACCACAACAAACCAGAGCGAATGAGATGAGTGAAGACAGCAAGTGAGTGAGAGGAGGCGGGGTTAAGTGGACACTACAGCGGGGTAAGTGACTCGCTGTGGGAGAGTAGAGAGAGCGAGGAAGCAGCTGCTATATATTGATAGTGCGAAAAATGAGTATTGAAACTGTTTCAAATACCCGGAATCGATATGTATATATGTTTTTGACAACACTAGTCTGCAGACATTTTTTGTGTATCGGCCTTGGGAGCGCAGGCATCGGCCGATGCCGAATATCTCAAAATGCCCAAATATCGGCCCAATTTATCGGCTGACCAATTAATCAGTTGACCACGACACAAAACCACATATCCATATAACAACTGACACAAATGGCCATACACACGGGAGACAATACCGGTCACAAGGGGTAAAAAACTGGCCACAAGGGAGACAAAACTGGGCATAAGGTAGACTTAACCAGCCAAAAGTGGGACAAAACTGGTTACAAGGGAGACTAAACTGGCCAAAAGGGGGACAAAACTGGTTACAAGGGAGACTAAACTGGCCACAAGGGGGACAAAACTGGTTACAAGGGAGACTAAACTGGCCAAAAGGGGGACAAAACTGGCCACAAGGGGGACAAAACTGGCCACATTGGAGACTTAACCGTCAACAAAGGGGACAAAAATGGCCACAAGGCAGACAAAACGGGCACAAGGGGGACAAAACTGTCCACGAGGGGAACGAATCCGACCACAAGGGAGACAAAACTGGTCACAAGGGGGACAAAACTGGTCAAAAGGGGGACAAAACCATACATAAGGGAGACAAAATCATTCGTCACACACATACACGCAGGAGAACCATGTGCGTATGAGAGATTAATCTCTACCTGTTCTTTCATAATAAATTTTTTGGGGGGATTTATTATTCCTTACCCCACACCCCTCCTCAAGCCGCAACATACAGTCCTATTATTTATAAACAATTGCAGATGAGGCCACGACAATAGATCTGATATCAAGCTCTTGCTCGATATCAGAACAGAGCTTTGTAACATCAGAGAGAAGAAAGGAGAAGGGATTCCATGTTGGATTTTTCTTTTTCTTTCAACAGCAGCGGCGGCGTCCGTTAAAAGCATTGCGTTAATTGGGCACGGAGGGATATGTTTTAGAAGAACGACTTCATGTCCAATTGAAATCACTATCTGAGGCACCTGTAATTCATTTTTCATGTTTCAGACGAGTGGGTTACAGAGAAAAATGTTGTCACGTTGACTTGTCAAATTAACTCCCATTGACATTAATTGGATGCACTACACCCGGCGGTAATTATTATTCACATTTGCATTCATTTTGCTGAAAAGTCTTGATGATGTCGGTGATTTGATTTTGCACAAGAGGGACAAAACTGGCCACGCCCCACAAGGGGGAAAAAACGGCCACAAGTCAGGAAATGCGGGCCACCAGTGGGACAAAACGGGTCACAAGGGGGACAAAACGGGCCACAACAGGGACAAAACCAGCCATCCACAAGTGCGACAAAACAGGCCACAAGCAGACAAAACCGGCCACAAAGGAGACAAAACAGGCCACAAGGGGGACAAAACCGGTCACAGGGGAGACAAAACCGGTCACAGGGGAGACAAAACCGGCCACAGGGGAGACAAAACCAGCCACAAGAGAGAAAAAATGTCCACAACGGGGACAGAACGGGCCACAGCACGGACAAAACCAGCCATCCACAGGGGGACAAAACCAGGTCACAACAGTGACAAAATCAGCTGCCCACAAGTTGGACAAAACAGACCACAAGGGGGACAAAACCAGCCACAAGACCTACAATGCTGGCCACAGGGGAGCCACAACCTATAGCACAGTAATAAAAACAACAACCCGTCTTTGGGACAGTATTCCTGTATTCCTGTAGGGAAACTTGCGAGGTGGGGATGTGGGAGTTTGTGTATCACCCATTCCGCCCCGAGCAGTGGAGCTTGCTCAGATAAGCGACTGTCATTTGAAATGCCGCTATCTGCTGACAGGCTGTGAGGCTAAGCGAAAATAGGATGCAACGCTTGCTTTTTTATTTTCTTCTATTTTTTCTCGGGAGAGACAGAGAGTGAGAGAGAGAGACAGACAGAGAGTGAGAGAGAGAGACAGAGAGAGAGAGAGAGAGGAGTGCGATTCCCTCTCCCTTATCGTCGTCTGGACAACCTGCCCGTGTTGAAGCAGGGGGTCAAAGTCAATCAAACTTAGCGTCTGAAATAAAGCAGTCCGACACTCGCTTTTTTTTCTTCGTAAACAATTCAGATGGTTGCGGGTATTTTAAGTATTTCTTTTGGGTGAGGGCAGAGCTTTTGAGCAGAGAATTTCAAAGTGGTGATTTAATAACAACAGCAAAAAAGAAGAATAACTGTGATGTACCAACCGAGCGTAAATTGGCCAGACTCCGGCATGTGTCTCTAAAAATGATCTGCTTTATTCTGTTGCCGCTGTTTCTATTTCCCAAGTGGCCACTTGGTTGTTTGTTCTGGACCTGGAAACGCTCTCTCTCCCGTGGATGCATTCGACTGGGGGAAGGTTTGGGGGTGGGGGCGGTTTGCCAGTGGTTTGGAAAACCACCGACATGTTGTAAAGCTGTCAGCAGCGGCGAGCGGTGGATCAACACCTGGTGCGGGGTTCGACAGGAAGATCCGCTGGGCTTCCAACGCCGCGCGGTGAAATCCTGGGCTGTTTGTGCAGTACGCGACTTTTGTTGTGTTGTTTAAAAGACGGTAAGATTTCGTTATTTTAGCAATTCAAGATTGCATGCTCTTGTTGGGACCCACACAACCAATAAAAATATTTAATATATTAGATATAATGTATTTAACTAAAGTTTGAATGATCAGTAAAAACCCTGACTAAAACACGTCATAAAGGATTACGTACTGTTTGATACGAGGCTCACAGTATACTTTCTGGTGATGCAAGAATCATTTAAATGACTCGAGTCGTCCGGGATTCGTGAGTGACTCCGGTAAAAGAGTCGCCCGTTTGCGACTCTGTTACTGCAGCCAGACACACAGGCTCAAAAGGGACGAGAGCCCTAAGTCACAAGTGACACACGAAGCTCAAGCAGAGGCAATGACGCCCGAACCGATCCTCGGACGGGATCCCTGAGTCACGAGCGACGCCTGCGCGTGAAGCTCCGCAGCAGATTCAATGTAGGTGAAAAAATGTGTTTTGTGTGAAGGCTTTTGTCATAACTCACATTGAATGGGACTTTCCAATTACACTCGGCATTCTTCCTAAATAAATAACCTTCACAAGAATCAAACGAGTCTTGTGAGGATTCCGTCCACCACACCGAGCCAAACCGACCCCGTCTTCTGACTCGTTTCACCGACTGAACCAAACCGAACAAACTCTTAACGCATCACTCGTAAAGAGCCGAATCTCCAAAGGGAGACGCCTCTCATCACCAGCACCGCATGTGTACAGTGTGGTCATTCTTACAGATTGTATTAGTCTCACAGACCGCGTAGCACTTCGCGAGGCAGGCTCAAGCTCAGAACAAACGGGATCCCGGGGCTAGGGTGTCACATTTTTCCAAACTGCGCTTCACACGTTAAGGTATCGCCGACCGACCGACCGACCGACCGACCGACCGACCGACCGACCGACCGACTGGCTGATCATTTGAATTATATCGAGCACGGACTGACATCTGCTGTGGCTGTCGGCCCAAACAAACAGAGCAAAGCAGGAGGAAAGTTCCGCGACTGGGCAGTGCCGTGGGAGCGGTGGCCTTGGCGGCGGTGGCTCGGGCGCCAGCGACTGTCTGGTTCGGTCACCGTCCGAACAGACTGCAGCTTCCAACCCGGGACACGCACGCACACACACACACACACACACACACACACACACACACACACACACACACACACACACACACACACACACACACACACACACACACGCACTGTTCTGCTGCTGTTTGGGAATCCAAAACGGAAGAGGATTTATTTTTCCAAAACCTCTGATTACGACAGAAAATGGACACAGGAAGAAGTGTTTGTATGTATACATCCATCCATCCAGCCATCTAGCTATATCCGTCCATCCATCTATAATAACAAACTGCAATATGGAAATGACTAACAATTAAATAAAGTTATGAATAATGGTGATTCACAGCAGGTTAAATATTTATGATCTTTGTAATGTTGGTTTGAGAGCAAAAGCTCAGGGAATATCTCTCATTACAATTTGGTCAAAAGGGAAACACACACACACACACAAACACACACACACACACACACACACACACACTTTCAGAGCTATTTTATCACTGTATGATTTGATTTTGCAGACCATTCCATGGCGTTATCATTTTCGGCGCTAATTATATGTCCCTGATTTTGATTGGAGGTCCACGTGCCCCTGGCTGTAATCAGCGGAGACGAAACCTCCATTTTGCGATGCAGACGCTCAGGAGATACTTCCTGTCCTTATCTCCCATCGTGTTCCTGCTTTAGATTATCTCCCTGACGCTGCTGTATTTCAGAACAGGGGCTATCTGGAGACATCTAACTGGTAGAAACACTCATTTTACCCTTAATCACAATCTATTTTTGCACACACAGGTCTGCCAAAGGGACTCAATACTGGATGGCTCACTGATTAAGTATTGCCAACAATGTTGAGAATATAATAGAATTATAATAAACAGCTGTATTCATTTTACTCCAGCCATAACATGAGATTAGCAAAAGGCAAGAAAGTTGTTGGAGAATCAGAATCAGAATGAGTTTTTAATCCGCCAGGCGCATAGCCATGGACGAGCAATTTGTCATGATGAGGACTGGTGCGTCTTTGCAGGCCATTAGCACAAATTAAGCTTAACAGTCTGTAAAATAATAAGAAATAAAAAATAATATTAATAATAAAAAGTAATAAATAATAATAATAATAATAATAAATAAAGTAGAAAGTCAAGTAACCCTAAAATAAAAATTGCCACGTATTGCCAGAAATAGTCAACAATATAAAGAATATACGTGATACACAAAATATACAGAACAGACATGTGATTCTATGCACTAACCACACACACACACGCACACACACGCACGCCTCCGCGCTGTGACTCTTTGGGGAGCTCTGAGCCGCGATCGGCTGCCAGATAGGAGCTGGTGATCCAGTCCACATCAGAGCAGAGATAGGAGACTGGAGCTACTTTCCTTTCAGGACGCAAGAGTCACCGCAGAACGGGCCACAGCATCGTAAAACGATCCATTCGTTCGATTTCGTTGCTGTACGGCTTTTAAACCAGTGTTTTTCAACCGCTGCACTGCGGTGCATCAGTGTGCTGTGAGAGCCACGTGGCGGCGTTTAAACTTTTCAACCTTAACAAAACAAAAAAAAGACGTAACAAGGGAAGTTTGGCTTTGTGTTGCAAGATCAGCATTGCACTCATTACTGCAGAATAGCAGCTCTGAGTTCATTAGAGATCACTGTATGTATGTCACTCAGTAAAAAGGGCCGTTTGATTTTCTGACACTGTTCATTTGATTCAGTTGGCGTAACGCAAGGTGAGCGAGGGAGGACTTCCTGAATGATGAACGAGAGTTAATGATTTTCAGTTTGTCAATTGAAGATTCACTTGCTCGCCCACTCTTTTGCCGGCGTGACCGCCGACTCCTGAGTCGTTCGCTACCAAGAATAGTTCGCAAGTCATGCATTACTATTAGTAGGCCATAATGTACGGGGGCCCTGAGAGCTCAACTCCCTACAACTTTAGAAAAACACATGCAAATAGATTAAAGACAAATGCAAAATCCACAACTTAACTGCAAGTTAAGAAAACACGCGCAAACCGACAAAAACGCGAGCAAAGTAAGAAAACATCTTCACCAACACGACAACACGTGAGCCGCATTTACAAAACGCACTGCACTTCCAGACGTGTCGAACAAACTGCGAATCGAAACGCTCCGCAAACATGAAAAACACACCTGCATTAACAGAAAACACAAACGCAAAAGCCACATTACGGAAGTGAGCCACGGTGGATGCACAGATTTATCTGCAATAAAATATATTCAACTAAATTATTTTGTGTAATTATAAAGAAGAATTTGTATGAAGGATGTGTAGAGTTTGCAAGTGCAGAGTTTGTAGTGTTTACAAGTAACAACCTGGAATAATCGCAGACAAATTGCACCTTGTGGGACCACCATGTCCAAATCCTCCATCTGCTTCCTCCATGCAATTACTAAATAGAAAAAAAAACAAAAAACTTTAATATCAATCCACGGTTTTTATTTAAGCCATTTAAGTGCCACATTCCAGAGAAAACGCCATCTACCCGCTCTGTGATAGTGTTGTCATTTCTGAACAGTTGTCTTTCCATTGGAATTCTATTTAATTAGGTTGAAAGGAACAGGCAATAAATATATTTTAGGCAATAAATATATATAAGAAAATGTAAAGAAGAATATATAAATATGCCAACATTATCAACATGAGTGTGGAAATACAAACGTACAAATAATCATAATTAACGACTGAAGAAATAATTGAACAATGAACAATGAACAATGAGCAATGACTACGAAACTTAATTACGAGGAAATGCCTCGATGGCAAAAAGCAACCCTATTGCAGGTTTTTCCATTAAGAAATGGCAGCTGGCGCACTTTTGAAGGGCTCACTCTGTTTTGCGTCCCTCTGATTTGATCTGCCCAGGTTTGCCGAAGACTGTCTCTGAAGGGACAGATGTGGCCGCGATGCAAAGCTCGGCTATCATGACCACACCCGGATTTGGCCGCCGCACCAGCGGGTTAGAGGACCTGGGCACCATAGCCTCTCCGAAGGAGGAGCGGACCACCGTTATCGCTTCTGCAGTCGCACTGATCAGCTGTCCAGAGAGTCGCTGATCAAACTCGGCCCCCACTGAGCTCTCCCTTGTGGCGCTCCCTGCCTGTGCGGCTCCTTGCTCCTCTTCTCCAGCCTGCTGGTTGACAGTCACCTTTCCTGCTGCACTGCAAAACCTTCGAAAGGCCTCGTCAGCGGCATGGCCATCGGTAAAAGCTCTTTTCCTGAACCTGGCGTCCAGTGCTGCTGCCTCTGAACGCAGCCTGTGAAATTCCGTTCCACCGAATCTGGAAGCCACGTCTGTGTTCAGGGCTTAAACCATTTCCCTCACGGACCTTTTCAGATTCTGACTTTGGAGGATTTCAGTTGCTGGAAGAATAAAAGATGCTGAAAATCTAGGCTCGATAGCAACAATTATTATTGCTGTTGTTTTTGTTGTTATTATTATTATTATTATTATTTTTATTATTATTTATAATAATAATAATAATAATAATATTATTATTGTTCCATAAAAATATGGATAGCATTTCTGGTGAACAGTTTTTTTCCTTGTGAGTATTTGATTTTTTTTGATAATTTGGGTGCTTTCCTTTAATATTTCAGCTAAGGGGAACTAATCCTTTGAGGCTGTTCTCAAAGAAATAACTGGACAAAGGTTCACAACTCTGATTTGCCAAGTTCAATTAGAGGCTTCACAAAATCATTAACAAACTAATAATAATTTTTTTTTTTTTATAATAACTACAATTTCTAAACAATCTAATCTTTCATCAATATGAATTTCTTACCTTCCCTACTAACTTCAACTTTCTCTTCCTCAAATGGCTTCAGATCATCACAGGCTTCTTTGATTTCCTCTCACTCATCTGGAGACAGGGTTTGCAGACGGGGATTGACCAAAGTCAGGGTGGTGGTGATTGCGTCTTTCATTTCACAAAACCATTTCAACATGAAAAAAAGTTGAATTTGTGTGCGTGTTGGACAATTTTGCTTGAGACGCAGTTGCGGCCGTCCCATACGATGCTTAGTGGCTGGGATGTGGGGATGGGAGGGTTTGAGCAGCCACACCTCACCTGGAGCTAGGTAATTGGGTCAGGGTGGCTGCATACCAGTTGCTCATTGGTTGGGCTAAGGAGCAGCAGGTTAAAACCCCCATCCGCACACACACTCAAGATAGGAGCCCTGTCATGACATGTTCCATCCGCTCCTGGCTCATTCCACCTAGACTCCTCTACAATAAACTAACGTCTACAACCCATCGCCGTCTGTGTCTCTGTGCTGGAGGGCCCTGAAAACGCCATTTGGGTGGCGTGTGGCAGGCAGACCTCCCACAATGGCCTTTAGTTGTTCCGCTGCAGTTGTGCTTCAAGAGCCCCCATCACAATTAAGTTGTGGGTGTGTGCGAAGCAAGCTACCAAGCTGAGGTGCTTCCACCCTGTTTTTCTGGTGGTTAGGGTTATGCCTGCTGCATTGTCAGTGACCCAAGCAACTGCTTTATCGCTGATGCCCCACTCTCTGGCAATGCTTAAAAGTCTTCTGAAGGATCGTCTGCGGTGTGCCTTCCACTGAACTGAAAACAGTCAAGTAGAGAGAGGTTAATTGAAAGTCTTCCAAGAAAGTACATGTCACAGACATGAAACTGCTTTTGGTCCGGGCAGTCCAGCAGTCTGTGGTGAGGCACATGGCTGTAGCCATCCTTCATTTTCTCCCAAGTCTTGTGTATATTCCAGGAATAATTGTATTCGACAATGTTTTCCTGCATATTTGGAAGGCAAGGCATATTTGGATTGTAAAGCATTTGTGTAGCCTCTAAATCCTTTGTCTTTGACGATTGAAAAAAGTTGAAAATCAGGAGCTATCATCCTCACTAGCTCCTCATCCACTGTCCTCTGCTTTCATGGGGAAACGGGTCTGGAGACAAAATGTGTGCTCTCTGTTTCCTTTCCTCTAGATCTACTTGTATTAACATTGAGGGGTGCATTGCTGGTATTGCTTGCATCCCTGCTCTCTTCTGCTGCCCCAGGCTGGGATCTGACAGTCAAATGAACAGTTGGGTGCCTCGTCTTTAAATGTCTGAGGAGATTTGCTGTGAACCCACCTTTGGTGGATATCTGCACCTTGCAGATGGTGCATGAGGAAATTGTTGCTGACACCTGATTAAAATACATCCAAACACTGCTCCTTTTATGGCTTTCATTCATCGTGTCACCTTAGTTTGAATGTATTTTCACTTATTTATCCGAGCTGTTAAACAGAGAAAGTGTGATGGGGAGGGGGGCAAAAGGATAAAACCTTTGTAGAAGAAGCGCTGACCAATAAGGATGCTACCCGTCCTGTAAAATATGGAATCGTCCTATATTTGTCAATTAGATCTTGCAAAATTAGATCTACATCTCAATTAGATGTCAGATAGTTGTTTTCAATCAATATGGCAGTTAAATCTAAACTATCTAAAAAATATATATTAAATACAAATATTTTAATGTCAAATTTTACCTGACAAAGATTTTACTTACGACTTAAATGTCATGTTGCCAAGTGTATGTGGGATCATGCCATTGATGTCAACCCCCGGGATTCTCTTGTATGTTACTCTTCTTTCCTGCTGTACTGCCGGTTGTTTTTTTTCCCATAATTAATAAATATCCAGTATTTTTAATCTTTCCAAAAGAAAAAGAAAAAAGAGGTTGACCCGTCTCGGCTCCGACTACCAGTTCTGACCGGACGGCTGCGCGCTCCCATTCCCCCATTTCTCCAAACAAAACCAATAATAACAGTGTGTTTTTTATTGTAGATTAACGGAAACTTTCCCTTATTTTCGAAACCCAGTGTTGACAGGCATGCATCGTGCAATGCATGTGTAATGTCTGCACGATACGGTTTGCAGCTCACAAACTGAAATAACAGAATCCTGATTACAATAATTAAACAGGGAATCAATAAATGAATCTAATAGTTCTGAACTATTTCCACCGGTTCTTTAGGTTCGCGAACGACTTCTGGTAGTAGCTCTTGGCGGAGACTCAAACAAACAAATCATCTTGAGGACGAGGATTCAGTTCATTTTGTTCACTTCAAAGATTCGGTCACAAAGAACGATTCATTCGCGAAGGACCCAACACTATTTTGCATTTGTGTTTTATGTATTTGCTTCTGTTTTCTTAAGTTGCAGTGCATTGAGCTCTCACGGCCACCTTTATTATAAGCACAGTTCTACATGTTGGTGGCGTTTTTAACAGGAAAGTGGTCGAGTCCCTTGGGATTATTCTATCGTAAATAGTGTGACGTGGCAGAAAACTGATTGGGAAACAGTATTCGATGGAAGAATTTTTATTTTTATTTTGCCTCAGAAGGTCCAACCATTATGCAAATACCTCCAGGAACAAAAAACATTTAATGAACATGGAGGAAGCTGACTAGTTAGTGGGCACTGCATCAAACTTATCAGCTTCCTCCAGGTTCAAGCAGATTACTCTTCATTAAAAACATTCATATTCAATATTTTGAATTATGGATGGAGAGCGTATTTAAGGGACACGGTAAAAAGTGACTCTTCAGGGCCAGGTAGAGTACATAGAAAACCGAATGCTGTGGGCATGTCCCAGAATAAATAATCCACCATGTGGCCCCGAGGGCATGTAATATGACATCTATACCCGAGGGGTCAAGTCCAACTGGTGAACTGGTGAAGCTCAAGGTCAACTGTGACGCTGTCTCATCTTCCAGGAGCCAATTGAGATAGATAGATAGACAGACAGACAGACAGACAGATAGACAAATAGATAGATGGCAAAGTTTCCATTATCCAGTAATTGCTGGTTTTTGCCCGGGAAAATCTGTTGACGTCCGACATATTTTAATCTCTCCGGTCATAATGTCCAGTAAAAATAATTCCCTGTAAGCACAATTTGAATTTGTACTGGGCCACAAAACAATAACGATTTTTCTCGATGTCGAAATAAAAAAGACTTGATCATTTTGATTTAAAAAGTTCTGCAGATCAGTTCATTTCCTGAGACATTAGTGAGAGATATATCACTGCTGCACAGTAAGAGATGATATCCATATATGACAAGAAAAAAATAAAGATGAATAAAAAAAAAGTCAAATCTTGATCTAGATTAAAAGACCGGATCAAAATAAAAATAAAAAAATCAGGGAATAACAATGAGCTTTGGGAAGCTAGAGACAGATTCGACTGCACGAGCTCAATGGGTCACAGATTAGCACCAGGGTCACGCTGATATTCAGTCAATTTGGGACGGAACTGTGAATGTTGCGGTGACAGTTTTACTCGAGCGCTAAGAAACTTGTAATTAAACTGGGGTCCACTTCTCCATCATAACTTAATGAGCACAACAGTATACTTTATAAAAAAAACTGTATGTCATTCCTCATTGCTTTCCCACACAATGCAAATGCGGAGCACATTCTTGTGGAGAAGAGGAAAAGAGGGTCAAAGAGGAAGAGGGGGTCGAAGAGGAAGAGGGGTCATAGAGAAGGGGCGGGGTCAAAGAGGAAGAGGGAGTTATAGAGGAAGAGGGGATCATAGAGGAAGAGGGGGTAGAAGAGGAATAGGAAGAGGAGCTCAGAGAGGAAGAGGGGGTCATAGAGGAAGATGGAGCAAAAGAGGAAGAGGAGGTCAGAGAAGAAGAGGAGGTCATAGAGGAAGAGGGGGTAAAAAGAGGGAGAGGAGGTCATAAAGGAAGAGGGGTCATAGAGGAAGATGGAGTAAAAGAGGAAGAGGAGGTCAGAGAAGAAGAGGAGGTCATAGAGGAAGAGGGGGTAAAAAGAGGGAGAGGAGGTCATAAAGGAAGAGGGGTCATAGAGGAAGATGGAGCAAAAGAGGAAGAGGAGGTCAGAGAGGAAGAGGAGGTCATAAAGGAAGAGGGGTCATAGAGGAAGAGGGGGGGGGGGGATTCTTTCCTAGTTGCACCGCGAAGGATGGCCCGATCGACAAGAACCAACAGACTTAATGTGGTGAATTTGTTTTGCTTTGTTTTTTGACATTACCTTGTTTTCGCAGTGATTTGTTCGATCGTATCCCCTGGTTGTGCAGCGTCAGTGAGTTTGCAAAGGATAAGGGTTTTGTAAAGGCTTCCCAAATTGGAAATGTCAGACTTTCTGGACATCCATGCTCGTGAGTGACATTCATGGTGCGGAAAAGGATACAGCCATACTGTGATGTGTTCCTCTTAACGGCACACACTGTAATATCAGCACATGGTGCAGACAGGTACAAGCGGGTTAACCATGTGAGGGTATATCAGGACAGTTGTAGTCAGTATTTATTGGGCCATTGTGTAATGATTGGTTGTGGAGTTTCTTGATGATTTTGATGTGTTAATGAAGAAGGAGTGACCGCTGACGCTGACTTGAGTAAAAAAGAACAGAGCCGGATGTATTCTCTGTCAGATAAAACTCGGGCAGGTGCTTTTATGCTTGTGCAGAGACAACGTTGACCCTCTGACTCCCCTACATAGGTCACCGTTCACATTTCACCTCCCTTATCGCCGGGACCCCTGACAATGGGCTCTCGCGAGAGAGAGAGACCCCTGGCACCGTCTGTTAATAATTATCTTATACAATGGGGACTGCCTTGGGACGACACACATTCCAGGACACCTCAATTGCAATAGCTTTACATTAGATGACAAGTTGTATGTTTTGATGCAGAGTTGATTTTGTGTAGTGTATTTAATGTTTTGAGAGTTTTGGTGCACAAAAAATAAATTGCCATTTTGGCCAACATGTTGAAGTTTTTGCCTGTGAGTCCATTGTCTCTGAAAAAATAAAATAAAAAAAGTGAATTCTGCCAGAGCCAATGTGCTCAAGCAATCAAGGAAAAACTATAAACAAATACTGAGTAAATCCGGCAACAGCCAAGTCATGACAGTCGGAGCACATGTTCTGTTCCCTCAAACACACCCACTAAAGACACCATCCTCACATAAACAGAGGCTTATTATGTAGCTGTCTTGCCCCATAGTCTGTGGGCCAGCATCGATTGATTGCTCTCCTGTGGTTAATGTTAATTCCATAGTGATCCTTACTCCCTGACGTCAGGCAGCAGAAGTTAAGCGAACCATTTTTGGGAGAACGAAATATGCGAGAGTAGTCTTAGATGTCAGTGTTCATAACACAGGGCGTTCATCCTTTGCTGGATGGGTCGCTTGAAAAAAAAAACAAAAAACAAAAAACCTTTTTGGGCAAAAATTAAAGCGTATACCCACTTCCCCAGGCACCACTACACCACTGGGCAGGAACGATGGACTGACCTGTCCTGTTCAGCTTTCAAACCAAAGTTTAGTAAATAGATACAGTGAGTTGGCTTTGTATGAAGCACATTCAGAAGTTAAAGACTGGTGCATTTTACGAGTAGTACAAAATCTCTAATATTTTACAATCCTTCATGGTACTTCAGTATTGTACACAAACCCAAATCAGGATACACGGTAATTAATGATGTTGCAAGCATAGAAAACAAAAATCAAGCAAACTTCCCACATCTGACTGGATCCTGCTTCCACAAATACGCCACAGATGACGTTATGTCTCATGTCTAACCATCTTGATAAACCATTACCTGGTTGAATGTTTTACAGACGCTTAATTGCCCGAGTGTAGCCGAGGCTGAATGTTAACAAATCCAATACATCGTTTAATGGATTTAATCAATAAAAATACTCTCCGCAGCACTTTCTGTTTCCTTGGGGCCCAATTGGCTCTATTCATATTGAGTAAACATGCTCATTTTGGGAGATTGAGAATGGAGGATAGCGCCAATCCATCATACTCTTAGGACCCTTCACTGTTAATCAGGGAAGGAAATCAAGCATGAGCCAAGACCAGACCACTCCCCTGTTCAGACCCTGGAAGGTCTGGCAGCCAAACCAACGTCTCCATTTCTACTTTCACCGTCACAAACCCCAGAATAGAACTAAATGCTTTATGTGCTATACCTTTCCAAGACTGCTACTCACCTCAACTCAGCCAAGCAGCTTCAACCACACCTGAGGTAAAAATGAGTTGTGAGTAATGTCACTGCACCTAAAATGAAATACGCATGTCGATCACTTATGCAGTGCATAGAATTGCATTTATATATTCTGTATTTTTTTGATATTTTATTTGTATTTCATTTTTTTCTGTCCTTTTTATTTTCTTATAATCTGATATTGTCTCGGACTGTTAAGCTTTTTGAAGTTCCAGTTGTCTGTGGAAACGCAGCGATCCTCAGCACCACAAATTCCTCGTACGGTACATGTAAATGAACCTGGAAAATTAAACTCATTCTGATTATGATTCTCCAATAACTTTCCACTGCTAATCTCAGCTTTTGGCTGTAGTCAACTGAACACAGCTGTTTATTATAATTAGAATTCTATTATAATTCTTAACACTCAAGAGCACAGAGGAGTCCGTGGCCGTTGTGTGTGTCTACTGTACAGTATATACACGTGTGAAATCCACCAAGTCTTTCATATTCATTTAGGTTTAGTTCATTTGTTCAGAAGATTAACCGTACACAGAAAACAAAAGTAAAACTTTGATCCGTTACTCTCCAATGTGGAGAATCTAGAATGCCTCCTGCCTGAGGGGGGGATTCTGGAAAGGGGAAGGAGTGGGCGGTGTGGACGGCCGAGGATCGTCTTCGCTCTCCTGATGGCTTGTTTGCTGAAGATTTCCTCCAGCTGGGTCTGCTTTAACGCGGTAATCCTGCTGGCGGTCCTCGCCATCCCATCTAGCCCGCTCTTATTTTCACACACACTCCCCTGCCAGCCCAAATTGCCAAGCCAGACCACCGTGTCAAAACAGCGGGGGGCGGGGCAAAAACCCCCAGATTCGATGAAACTCCAGTGAAAGAGTGTCTTCATCGCTGACCTCAGCGCCGTAGGCAACCGTATAGCTCCCTAAACAATGCATCATTCTTTTGGGTTTTTTTTTTGCTACTTTGTGTTATACCCATAGAATGTTTGGGGATCCCGTCAGGAGAATTGAATGGCTGCATTAAACAGCATAATACTATCTAGTGGTATCATATCGGTGTGATCCGTTTGAGCACAAAGGACGTGTAATCACCACTACGCTGGTGACTGAGGTTAAGTGCACCAGTGCGAAATACTTGAGAATCAAGTGAATTCAAGACCAATAACTCAAGAGAAAAGAGACATTGTCTCACTTAAAGTAAGAAAATGACTTGGTGAGGCATCACAGTGATCCCTCAAGGTCTGACTTGATGACTTGAAATCTGAACATGAGTATAATACTCATCTTTTTCTTTTAATGCATTTTGCTTGTTTGCTTTATTATTGGTACTGGTTCATGGCCTTCTATGAATGTCAAGCACTATGGGTTGCATGTTGTGCTATACAAATAAAGGTTATTATTATTATTATTATTAGCGTAATTTCAATGTATTACAAGCGGCAGAGCTGGTTCACCTCTCCAAGCAGGAGGGCAGAGTGCAACAAGAAGTGGAAATTAACACGGTTCATTTGATAAATTGTTAAAAAAAAAAAAAAAAGGTTTACTCACAAGCCAGCGCATGGTTTCATAAAGCTGTGATAAGCGTTTACGTTCCTCCAGGCGACAGCGAAGCACTATATTAAAGCTTAACTCTGGAGAGCACCAGAATATTAACTAGGAACCATCCATAGAAGGATTTTTAGAAAATCTGGTTGAAGTTATGGCTGATATAGGGTTAGGGTGAACCGAGTCGGTAACTGGACATGATTTTGTGCCATCTGCAGTTCCCCAAAAACATCGCAGATTTCTGAAGATTGTGCCCTCTAGTTACTTCCTGTTCAAGTTCACTCTAGCTTGGTGTATATTGCCATTTCTTCTTGCTTATTGTGGTTTCCTGGCTTTATTTTATTGTTTTTGTTCATTCCAGGTTTACACTTATTTTCCACATTGTTATTGTAACTGTCAATTGTTATTGTTTATCTTAGGATTATAGTAAGGGTATATTTTTGTTGTTAATTGCGCATTCCCTTTTTTATTTTTAAGTTCATCCTTAGCTTTACTTTATATTAAAAAAACTTTAAGGTAATCCTCAGGTTTATGGCACCTTGGCATTTTGTCTCCATTTGTGTTCTTACTATGAAATTGTATTGCCCATTTTTGATGCAAGCTGCTATCCATCGATCTATCCTTCGATCCATCGATCGATCTATCTATCTATCTATACATCTATCTATCTATCTATCTATCTATCTATACATCTATCTATCTATCTATCTATCTATCTATCTATCTATCTATCTATCTATCTATCTATCTATCTATCTATCTATCTATACATCTATCTATCTATCTATACATCTATCTATCTATCTATCTATCTATACATCTATCTATCTATCTATCTATACATCTATCTATCTATCTATCTATACATCTATCTATCTATCTATACATCTATCTATCTATCTATCTATCTATCTATCTATCTATCTATCTATCTATCTATCTATCTATCTATCTATCATCTATCTATCTATCTATCTATCTATCTATCTATCTATCTATCTATCTATCTATCTATCATCTATCTATCTATCTATCCATCTATCTGTCTAATGATCTTAAATTATTAATTGTATGCCCTCACACCTACAGAATGCAGCAATCTGTTAATTTGTGATTCTAATTCTCTGCGTTATTGCTCGTGATTAGAGCGCGGCGTCCCCTCCAGAGCCGTCTCAGCCACCACACAATGCGTTGGCAGGGACTCACCGGCCGCCATGACACTTCATTCTGCGCTGCGGACGATTTGCTGGCAGACAAACGGAATGAAAGTCATTAGGCTTCTCCTCTAAGAGGCTCTGCCAAAACCGCGTGTGTGTGTGCCATCTACCTCCGTGGAACAATTCTACCCCGGAGGATAACTTTTTTTTTTTTTTCGATTATGGCGAACCCCCGACCATATGGCTGGAATCAACGTCGGCGGTGTCGAAAAACCGCCGAAAATATACTTGGAAATAAATGCACAACCACAAGGGGGCCCCTTTGAAGGAGGGCTCTCGTCCTTTCAATTGGAAAGCACTCGACAGATCCCCTTGATCTGCGCTGACTTTCATCAAAGGTTCCTGACTGCATAGGAAGATAGAAGGATTACTGCGTGTTTGTAGGCTTTGGTGTTGAATTAGTGGTGGCTTAGGAACACAGGGAGCCTCCTCGCCGCTTAAAAGCCACACTTGTTCTGAATTTGCCGAGGTCTCCGTCGAGGCCGGTGGAGGCCGGACGTAGACGTGAAGTGTGATCGGCGTAACACCAACACCCTTCTCTTTCATTAGCGCTGGATCCGAGCAGGAGGCCATTATGGTTTGTGATTGAAAAGGTCACGAGAGTTTTTTTTCCGAAAAAAGGGAGCCTAATTAATTTGAGCCATTCGACTGGCGCAAGAGAGCGCGGCGAAAAGCGCTTCACCGCGGCGACCTTGCGCGCTGTTACGTTCCGTTGTGTCCTTCGAATCAAACTCCTGTAATCGCCGACCGCACTGGAATACGGTGGCGGTCGAGCGACAGCATGTGTCTCAGGGAAATTGACCGGCGCCGGAATTGGAATTGAGAACGTCCTGGATTCCTGTTGAGGTGCTAGAGCTCAGGGCGTGCGTTGTGTCGGGGTAAGGGAGCGGCTCTGTCTCTTCAAAGCATTGATTTGACTTTCATTTTCGAGGCGTGACTGCATGAGCCATCGATTTGCCCTTTATTGGTGATCATCTTTTCAAGGTAATAACCGATATGTTGGTTGTAATAAAGCGCCCATTTAGCAAAACAAATGAGACAGTGTAGCCAATACATATAGACTGGGAAACATGATATAAATGCTTACATATACGAAAATGTGTTTTGGTTCATACGGTTTATCATACAAGTACAAGTCAGAAGTGTAATAATGTAGGAAATCTGCATGAACAAAAAAGTTAGCAGACACAAAAATTATATATAAAAAAAGAATATTCTCGCATAAATATGGTAATATTTGTTGTATATTATATTGCTTTGTATATTTTCACATTTATTTACATATATTGCCATTTTCTTTTATATGATTTATTCTATTGCTTCATTATTATTATTATAATTATTATTATTATTATTATTATTATTATTATTATACAGTGGTACCTCGACTTACGACTGCATCTACTTACGACTAATCCATATACGAGCAGCGATAGTCACGAAAATTAGTATCGACTTGCGACCGACTGCTTCAAGATACGACCGTGGAGATTTGCAGTTGGCGCGTCGGCGGCAAGTCAGCAGTCAGTCAGCAGTCAGTCAGCAGCCAGTCAGCAGTCAGTCAGCAGTCAGTCAGCGATCAGTCAGCAGTCAGTCAGCAGCCAGTCAGCAGTCAGTCAGCAGTCAGTCAGCGATCAGTCAGCAGTCAGTCAGTCAGCCAGTCAGCAGTCAGTCAGCAGTCAGTCAGCGATCAGTCAGCAGTCAGTCAGCAGTCAGTCAGCAGTCAGCCAGCAGTCAGTCAGCAGTCAGTCAGCGATCAGTCAGCAGTCAGTCAGCAGTCAGCCAGCAGTCAGTCAGCAGTCAGTCAGCGATCAGTCAGCAGTCAGTCAGCAACCAGTCAGCAGTCAGTCAGCAGTCAGTCAGCAACCAGTCAGCAGTCAGTCAGCAGTCAGTCAGCAGTCAGCCAGCAGTCAGTCAGCAGTCAGTCAGCGATCAGTCAGCAGTCAGTCAGCAGTCAGTCAGCAGTCAGTCAGCAGTCAGCCAGCAGTCAGTCAGCAGTCAGTCAGCGGGCGACCTACATGGTGTGTGCACGTAGTTCGGGGCTTATCGATATTTTTTTTCATATTTACTGTGTTTGTGCTGTGTAGTTTGTTTATTTTCACCCTTCATGATTTCATCATTCATATGGGAGAAATTGCTTCGACATACGACTGTTTTAACATACGACCGTTCTTATAGAACGAATTACAGTCGTAAGTCGAGGTAGCACTGTATTTATTTTTTGATTTGGGCTGAAGTGACATTGAAATTTCCCGCCAGGAATTAATAGTATCTATCTATTTATTTATCTATGTATTCAACCATCTCTCTATCCATCTATTCATCTATCTATCTATCTTACAGATATGGATGACGTCATCGTGCATTCATTTGCATAAACCTTAGTGATTGTGTCAAGGGACATCACGTTAAGACATATAAAAGGCAGATAGAGAAATCGTTAGTCAAATAATCACAAACTCTCGACGGGGACATCGCATATATGAAGTAAAAAAACAAATCCACAAAGGGAGGGAGATCAAACTAATTATTTACATATTTGCAAGCTACACGGACACTCTTACCTAGCAATCTGGAGAGAAAAAGTGAGAGAAGAGTTCAAACCAACTACATGGTCTGGCCACACCCACATCTACTGACTGACCAGAGTTGTAATTTGTCTCTAGTCGCTTTTGAGGAATGAAATCCCTGAGAGGGTCTGATAAGTTGCTAAATCTAGCGATAAAGTTGCCAAGTTGATAACACTGCGAGGCATATCTTTTTTGAGGCTCTCAAAAATGAAATTCGCACTCATTTTAAATACCACTGAGTCGACTATAATCGAAGGCCATATATGCATAAGTACACGACAGATTAGAGGATCGGTCCCGAAGACAAAGATCAAAATGGTCCCACAACACACATAGAATTAACCACGATGCCTGTACGCTCGTATGCGTACAGGCATACTAAAGCCCAGTTACATCCAAATCTCTGACCGCACCAAGCTCCAGATGGCGACCAGCAAAGTAGACGGCCGCCGCCAGCCCGAAAAATCCCAGCGATAATCTGTGGGCGGACCCCCAAGGCAGATTGACACCGAGACCGGACCCTGAGTCAGGGCTGCAGATTAAGACGCCGTCCGACGCCCACGCGCTATCTACTGCCAAGTCTCACACTGCGATGAGGATGACAAATAAAAGGCCCTAAAGCCTGATTCACACCAAATCTGACAAACGACCAGAACCAACCAGAAGTGCATTCGTTCCTATGGAAAAGTAGGATTCTGCAGAATTTCACCGGGTGTTCACATTTTCCAATTTAAAACCAAGGAAGTCACGTATATTAAATAATGAGGTTATTAATGTTGACGTCACCATATTCACTATCAATAACTGTATTTTTTTTTTTACATACAGTAAGTGAATTGTGTGTATTTTATATTTTTTTTATAAAGGAAGTTGTAAACTCTTATTCAAGGAAAATGGAAAATGTCAAGCAGAGAAAACTTCTCGCTGTTGTAATGGAAAAAAACAAGCTCACACATTTTCCATTACATGTTTTGTGATGCGAAACCCAGACACAGTTCATCCAACTAGAGGGTGGATCCCGCTGTCAGATGCGTATACAGATTTGGTGTGAAGTTCGCTTAACACTGCGAAACAGAGCCCATGCGATGGGATGGAGAACAAGCCACCACCAGAGTAATGGAGGTTCAAATAAAATAAAGAAAAACATCTGTGGCGACACCGTTCCCTTCCAGGTCTAAGTGATTGCAGACGACCAAGTAGGAGGGTCTTTATTCAGGTTCCTGGTTGTTGGCCTGAGCACTCTCTACTAATATTAGATAAACCTAAAATTAGCAAATTTGGCAATGTACAATAATTAGAAAAAAAGTACATTTGTCAATATACTTTTTTTTTTACAATAAACAATAAAAATAAAATGATAAACAATTATATATATATATATATATATATATATATATATATATATATATATATATATATATATATATATATATATATAATAAAATGTGTACATTATTGTATCTGCACATTACATGCATCTGTATCTATACAATAAAATCTGTTCACTCTCTGTACTATATGGTAAGTTAAGATAAGATTACTTTATTATTGGTCTTTTATTACAGGAAATTAAGAATGATACACATGTTTACTTGAGACGAAGTACAATAATGTGTAAAATTTGTATGAATGGGTCCATATTTATGCGAGAAAACAAACTGTTGTACGTTCCTACATGATTCATAAGTACAACATGTGCCATTGTTATGAATTCTATACGCTGCTTTCCATTCAAGATTCAAGATTCAAGATGTTTATTCATCACAAACATACTCATACGAGCATACATACTGTATATGCAGTGAAATGACATTGCAACGCACCCGGAGATTATGCACAATAAGTACTCGTGTAGAGCCCATGCCTAAACTGCAGGAGATATTTCACTGCTGTATTTCTGGAAGCCCTAGGCATGTCTTTATTGAGGCACTCAAAAATTAAATTCCCATTTATTTTAAATACCGCTGAGACGCATGGTTGAGTCATGCGCTGTTTAAAGGCACGCTGCATCGAATTGAGCTTCAGCACCGAAGCTTCGGCTCTGTGTAGGAAGCCATGATGATGGTTTCGATGATGAGTCCGACCATTTCGGAATGGAAAAGATCCAGTAGTTTGGCCAAGCACTTCCTGAATAACACTGTTCTCCAATTAATTGAAATATTTGTCTCAATATTGTCTTAATATTAACCACGCTGTGGTTAATATTAAGTGTGCCACAGTAGATTAGTGTGCAGTAAGAGATGGAAATGTTTCAAATTCCACTAAAAAAAAATGAAAAATTAAAGACTTCGACTTTTTCTTGGAGATTCGGTTCTCAACGAGTCGCTCGGCAAGAAGAGTCGTTCCGTATTCCTGAGCGATTTTTGAGAGTCAGAAGAGTCGGTTCGGCTCTGAGTTGTGAACTGAATTCTCATAAGAATCAGTTCACCCTGTCAAAATTATTTAACGCTGATAAGCGTTAATCAGTCACATTCAGTAGGAATTGTGCCAAATGCATTGGCCTGTTTTTCCTTGGACACCAATTGAATTCTCAGAAATTCTTTTCATTTAGTGAATTGACTCGCTCGGCCACGCTCCCGAGTCAATTCAAAGATTTTTTCACTACGAACGAATCGTTTGCATTTTGGATCACTAACCATCAGAAGGCAATAATAATAATGACCACAGTTTCACACACCGCATGTTTCTGACAATTTTAGTGGTTAACAGGCTAGCGGTGTAGTGTCTGAGATGATTTAATTGTGAAAAGCGTGACATGAGAGAAAACAGGTTGAAACACCGAAAGACATTATTTTTATTCAATTGGTGATCAGCAACATGCGTCTTTGAGTACACCCTTGGAATGGTTGAAGTACACAAAAACTAGTTCTTTTTTTAAACCCCTCATTACTTGTAATCGAGATCCAATGTGTTGCTCTTGCTCAGTGTGGCGGACCAGGGGGCGTGGTAGAGCACCGGCTGCAGACGGCAGCATGGCTCCCGTTCCTTCCGCTGCCAAGCTGCCTCGAATCGGACGAATCAGCCCCCACGCGGCGCAGATTGGTCTGACTCGGGGCGGGGAGCTTCCTTAACGTTTGTCTGTCTTGCAGAGGGGATCGGAAGCACGGGCTCGTCAGCAAACCAGAGGTCAGATCGGAACATCATTCCACCTGCGCCCCAAAATTCTCACTATTATTTATTATTTATACTTCTGGCCAGCGAGCCCTTTTTGTTCCTCTCTCCACTAAAATCACTCGCCATGTCGGCACGCCACGGCGAGAAAAACTCTGGTGCCCTCCCTAAAACCCTTGCTGTGGGCAGAGCCTCCCACACTCAGTTTTATTGTTCGCTTAAAATTACACAGGTTACCTGCCAATAACCGAATGTAAAAGAAAGCAGGCAAATGTTAACCAGCTACAAAGCTCTTGGAGGCGTGACGAGTGGCACTGAATGGAAGAATTTGAAGGACGGCAATTAAATGGGTGTTGTTCCTAGACGTTGTCATTTTCCCCTCTGCCTGTCGACTGCCTCTTTTTCGGTCGCTCTGGATAAAATGTTTATTATCTTCCAGCCGCGACGATGAAAGCCCCTTTTCTCCGACGGCAGATGAGCACTGCGCGTCTCGGAGTCGGGCATGAGCACAATATTGATTAGACATTGGGCTGAGCTCCTGCCGCCATATTTCACGTCCCCGCGCCCCAGACGAGGGCTTGCCGGTCATCACTCGTGGTCCCAGGGCCAGTAATGTCAGCCATTAGAGAGAGGCCAGCGCCGCGGCCCGTGCATCACTCATACACTTACACCTGATCACACGTCACCATGAAGGATCCAGCAACTAGAGCGTGGAAAATACCGCCGTTTTTATTTGTTGGTTAAAGAAGGAGAAGAAGGCCAGGGGTTTAGGGGTTCAGTATTTTTCCCAGAATCTGAATTTGTCAAGGTGAGGATCGGTGTGTTTCTCCGCAGACATTTAGCATCAAATAAGCTTGAGAGTGAAAAATAATTACTTTCATAATAATAATAAAATTAAATTGAATAATAAGTAAATATAAAAGAAAAAACTAAAACTGCTAAATATATACAAAGGTGAAAGGTCCATTAGCTTATCTGGTTATTTGCAATTTGTATTGCAAATGTATCCCATAACTGCTGCTGTGACACTGCAATTTCCCTCCAGGGATTAATAAAGTAAATATTTATCTTTCTATCTATATACCTATCTTTCTCTATCTAAATAGCCAAAAAAATACAAAACAGAAATATGAAAAAATATATAATATATTTAAAAAATATATATAAAATTAAATAATAAAATACAGAATATAGTAAATGTGAATATTCTATGCACAGGATAAATCATTGGTATTGGCATAAAAACAAAGCTTTTTTCATTAACACATTTCTACGATTAAACCCCAAATGCCTTCATGTGAAGGCTGTAATGCTGAAAACAACCTTTTCAGTCATTTGGGATTTGGACAGGTTTTTTTTCTTTTTCTTATTTTGTGGTTCTGGAAGTGGCTCTGGCTGCACCAGACGAGTTGGCAAACGTGTAAATTGAGTTTGCATCATGTCTTGGGCCAAGTGGGAGGTCTGCTCGTCTGCAGACGGGGGATTCATGCAACAAAATGAACAACACAACACAGACCATGAGGGTTTCCAAATGGAAGGTTCAGAGAGACAAGACAATTATGAGAAAGCGAATTCCACCATTCTTTGTGTATTACAAAGCAGACAAAAACCAGTGGCAGACTGTTTTTTGGGTTTAAGGCTATTTATGTATCTCTGTATCTCTCTTGGCCCTGAATTCAGTTTTTGTTGTTGTCTAACAACATCAATGCCAGCAAATGCTGCTCCCTAATATCACTTGGAAGATGGAATATTTTTATAAGATGGCCTTTCACATCAAGGCAGTTTGGGTTTTGAAAATGAGCCATCGTATTGAATGGGATGGTTTAGGGATCCCGTTTCCCTGTGGCTGCTGGGATGTCACCGGGCTGGGTTCTGGCTCTGGCTCTGGTTCTGGAGGACCAACACTGGGTCCATGTTAGAACTAACGTACCTCAAGAAAACCACCCATTCTTATGAGTTTGCAGAAACAGGAATTGAACCAGTACATCTGGTTCCTTCACCGGGCCTCTCTAGTTTCCGTACATTTCAATCAGTAAACATTAGACATGAACGGCAGAGAAACTACTTCCACGTCGACAAAAATGACGCCCCTCCTCCGTGAGGCTTCTTAGCCGCCGTGGCAGAGGCGTTGTTTGGAAGCCCGATGTTTGTCCATGCCGCTCAAACTGAATTACACCAGTTTGGGGATATGAGCAGGCATTTCCTTGGGCAATGCACTGAACCGACAAAACCTTCCATCACAGCTCTGTTTAATATCAAGCCAACAAGGTACCGTCTGGGGTTTTGTGGAGCAGCACTCACACAGAACGCAACACAGACGCACGGTATCCCTGACAAAGTCCTGAATCTGCTGGATACCGAGGTTTTTCATATATCTGGGGATCAATTATGAATGTGTTTCTCGAAATAAGGTACTTTGCGGCGCGATTAGCAGAGAGTGTGATTTTGCCATTCTCTCAGGTAAACATCTAAGACATCCCGTCTCAGGCGTCAGGTTCCAAATATTAACAGGGAACCCGGAAAGTCTGTGTTTCTGACTTTACTGGGAATGCACTGCAACACACCCTTAAAGTGGTACCCTCTTTGCCGGCTCCGAGGTGGGACTATAAATCGTGTAGAGTTCCAGTGCAGCAGCTTTTAGCTCCCTCCTCTTTCTTTGTGCTGTCTCTACCTCGTTTCAAATTCAAGTCTTTCCCTCAAGGCGCTTTCCAAAGATTTAAAGAAAAGCTATGAATGAATGACTTTGTTGGCAAAACGTCTCAAACTGACTGAAAAAACACTGCAGAAACGCTTGCCAGGCTATCAGGGTGATGTATAGAATAGAAGTAAGGGGGACGAATGGAAGATGAGCGCGTCTCCTTTTCTTGGGCGGCTGAATTTGATTTCCTGGCGATAACGCTCCCGTTCTGCAGCAAGGTTTCCGTCGCGTGAAGCAAAAAACGTTTGAAACTTTGCGAGTGCGGCGAGTTAGCGTTGGCCGCTCAAGGTGAAGAACAAACTCGGAGCGATTGTGTCTTTCCAAAAGGGAAGGACGCAACAACAGATACGAGCGATTGAAAGGAATAATAAAATGGCTGGAAGGGTCTCTGGGAAGCATGGTTCAATCGCAAACAAAAGCGAGTCCCATTTCCTTCGTTTTCTAACCGTCTTTGATAAAAAAGAAAAAAGAAAAACTCCCATTCAGCGACGTCCACTTAACATACCAATCATAACCCGGGAACCGATTTGTGTTCTTGAAAAGAGTTCCACTGGCAGAGCAAAAACTAGAGTGACAACTAAGGAAGAACCAACTCAGAGCCTTTCTACTGAGCAACACGTCGGAAAACGGATCTCAAAAAAGAGTCGAAACTTTCGGCACGATGAAGAATTCTCGTCTTTCAGAGAGAAACCTGTTCTGCGGGTAAATGCAACAGATAATTATTATTGTTATTATCATTGTGATGACGGTGACCAGACATCCCAGTTTGTCCAGGATCGTCCTGGTCTCAAGCTGTGTCCCAAGTCCCAGCAGATATCTGTAAAACACTAAAATGTCCCAGTTTTCACCACAATAATAATAATAATAATAATAATAATAATAATATTCAACTTTTTCAGCGCTTACATAGACGTTTATTATGTTCTGTCCCACAAGTTTTTCACCCAGTGAAAAAACATAAACAATGCACCAGGCGTCTGAATTCATGCGTCGTTGTCCAGGCTGTTGCAGGTCTATCACATGTGCTGAGCCACAAGCGTCAAAGTGACATGGATGTATTCAAATTTAAAATGCCTGGGTTTATATTTTATTCTGACTAGCATGAAATAAAAGGGGGAGAATAGTTTTGTTTTTTCTCTGAATGGTCTATTAAATTCAAGGTTGGGTGAGAATAGGGATAAAGGGTCATACCCTCAGTATGAACTTCATTCATAGATACAATTTAACTGAATATAATTATCAGCATTTGTGCGCCTGTGTACCCATCAGCCATTGTGGTAAACATTTCCATGGTAACAGCGAGATCCAGGGACCGACTGGGGAAAGAAAATGCCCTGGACTTTCTTACTCAAACCAGCCCACCGCAACCAGGCCGCAGATACGCCACCACCCGCGCCCATTGACTCACATACAAAAACACCAGCCCTTGATACCACCACTAATAAGCATAATCGATGGATACTCTAGGCTGCTGTAACACTAAAACAGAGTGAGTGAAACCAAGTGAAAGGTTTGTTGCCAGCAGGCCACCACTGTGAGGATACCATGATAGATTAGATTCAGGTAGTCAGTGAATGTCTATATTTGAACAGGCTGTACAATCTATTCCAACACAGGAAATAAATCAGATAATGCCATTGCCAATTTGATCACTTTAACCTTGAAACTTGAAGGACTTAATCTTCAGGGCAGGTCTATAAACAGTAAATAATTGCAAACATCATGTACTGGCAGTACACATTTGTACTTCTAAAGTTGCAGTTGAAAAATAAATAATATTCAAATAAACAAACAAAATCTAAAAATATCTAAAATTGAACAAAAATGAAGTACTGTACATGTTTGACCTGCTACTGAGGTACAGGCATTCCTGGCCTGGGTATTTCTGGTCTATAAACAATAAAATAATATTTAAACAAACACCAGCTTGTATTTATTTGTACTAGTGCTAGGGTATTGCTTGTCCATAAATTGCACGTGACTCGATCTGGAGCATCCTTAAATGATAAAAAAATATCTAAAATGTATATTTTAGACACACGAAGGCAGTTCACGGTACCATTTCTGACGGGCCTTAGATGCAGTGGTGCTAACTTTGAAAGAAATTCGCCATTTTGACATACATGGTCATGAATCCCCCTTTTAATGCGTTCCCATTGACTGCTGGGATTTTGGAGGGGGGGGGGGCTGTTGGACTGTGTTTTACTTTGACGTAGAACAAAACCAAAGACATTTTTGGAAAGGCCTCAGCCTGTAGGTTAACACGTGTACGTTTGAGACATTTTTGTGGACACCAAACTGAGATATTGACCTTTGAAGCCCTGTATCTCAGTAATTAAAAGAGCTACGAAAATAAGGTCAGCTGTTTCGGACCGCTCTGGACATGTTCTTTTAGAGCAGCGATTCCCAACCGATGGACCACAGCCCACTGGTGAGCGGCGAGGGTATTGCAAGTGGGCCGCCAAATCATGGGCAAAACACAAATCGATTTTATTGAAAAAATAAAAAAAAAGATTATTAATTGCAAAAACGTTTTTAAATGTAAAAAAAAATAATAATATCATGGTATTTTTTCTTTAAAACATTCAAAAATGTATCATCACTGATAGATAGGAACTTATGTTAGGGCGTACTACGTCCAAGCCGGACGACGATCATCGTGCACATCTACATTTTTGAACTTGCAGTGACAATCGAGGTGGATGGTTGTCTATCATCAGGCACACTGAAAAGTCAAGGCGGGCGGGGGCCAGAGATGTTATCAAATGATGCTCGGACGCCGTATAAACTGCGCTGTCACCTCGAGACAAAACACCAACAGTACACGTCCAAGCCACTGGAATTTTTCCATAATAAACTCAAGGAGTATCAGGGCAAGAGGAAAGTCACCGAAAAGTCATGTATGGGCACCGAGAACGCAAATCCCGATCTGTCCGACAGAGCTTTGTGATTTCTGATGCCTGTCCCGACGACTTATCACTGTGAGACTGGCTTTTCGGCGCTTGTGGCATTGAGGACGAAATACAGGGATAAACTGAATGTTGAGCCAGATCTTCGCCTGAGACTGTCGTCCCTTAAGCCAGACATCAAGCAGCCTTCTCATGAGGTGAGTTCATATTCATGTGCTCCTGTTATTGTTAGTTTTACATTCCAAAGGTTACGTGAAAGTTCCATTGTTATAAGGTTATTTTTAACCCACTCTTTTTTTTGTTTTACCACTACTGCACTGTATGTATGAGAATACGTATGATTTTTAAAATATACGTCCTCTGAGAATGCACTGTTTGGCTCCCGTATTAGTTCTGGTAGGATGTGGGTCGCCAACACTTTTTTCAAGTGGGCCGTGAGTCTAAAAATGTTGGGAACAGCTGTTTTACAGTATAATGTCAATGGTCAATGTCAATGGTGAGGATGGTAGTGTCAGTAACATATACATTCAGGGCTTTACAAGTATATTCCCTGACCAAATCAACCCTAGCAACACATGCATGTCGTTTTTCACCCATAAATTTGTTTCAGGTTTTTAATAATGTTTTTTGTTTTCAGGTTTTTAATAATACAACTATTTTACCCATGAGGCAATTGCATCAAGATGCCAAATGCAAATGATAAATGCAAAACTGAATTGTAGTTTTTGTAGTTTCAAGGAATACAGTTTAGCTTTAGGATTTGAAATGTTTATAAATAATTGCGTAAATATTATGCAATGTACATAATAATTTGTTGTTGCTCCTGTAGAAGTCACAAGTCTGTATGATATCAACCTTGTTTAAAGAAAAACATGTTTAATTTGAATGTCATGGAGACTGTAATAGTGTAACAGCGATGTCTCTGATTGGTGGAGCTTGCTGTTACCATGGACATTTTTACCACGCTGGCTGATGGGTACACAGGCATGCAAACGCTGATAGTTAAATAGTAATTATACATTATACATTTTAATACATCCATGCCCCCCACCCCCCAAACCTCCCCGCAGTGGTGTACTTTGATCAGGTTAGTCTTACTTTTATTGTACGTCTCTGTGCCCCCCCCCCCGGGACAATCGTACTCCGCACCGCTCCGTATTTGCCACACCACACCACACGGCTGTCCTCAGACACAGTATAAAAGGATAAATGTCCATCAAACTCCACGTACAAAGGTTATTAAATTAAACCCGGAGTCGAAGCGATTAAATTCTGAGATGTATCTGCTTTTAAACGAGCCCGAGACTCAAAAACATACCCACCAGGTGCATGATGGGGGTGGAGGAATTATAGTCGGCTTCCAGTGCATTACCACTGCTTTGTGCTGGCACTCGCTGCGTCCGGTGACAGCAGATCTGTTGACGCGGTTCACTCCGGTAAGCCCAGTGATCCATTTCCACAGTGTGTGTGTCTCTGTGTGTGTGTACGTGTACACAAACACAAACACAAAACTATATAAATTGAATGCAGTGTTTTTGTCTGCCACGGCACTTTTTACAATGAAACAATCCCACACAATCCCCGCTTATCATTATGCTCAACCCATAGTTAATGTTTCAAGACTCGCAAACGGTTCGATTACAGTGAACAAATCTTTTAGATGACTCAGGAGTTGGCCGTCACTCCGTCAAAACAGCGAGGGCGGGAGTTGGATGTTTGACTCTGAGATTCAAAATAATTACTGAGGACTAAATTAAAGTCTGACACAAAAAACGGGTGAAGGGATTTGTCATAATTCATACTGATTTACTTTTCGCATTCCGCCAAAATAAAGAATTTTGACAGAATTAAATCATTCACAGCTCACGGTGCGCTATGCCAACTGAACAAAACAAAGAAGTGGGAATATCAAACGACTCTTGATGGGTAGACAAAAGAAGTGTCGAACCTTTCATCGGCACGAATAGCCCTCACTTTCTTGTGGAACTTGTTCTGCTGGAGCCGCTATTCTCTCTGATGGAACTGATGGATTAGAAGAGCATCGGAATTTTGACCTTGCAACACCAACAATAAGAGCTAGTTTCCATTATTCAGTTCTTTAAGATGAAATTTGAAAAATGTTTGTGGCGCAGAGCCGTTGGAAAAACATTGCTTTCATGTTCGCTGGGAACAATAGAAAATAAGAAAAGGAATTGCTTTCAGATTCTTGCTGCTGATCAACGTTAAGGTCACAGCGGCGTCTGGAACACATTGTGTGAACAACCCTGAGCGGCTTTAACAAATGTTTAAATAGGTTTTGTTGTTCGCCGTCGTCTGAACCCGGGGCTGATGCGAGAGCCTTTATCGCCGTGAAGCGTCACGATGGATACCGCCCGACAGTTGGTTTTTGTTCTCGCTGACGGGCTCGCATTTTGGATTTGGGCTCATTTTTTTGTTTGTTATTCTCGCAAGGTGATGGCGGCAGCGGAGAGGAGGAAAGGGAACCTACGGCTGCTGAAATCACACATCCCCGGCTCAGCTCCGCCTGTAAGCCTCTTTCAGGGCGGCTGCCACATCCCCGCCAGATGCCTGATTGGGAACATGAAGGTTCGCCCGAGATAAGTCACGGTCTTCAGCGATTATGTCACAAGCATCGCCTTCATCCTGACTGTCTCTGCATCGTGCCTCCACTGCCTCCACTTTCTTTTATGATATTCCCGACATTGCAGAAGACAGTCCAGACAGATTCGCCGCGAGCTGCCGTGACAAACGGAGAACAAGGAAAAGCGAGGGGGCCGCGGGGGGCTTTGAATCCCATCCATTTGCTGTCTCCCCTCGACCTGCCCTGTGTTTACCAACCCTGTCATTAAGCGCATCGCTTCTTCTCCAACCATTCCAATAATAAACACTCCAACCACTTCTCCTCCTCCCCCTCCCCCTCCTCCTCCTCCTCTTCGGCGAGTCCATTAACCCCGCTCGCTGCATGGGAAGTAGATGGGGCCCCGGCCGGGTTACTGGGCTAACACAGAGTGGCTCTTCCCTCCTCTGCAGTGACCACAGGGCCCGCAGGTCAAACCGGAACCTCTGGTTGCCGGAGTGAGCTCGCCCATCTTTATTCAAGAGCTCTGGCAAATAAGCAGCGAAGATAACCCCCCCCCCACACACACACACACACACACACACACGCACGCACACACACACACACACACACACACACACACACACACACACACCCTCGCTCTATCGACAGCGGCTGCAAAATTCTCTTTTAAATAGCAGTCATGACAAGAATGTGAAAGCCTGTTGGGACTGCAGACAGCCCAGTATATTTTGATTTTCATCATATCTCTGGTCAGTCATGAAAAATAAATGTGCATGAGCTAAAAAAAAAAAAATGTATTTTTTTTTTTTTAATCAATTTAGGCTTTTTTTTTTTTTTTTTTTTTACTTTTTACATTGTAAACAAAATTGTGTGTTGCCATCAGGGCAAGCATTAGAGTGGGCTTCTCATAATCTAATTGAAATGGCCTAATTATGGCTGTTAAAATAATGAGGGTGACCGCTTGTTGTGCAGGTAACTGGGCATGGCGTCCGAATGGAGAGGTGTGTGTTTGGAGAGAAACGGATTAAAGAGCCCATGGCTCGTCCCTCCTCCACATCACTTCACTACTCCCACACATGGCCCCAGGCATCAGAGGTAAATTCCAACCCATAAACTCCAGTTGAAAGGATAGTTTTGCCATTTCTCAACCCAACCCTGCCATTTCTCTTAAAGTGTTGGTCCATAGCAGAACCCTGCTGAACGCGTTACTGCTGACAAGCTGACTACTCTGCCGCAGATTCTTATTGTACTTGGATGCAGTCCAAATCGGAAAATGGCCTTCAAGCCTTAAAAATATATATATTTTTAATAATGTATTTTTTTCACATTGTTTTGTATGCTATCACATTGTATTTAAAGGTACTTTTTGCAGCATATCCAGAGCGTAATACCAACTAGAGAAGGTGGCATGTAGGAAGCGGTGAAACTTCCTGTTTCCAGTCTCTTACAAGGGCGTATATTTCGTTTGGGAAGTGCGGGTGGCACGGCAGAGCGGAGGGACCCAGCCTTCATCTGTCTGTGGTGGACAGTGAAGTAAGACAACGTTTTCTTAACAGTCTCTTTATTGACCGACCAAACTGAGAGACAAACCCTTTCACAGTGTCAAAATAAACACTGCAGTAATCATACCAAACAGAAATGTCCATCACGGTTCCAGTACTCCCCCAAAACACTGCAAACATAAACCGAAACGATTACTTACCATTTAACAACAATGAACAATCGTGCGTAACACTTTCATATGACATTTAAACACTATACTTAACGACATCACTTAATGACATAACTTTCAAAGTCGGAACACAATGCATGCTGCGAAACAGGAAGGCACAATGCCTGGAAATGACGTGACAATGCATCTCAGGCGATGTTGTGGAGTAACGCAAATGTAATGTAACGAGTAGTGTAAGGGATGACTTTCTACAGGGAATAATAAGTAAAGTAAGGCATTACTTTTTCTTTTTTTTTAAGTAACGAGTGAAGGGTTTTGGTAACGGAGATTTCATGTTTTTTTCAGGCTTAAACGCCCTGTTGGACTGCATTTACACAGTGAGAATCTGCAGCAGAGTGGTAAGTTCCTCAGTAGTAGTGTGTTCCGCAGGTTGTGCTATGAACAGTAATAAATCTTTTGCCAAGTTCTGGGTAAACCTCTAAACTTTTTTTCCTCAATGCTTGCGTCACAGATTGTTTGGGACTACAACTCCCTGGATTCACCACATGCGGTTTCGGAAAAAAACGGCAAAAACAGCAAGGCGGACAAATTCCAGATACCGTAGGTGCTGCGCTTTCATCCCCAACTTGCCTTTCGGTCCAAACACGTCTATTGTGACAAACTCTGGCAGAGAAATCCCGCACTACAAAAAATCTGGTAGTACAAGTAGGTTTTAACAAACAATGAAATATCCCATTTGAATATGAACCCCGGGTTTGGGAGGCGGGGCGGAAGGGTCGTTACCGTGAAAACAAAACATCCTGCCAGAAATCACGACAATGAGTTGTGCAAATATTAGCACAAAACGAGCGTGAAAATTCAACTCCACATCACAGTCAGCATATTGACTTTCTTCTAGTGCTGCAAAACCGGAATTAAAATGATTTATTTTGGAGGCCAAGACAGTGTGACCGAGGGACCAGAAGATTATCGGCTTTGTCATCGTTACATCTCATTTGTAATTAATTCATATTTTGCCCACCGGTCTATTAAATAATTACCACTGGTGAAGAGCAGCATTTGACTGCCACACATATTCTCTTTGATTATGCCGTATTCATTTCCATGAAGGTTTCTGAGGCTCTAAACAATCGAACAGGCTCATGCTGTCCGTCAAATTTATCACGAATCATTAAGTCTTGATTTCATTGGTGTGTCCAGGGAGTGGCCTGGGGTGGCATGGGTGCCTGCGCACCTCCAAACAAAACAAATTAAAAACAGTGTTTTAATTGTAGATGTATTTATTTTTCTCCGTTTCCTAATTTAGCAAACTTAAACAGAAAAAAGACAAACCTATGTGTAACGGGAGTCTTTCTCAGTCAGTGGCCCCATCTGGCCACCCCTGTGAAACATTTCTGGGGACACCTCTGCTGGATTTGTTTGTGTTTTACCTCAAACCCATGTTATACTCGTTGTTTAATGCGGGAAAAAAAGACTCAGATAACTCTCCAACCTGTCTCATTGTCCATACCTTCATGCCTAATTTAGATGTTAGATTTAACAATTAGACGCTGACGATACGTTCCTTTCCTTCAGTGTCTCCTGCTTCTTTAGCCCTTAGTCTCCAGCGATAGCCAATGAGTCTCACTTCACATCTGGAAGGAAAACAACAAAAACAATGGTGAATGGCGCGTGCAGTACGTGAGACCATTGGCGACCCAGCTGAAAAACCACTCACACGCTACAGCGCAAGCACGTATAGCACATGGCATGTCTGCACATGCAGTGCCACAAACTATAGGAAGGAAGGGCCGAGGTCTCTCAGAAAAGTATCCGACCAACCCGGGAAAGGAGACATAGTTGGAAAGGAGGGAATTCCCGACAAACGCCCCGATCTTAGCGGAGGAGGCACCTCGGTTTTCCTTCAAATACGGGCTTCACAAGGCAGTTGATCCGATGACTCAAATCTCCAGCGTGTATGAGCTGGATGGGCGCGGTTGGGGATGGGGGGGGGGGAGGTTGGCGTTTCCATCCCGTCCTTTCTGTTCCGAATTGTTGACATTGCTGGCCGCCAAATTATTGACACAGCGGCGGGTTCGGGATGGGGATCCTGTGCGAAGCAGCCGAACGGCAGCGGCAGCGGCAGCAGCGGCATCATCTTTCCATTAGCTGCTTCTCTTATCGCATCCCGACGCCGTCCAGCCCTGTTCCGCATTCTATTCCTCCCCTCTCCCTCTCTCTCTCTCTCCCTCTCTCTCTCTCTCTCCCCCCCTCCACTCGTTCTCCTCCGTCGTTTTCCCTGCTCGAATTTACCTGCATCTTCCCCCTCCGTCCCCGTACCTCCTCCTTGCACTTTGCTGTCTCCTTCTCCCTCCACGCGTTCTCTTCCTTTCGCTTTATCCGCTGGAAGGTACATTTGTCTTCCCTCCCTCTCACCCTTTCCTCGCCCTCTCGTCCCTCCCTCCCTTGTCACCTTATCTCCCTCTCTCAGCGGCTGTCGGAAATGAAACGTCTGAATATTAAAGCGCGCGCGAGCGAAGTGCGAGCGCAAGCGACGGGGCGTCTTCACGCGGTGCTCTCCATTTAATCCGGTGCGGTCATTAAGGAGCGGCATCCATTCACCGGCCTCCCTCCCCTCCACTCCACAAGGTTTATTATTAACAGCATTTCCCGTTCCATGATATTTAAGGCTCCTCCGTAGAGGAGCCTGAGAACGGACGGTAGCTACAATTTGGTGGCGACGCCATTAGGGGACGCTTTGGGACGGGGTCGAGCGAAAAGCCGCGCAGAACGTTTTGAGATTGTTCAAGAGGAAAGGGAGCGCGGGGGGGGGGGTGTTCGGCACGTAGCCACACGCCACCATTAGTTGTCGGACTGAGGTGAATTCATATACAGTATAATCCACTCCTCGCAGGAAATAGATATTCACCTCGAGCCTCCAGCGCACGGGGGAGCCCCGACTGAATGGTTGATGGACTGCTGGAGCCAATACCACAGGGTAGCGGTGTATATATTAGACAAATAGCCGCGGCGGAGTGAAGTCTTAATCGAGCCTACAAGTCTCTCAGATCGCTCAAGATACCGGGGATGTATGACAGCATGTCAGAGGCGGGTCAGAGAGATTTCAATTCAGAGCAGTGAGACGCTTATTAAGTAGACCCATTCACGTTAGCCTTCACACACACACGCGCGCAAGCACGCACACACGCAAGTGTATAAATAACTTATATCATAAATACATGTATGTATGTACAGTATATGAACATGCATACATAATGCATCTATACTGTATATATAGATGCATACATAAATACAGTATATATACTGTATATATATATAGTGTGTTCATGTATGTATGCATATACTGTATAAGTACAAATGTGTATATATATATATATATATACATACAGTATATATATTCGGGATGCGCCGATCCTATACTCTGTATCGATACGAAACTGGCCATATATGGGGGGGGGAGTATAATCCGATCCGATCCATTGGCCAAAACTATCAGGCAAACCCTGAACTTAACTTTGAGCGACATGTGTCACAAGCTGTGCCACGGCCAGCTCACACTCCTCCATGGAACACGGGACAGCAGCGGAGATCTTAACGCCGGGCCCTCCGTGTCAACCCAGTGAGGTCCGACACCCCCAAACCCGCTGGATCTACACACCACAACTAATGAAAAACTATGCCTTGTCACCAAGATGTATTCTTAATTCTCAGCATAGAAAAATAAAGAAATTCAATAAAAAGAATACAAAGTGTTTAAGTGATGTTTGCATACAGGAGAACACATCATTGTGGGTGCTATCAATTATACTACCCCGTCGATATTCATTATTATGCCTATAATAAACAACAAATATGAAAACATATTGTTGAAATTTGTGACAAAGATGCAGCATTTAATTGGAAATTCTACATTGAACTTGTTTAACTGACCGGCAGACCAATGTCTTTGTGGCCGGCAGATGCATTGTATGTTTATAAGAGCAGTGGAAGAGGCAGATTTCACACCTCCGTGTTCGCGTACACAGAGACGTATGAGTTCAGGTCCCAGGAGACCAGAAGCTGAATGAGAAGATAGGTACTCTGACTCTGCATAACCGAGTGATGTTGTGGGACTTTAGGGGAGGAGAATAGTGTTTCACAGTCTGAGCAGTTTGACGTTTTTTCGATCGCAAGGTGAAGCAAAGTGCATGCAGACAAATGATTGATTGGCGGTATTGGCAGATACTTAAGGTGGCGGTATCGGTATCGGACATGAAAAAGTAGTATCGAGTCATCCCTAATATATATATATATATATATATATATATTTATATACACATACATACACACACACAGTATGAATACATATAGATATACATATATACTGTATATAACTGTATATAGAGTTATATATAGTATATATGCATACATACATATATACTATACAGTATACATACATACATACATACATACATACATACATAGGTATATACTGTATATAACTGTATATACAGGGCAGTCTCTATTGTCTTGAGAGTCACGCTGTATCTCAGTGTATTTTGGACAGAACTGGTGTTTTTCTCTCTGTGTATAGAAAAAATATTCCCAGTGGGACATTTCCTTTCTTTTCTATATGTGGGGGCTATATCCCCAAGCAGCAGAAGAAACAAAAAAGAAAAAAAGAAAAAACAACTTGTTTTGTTTTAGCGCCCCATGCCATTACAAACCTGTAATCGCTGAGTCAATAGTGGGACAACAAAGAACGGTAATTTGATCCAAAAAGCGCCCAGTAAACACATGATCCTTCAATTATTTCCTTTTGTTATATATACACCAGCAGATTTAAAAATGGGACTTTTTCTCTTATTTTTTTTGTTCTGGAGCTCTGTAGCTCAAGGCCGAGGTGGCGTTAATTAGAACCATTTTCTGCGATCAAATGCGTCCTGCCAGTGATCGCTTGGCTTTACTTTTCTACGCCTGCGCGCTTTCCAACGCCCGGTCGAGGAAGCGCGGCGAGGAAAGGGCTTTTTGAGGCTAATCCAGTAAGAGTGTTTTGGATGACCATTATGTCCCGCAACATTCCGCCGATGGTTTGAATTCTCTGGCCGTGCTCTTTGACGGGGGAGAATGCAAAATGCGAAAAAGCCCTTTATGAACGCCGCGGTGAAAGCCGGAGCGTTCCCGGGCTCCGGCTTTGAATGTCTCGGGTAGAGGGCGCAGGGGAGTGTCATGTGAAGATAAGGAAGTCAGCCACCCAAATATGCTTGGATGGTGATTTCATAGGTTTTTCAAGTCGGTGAGTGATGGCGGATGGCTGCATTTGCCGCTTGCCTCCCTCTCCTCGTACACAAACCGCGGCAGATATCTTCATTTAATGTATTCCCTCAAGTATTTTGTTGCCTCGCACAACACCTGCTCTGCACTGGTGGAAAATTTGTTTATCTAGTCAAACAAACAAATAAACTCATCACTCAACAAAGCAAGTTCCAATTCATTCTCCAACAGAATCGCTGCCTCGCACAGGCGGAAAATAAAGGGTTTTTTCCCGCCTTTTTAAGGGGATGAAAGAAAATGAACGAAAATGTATACATGTGCGTTGCAATATAGAAAAAACACAAATATACACATAATAAAAATAATAAAAATGAAACAAAATATAATAATTATAATAATCATAACAAAATAAGAATTCATAATAACAATAAAAATAAGTTATGATAATAATAACCATGAAAAAAAATCTATAAGCTGGTTTAAATTGTGGCGTTTTAGTGACTGTACAGAAAATAAGAACACTAAAATAATAATAATAATAACAATAATAATAATAATAATAATAGGATACAAATTTTCACACCCCTTCTGAGATTCTAGTCCAGTATTAAAAATGCAAAGCTGTCAGAAGCTGTACGATAAAGTTCAAAGCAGAGGTTTTGACAACAGGTTCCACAGCAAACGGTGCTGCAACAGCCCTGCCCCACATCAATCCATTCCTGTGAAAGCGTGACCTCGTGCCAAAGCCAAATAAAAAGCATGCGCGCTTCAAAATAAAGGGTGTGAAATTATTCAACGTTTCCTAAACATAATGTAGAACTCTGCTGCGTTGGGCTCATCGGGGCTAAGAGCTAAAAGCTGATTGCCTTTGTGCTCTGAGCCGTCTCCAGATAAACTAATAACTTAGCGCGATGCCGGAAAAATTGCCCGTCACATGGTTTCTGTGAATGTTCTGCACGCCCGTAACAATCAAAGCATCCACGGAACTGCATCCGTCGCAGTATTTTCCCACTGTAACAAATGAAACCCAAAATAATACAAGCTGCTGCTGATGGTTTCCATTCGGTTTGACCTTGTCGACACAGCTTCCACCGTCAGGATAATAAGAAGCCTCTGTATTTCAGGTTCTCCTGCTCAAATGCAGTATATCATTACCGCAAACAAGATCTTATAACCCGCAATGCAAGACTTCAGTCCTTAATAGGATCCAGACGAGGGCTTTGTGTTTCCCCAGGAAAAAGGTTTTTTTTGTTTGTTTTTTTTCTTCCGAGCCGGAATCAGATGCCGGTGCAGGCAGTCGGCTCAGCAAGTTGCTCTTCTCTCTCTCTCTCTCTCCCTCTCTCCCTCCCTCCCTCTCCTCCTCGCCTCTCCCAGGCTTGAAGCAAAGTAGGTTAAGGCCCTGGGAAGTCCCTGAAGTTACTGATGTCAGCTGCGTTGTTAGACCCACGTCTCCCCCGCTTCCCCCAAATGACATCGTTTTTTAAAGGCGCGCAGCTTTCCGTCGCCTGCCGAGCGCCCGGAAAGTTTCGGCAACTTCTTAGCCTCCTCGGCAGAGGCTTTACCTGTCCGGGAGCTAAATTATGAATCAGCTGTTGGCTGTCGGGGGGATTTATTATTAAGCAGCTGCCTGGCCCCACATGTTTTGGAATGGATAACAAATCGTCAATAGGTCGGCACGACTGAATTTGAAAAAGACTTGTTAACACTGCGCACATTTCTGTTTATGAGTGAAAAATGTGGACGATGTCTACGTGTTTGGGAACACACGCAGAAGTTCCATTTGTCAATAAAAAAAAATGCCACTGGATAGATCTCTCATGAATTGGTTCACACGCTGGTTTCTATCACGTTGCGAGAGGAGACAAAGGTGTTCGCAAGCTGCTGCGAACTATGTAAAACAAATTAAAAATGTGGACGCTGTTTTGAAGTCGGGGGAGACAACGATGCATGTCATTTTGTTTACACTATTTAAAAATGTTAACAAATGACCACCAGGGGGTGCTCAGTACACAGCAAGTGCAAAATGAATGGGGCGACAACGGGCAAAATTCCACAAAATCCAAGACAGAACAGTTTGGAAATGGAGGATCTTTGTTTTTAAACTCAGAACAGAGGAGAACTCTCGAAGACGGAATCACAGCCCCGTTCCTTATAAAAACTAGAGTATTTGTTTGGTTGGTGGCTGTTCCAAAATGAATAGCATTTTTAAACGCGTGAGTCTTCACTTCAGGAGGCCTGTATTTCTTCTGTTTATCTTCTGTTTTCCCAAGCGGAGAACCGAGCGTCTCTGCTCCGCTAAACTTCAGCATTTGGGTGAAATTGGGCGTTAAACCGAAGCTCCGTCGGTGTGTGTAAAGGGTTTCTGGGTAAATTGCGCCGATGTTGACCAACAGCTACAAAACCATATCTGTGACAACTGAGACCAGATTGGTCAAACAAGGCCGGATCCGCGGCGAGATGCAGGACGACGAGCAGCAAGCCACCGATAAGGACGCCGAACCTTTCAAACTCCTCCGCTGTTACCTGTTCGGTCGCTTTGTCGGGGAGAACTCGGCGAGCTGCAAAGCTGCAGCTGCAACGGGAAGCCGGTCGGTTTGGACGACCCCAAGCTGGGCTGAGGGCTACAGCTCTGACCAATCAGGTTTGTCGATATAGAACTAAGCCCCGCCCCCCTCCCCCCCTTGTGGACAGGTTGCACCTGTAAACACAGTAAACACACACGGAGCGGAGACGGAGCTGGAGCGTCTACAACTCTGAGGAGAAGCAGAAAGATGATGTGTCGTTGGGACACATACGTCCATAGTTTGGCGGGTTTTTTTTTTTGGCCCAAAGCAGACGGTAAAGATTCATTGTGTATAATATGTCCCGACGAGGACGGACAACACACAAACTTTATTATTTATTTAGTCCTACTTGTCAAATTGATTTGTTGATTTTGATTTGATCAAAACTTCATTTTAGTGACATGTAGTAACAGTAGTAGTAGTAATATTGGACATATTTATTTATTCATCTATTTGTAAAATGGGGTTTACTGACAGGCTAAGGGCGTTATTTTATTTTGAATATTCGATAAATAAATATTCTACATCTACATGCCTCGATGATGTTATTCTCTATTTACTCTGCCTATCAATTGGTTTTAAGATCAATAAAACCCAGATAATTTGGCCCGGAATCCCTCCCATTTTTCCGGGGAAATTGAAATCTTCCAGGACACGTCGACCGGCACCAATTTCTCTCTGACACCTGCGCCCCGGCAGGCTGGACGCGCAGCCACACCGGGCTGAGACGGACGAGAGCGATGGGCACCAGCAAAACAGCCGACGGAGGAATAACCTTCCAGTCTCCTCGCCACAGAGAGAATGCTTCTCCGTGGAAACCCAACTATTTTTATCTCCCCACACACACACACACACACACACGCACGCGCTTCCATACACTTCCACCCCCGCCCCCCGCCCCAATCCCGTGAAAAGCTGAATGCTAATCTCCACGCCGCATCTCTTTGATGTGTAAAGAGGAATCTCGAGGTGGATTATTTATGGCCGTACAGCCGTAGCCTTATATCCTGTTAAATTTCCCCCGGAGAAGCCCTCCGATGTAGTGTCAGCCGGCGAACAAATAACAAATAACAAATTGCGCCCGTCGCTCCGATGGCACGTCACGCCGCATTCGAGAGAGTTTGCAGGAGATAATTATCAGACGCCGGATGTCCCTGGAAGCTTTTGTCTCCTCCGCCGGCCTCCTCGCCTGCGTCGCTCTCCCTAATGACAAGACAGTGGGGAGAGAATGGGGGGCGACGTCCACCACTTGTTCATAACACGCCCGGCCCTCTCCATAGTGACACAGCATTCGGCCCCGGACGGTATGCTAATGCATTATATATGTTTACGCTTGTGTACATATTTTTCATTTCAAAGAGCCAACAACAAATGCTCGCGACGAGCAATACATTTGGAAAAATGGGTCACCACCGCCCGAGGTTGACGGTGCTCCTTTGCCCCCTAGTGGCGAGCTGCCTCGTTGCAGAGGACGCCGCATTTTGATCTGCACTGACTCCGGGCTGTTGACTTTTTTTTTCTTCCAGTGAGTCTATGAAGTCGAAAAGTGGCTATGTACTGTTTTAATAATGTGTGTTTTGTGTGGTGCTATATTTAAAAAACCTCCTAAAGAGACGCGCTCCGTCCTGTGCGAATACTGAACACATATTATTATTATTGGTGAGGATACCCTCCACACAGATAGGGAGTTCTCCATCAGTCTAATGACTACACTGCTACATACGGCGCCGGCGGTTTATTTCAATCTCATTATTTCACGAAATACTTGTGTATGGAAAAGCCACTGGGGCTGGGAAGCCACCTCACCGACTGCGGCGTATTTATCCGAATCAAAATAATCTTTTGATGATCATTTTTCCACCGGTCCACGTTCATCCCGGATGCTTAAACACGTAGTGCCTTAATTCACTGAATCACTGTCTTTTCTTTATGCTATTTTCAAGGCCTTGATAACCGGTTTGGCCGCGGAGATGGAATGCCGTCTCATTTGCATCGTGGATTTGAGGTGGAGGTGGAAATCAATTGCCTATTGTAATGCGATGGGTGTTAAATCGGCCCATTAGTCTCCGCATTCCGGCGGTCACATCTGCAGAGTCGCAGAATTGATTACTCACTCGCTGGAAATGAAATGACTTTTTGATATTTGTGCCGTTGGATTTGTAATGATACCCAACACCCGGGCCGCCTATCCCGGCCTTTAATTCCCTCAGTTAATTATAGAGCAAAGCCTCTACAGTAGAGGCACTGCAGACACACACGCAGACACACACGTACACACACACGCGCACACACACGCGCGCACACACACACACACACACACGCCAATGTTAAAGCTTAGTTTTGTTGATGTTGTTTATCTCTACACCGTTGCGTTCGGCACAATTTTTTGGGGGGGGGGGAGTCCTCCACGTCCATACGCACGTCTTCTACGCCCGTGGAGGCGTGACCCGGCGGGTGGTGTCGGGAGGCCCGGCCGGAGCCGGGGGGAGACGGCGGCCGGTCAGTTCGCTCGGGTGGCGCTGGGGAGATAAACGCTCGCGTGATTCAGCGACGTATCTGCCGCGCCATTGTACCGACCATCACAGCGACGCTCTTTGTTGATCCGCGCACGAGAGCGGGGGCCTCAGCCAGCACACGTGCGGGCGGGCGGCGGGGGGGGGGGGGGGGGGGGGGGGTGGGCCGGCGGACAGACGCGTGCGCACGCGCACACACACACACACACACACACACACACACACACACACACTCACTCTCCCAGATGCCCACACAATGTGACTGTATTCTTATTTTCTCTCTCTCGCTCTCTCTGACAGTCACACAGAGACACTTATATGCACAATTACACTTAGCAGCTCTGGTGTGTGTCTGACACAGGCGCTCGCACACACACACACACACACACACACACACACACACACACACACACACACACACACACACACACACACACACACACACACACACACACACTCCCACACACACACACACAATTGAACTATGATTCACTATCAGCTGTAAACCACAAAGACGATTCCATTCCTTACAATGTTGCAGTTTTCATACACAAGCTACTGTGTTTGGATCATTTATAGAATAGATACAGACACACACATATATACAGTATATACAGTATATACACTGTATATATACATACACATTAGTCTAAACATCCGTCACCAGGCCATGCCTGGTATCTCTAACAGGCTGAATTCAGTACATACGATAAATATGTCCTTTCAGAAAACATGTAAATATAATTGTACCAATGAACTTGTAGGATATTGTACATACATTTCCAGAATGTATGTACACAGAATAGGCAGCAGTTAATAATAAACCATCTGTAGAAGTCTCCAGCTTACGTTGCCATAAAGAGGCCGATGTTCAGATTTTGTCCCCAACCAGAGCCAGTGGAAGATGACACAGTGCAGCAGCTGTTGAAACGGCAATTATATCCCTTCCCATCCTCAATGACATCTAGCTGTTAGAATCAGTTATTTCAGAGGTGTTTGACACTTCACGTGTCACCAGTAACATGGCAGGTGTTACTGCGAGCCCACCGCTGCCATCCAAGGTGTTCTGAATCAGCCTCCTGCATCAGGGCCGTGGACGCGGACACAGGCTGCTTTGTAAAATAACCGCGGCTCCTCCCGAAACACAAGCCCACGTTGCCCCCACTTCCAGCTCAACTACATAACCAAACGCACAAACGGCCTACCTAAACCCAAAATTTATAACAAAGAAGACAGTGGTTTAAGGCCGGTTATTACACGATAAAATAGTTCACAGCGGACTATTTACCTCACAAAAACACATTGCACTACATACCTGAACCTATTTACTGTTACTATTAACTGACCGCTGATTGGCCAATCACAATGGAATAATCCCACAAAGCCACAGTGCGATAATGACGCGCTTTGACAGGATCTGAGACGAAACACCCAAGAGATTGTTCATCGTTGAGGGAATACACAGCCGTTGGCCAGAGCTCGGCCACGGCGGCTCCACCCCCGGTCAGAATCAGAATCTGAATCTGAATTGTGATGTGGGCCAGTACATTTTCACATCTGAGGAATTTGTCGCGGTAAAGGTCGACGCATTGCGATGTTGGGCTCGGGCCCGATGACACGTTTTGCCGACGCTGGCACCTTGTAAGCGCCCCGCCCGGTCACCACAGCAGCTGGATAATGAACCTCCATCCCCGATGTAATCTACGACCAAGCCACGCCCCCCCGAGGGTGATCTTCCGAATCTCATCTCATTGATTTTAAAATGTATACATTAAAAAAACAAAACTATTTTGATAACCAAAACCACAAAATGGAACATTTATTTCCATCTCGCCGATCCCCAGCGTGTCCGTGTACCTTTGTGTTTTTCGGGACAGCCTCCCCATCTCCCCGCCTCATCGCCTCCCCGCGTCCCCGCCTCCCCACCTCCCCACCTCCCCACATCTCAGAGCCATTGATTCTTTCCAGCGAGCCGGGAATCAATTCTGCACCGTTTGTAATTCCACCAATTCAGGGCTGCAAAGAAATCAATAAATATGTGTTGAAATTTGTTTACAAAGAAAGAGCAAAAAGAAAATGTCTGAGCGGCATTGTGTGGCATTCTGGGATGTGTTTTTCTTTTATTATGTATTTATTTTAGGGGCCAGTGTATTACTGTTAATAATGGTATAAACACTACCTATTGTCTCACACAACAGAAAGACATTTTCCGTAAATGCAGATACATTGTCGTTCTTGTTTTTTTCATTATGTTTGGCAACTCAACGCCGTTCTCATAAAATATTATATCAGAAATTAAACTGTAATTACACAGATATCAAGGGAGGAACAGACAAATAAGTATCATCTACAAGAAATATGCATAGTATAATTAATAAAGTGCAATATGCCACTTTTGGTAGAACATAACCACATATGTTGCTTATATATTATAAGTAAGTATAATCAAATATACTTTATATATATATATAAAGTATATTTGAATAATAGAAAAACAGGCCAAATGAATATTTTTGCTATATTCATATTTATATGAGAATATTAATATCATGAATAGTACTTTTTTTTACATACATGCTAAATAAATTTATATGAATCCACATGTATTCACATCCATTTATTGCTATATTCCCAATTTCTTTTAAAGGTGCATGCCAATATGTTTGTTTTGTATTGCTATCGCTTAATGTAGCATATTGAGCAAAATTAATATGGGTTTTTTTTTGGCGTGGGGGCAGCAGAAGGGACAATATTGCTCAGTCGAGTCGGAGTGCCACAAGCAAGTGGAGGGGATTAGGAATCGCTGTCTTTTTTTGTTTGTTTTTTTTTCCCCCCCTAGAGGAGCCAGATAATGCCTGGCACCTGGGGCAAGGGCCTGATTCCTAAACAGTAAACATTGATGTTTTCCTCTGTGGAACAGTCCCCGTCTGTCTGGACAATATATCATATTGATAATAGCATTTCGGGGCCGCTCGAGTAAATGGAGTTGGATAGCGCAGGTGACGGCGTGAGGTGACCTTATCAAACTGTGATAAACTGGAAATGGGAAACTGAAATCAAAATATCATCGCGGCGAGGTAGAGAGGACTCATCTGCTGCTCGCTTTTCTTCCCAGACAGGAGGAGGGAGGGGATGAATTGTCTTGTTGAAAAGGAGGATCGCATGGTACGCTTTACACCTTGACGTCAGACCCTTCAGGCAGCGTTCATTCAACATTGCAACCAGTTAATAATACAGTAATAATTGAGTCAAACACAGTTATAACTTACACCCACTCGCCTGTTGTCATCCATCCCTGTAGAATCGTCTTCATATTTATTAATCTGTACAGTACATCCACCTATAGTTTCTGTGTATGTTGTATTTATTTTTTGTACCCATAAACATAGCAACCACACCGCCAGATATTGCCTTTAACTTAACATCACTCTGTTTTGTATATTCTGTATATTCTGTATATTTAAATTATTATTTATTTATTCATTATGTGTATTTGTGAACATTTGGCTATTGTTGTTAAATCTTTTCAGACTGCACGTTCACCACCACAAATTCCCCCCAAAAGTACTTTTTAACGGATTCCGATCCTGATTCCCCATAAGACGGACAAACGTCTCCCGAAAAGTCTATGGAAGTCTGAATTCAGCTGCACGACCTGGGGAACCCGCCCGGGCCCAGCTAATGGAGGAGCCACCGCACGCGTCGGGAGTGGGGTCATTTGGTATTCAGAAGGTAACAAATAGCAATTTGGACCTAATTGGTTCTTAATGGCACCTCATCACAAATGCAAACATGCAACGCTGTGCACACTCTCTCGCCAACATACACACACGCAGACAACATAGCATTTCTCGAGACCAGGGCATTAATAAACTCATTCCGTCAAAGTCTCAGGGCAACAACTAAGGTCAGGACAAATTGAGAGTCTCAGCAGGAGTGAGTGAATTGTAAATTAGCGAGATGAATATCAACACAGACAGTCTGGCTCACAATGAGCTGCAGGGAGCAATCAAGCTAGGTGGAACCCCACCACACACACACATGCACGCACACATGCACGCACGCGCACACATGCACGCACGCACACACACACGCGCGCATGCAAGCACACACATATATGCATGCGCACACAAACACACGCACACAAACACACATGCATGCACGCACACACACACGCACACACACACACACACACACACACACACACACAGACACACACACAGGCACACACACACACACACACACACACACACACACACACACACACCCTCTCTCATCAATGGTTTTTATGTACAAAGGAATCCATTTTAAATGCAGGAGCGTATAAGCGGCTCCACCCTTGTGAGTTACGTAGGCTGTCCTTCCTTGACGACGATGGGGGGAAATCGCCCCCCCCCCCCCCCCCCCCCCCCACCTGAGCATGGAGTACGGGTGGAGAAGCGCCTGTGTCACACAAAGAACCAAAAACGCTCCACGGCATGAACATCGTCAAAAGAAATCTTTTAAATCAGAGGGGATTTGCCCCGGCAGCGCCTCCAGGACGTCCTGCCCAGTTGCATCGCGCCCTCCCAGTAGATGTCACTGTTACTCAATGTATTGGAAATTCCGAGTGGGTTGCACCGCCTGCTCACTGCGAATCATTTAACCAAATCATCAGAGCTGCGGAGGAAGCCGGCGATCCTTCTGCGGAGCAGCCTGCAAACCTCCGCTCCCTGACTACTCTGGGATGAACAGGGGCTGTCAAAACACAAACAAGAGCCGTGTAAGACGGGGGGATTAGCTCCGTGGTGTCTGCAACATTGCTCTCCGTTTCCAAAGAGGCCTAAGCCAATAATGAAAGTTTTGATTAGCGGCTTAATGACTAATTTAGTGGGTTGCCGTAGGCTTTTTTTTTTTTTTGATGAAGAACAGTAATGAAACACCGGCGGTACCTTTGTATATTACAGAGGGATTATCTCTGGGCGGGTGAGGGATAAAAAAGGAAATTGTCTGAGAGGAAATAAAAGACCCGTCTGCTTATCAGCAAATTATTTATATCTCTCTCCCTCCCCCCACCCCTCGCTGTGTGATGGTATCAAAGAAGGGGAACGGGATTTATTTGGTAAAACTTGGCAATTTTTCAGAGAGGTCAGATAATAAGCGGAAAAGTGAACGGGGGTCAGGGTCTCGCAATGGCCATGACTTGAGGCTTGGTACCGCAGAGCGAGAGGCAGGGCCCCTGTTTAAGGGGGACGGGGGGAAGCGGGGTTCCATTACAAAACCTCGGTCAACAAAGCCAGGACGAGGGAGGGAGGGAGAAGGAAGCCGATGACAAACAGCCGAGCAACAGTTTGGCCGAGCGAGTTGCTCACAGCTCAACGGACGAGAGAAGCGCTCACACGAGGCGACGACCAACCGCGCGGCTGTGAATAGACGCCCCTTTCGGAACAATCGCTCCAGGTTAACGTCAGGGGTCCATTTCTGAGGGGATGCATTCAAAAGGACAATTAATGCGCAGACAAATTGAGAAAAACGGTCGTACAGAGAGAAAGATAGAATGGCAATTCCCCTCTGAACCCTCTAGACCATATAATAATAATAACAATAATAACACTAATACTAATACTTTTAACAACAATAATAACATTAATAATAATAATAATAATAATAATAATAATAATTACAACTTTTATTTGTACAGCACCTTTCAAACAGAACCTGTAACTCAAAGTGCCTTACATTAAAAGAAGGCCGTCAGATAGCGACAATAAAAGCAAAGCAAAATGCATTTACAGAATAAAAAGAAGAATAAAACCATAATTAAAAGAGCGATATAAATTAAAAACAGGGCAAGAGTAAGCGTCCCTCAGAATGATCTTTCTTATTTCGATGCAGCCTTGGATTTTATGATCATGACACCCAAATTGCACAAAATACTATCACTCCTTCTCTCTCATCTACTAAGTGTCTGATCCTCGACACACGTACACATAAACATTCACCATGGCTTTCTTCCACTGTTGGCCAAATATCACATCCGCCTCTTCTCCTACATCCCATGTCTTACCTCTAAACTTTTTTAAAAACTCTTCTTTTCTTTGGACTTTTTTAAACATTAAAAGAATAAAAATGGATTTAAAAACAACGAAGGAAGCCAATTCGAAGAGCTTATGGCTTGTGCCTTGTGGCTTGAAAGCACCCACAGGGTCTGCCTCTCTCATATTCTTTGGGAGCTTGTTCCATAGTTTCGGAGCATAGTTAGAGAAAAATGCTGCATCAACGATCTTCTTCTGAGTGGGGTGTTGTACTCCTGAAGGGCCAGCAGAGGAGACAAGTGATTCTGTCATGTAGGCCTGTCCGAATAAGCCATTTCTCTGTATACAAGTAATGCCATGGGCACGCTACACGACTTTCAAAGTGGTCGGATCGCTGTACCGTTCACACGACACAACTTTCTGTCTGGCGATGGGGGATCTTGCGAGTCTTGTGGCCCTCACACTACAAGACTGATCGGTGACGGGGCGTCACACGTTACAAGATCTTTCACTGACAAGTCTGTCGGGTCTCCAAACGACGTTCTGTCACAAACACACGGCAGAACTGACACCGGAAATGACTATTTATTAAGGATTATTTATTTTTTTATTATATTCTTGATCATTCTAAAAAAATCAAAAAAGGCATAAAACAGAACTTAAGAAATACATTAAAAACCCAGAGTAGAAATGTAAAAACATCTCTCTCCGTCTCTCCTTCTGGACCCCCCCCCCCCCCCCCCCCACTCCATGTCTGCTCTCATTGGCTGTAGCTCGTTACTCCCGACTCGATCCCGACACGACCAGATGTTAAACCTGCTTGATGTCTAGTGAGCAGTCGGATCGGGTTGTGATCAGTTCTCACCACACGCTCGTCCCTCACGGGAGCGCACTACGATTTTCCCCCCAATCTGGGGCTCTGCACGGCAATCTCCAAAAACCTGTCGGCGAGTGGAAAATCTGGGTAAAATCTTGTGGTCTGAACTCGGCACGAGAGGAACTTGACTCTCTGGTATATTGGGGTTGAGAAGGTCAGAAGCTGTTGTTACCTCTTTGGACGACCTTGAGGAGGGCTGTTCACATGACTTGAGCAATGGAGTAAGGTTAACAAATGGTCAGAGCCACCAGAGACAGCAATCTCTCCTCTGGTGCCATCACCTAAACGGAGGCTGCGAGTTCCGGAGAAATAAACCAAAAAACACCTGAAAGAAACCCAGCTATTTTTAAGAAGTTCAAGGCAGAGTTCAATTGACAGGAATTCAGAGAGAAAGGAGGTCAGAGAGATTCCAAGTGAACTCGACTCTGTGACTTCCCCGAGCGGGACGCCTGGTTTTCCGGTGAAAGTGTCGAGGCCACAACGGAGCATCTGAAAGAGCTCCGGGACGCTCAATAATCACAGCAACCCGTCCTTGACTGAGATTGACTTCCACACAAACCGGCAGAAAAAAACCCCAACACTATTTCCGGCAATCCGCCGCGTGTTCTTTCCGTCGGCGAGCACAGACCGAAGACCCGTCAGAATTGCGATCGCACCTGTTTGCCGCTCTCCGAGGCGCCAGGAGCAGCCCCCGCGTGTGCAGGCTTTGTTGGCGCGCCGTCGGCGGGCTGACCTTCAGCGGTGGCAGAAAAATAGGCGAGGTTTGGCAGATGCTCCCATTGCCATTTAAATCTTGGGAAGAGGGGGGAACGGGGTCAAAAAAAAAAAAAAAAGAATTGAAGCATTACTAAGGTGGGTAGATTGCCAATTTACGGGTATATAATTAATTTGGTGGGGGGCGAGATAAAGGTAATTAGCAACCAGGCATGAAAGTGATATGTGGGAGGATAATGTAGGAGGATAAAGAGCGTGTTTCAATCCAGAGAGATACAGAGCGCAGATATGTTTGGTGTTGTCCTTGGGATTACATATTTAACCATACGAGCGGTGGAAAAATACTGCGATTAAGTAGAAGCATAAAAATTCCAAAGTTATGTACAATGGAAGGTTACCACAGTGGTGGAACGGCTTGAACGATGAGAGCAGTTGACTGGAAACAGATAACCTACAGGTCTTCCAGCTAAATGTAGAGAAATGTAAAGTATTTTGCTTTAGTAGAATATTACCCTAAAATCTAAGTACTCGAGTACTACTCAAAAACACACAGACAGACACAGGCAGACAGATAAATAGACAGACAGACAGGTAGACAGATAAATTGATGGATGGGGATTCTTTAACAAAATAATCTCATAATAATAATAAATAAATAACAAATAAAAACCGAAAAAAAACATTTGGCCTTTTCTGTCGATTATATGGATCCTTAAACTTAACTGTAGCTGAATGAGGAAGACATTTTGACAAAATAACAGCGCAAACAGCATCTTGGTTTTGTTCCAAACACAGACCACCACACTCCGAGTAGCAGGTGGAGCAGCAAAGGGCACAAAAATAGCTTCTTTTTTTTGCCAAGCCATTGATACAGGAATGACCCCGTGCTCTTCATCTCAGTGGTCACTCAGTGACAGTTGGACAAATTACCCGGCGTCCATTGGTCTGGGGAAAAAAAGATCTACGGGTCGTGAACTGTCATCGAGAACAATTTGCACCCAAAGGAAGCGTATTTTCTGAGGTCAAATTTTGTCATGTTCCTAGAGATAAGAGACAGTCTGGATCAGGGGGGCCAGGAGGATCTGGAGTTGACGCAGGCTGAGCTATTGAAAGAAGCCATACTCTTATTCTGCAATATCGATGACCTTGTGTTTTTAACCTTTATTATTGATGGGAGAGATATACAGTAATTCCACACGGTTCTACCCAAACGTGTTTACTGTGCAGTAGCAATTTCGGAATTCAAACACCACAGGCACAGCGTATATGACGAGAAGACCACGCATCCACCTACCATATTTCCCTTTTGTTTCGACACGATTACAAAAGTGACTGGCAAACGTTGTTGTTTGCCACGAAACAGTGCTGAAGTGAGCAGCCACCTGTGCTAACACAGATGCAAACACTCCTGCGAGACACTGATTAGAGACTTGGTTTGATCCCAAATAAAATTAGGAAATCCTGCAATTTACGCTCACTCCAAAATGTAAATTTGGAGAGATGTGTCTCTTCTTCACCGTAGTGTGGAACAGCACTCAGCAGCGCATTGCAATCTATAGGGGACTTATTGCTGATTGCTGAGGGACTCTTGATTTTCCTTGCATTATCAAATGCACATTGACTGAAAATGCAAACTGAGCCCCAATGACTCGGGGTCTGCTGCAGCGGCGTCACAGCTTTCCGTTTGAGCGGAGAGAAACCGGTGCAGCTTTCACCATTCCAAACATCAATGTGACAGAATATTCAAAGGTCAGTTGCCATCCAGGAATTGGGCATTGCCAGAAGGGCTGCCCTACTATGTGCCACCGAAACCCCGGCCTGAGTAGACTGTGCGGCCCCTTGGCAAGCCCATAACATGTATTAACGTAATAACTGGTTTGAGCGCTGATACGATGTCACCTTTAGAGCATTACCATACCTCCAATCAGTGTACTCAATTGTATATATAACACCTAAGTCACATACAGTAGGAGGTCACAGTTGGTAATAAATTGCCCACAATTTGAGCCATGACTCAAATAAAACGATGAAATGAATTAAATCATTTAAAAGTTTTGTGCTGCATGAGTAGTTGTTTTATTTGCACGCTTACAACTGTTGCCGTAACAACACGCAGATGTACGAGTGAATCGCCTCCTAATGTGAGCTGGGTAATATATGCCGCGTCAACAGCTGCCAAAAAATTTGTACGTCATCATCAATCACTTGTCAACACTTTCTGACTCTTCCCGTCACCGTCGCGACTGCCGAGCGCTCTTCCCCCAAACTAAAACTAATGAAAAACTATCTGAAGAGCACAATGGGACTGGATAAACTGTGCGGACTGGCCACCTTATGAATTGAAAATGACAAAGAAGTTGGACATACGGCGCCTTGTGGATGACTTTGCAGAGCGCAAGGCTCTCCGAGTGCCCTTCAAATAGTGGTGAGTACTTGATGAACTGTTATGCCACCGTGCTCATTTTCCTAAACCTTCGAGCTATTGCAAATCGGCCCTCCGACCTGGGTAAAGGGGCAAAAGATTAATCTAACCCTCCAGCTGTTGGTTCCCTCCGAAGTCTCCCTTAGGATAGCTGACGCTCGACACTCAGTTTTATCTAGTAAATGACTATCTCAAAGCTTTTAATGTTAAAGCAGCACTATATAACTTTTGGTATTGGTTTTTTGAGATTTAGAAAGTACTTGCATCCAAGGCCAACGCACAGTGAATCATAAGCTGGGGTAAGGAGCACAAAATCTGGACAATATCATGGTCTTATGAGTCAAAGAAGGGGTTTCTTGTTTTCCCATCACTGGGAGTCAATTCTGATCAGCGTTACAATATATCAAATTTTATACGACCATTGGTAACATATTTGCCATTTCAGAGGCATATGTAGCGTATTTGCCTTAATTAAGTATTTCCTGTTAGAGATAAAACCCGTCAAGACAAAAATATCATGAACATCAGTTGGAAAATACTAAGGGATGACAGTGGTGCATAACAGCGTCTGCTTAAACGTTTATTTTGTTTTCACTTAAATATGAGACTGGTTAAGCAATTGTTTATTTAATGACTTTTCTTTCAGGGTGCTAGACTAACCACATTGTTAACAAAAATATTCATCAAAACAAACTTAATACCAGCAATTTTGTTTTCCTGCTGATACATCTCCAGTACATCATTAGTGGCTGCTTAGTTGGAAAATCATTCTTTGATAATGCAATGAAATATGACGGAGAAGACAGTGCGGATCGATCCAGACGCTCCTCGTGCACACGGAGGTCAACGGCGGCTCTTCCACAGCACTGCAACCACCTTGGCAATGAGCCAGAGCTGAATGGTCTTTTCCTCGCCATCGCCAGGCTTTGAAATGGATATCTCATTGCCGGTACCGCTGTAGCTGCGCGACCCGTGCTGGGTCTCGTTCGGCCGACGAGTAATTCGACAAGACGAGAGTCGTATTCAGAGGACAACACGTCGTGCTGTTCTCAAACCGGGTCAGGACCGGCTCCGAGGAGAACTAACAAACCATTTCCCACGGGCAGAACCTTTGAAGCTCCAGCAGAAGGAATGCACTCTGCATGAAACGCCAAGTTCAGCCAGCATGCTTGATGAAAGTCAGGGGAGATTATCGATTGGCTTCGCCAACAGAGACAGTAAATAAAGAATGGTTTAATAGTCGAATACCAAAGCTAAGACAAATGATCAACGACTGGACGTGCAATGCAATGTTACAGGAGTGCACATGGTGCCGCTCCGAATCTAATCGAGGCATGTCCTCTGAGATCTGTGTTGGAGGCTGCTGAGTCTCCACCCGGAGACCCCACTCGTGGAAAGGATGCAGGAGATACGTAGACGTGCAGTATGTGAACAAACAAGTCGTTTTCAAGAATCTCCTCAAAGTGACCTGAGTCACCCCGGCGGCCGCACTAAATTATTCAAAGGCCTTTCATACACCAGTGTGGAAGGGACATTTTTAATCGCTGGAACTACACCGGGCGTGTTGGCGCTGCATATGGGCGCGGGGCGGGGCCTGTGTATTGTTTTACCTGCTACCCAGACGCGCCAACGTTGTCGTAGAGAGAGGAGGAATTTTCAGGACAAAAGCAATTTAGATCAAACACACAGTTTGGTACTAAGTAGTTACTGTGTGAAAAATAAATCTTTGGGATTTCTGCTCATTGTTTGTCACCTGTTTAAAAATGACCATGATCTCGTTTAGACTGTCTCACAATATGTCCTCCAATTGCTGCAGACACATTCAGTTAAACAAGGCCTTGCAGTTATCCAGTGAAAAGTGTTTAAAACATGTTTTTATAGTAGTCTGTGTTAAATAACTGTTATTATACAGTAATTGAAATGTGAGCTGTAATTGTTGAAATTGGTCAGTGGGATATCCTTGTATTGTGTATTGTGTATTGTATTTAAAACAGGTCTTGATTGATTAGCAAATCCTACAGCAGCTCTAGCTCTGTAGACTCATAAAACACATTTAAATTGATTGCCCTTTTTACAAAAACATTTCTATGTTCTTTGTTCCACGGTTAGTGGAACCGTTCAGAGCGGCAACGTCGCTTGACGCTTTACTGTTGAGAAACTTACCACTCTGCTGCAGCTTCTCACTGAGAGACACAGAAGACGATGGGTTGTAGACACCATTTTATTTCAGAGAGGAGGCTAGGTGGAATTAGCCAGGAGCAGATGGAACATTTCATGACAGGGCGCCTTTCCTGAGTGTGTGTGAGGATGAGGCTTTTAACCTGCTGCTTGTTGCCCAACCAACAAGAAACAGGTATGCAGCCACCCTGACCCAATCACCTAGGTCAGGTGTGGCTGCTCAAACCATCCCTTCCCTACACCACAATGCTCTTTTAGAAAATTGTGCTTTTGCGCAATTTTTTTTTACATGTTTTGACAGTTGTAAGTAGGTGTGTCACAATTCTCCAAATCCTCGATTTGATTAGACTTTAGATTGTAAGGTCCCGATTGGATTCGATTTTTGATTAAAATTTTTTTGTTCAGCACTGACAGCTATGCCATTGTTTGACCATCGAGTCTTGATTTCTAAAGAAAAACACTTGTTTCTCAAAAAATAACTTTTATTTGAATATTAAAAACTATAAATAATAATAAGAATAAAAAACATTTGAAGTGAAATGAATGAAAATATTTATATTACACACTTAAACAGTTGAGAGCTTTAGCAAAACTAGACTTGAGAATGATAAAGCATAAGTTACACACCATTCTCCAAAGAAAGCAAAAAAAAACACTTTTTTGGGGTCCCCCCAACGGACACTGCATTTGTTTGCTGGCGGATCTTGACTGCCCCAAAATGGTGACCATTTCGGAAAATATTACCCACAAACCTATGGGGAGAAGCTAAAACCCGCATGTGATTTGCGAAGTTCAAAATCGAACGCTCACTCCGATCGACTTTTAATTTCGAATAGAATCGTGACACCCCCAGTTGTAACCGTAATGTTGCATTTTATTTAAAGATACGCATATTTTAATTGCTGGAGTACTTCCAAAGCATAACATTAGTACGTACAGTAGGTTGCCAGTTCGCACAGATGTAGCCAAAGAGCTTATTGAGAGAACAAAAGAATTACATTCGTAAAAAAGAATCAATAAAACCCTGAAAAACCCGATCAACTCCACGATTGTAACCAGTTTTTTGCTCGTATAACATGAAGACTGTCTGAAAAGTAAAGTTGTATTTTTTGAAGTTTGCCCCATCGGACTGCATTCAAAATCAGTGAGACGCTGCCGCAGAGTGGTAAGTCTCTCAACAGTAAGGCATTCAGAAAGTTTGTACCATGAGGTTAAATGATGCGAACCGACAAGATAATAAGGCCTGTGATTAAAAACATCGAACCTATCCCTGTGTTCCAGCTACTGCATCAGTTCTACCTGTGTTGATATCAGTTCCCGCAATGACATCTTCCATGAGTCTGGATACAGCTGGTTCATTTTTGGATGGTCTTTGGCTAAGTCCACTATTGGCTGGGGCTGATGAATGTCCCACGTGGAGGTATGAACATGACTGCTTGGAGGAGGCCAAAATTGCATCTTATCTTCAAGTTGCTCAACCAGCGCATACACTAAAGTGGCCTTTGGGTTTGGACACATACAACGGAGCACATGCAGAGAAACCTTATTGTACTTATCAATGTCCCGTTTTGATAAACGCAGAACTATACGGCTGTGTAGCCTGGATATTCAGCTGTACTCCACTCAGCCATGACCGGAGTAATTCCCAAAGCAAAGCACAAATGCTGCTGCCCTGGGTTAAGGTCACACATAACATTAGCTTTACTTGGCTCTTGGTGACTCATTGGTATGACATTTGATAATATAAAGAGCAGGTTATGAATTAATTTTTTTTTTTTTTTATAAATGCTGTACAGGTACTCCTCACTTAACGACCTATACATTTATCTATGGGGACGCTAATGCTTTATGGGCCGACTTGCAATACCAGAATTGGCCGCCAGGCGTTTGGAAACAAGCTCTCCCTTCCTGGAGCCACGATGTCCTAGTGTGTGGTTTTACCTTCCTTAGTACTTTGGCAATTTGGTCCATGCAAATATTTTTTACCCCAGTTGGTGGGATTTTCAAAGGAAGCACCAAATCCTTGCGTCTTAATTTCCATCGCTGTCTGGATGATTTTCAGACTTCCACGCTGAGTCATTTCGGACACTTGTTCCCCCTTACTCGTTTCTCTAGATTCCCTGTTTGACTTCCTTCGCTGCAGAAGCCTTTCCTTTTTGTTGCTAGTGCAAGCCTAATTGTTCATCTTACTCTGTCTGAGGAAGTTTAAAAAAACCCAACAGGATTTAGCTCAGAAGATGTGAAAATAAAAGCTATGTGCAACGCAAGGTTTCACATGTCATACAAGCCAAGAATATAGATCAAACCACGCAATTTGATTTTAAAGCAAAGAATTGTGATGCATTCTCCTGTTTATAATGTTATCCTAACCACACATTTTCCATTGCAGTGCTATAATACTGTGTGTATAACTGTGTGAATGTACATTATATTTGTATATTAATGTATGTATGCATGAACACTGGAAAAAAAATACACTGAATAAGTCATTGGATCAATTTGAAAAAAAAAAGCTTTAATTTGTTAATTATATTTTTAGGTTTTCTCAACTTCATATTTATACTTTGAGTTCACAGATGTAAGTTTTAAACACAAAGAATATGTAGGTTTAACAGGTGATTACATGACTTTTCAGATTCTCCAATTACTCATGGTTTTCAGCGCAGAAATAAATAACGTAAAAAAAAAGAAAAGAAAAAATCACTTAACATACACAAATAAAGACAGACAAGATATTTCTGCTGCCTCACCGCAATGAGTAAAAGCGACCCCTGAGCTGGTGGTTTAAGGACCGTCGCCTACAAGGTCCTCCCACAAACTGACATCCCATTTGTCCAAAAGGCGTTAAAAGGCACTTTACCCGGGCTTGCTGAACTGTAAAGCAGTATAAATGAGAGCACAAGCCCCAACTCCAGATTGCTGGCGCGCACTTTTTCCTCTGTCTCGCACATTGTGCCGTGTGTGATTTAATATTCCGCTGTGAAAGCCCTTTTTTCAATTACAGCAAGTGTGTGTGTGTGTGTGTGGGGGGGGGGGGGGGGGGGTGGGCTTTAGCTGAGGAATTCCAAATTTAATAAATGTGATGCCACTGCTCTAAAACGATGATGCAAATGGAGCATTGCGGTGACGCCGCCGTTACTGACATCAGAGATGGTTTCCAAAAAAAAAATGCAGTCACTAAAACCAATTAATTTTTTTTTTGTCTAATCTGCAACGGATTTGCATGGATTTGCATTGAAATGTAACAAAATGTAGAAAATGTATTCCTGAAAGTGCGGTGGCCGAGGTAGCCCGCCGCATCAGAACAATGGCCTTTTTTTTTGACCACGGAATTGGCTCAGTCGGCTGGGGATGTTGTAGTGCCAAAAGATGTCGGCGAGGGAGTGAGAGAGAGGAAGAGAGAGGTGATGTCAGACCTTCTACATAACCGCAACGGTTCGACTATTGGCAGATAAACGTGACCGTGAGAGAGCGAATGCTACAAGCAGCTGCTGCAGCTTTGAAGGAACCTCAGACTTCATCTCCCCAACCCTCCCGATCACACCGACTTGGGCCACAGCGAGCAATCAATCGTCTTTGTGGCAATCAAGCGATCGCTCTTGCAAAGCCTTCCAGCTGCCGCCACGTCAACTTTCCTTTGGCTCCAATCCCATTCCACCTTCACGACCAACTGCAATCTGTCCCATCTTGCCTTCAGAGCTGTTCATTACGCATCTCGTCTGCGAGATATTGAACCAAAAATTGCACTCTTCTGCTGGAGCGGCATCATTTTTCGAATATTAAATCGCCTCAACCGCTGATCGATCGGGGCCACACGTGGGAAAAAGTTGAGATGCTTTTCTTGAAACCCGTGCAATCACAGCGTTTGAGAGACCGACGGGAACATTCTGAAAAGCCTCTCCGTCACTGGGTTCTATACAGCTGGGGCTTCATCCGCGTCAGACAGCTGTCTCACACCGCCGAGTTCAACGAGTCTTCGGGGCTCATCTTGGCCACGCAAAGCGATTTCCACACCTGTCACCTAGTTTGAGGCGCGTCATGATCCTGCTGAGAACGCACCTGTTTGCGGCAGGTCGTTTGTCACACTTCAATTCCGCGCGCGTTCACACCACCAAGCTGGACGGCGACACGGGCCCATCCACGGAAATCCCCTAATTTCATTATCCAGGTGAAAAGCGTTGCTCCTCGTGTTTTGAAAGCTGCTCTCAGAGATGATCCAAGTCAGAACACTAACGTGGTCCAAAAACCTGCGCCCAACAGTTATGTGGTAAATTGCATTGGCCTGCTTATAAGGTAGTCCATGTAACTCATTTTTAAATGTTTTTTGTTGCAGCCGACTGAACTCTCACACTTCACGCACAACTTTTCACTCATTCTATTGATTCAGTAAGCGGTAGGGCTCATTATTGTTGAAAGCGGTTTGACGCCGGCTCCTAAATGATCATCATTTTGATATCAACTTTGGAATGGTTAAATATCATGTTCTGTTGACAATATAACAATGTCTCTGCCATGTGTTTCACCACATGCCCCTTTGAACTAAATCAAAGTTTAGTTTCCTTTCAGTTTTCATTTGTTCGTCACCGGTGCAGTGAAGACGGGCTCAAGAATTTTAAGCTCAGGTTAAAAATTGAGTTGAATCCCATTTTGATCATAGTTCGGGCCCTACCAAATTCACGGTACATTTTGCTGAATTTCACAGACCCAGATTTAATACAGTATACTGTACTGTATGTCTCCACACACACTACCTCGCTTTAGTCACATGCCACATTAATGCACATATCTGTATGTACATAATAGCCTATCCCATACACATAAGTCTATTCCCTTTATTTGTATTTTGTACCCCCACTCTGCATTACCTTTGAGTTCTTTATTTTATTTTATTCGATGCTATTCCACTTACTTACTGCATTACGGAATCAGTTAGTTGGTCAAGTAGAAACTTTTAGGTAGCTACTGTGTTCAGTCTAGAACATACTGTGCGTAATCATCGTTGCATTGACATTTCACTGCATATATGTATGAAAGTATGTATATGTATGTGACGAATAAGCCTCTTGAATCTTGGAATCTTAAAAAAATAACAGTTTTCACAGATTCTAAAAGAAAAACACGACATTTCACGGCGGCGATTAAATGATACTTTTCAAACACAGACCGTCAGGGCCGAAGCGGTGTTATCACATGCGTTCCATCCGGTGTTTTATGTTTACATCCAACGACACTGTTCAAAGACTCAAGAGGCGAGTTTAACACGCACTCTACGGCCTTAAAATAACTCCAAATACGTTTTCCAAAAGAAATGCTTCGTGCGCGGACGAGACAGTATATTAACGGGAACGAGAACAACCGTCTCAGACCTTCTCTGGATCCTTGTAGTGTACTGTTGCTGTGGATTTGATTTTCTCAATGCTGCACTTTGAAAAAACACTGGGTAAAAACAGGCCGTCGTCCTTCAGAGGTAGGCAGCGGCCGGACAGGGTTAGCACCACAGGAGGAACCGGGGGAAGAGAACCACTTCAAAATAAACAGCTCAAGAGCAAAACAAGTTGTTGCCATCGGCCATTGTTGGCAGCAGGAACGGCCGCTGTTGTGCCAGGCCCAGCCAGGACTGCCGTGGCAGGGTTAGGGCAACCCTAATCGGCCCTTTTCTAAAAGGACCTCTGGAGGTAAGCCCCCCCGAGTCTCGTATCGAAGAGAAACCTCCTTCGCCAGTGGCGAGACGGAGCTTACAAATGAGGATTTAAAGTGTATTTCTGCAGTGGCCAGTCTGCACGGTGCTGACGACTGGAAACCTCACTCCAAACTTTGCCTGAGAGCGTTGGTGTCCGGAATGGAACGTTTTAGCTCGTCTTCCCAACCGCTACAGGAAAAGTTTGATTTGTCAGCGCCGGCCCAGTTTGTGTTCACTATTCGCCAAGGAGCAAACTGGGATCCCGGGGCTCCCTTTCTAAAAGGTTTTCTTTTAAGTCCCTGGCAATCGATGGTCAGCCATGTCGCGTTTCAATCAGCGTGTTATCGTTGTGGTTTGGCTGGACAGGTTGCTTTCCAGGAGGGGCTCATGCCATGTAACGTCTGCTAACGCAACAATGATTGGTCAAAACGTGTAGGAAGCGAAAGAAAGCAAAACGCCCTGTTCAAACCCTTCCAACACATTTGCACACAGAGTTGCATATCATAACTCAAAAGCCCTTCTGGTTCAATTCCCTTCAAAAGTCTTCCTCCCACTGGGCAGTTTTCGGATGTGCTTCCCTAGATGACATGTTTCCTAAAGAGGTTCTAGACGACGATTCGGACAGCTCAAGTTCAAGTTCGAGAGATAATTTGTCAGATACATTGACATACGGTCATACACATATGCAGTGAAATGTCATGACACCTGGTGATTACGCACAATAAGCTCTGTAAGCTCTCAAAATACGAAAAATACTAAAATGTGCGTAATCGACACGAGGTGCTCGCGCAGGCGGCCGCAAGGGGCGGCGCCATAATCGCAATTCTGGGTTCTATATTGGTGTGTGGCCAATGCTGATGGGCATAAAGTCGGAGAAAGTGGAACATCACCCTGAGCTGTTCTGTGTCAGGGCGGCGAAGGAAGCGGGGCCTCCTTAAACGGGGGCTGATAGAAAAATCAAATCCCCGATTCTACAGTAACGCCCACTGTGTTGGATTATTTTCCAATACAAGACGGGTGACAAAGCAATCAACACCGGGGCACAACAACCCTCCGCGTCCGCCAATGTCTGCCGGAACAGCTGAAATCGTATAAGGCGGCTGTGGTAAGCTAAAAGGCAATTTAATTTGAGTTTTTTCCACGCTTGATAGCTTCCGAAAATCAACAACATGATGAAAATAGAAGGAAACAGATATGGTCACGCAATTTGTTAGACGGCGGTTCCGCTTACGGTGTCTATTGGGTCTGAATGACAGTTATAGATGATTGCAAGTTGAAAATGATTAGGTGTGTAAACTCAAGTCTCGCAATTAAACATAGCCGTTTGTGCAGGCTGCAGTACGTTAGAAGGGTCTGAAGTGCTTGAGCGCTTGAACGCTCGAGTGCTTCGCCGTATGGGGATTTTTAAATCCAGCGCAGTCGGCAGCTCCGTGGCATTCTTGTTGAAAAGCCTGGTCACACCGCCTTTATAATTGTTCGCATGGCTTCCATTCCACCGACACTTCGCCGTTAGTTTCTGCATTCATTTGTTCAGAAATGGTGGTGTTACAGAGTTGCTGTTTTATTATGCAGCTGGAAACGGGTGTTGGTTCATCGGTTGATTTTACAATGGCGGTTGTGTGTACTTTATAGGGTTCCAATGTGTAACCTCTTTGGAGAACGTCATGTTTGGGTCTATAAACAACTGATCACTACTCCAAGAGTAGTGATCAGTTGTTTATAGACCCAAACATGACATGACATGAAAAAAAAACATAGAAACAAACAACATTTACACAAAAACAGTTAATTAGGTCCAGAAAAAAACTGGAACTACAACTGGTCACGTGGCCTCTTCCTGTCGTAGTTATGGCAGCAAATGAGGGAGGAAAAGAGAGGAATGCAACCAGGAGGGTGCTGGGGTGCACTCCAAGCAAGTGTGGCGGTGTGTGTGTGTGTGTGTGTGTGTGTGTGTGTGTGGCCACCGGTGAGTGTACATGACTTATCCCCATTGGTACTGGTGTATAAGGTTGGTATTATGTCGCGGTGCCTTCAATCAGCTGAAAGGGCCCCCCCGAACTCCGCAGCCCTGTAGACACCCTACGGCTGCAGGAAAGCCCCGAGTACCCTGCCCTGCGGCCACAGAAGACCCCCGGGCCGCCAGAGAAGCCAAAGGGCTGTGGAGCAATGCTCACGGCCTCGAGGAGCATGACCCAGTCCCAGGGAGCACGAGGAAGCCGGAAGGACTCCCATGCCCCCACCGCAGCTGACCAGACGCCCCACCTGGCGGATATGTGGCCTCTTCAACTCATTTCAACATCAATGTCATCCCTCATACTTATTTTGTGTTTACTTTGACAATAATTCCTTTTTTATAGGTGAAGGTTTGGTATTTTTTTTTAAATAAATAACATGTGTAACTCATGTTATTTAGTTCCCTGTAAAAATAAAAGTTAAATCATTTTTTTTTTCTGACATTTGTGTATATTTTGGTTTGTTCCCTCCTGTTTCATTTGGGGAGGTCTGTTTGGGGTGTCTTCATGTTGGTCCCAAATGTTTCCTCCTGCACTTGTTTTGCAACTATTCTGTAATCAGTGTAATCATAATTTTTGGTCAATGAATGCCAATTCCCCCCCCCAAATCTACATGTGACTGCCGTGTCTGATGGCTCGGTCCCTCACACAATGCATTCCCAGCAGGAAAAAAACAAAACAAAACACATGCTGCGTGCTGGGCGTGTAAGGACCGTCTCGATCAGCCGGAGCTCAGCGCTAATTGATTGCAACATCATGAGCCTGAAAGTGTTTCTGAGTGGGCTTGCGTGGCTCATGGACAAGTGGTGGTAGCTTCCATCTGCCAAGGTCGAACAAAAAAGTCATCCAGCCATCTTAAAATGGTAATTGGTTCAGTCCAGCTCCTGACAAATAAACGGTCTAGAATAACATGAAAATTTACAAGATTATATTAAAAAAAAATAAACGACGGAAAAGATGACAAAGCTACTCTGCACTCGTCCCTGTACTTTAACATCTAGTTTGGCAATATGATAAGGCTACGTTTTTTCCGTTGGAGCGACAAATTGCAGTTATCAGCCGGTCACTCTTCTGTTCCAAACTAGCGGTAGAAAGTGACCAGGAGTTCAGAGCAGTGGAGATGATGGCTTTAACGAGACATTCATACAAAACGAGCGATGTGTGGAGAGAGAGAGAGAGAGAGAGAGGGGCAGAGGGCCAAAGAGAAAAGAGCATGAATTAGTGTCCTCCTAAAGCCCGGGGCCAGCTTAGCCTGAAACAAACGTACCTACAAAACTCCTCGAGGGTGTCAGTGAATTACCACCTCATTAAAATGCGAGCGTTGTATACCTTCCCGTGCGGCACGGCGGTTGACACAGCACTAATGGAAGGAAAAACAAAAAGAAATTGGGAAATATATATTGAAAACAGCAAAAAGACACATTTTGCAAATAAGATAGATGAGCTCTTAATGGCTGTGTTTTGAGTTTTTTTTAATGTAGAACTATCTCAATACCTTAGTGTGGACCTGCTCGCTGCTGAGCGGCTCGCTGTTCGCTTGTTTATTCAAAGTTTACAAACACCGCACATGTCGCCTTCCCAAATGGCACCAAATTCGACACTGCACGGCTTTGGGTCCCCAGCCACACACCCGCCAAATGTGAAATGGATCATGGTGAAGGGTTGTCGAGATAATCCAAGGACATACAGACGGACAGACAGACAGACTGACGGACGGACAGACAGACAGACAGGCAGGCAGGCAGGCAGGCAGACAGACAGACAGACAGACAGACAGACTTTATAGTTAAATGTATTGATAATTTATACCTATTTCATGATTTTTATTAAGGTTTGCAGTTGTCAACACAATAAGGGGGAAAATTGCAAAACACACTTTTGACAAGAGACAAGACTAAAAAAAAACACAACGCATTGTGAAGAAATAAATAAAGATAAAAAAAAAACAGTAAAAAAAAAACCCAGCCCAGGTGGGCCAGGGGATCCTAACACGAACAATGTGTTGTCCTTCCACCTGTAATACAGTCTGTAATTATAGCTTTGAAGCATCAATTGTGCTGCCTCCAACTCCCTGTTACCTGCTTATATAAGCAATATATTTCCACTTTTGTATACCTGATAAAAATGTTATTTGTTACAAAAGTAGAAAAAAATACATGAAAATATATTTGTAATATACTGTATTTAAGTGCATCTTAAGTACAACTTTTAACATACTAAGTAGAAGTAGGTGGTTTCAATTTACCGCAACTTTAGTATATGGACTGCTTAAATACATTAAGTAAGTACAATTTATGAATTAGTAAGTAAGTAAATAAACTAAGTCATGAAATACACAAGCTAAGTAAGTAAGTAAATACACTAAGTGGCAGTTTCACATGATATGCCACACCCATTAAGTTTTGCTGCAATTTGCCTATACTTTTTGATTAAAATTGACTTTGTATTTTTAGGTTTACGTGCATTGACTATTAAACATTCAAATAGTATGAGTTACTCCGTTATAGAACCTACTCTTCCAACACAGTTCATTTATTACATGAATAAAATGTGTACAGTAGGGATGTCACGGCGAGGAATTTTCCCCGCCAGTTAATAATCTCACGACAGCACCGTGCAACACTGGACAGGTTACAACGGGGGGGGGAAACTACGTACGGACGGAGGGGGACAGGTGTAGCCTCTGTAGCCGATCGATGGTCTCCTGCAGCCTTCTCGCCTCTCCTCCCGTGATAAACAGACTCTGCTGTGCGCGCACAAGCCGACACTTTGACTTTCACTTTTGTAGCGTCTGACTAAGTGCTGTAACACGTTCAGTATTTTATCAATTCGGGGTTGTTTTTATTTGATGAACCGCGGCAACCCTAGTGTACAGAATATATATTTAAATTTTTACTTAACAAATTATAGCCCTCACTGAATCGTAATATGACAATGAAGAAATTGTGACAGAAAAAATATTTTACTCCATGGCAAAGCTATTTTTTTTCAGTGCAGGCCAAACGCCGCGGCCTTTTGGGTGCAGCGGCCCGGCTCCTGGGGCTATCGGGCCTCCAAACTCCAGGTGCGGCCCAGCGAGCACGGGGCTGTGATGGGCACGTGCTCGCTGGGCCGCACCTGGAGTATGTTATTTTGTTTTGTTTGTTTAAAAAATAAATACAAATCAAGAAAAAAAATCGATCGAAACAAAAGGGAAAGGAAAAGCAGGTACATTTGGAAAGCTCTCAACCCCCGTCCCCGCCCCCCCTTAAATGTACACATTGACTGAGATTTGATTTTCATCTATGAGTATTATTTGATACTCAATTGCTTCCCAGATGCAACATCATGATATTTGGAGAAGTGGATGATTTCTCCAGAAAGGTAACTGACTGCTACTATGTTTTAGTCATACCACATGCTGTGCACTGGCTACACCGGCATAGACCTCTGCCTCGGTAAACATTATTCATAATAACATAACAGCTCTTCCCAATGACTTTAAATTTTTTTTATTTTTAATCTTTTGAGTTGAATAGGAATAATTAAACCGGTTTTGCCGACGTTTGTAACCCATTTTTGCACAACCAATTATTCACGGTTTCAACAAGTCGCTTTTGGAGTGCGTCTATGAAAACCACCACAGACTGCTCGTTCCGCTACCTTCAGATGCCGCGACAGAAATAACAATTGTATGAATAATGTCAAAATAGAATTTACAGATCACTGGAAAGTCTGGCCGTGCCACCCCCTTATGAATGCGCCTCAGTTACCACCGGCTCTCTGAAGACGATAATAATTTCATTCTAACTGCGTGTGGCTATTAGTGTCGGTGTTGGTGAATTGGACGTTTTTTTTTTTTGCGATGAGGCTCATTTGGGCTGCACAGGTCTTCAATTTAATAATCATCTAAGCAACAACTGTGTCTGTGTGCGTGCGCGCGCCTGCGCGTGTGTGTGTGTGTGTGTGTGTGTGTGCGTGTGTGTGTGTGTGTGTGTGTGTGTGTGTGTGTGTGTGTGTGTGCGTTGCTAGGACCAGCGTTTCGGCCTCCTGTCTTAATTAGCAGCTGTAATCCGCAGCTTCCCTACCCGCTCAGCACCAAGGGCACAAGGATCCTACGCCTCCTCTCCCCACCTGTCAGACCGTCTGTAACCCCCTCCCCACCATCACGCCTCCCACACGCAGATGTCTCCCCCGCCGGTGGGACGGGACGCTTCCACCAGTCGGGGGGTTCCTCACCTCACCCGGGTCGCTCTCATGAAACCAGTGCAGAACACGTCCCAAATTAATGGATACACATATTCACAGAGAATGTGAAATATTTCATTTCAATATTAATACAGTAAAGTACACAGTGCCTACTACAGTATGTGGCCCACATGGTTGTTTTATTATTTGAGTGTTTTTTTCTGTGCCTTTCTCTTCAAAAAATGTATTCCTGTAACGCGTCCGGGCAAATTGATGTAATATGCCCCTACATTGCCGTAAGAATGTAATATCGCATATTTCTGACAGAAATACGAATTGTATTTATTTTAAACTTGACAATGGAAAGAACGGTGAAGGAATGTAGTGATGGAGTATACATGCTTGCACTGCCATTGTGTGTTCCCCCATTTTACGCTAAGATAGACAGATAGAAGATAAAGTGCATTCATTGCCGTAACAGCAATAGATCTGTAATCTGTAATTCATGGTATAAAGATAAAGTTGAAAATAGGAACTCCTAAAAAAATGTTTTTAATAAGAAAAGCACAGTAAAAATTTGTTTAGAGAAATAATATAATAGTTAAAAACAACCAAGTGGACCATATAGTAGGCGCTGTGTACTTTAATATACATTTTATTTATTTCACATTCTCTGCGAATTTGTGTATCAATTCATTTTGGACGTGTTTTATAGTGGTTTCATGAGAATGACCCCCCTACTAAACATTTATCTGAGGACAGTGTAACAACAGGGGATCACAGAGCTCAATTTCACATTTTTAACACAGATTTCTGAACAAACTATGAATACTATACTCAATTATTACCATATCATTATATCATCACACTATGTTCTTTCATCATAAACCCCACCTCATACTACTACATTAAAATATACTTTGGTCATTATAATACCACCCGGTATTACTGTATACATCATTGTAAATAGTAAACAGTATAGACTTTACTTTTCTTTACTAAGCCTACTAACCATAACTTTTGCTACTGTGGCATTACTATTTGGTACAGGGCAGAGGTTAAGGTTAGGTAGAGCTATAGGGGAGGTGATGAACTGCTGGAAAGAGATTAAGCAAGTTTTCATCAAGTATGAAGGTCGGTATCGGGATCAAATTAAGGCTGAAACGTTGACTCTGATGCAAAACAACTTTGAATATTTGGCCTAGAATTTGTAACAATGTTATTGAATTGAAGACTTTTTAAGACAAAGCACCTGCAGAGACCCTGAATAGAGAAACGCTACGATCCCATGGACAAACCTCTATCCCACAGTCACATCAGAAATATTTCCATCGTTCACGTGAACGGAGGATTTCCCAAAAAGCAGGATTCCACAAAAGCAGCTACGTATACTGTATGCTGCACGTTAACATATAGTTGCGCAAGACAGCTTTGGAGGTATGATTTTTACTTGTTTTTTTTTAATACGGAAGGCATAGATGATGTGAAATAACCGTCTGGATTCCTGTGGCTACCACGCGGCGGCGATTCCAGGCGCCCGCATTCAAACCCTCCAACGCCACAAAAGAGGAAACGACACCGAGGTCTGATCGCGCCGGCCCCGCAACGCCATCTGCAATAACCCATCTTGGATCCACTCAAACGACATTCAAATGAGCTAGGACCTTGGAACTTGGGAACGCGAGTCGCCGTTCTTGTCGTATTTCAAAACTGATTTCACAACACCAGCTGGCGTCCTCGTATTGTACTCTGGAATTCGCGACACCGCTGATAAATGCAACGGCTGATAAGCCCAGGCATCTGTAAATGTGCTTAGCGCCATGAGTTATAATCGCTTATTCCTTTCATAATTCAATGTCAGTGTCAATGGTGATGGTGAGCAAAGAGAGATCTTTGGCTGCGGGCGTTCAGGAGAGCCCGATGGAGACGATGCTCAAACTCCGCCGGGTTCGGTGAGTCGAAATGATTTTTGATTGGTTCTGCGGAGTGCCACCAGCGTCGGTATCATTAAAAAGACAAAGTCAATATGCTGAACAATCCGGCGGCCCGCTGCGTTTCCTTGAGTGTAGGTGGATATTACGCGGCGCTGTCGGCGGATGTCTGTTAATAACGACCGTCGTCCCAGGCCGCACAACCGATTCTGCAGATGGATTTATGTCCCTCATATCACTCCGCCCGCACGCTCTTGTGGAGGCTAATAGTAGGTGGCAGCAACATTTTGTCACGCTGCAAGGAAACTACAATGGAAAACATAAAGAGATGGAGGTGGATGCGTCCAGTTTGGCGCTGAACAGTACATAGCTCAGCCCTAGACATACAGGGTGGCTTTTTTTTTTTTTTGTCGGACATGCTATAGTCCAGACACAGTTTGCTACGTTGTTGTCTAACTATTTTTCATAGTGGAAGCTTTTAAACAAGACAAACAAGTTATGAAATCATTTCAAATCAGTATAAAATCCATCTAAACGTATTATTTTATTTAGTAAGTATCCGTCGGAATACGCAATGGGCAGCCGCAATGTGCAGCCAGTCGGTCAGTATCGCCAAATAACCCTCTTCAGAGTCCTGATTACCATGTTGGGGATTAATTTTGTGATGATGACCAGCAGGCTGCACATTATCGCTTACTTACAAGCTTCATGTCTGCTAATGCCACACAGAGGGGTTTATCAGCAGAAACTGCTCACCACCCCTGTGGGTAAATCTGTATCAAATTAACCACCTAAAAAAATAAAAAATAAATCACACCGGATTAATGGGTTTAAATGAAGGATTTAGTCGAATGACATCTAATTTCAAAAGACGTCGATGTAAATAAGTACGTGTTTGCAATCCTGCAATTACCTTTTTCCTGTTGCCCACTAATTAAAATGTCCAGAAATGTCACTCAACTGGTTTTATGTTGCTTTCGTTCCTTACAGCAAAGTTACAACCTCACCACCAATGCCATGTGCAGGAGGAGAGTTTCTCCTCATATTGTGGCCCCATGAACACTAGATACTGAGCAATACCTCCACACAAGCAGGGGACTGCTGCAACGACTCCTACAATGTGTAAGGGATTAGATGTATAAATATTTGCATTTCATTGCTTCCGAAATGAAAAGATAGAGACAAAATCATCTCGTTTTTCAAAGTACGGAGTACGGAATTTTAGATGTTCTATCTGTTGGTTTGTTTTTTCATTACAGTGTCGCAAAACACAACGTATTTTGTCTCTGCGCTCATCATTCCGCCTTTACGCTCAGTCGTTCTTTTTTCCGGGACGTGTTTGTTAACTGGGCTGATGTGTGAAAGTAAAAATGAAGGATAACTGTGAGTGAAAAGAGCTCCTCTAAGATCTACAAAATACCGCCATTGCAAAAAAAAAAAACCAACAACTAAATTTGTTATACCGAAAGCTCTCCGCTCCCCGCACTAAGCAAGAGAGCAAAATGGCCATCCCTTCGGTCCAATCCAGGTTGTCACTTACATGCTAAAAGCCAAGGCGCTCATAAATAATACAGCTCTGCACTGTATTCATCGGATCGGGAGGCACAGTCATTCCATTTTATGACATTTTTATTTTATTTTTTTTCTTCATTTCATATTCTGCACAAATCCCTCCGAGACCGTGGCACAAACCGCTCGTAAGTTGACGTGTACGCTTACGACCGCAATACTTCTCGCCCGGCTGTTTTTTTTTTTTTGCAAATTTCTCCGAGGTGTGTAGCGTGAACACCTTGTTGGCGGCGTTGATTTCCCCCGAGTGTGATTACGAAATGTCAAATTGGTTCGAAGCCCCCCGAGTAATAAACTACCTGCCCCCCCCCCCCGTGCTGTGAGTTCGATCCTAACTGATCACCCTTAACACACACACACACACACACACACACGTGAGCAAAAAGGGTCAAAATGTCGTAAAAAAACAACTTTGGGTAAGTTATGCGTTGATGAGATATAGCATTGATAAGAATCGAGGACATGTAAAATGATTTCGTCGACACTCACGCACTGCGGTTCAGTGAAATTGAGAATTTTGTAATTATTTTTATGCGGTTCTGGGTGTGGGACCCAGGGACCACCCATGGGTCCTTCAAGAGGATCCAGGGCAAAATGATTAGACAATGTACAATGATGAACGTTTTGATCCCAGTTTCGGTGTAATCTTCATAACTACAGTCTGGACAGGTATGTAGGCTTGAACTAAATCATATCTAACAATTAAAAATCTTCTCAGATTGGCGTCACAGGGACCGAAATTGTATCGAACGTGGTCCGTGGAATAAGAATATGTGAATTTAAATCAAGTTTTATGTGCCATTGATTAACCTTCGATAAATCACGCAGGAGCTTGTAGCTTGGCTGAAGAAAAGACAGAAAAAACAACCATGGATTAGCCTGCATTCAAGACACCAACTATGACGTTTGGAAAAATATTCCATTCGTCGATGCGGCCAGTGGACGAACTCAAGCAGTCCTGCTCCACGAGTTAAGACGGAAGCATATCTCAAAAATTCTCATTTCTCAATTTATTAACCACATCACCAACTTCTTCCTCCAATATTTGCGGGCAGAAAGACACAAGTAAATCGGCAATGTAGAACAATAAACAAAGTCGAGCTTTTGTTTCGTCGTCCTCTTGGTAAAGTCATCCAATGATAAACCTCTACACGGTGCGAGATTTGCCGCTGACCCGCCCGGGCGAGTCCATCCCACCTCTCACAGCACTTCCATGGCATCCTTCCAGATTTGGAGAGGGTGTTCTCTGTGTGTTGCTTGACCTAGACTTTCCTTCATGCACAAGCTCCCACATTCCAGCCCTCTCCTTCTCTCTCTCTCTCTTTCTCCCTCTCTCTCTTTCTCTCTCCCTCTCTCCCTCTCTCTCTCTCCCATGGGAAAAAGGAGAACCCGGAAACGTGTGTTTGTTCCGACAAGGTCGCACACACATTCATGTACACATATAACATTTTGCGACTGCCAAATTTAGTCTCGGGTCATAAAATGAGACCTTTTTTTTTTTTTTTTTTTTTTTTTTTGCGCGAGGGAACGTTATTGAAAACCTTAAACGGCGACGGTTTGGTTGAAAGAGCTCGAAGGCAGGTGTTCGCAGGAGGAGACAGTCTCAAATATAAAATGTTAAAAATGTAATAAAAAATATTATAATAACGATAAAGACAGAAAACTGTTCTAAAGAAAGTATAGAAGAGACCTTCCTGTCACAGCCATGACAGATGTAAGAACATCCATTAGAAACACCCTTCATGCCATAAGCCTTTATTATAAAATGTACCCCAGACAGCAAATCCAGCCCTTCCCATCACTACTTTCTACTTATATGTTAATGGAGCCTTGGGCTCCATTAACATATAAGAATATATATGAATATTATTTATATATTATTATTTATTATTATTTATGAATATATATTCATATATATATATATATATATATATATATATATATATAATATTATTATTATTATTATTAAGCATGAAAAACGGCAGAGTTCAGCCTTAATATTGTTCTTATCTATCATACCTAAACAGTTAGCATTCACAGCAGCAATATTACATTTGTGCAGGTCAACCAGAGGCTTTTCAGCTCATAAGTAACAACTACATTCTCATTAAAAAAACAACAACAATGCAATATGGAGCGTGAACGCCAGCATAATAAAACTTATATTATAGTCAATATATTATATTAGAGACAATATTCAGGGTTGCACACTCATGGTCTCACGCTGCCCAAACAAAAGTCTCACTCCAACATGACACTAATGTCATTTGGGATTGCTAATCGTGTTCCTAGATTAACAGAGTCATTTGTGAAAGCTTGTACATTATTGTTAGGTCTTGCAGCCGCTAGCCAGCTGGATCCTACCGGGACCTGTATCTGTGTTTCCAAGGCCTTAGGTTCCCTCAATGCAATAGAGGTACGAAGGTTGTTAATGATGCACACTGAAAAACATTCGAATGTAGATAACTTTTACAAACATGTCAAAAACAACATGTAAAAACCTTCCCATCACAGAAAAGATCCTTATTCTTGTTCACTGCAATGCCCGACACAGGAGGGATTGAAATGGTGCCTGTGGAGGAGCTGCTGCCGGAGACACTATCTTATTCGGTTATTATTTACTGGACATGTGCTGTGAGAGCATGTGTTTAATCTTTAATGTGTTGAGGGAACAGGGGATTGAGAGTCACGGGGCTGTCGAGAACATCGGGTGGACCCCTGATCCAGCTGCAGTGTCTCAGAGAAGAAACGGTCGGGAGTTCATTCATTTGACAAAAGTAAGGAATAGTGGATGAGGAAGGAGAAATGGAGCCGGTGAAGATGCGGCAGACATTGGGGAACGGATGAGATGAGGAGACGACGGCTGCACGTTTTCCCATTACAAATAACTGTGTTCCATCGTGCTGGGGCTTGTGTGCAGAGTGGCCTCGGAGCAGAAGGTGTGTCACTTGAGGGCAGATCGGCCTCTTCGACGCGCATTAAAAAGGCCAGATGGAATGCTCTGAGAAATACAAGCCACCCGCAAAGATTATTTATTAAAAACAATTTTTTTTGTTGTTTCTGCACAGTGTTTTTTTTTTTTTCTTCATTTTTTGAAGGGTTTAACATAAATGGACATGAATCAATAATAAAGAAATGGAATTACGGCATTCCAAATTCAAAGCGCCACTGACGTGGAGCAAAACGATTTAACACATTTGAGGCTCAACATTTTTACGTGTGCAATCCCTCAAACCCGTGCGCGGTCTGAGGTCTTTGCCACACTTACTATGTAGATATTAAATGACATTAATACCTGCCGCCTTTATTTGGATCGAGAGACAAAGTCCTCGAGGTCTGTAGTTGAAAACCATTGCTGTATGAGACACCATCCCAATGCAGGGTTTATGTTAGTCTGCCGCATTCGTTTCGAAGAACACATTCTTTTTGGTCGTCGGTGATGAGTCCGAGAAAGCAGTCATCCAAATCGCTCTGCAGCCAGTTGAGCACAGTTGGCCACCCTGTAATATTGAATAGACCAGAACAGAGCAGCAATATTTTATTTTTATATTTTCAGTATTACACCCATTTTCTCCTCATCCCGCTACCTCTGACCCCCCGGCCCAGCCGATGGCAGGTTCGAGTAAACGTCAGTCGCCGACCATGAATAACGTATGACTCTTCCCCGACTCCAAAACGCCGAGGCTGCCGTCAGGGGCCACCGCTAGAGTTAAATCTCACCGAGAGTGAAAGACGGACGACGCCCCGAAGGTGACGCGCCCCGTCCAGTGTCACGTACCATTAGAGGGGGTTTGGCCCCTCCGACGTCACAGGTGCTTCAGACCTCAAGCAAATGGAGGTCGCTCTCCCGCGTCGGAGCCAAACATGATTAATGGATCGACTTCTTGACAGGCCGGACAGGAGAGGATGACAGCTGAAGACTCTGTCTCAACCCGTCAGTCCCCCCAAAAAAAAGAAAAAGGACCCGTGCGCTCGACAAGGGCATTCGATGTCAACCCCCAAGAGCGATACCGGCGCACAGTTGAACAAAAAATTGCGGCCTTTCAACCCGGAAGATTGGAGGGTTCGCTCAACTAAATTGGCGGTTATGAAACTTAATTTAACGGACATAAAGATGGATCTATTATGGGGCTGCAGAGCCAAAGCACACAACCTTATTCAGTCCAACTCGTGATTTTCCTTTGTCTCCATTTTGGTTTATTCGGCGGACCTTCTGTGCCCACAGAAAGGAAACGACGACGGCGCAATTTCAAAAGAATAAAGAAGAAACCGGTCGGCTAACGGACCACTCCGGCTACTCATGTTTTTCCCCTCTTTCTCTTTTTTTTGCACGTGGGTCCGTGGGTCCGTGGGTCCGTGGGTGTGTGGACGCGTGGGCCGTCTTTTTTCGTTTCATTTATTTCGTCTCTTAACTCTGTCATTACCGTTTCGGTGAACGAAAGAGCTCGGCGCGTCCATCTCTCGCTCCCCCGCCGCGCCCCTGGCTCGACAAGTGCAAAATCAAACGAGACTGGAAAGACCAGGAGGCTTGTTTTCATTTGCGGCCTCTTTGGTGATCAAATAACCGAGAGGGGGCGGGAAGTGTTCTGGGAGAAACGGCGAGGCGGTATCGCGAACTCATACCGCCTCATAACAGCGTGCAACCACGCTGAGAGCAGTGCTACAACCTCGCCCATCCCTACAACTCAAAACTGAATATAATCTCTCTCTATAAAGGAAGGAATCTCGGCGATGATCTCGGCGGGTGTAGCGGGACCCAAGGGACGCGCAGTGTTGAATTTGGTGCAATTTGGACACGCGACACATGTCATACTGGTAAACTTTCAGTAAACTGCGAACGGCGAGCGGGGCGGGGCTTCCCGGGAGAGCAATCTGTGACGGACCGGCCGTGTTTGGGGGCGAACAGTGAGTTTATCCAAAAGCGCGACTTGGGTGTGTTTATTTCCCTGTGAGAAAGAGTGTCTTTCCCGGGTGGTTTTTTTTTTGCTTTGTTTTGGTTTGTTTTTACCAACAGGGCCGTTGCCTGCACTGCACGAGCGCAAGAACATCTGCAAACAATAATAATTAAGTTCAAATTGTATTTAAATTTTTTTTTAAACCTGTGCTGTCAGCAATTAAGTTAATCTTTAATTGAATGTCCGTTAAACCCATTTAAAGAAAAGTATAATTGAGTGAATTTCCCTCGGTGGCGAATCTATAGGAGATATGGATGAAAATGACCCGTACCTCCACCTTTGCTCTGGTACCATCGATGTTACGAACCGCACAAATCTGGAGCAACTCACACATTTCCACCTTAATGTGTCTATTTCAGGTTTTCCCTTCGGGATATAGTTGGATAAAGGTAATGTAGGCACATTAACGTACAGACGGCATTCACTGCAGTGCCGGGAAAATACATTCCTCATTTCCTCCTGGTGCCACGATGCCCTCAGACAACCCCCTAATCGTGTGCATCACTGTTTTAATGCCTCAGAATTATGGGAAGAGACAGCTCAGGGGAAGTTGAGCAATGGATGTCCTAAAATCGACTGGATCATGGACTTTATTGGCGAGGGAAAAACCTCCACCCTGGCTTTTATACCGTATCGTTTTACCCCTCCATATTCCTCGGCTTTCTATCCTATATTAGAGTGTTCAGGTACGAGATGCCTTTCTTCAGCAAAGGTTCGAACCCTCCATGAACAGCTTAATCGACAGCATCTATTAACGAACATTCTACGACGTGGTTGCGGATATACCGGCGGACTGCAACTGCATTGAAAAGCTTCACACGGAACGTGACATTTTCAAATATTATTCACATCATTCACTGTCCTGATTATGAACTGAATTAACTGTGTGAAATCCTACCGCCCGGCGCAGTGGATGGTTCTTTGGATCAACCTGGCTCCGTCCGAAGAGCCCCACCTCACCGAGACGGACCTTTTGTCTACTCTGCTTGTTTACCCATTATATGCGAGCTAATGCAGGCTGGGAAAAGTCCGTCCACGTACACATTTCAATTTTAAAAGCCTGATGATCCTTGCTGTGAGAGGGCCGATGATTCAACGGGATTAGGGAGTCTGCATACCAATTGCATTGATGAATAAAGTCAAGTGCCTAATTTACATATCACAGATAGGTTTTTAGCATCAATTTCCCCATTCCCCAAAGGATACCTTGAGGTAACCACGAGCTTGGATTGCATTACACAGCTTGCCTACATACCCGTACCCACCGCTCGCCTTTGTGGCAAAAGTTGCGCGGAGGAAAAACTTCCCTGCCCTACTGCTACAGAAAACAAGTTCTAGCTCCTCATCGCAGATGATGCATCGCAGTTCAAAGTCGTCGCAGCCGATCTTGAGGCGCATCCGGTGAACCGTCGTGACTAGTGGTACTACATCATTATCCCAGTACTCAAAAAAAAAAACTTTCAACAAGAAGCTCTCCATACCCAGAACATTCCTGCCGGAACCGTTGCATCCGGCGCGGAGATCAACATTCTCGTAATATTTATACAGTCCACAGCCTTGTGACCTTGCGGGTCACTTTCTCCGACTTTGCCCGATGGAAGATGTTCCTCTTTAGCGACCGTGACCTCATCGCTGCCGGAGGAGAAAGTCTGCGCGCCACCGGTCGCAGTGACACGTTGTTGAGGGGGTCAGGGCCTGGAGATGCTGAAGGCGAGCCGGCGCCAAATGAGATGTGACAGCTGAACGGGAAGGCAGGGCCGGCTGACAGGGCCAAAAATGGGAACTCTGCTGTTTGCCCTCCCGAAACATCAGTTTCTATACGTCACAGGCTTAGGTCTCGATACTATGCACGTATGCGATCGCAGTCGCAATACAAACATGTTGTGTGCATTTATCAGTGTATGCATCTATCGGTTTCTCTATTAATGTAGCTATGAATCTGCCCGTGTTTATATGTACACATGTTTCTCTCTATTGATATATGTAGTATCTCATGTCTACTTTCCACGATCTCATTATGGATTGATTCTAATATTTATTTGTTTCTTTCTCTTCCTTCTCCACTCCTCCCGATAATCGGACTCATTTATATTGACATGACTTTCTGTTTGCATTAAATCGAATGTGAGCAGGTTTTTGCTGCCCGACAATGACCTTGACAGTGTAAAAAGCGGAATCGAGAAGGTTTTTTCCATTCAGGTCAGGACTCGTCTGTCTGCCAGATCTGGACCACCCGGGTGATGTAAAGGGGTGTCTCGCTGGAAATTGTTGTTTCATCAATAAATAATGACAGAGACAGCGCTGATGGCCACAAAGCACGTCTGATCTATGATCAAACGCAAAGAGCTGTCCTGCTCACACAACAAATACTGCCATATGCCGGGTGCCGAACAAACACACAGAGATGCACTTACACAGCGGCACACAACCAGAAAATAAGTTCACCAATACACTCTGGGCATTCCAAAGTTTTCAAAAACATTGCCTTTTCTGACCTTTTGGACGGGGGAAACTTTCTGCCTTCTGCTGGTGAGCTTATCGGGTTTTGAGCAGCATTTTTGTCATCGTGTTCCCTCAAAACCATGAAACAGGAGCGTTCTGGCGAAACCTCCTCTGCCGTATATTTCATTGTTTTCTTGAGCTTTTGCATATGCGGCTTCCAAGGACTTGGAAGGCAGGTTTTTTTTTTCGCAGTGCTCGGTGCTCCCGGGAAGGTATGAGAACAGCTCCTGGCATGGGAAAGATTTGAAATATTCAGCCAACTCCGTTTTCGTCCGCGGAGCCAATGGAGAAGTTGAGCCATTAATTATCTTTAATCACGAGCAATCACAATCATATCTTTACTCAGCACAGTTGGCTGATTAATACAAAGTTGTTGTTGTCGTTTTTTTTCGAAATCTCTGCACCTGATTCGGCAGATAGATGGCCTTAAAAGTGAAAGACTTGCACAGCATTTAAAGGCAAACCATTTGGATTTGCTAATCAGAACAACACAGAGGCACCATCTAATAATCCTCCTAACCGGGAATTGTCCACCTTTGGAACTCAGGCAGACACCATTTGTCGTCGCCATCTGTGGGTTTCTTCCGTGATGTCTGCTGAATGTCAAAGGTATTTTGCGGGCCTCACAGATCCGATTAGAACATTGTACCACCTCTCTGTGGCTCGCTACGTTGTCGGTGGGAGGAAACAAGTTTAGTCGGAATGCAGTCATGGCTATATTTATGTATAAGTTCAGTGAAAGAGAAGAACGGGAGGGCGGCGGCCATGGTTCCTTCCCAGGAATGTCCAGTCCATCCGCATGTCTGAATGTCAAATCCAACAGCTCATAGCTGATAGACAAAGTCCAAACAGCATCGCCGCCTACTTCCTCATTCCTTCCAGGTTTTTATTCATTTATTTATTTATTTTTATACCTCGCTCACTTGATTGGGTAACAAATGGAAGGAGCTCCTTCCATTGTACTTCCACTTCATACTTTACCTGTCACTCCGCACAACCTCCTCGCTGCGGGGATGGGTGCAAGGCGTCGGCAGTAACTGTGAGAAATGCTACAGCGCGCCTCATCCGGGGGGGATTCGCACGAGGCAATATTGTCAACAATACTCCCCCGGCTGTTTGTCACAGCGTCCGTGTCCTCTGCTTATCCTGAAACGCTGTCTTGCCGCCGTTTTCTTCCCTGTGTGTTTCCTCGATGCAACTGCGACTTTGGGACGGAGTCAGAGTTGTTTTCTGGCTGCCTTGTTTTGACAAAAGGCATTAGACCAGGTATCTTCATTTTTGTCCACTTCCTACCCCAACTACTTATTCCCGCCTGCGTATACCTCAATATAAGCCATTGTTTTCTCTGTGCGTTGCATCTATGGGATTATTTTTACCGCTTAAAGCTGGGGCCATATAACGTGATGTTCTCAATCGTGGACAACAATGAAAAAATTGCAAAAAACAACTGACATTTACAGTCTCTTCTGCACACAATATAAATGCTGTCTGTCACGAGAGGCAAGATATTTAACACCAAGCAAAGCAAGCGTGGGTGCCGTGCAGCTCACTACTGTGGTTGTTTGTGCATGATCTTGCGGCTGACGTTCTACACTAATTAGACCCTCGTGAGTCGCCACAATTCCACAAGTCGCTCCCCCATTCCTTCTTTGGCGTCGCCACAGTGCGGGTGCATGATCTCATTGGCTTTCGGGGCACACCCCCAAAGGATTTTTGGATAGACTAACCCTGATAAAAATCAAACATGTTTGGTTGTCCATGATAACAGGGGAGGCTAACATTGAAGGAAGCCTGTTGTTAAAGACGTGTGGCCAGCATGCACCACTGTCACTGATGGAAACTGGTTTGTAAGTGTATTTGTTGAAATAATCCTCCAAAAAGCTTCATTAATATTCAGACAAGAGATAAACCAATTACTGTGGCATTTGAAAAAAATGCAGAGGTGAGGAAGGTTAACTGAAAGCATGTTTTGCAGCCAATAAATAAAATGTGATTAAAAAATAAGCTTAAGCTTCTTATCAGGGACTGCTAATTATTGTTTTATTTTTCTGATCGACATCCAAAAATCAAAACCACATGATGGAGCATGTGTATCGACCCTTCATTTTGGAGCAGAGGACCAATGAGAATCTTCTGCAACTCGTGTGACGTTGTGACGTCCTGTTATCTTGCCCATCCACAAACACGCCTGCAGTTCCTAACAAAAGTCACCCAGCAAAGGGCACGGAAAGGGATTCCTTTTTGGACACTGTGGCAGCGTTGAGCAAGGGCAACTCTGCGGGGATCTGGAATGGACATCTGGTACCAGGCCTTGTCAAGGCACCGGTGGATTAGTGTGAATAGCATACGAGATATATGACATTCAAACTGTGATGATTTTTTGTGTCCTGTTATGTCAGGAATAGATGAAAAGGTTGCTGGATTAAAAAAAGTGACATCTCACACACACACACACACGCACACGCACTCACACACACACACACACACACACACACACACGCACTCACACACACACACACACACACACACACACACACACACACACACACACACACACACACACACACACACACACACTCACACACACATTCATATGAGCCATTTCCTCAGCCATAACATAGATTATATACATACAAACATATTTACAATAACATACAATACATACATATTTTGTACATACAAAGGTTATATGCATGTATGTAACTATATAGACAATTTTTTTTGAGCACACATCCATCCAAACTGCATATGCTAATTTTAAAAGAGTACACACACACATACACGTTTATATTGCGCACGCATACACATACCCTACAACGTGCAGGTCATTTAAAGTGGAAATACATAAAATCGTCGGTGTTTGGTGGTTTTAACTAGAAGTCGCAGAATTCCATTTCATACTTTTTTCTGATCAGTCGATTTTTCATCACTTGAGGTAGTGGGAATATTTTTTAGTCTGCGAGCGTTCATCTATTATGGAGCGGTTTCTCACTCATTGTGCATGCTCGATCAGTGCACTCTCGCCTGGAAAGGCGGACCCCGCCATCAGCACAAGAAAAACAACAAATAGCGGGGAGCATGCATGACACAAACTGTGCACGGTGTTTGCTCACTGCGGCTTCACAGCTGTGAGGCAGGCGTCACTGCCAAATCAGACGCTGAGATGATATCCCGACAAACCAAGACCTACTTTCTCAACACTTTTCAGAATATTATATGAACCCCGGTACATGTCGATCTCATGCCTGAAGCCATCTACGTTGATTTAGTCATGTGCCAAACGGGTATCGCTATTCTGCGTAACAGTAAAACGTGATCATTCAGATACGCTTTTTGAAAAATGTGACGAAATTGGTGTTTTTCTGGGGCACCATCAGCAACGCAGCGGCTGCAACTTAACATGCGTTAATCGCCACAGATTAGCTTGTGGCCTAGTTTCTTCCCGAACACATTGATTGTTTGAGCAATAGAAGTGAGCCTTTTTGGTGGAAACAATTCTTAATCTGCCGGGATAATACTATGGGATGGGGAAACCAGAGTCATCAACTGTTTCAGAAAGATTATTCCAATCTAGTTGTTCCATTTTCTATTATGCACTTCAGGGGAGCCTTGTGCACTGTGGCTGTTGCCAACTGTGTTAACACTAGAAATGCTGGGCCTTGTTTCAATTTCGAGTCGTGCGGACCGCTGCGCCACAGCGCTTTCATTCCCGGTGGACAAGTGGAGGGTGTGGTGGGTATTGATAGCACCGTGGCCTCTGATGTCTCTGAAAGACTCCTAGAAATGCAGTATATTTACCACAAAAGCCCCAGTATTTAGCATGCCCTCACGTGCGATTCTTGTGTTGAAGCAATCAGCAACTTAGAAGCTTCATCTGGACTTCTGCACAGGGGTCCGGCCGCCACTCACTCGTTTCTCGGAGGCCGAGGAAGACGCACCATTTGCCGACAGAAGCCGTTCTCGAAGGTTAAGGGTCCAAAGAAAATTATTGAGCGTCGACCTTCGATTTGGAGGACCTGGCGGCTCGAGATAAATACACCGGAAGCCCCAGGCTCTCCGACCCTGTTTCGGAACGAGGTATGATTTATTTCAGGCTAATGAACTGCTTCTTTTCCTCAAGACTTGGGAAACTGGGAGAGCGTCAACCCAATATAGCACATTCGCTTCTTTTGAGAGCTTCAAATACTGCGTGCACACCCACCCTCCCATTCTAGTCAAGGTGAGATTGAACACCTCGTATTGTCTGTGCTCTGCCAGTGTGTTGACGCTGACAGGGTGCAATAGGCTATTTTGGTTAACCAGGCTCCCTGAAGGAAGAGGCGGCGTGGAGCAACAGGGAGCACCCACCTTGGATCACACAGTAATGGGCTTGGTGTTCATTCAACGCAGTAAAGCATCCACATCTCACAAGGCTTTTCCATATTTATATCAAAAGTACATGTGGCACTTCATTTTTTGTCAAAATAATGACTACTGCATT